>NC_084480.1:139686784-140330296 GCF_030035675.1 Rhineura floridana
ATTCTTCCACAGGTCACCAGGGACACCCATCCCTGCCACCTCCCTCCTCCATTGCCCTACCACACTGCTGCGATAAGGCAGCCTTGCCTGGGCTGTCTGCCACTGTGTCTCTCCAACACTGCTGTGATGGCCCAGCAGCTCTCAGAAGGCTGTCATCACACTGTAGTTTGCAGCACCATCTGTCAGGGGACGGCACCGCAAACTACAGTGTGACAACGTTCTTAGGCATGTATATAATAGGAATATACACATGCAAGTCTGCTTCATAAATAATTGGTAGAAGTTCTGAGATTAAGAATAGAATTAGAAGGAAAGCAGACTATGTAACTGTTGCATCTAGTAATGAAATGAAATAGACTGCCTTCGAGTCGATTCTGACTTATGGCGACCCTATGAATAGGGTTTTCATGGTAAGTGGCATTCAGAGGTGGTTTTACCATTGCCTTCCTCTGAGGCTGAGAGGCAGTGACTGGCCCAAGGTCACCCAGTGAGCTTCATGGCTGTGTGGGGATTCGAACCCTGGTCTTCCAGGTTGTAGCCCAACACCTTAACCACTACTGTGATGTCATTGTGCTCTGGGTTTCCCCACTGCAGCTCCATGTCATTAGTGGCCTCGTGTAGCGGTGGGAAACCTTTAAGTACAATAACATCACTTCACGTGTTACTGAGGAGGGAAAAACTGAGTCTCCCTATTGAAAAATGATCTAGGAAATGGGTGTCATTTCACATGAAATAAAAGCTGAAGCTAAAAATCAACACTGAAGTTCAAATATGTGGTATGGCCCTAACTTACTTTGCATTTAGAAGAATACAAATAGCTTCCATCACTGTCATTACAAGATCCGGTGGTTTAGTGAAAACTCTGATTTCAGAAATATCTGCTTTATCTAAAGAATCAAGAGCTTTGTTGGCAGCCTCTAAAGCTGGAAGTGCTTCATCCAAATCACGCTGAGCATCATCAGCTATTGCCTGAGTTTCCTCTGCTTTTACTTTTGCAATAGCTTCATCTTCTTGAACAACACGCCGAACCTGGAGAAAAAATGGCAAATACATTTTTATTAAAAAAACAGTAATAGAGTTATTAAAAGTTGACACTTTTTCTTACTTTCAATTTTGCTATTTTTCTTGTTCAAAATATAAGGAAACAAAATGGAAACATGTAATAGGGTTATGTGATGCACAGTAAGAGTGGGAAATATGATTCAGCTCTGTGATATATTTTTTAAGACATGAATGGAGGATGTACAGAGATAAACCTTCCTTGAGATTTTCCTATCCTAAAACAATCAACATTCCTCACAGCACTACTCTTACTAGATTGAAGAAATGTAACTCATCAGACTTTATCAGAGAAGGAAAAGGGCAGTAGCTCAGACTGCAATCCAATCTCCTTATTAAAGGGAAAGCTACACTGAATTCAGTGAAACTTACTTCTGAGTAAAAACATGGTTAAGACTGTGCTATCTATGGCAGTTCAATCCCTGGCCTTTTCAGTAAAGTGAGATTTTAAAGAACCATTGCTAGTATTGAGCCATGTAGAACAATAGTTTAACAGTTATAAGGCAGCTTCATACCTGCACTGCATCAATTTGCTTAACACAGCAATATAATCAAAATAACAATAAAAATCTAGCTTAAAAATCCATTAGGTCTTGCAACTTTCCCTCTTGGCAGTGTGATTCCCCCCCCCCAAACACTTTTCAACCTTTCTCATAATAGAATCATCGGCGATCACTCGTGGCCAAATAAGATTGTCTTCCAAGATAAGGTCTTTAACAGTGGGTCTGTAAGTGACTGTGGAGGCAAATTCTGGATCCACACAGCCTCCCACAGTGAGGACATAGGTTTCCAGATGGAAGATGGTCGCGATGAGGATTTGTTTGACGTGCCTTCTGCTTAGCTCGTTTGTCCCGTTCACCCTGTATTTGTGCTTCTTCAAAGTCCACAGCACCTTTGATAATAGCTGACCTCCATTTGGGAAGTTCATGGGCCAAGACTTCCCAGTTCTCAATGTTCATGTTACATTTTTTTAGATTCGCTTTAAGAACATCTTTAAACCTCTTTTGCTGTCCACTGATGTTCAGTTTTCCATCCTTAAGTTGGGAGTAAAGTAGCTGCTTTGGAGTACGGTGATCAGGCATTTGAACAACATGGCTGGTCCAGAGAAGTTGATGTTGAAGGATCATTGTTTCAACACTGGTAGTTTTTGCTTCTTTCAATACGCTAACATTAGCCTGTCTGTCTTCCCAAGTAATTTGCAGAATTTTCCAGAGGTAGCATTGGTGGAATCTTTCAAGAAGTTGGGAGTGGTGTTTATAGATGGTTCATGTTTCACAGGCATACAGTAAGGTCGGCAGTACAATGGCTTTGTAAATAAGCATTTTGGTCTCCCTGCAAATATCCCAATCCTCGAACACTCTACGCTTCATTTGGGAGAATGCGGCACTTGTAGAGCTCAGACGATGTTGAATTTCAGCATCGATGTCAGCTTTTACAAAGAGATGGCTGCCGAAATAGGGGAAGTGATCAAGGTTCTCCAACATCACACCATTAAGCTGGATCAATGGTGCTACAGAGGGACTAGTTCGCACCTGTTGATGAAGCACTTTGGTTTTTTTGATATTAAGTGAGAGCCCAAGCTTTCCATATGCTTCTGCGAAGACATTTAGGGTAGTTTGAAGATCCTTCTCTGAATGTGCAGAGATTACATTATCATTGGCATATTGAAGTTCTACGACAGAGGTTGACATTACCTTAGTTTTTGCTTTTAGCCTACTGAGATTAAAAAGCTTTCCATCTGTTTGATATATGATTTCCACACCAGTAGGAAGCTTCCCCTCAATAAGGTGTAGAATCATAACAATGAAGATAGCAAATAAGGTAGGAGCAATGAAACATCCCTGTTTGACGCCTGATGTGACTCTGAATGGATCGCTCTGAAAGCCATTGTTGTCCAAAATTGTTGCTGTCATGTTGTCATGAAGGAGTCGCAAAATATTCACAAATTTATCAGGGCATCAAGTTTTCAGAAGCATGGTCCAGAGAGCGGTTCGATTCACAGTGTCAAAGACCTTAGTCAGATCAATAAACACCATATATAAAGGTTGATTCTGCTCCCGGCATTTTTCTTGAAGCTGTTGTGCAGTGAAGATAATGTCCACTGTCCCCCTGGAAGGGCAGAAACCATTTTGAGATTCGGGGAGGACATCCTCTGAGATCAGCAGGAGGCGATTTGTGAGGATCCTTGTCAGGATTTTACCTGCGGTAGCAAGAAGAGAGATACCTCGATAGTTCCCGCAATCTGTTCTATTACCCTTCTTAAAAAAGGTGATAATTATGGCGTCCCTAAAGTCTTCCAGGATCTCCTCCCTCATCCAGATTTTTTCGATGAGCTTATGAAGTTGTGTAAGTTCAGGCCCACCTTCTTTAAAGACTTCAGCAGGAATCCCATCAGGTCCACTAGCTTTGTTGTTCTTCATTTGATTGATGGCTTTACTGACTTCATCAAATTAGGGGATACTGCAAGCTCGTCTCTAGTTTGTTGTTGTGGAATTTGCGAGAAGACCTCATCAGCCATGATAGTGTTACGATTGAGGAGGTCGTGGTAATGCTCTTTCCAGCACAGTGCAATAGACTCTTTATCCTTAAGAAGTTTGCTACCATCCATTGAATGTAAGGAATTTGTTCCGTAATTTGTTAGTCCATAGATGGCCTTTGTGGCATTGAAAAAGCCCCATGCATCGTGAACATCTGCAAAGTGCTGGATTTCTTGAGCTTTCTTTATCCACCAGGCGTTCTTTTCTTCTTTGGACCTCAGCCTTTGCACTGGTATAGATTTTTTTCTAGCACGGTTAATGTCTTTCTGCCATATCTGGAAGGCTTTCCTTTTCTTGTTGATGATATGTTCAATCTCATTATCATTCTCATCAAACCAATCCTGATGTTTCTTAGTTTGGTATCCAATAGTTTGTTCACATGCTGCAATAATGGATGTCTTCAGTTTAATCCAGTGTTCCTCGACATTTTCAGGGAGTTCCGTCGGTAGATGTTTCTTGAGAGCTGTTTGAAAGCAGACTTGAAGGGCATGGATGTTCATTTTATGCCTTGGTTTCTTCCTTGGAGCCTACATTTAGGAACAATATTAATGGCCATAGTGGATCAAATTAATTGGTGATCTGTCCAGCAGTCATCAGCACTCGTCATGGCCCTAGTAAGGAGTACATCATGATGTCATGGCCCTAGTGAGGAGTACATTCCCTCTTGTCAGTGTGATTTCCCCTCCAAACACTTTTCATCCTCTCTCATAATAGAATAGAGATGGGGTGGGGGATCTTTTTGGGCCAACTTTGACAGTTGGTTAGGACAGAACACCTGTCAATCTCATGACATCATTATGATATCACATGTCTGACTTTTGAATGCGTGGGAAGTGCCAGGCATAAGGCTGGGAAAGTGCTTTTTTCTTTTCTCCACATCAGCTGACCGGGAGGGGGAAAAGCCTATCTGGCTTTTGCAAGCATCAGGTTCACATGGGAGATGTCCCAGAGCTTGGAAGTAATTAGTTACAATGAATTACTTGTAATTTATTACTTTTTTGAGGAACGAGTAGGTAATTCCTTTACATTTTGATTGTAATAGAATGAGGAGTAATTTTGTTACTTTTGAGGAATAATTGTAATGTTTCCAGCATTACTTTTTTTGGGGGGGGCAGGAGAAGTCTTCTGCTCCTCTAATTTGTGGATAAAAACCATGTGTTTCAAACTGGGCTTCTGTGCAGCATCGCTCTTCCTTTGTGCTCTGTGGGTGGGTAGGGGGTGACGAGGGAGGAGGTGGAAAGTGAGACAGAATGAAGGAGAGAAAAAAATTGTTTACAAAAATGGACGGTAGTGGAGAAGAATGGAGTGGAGGATGAAAGGAACCAGAGGGCAAGAACATGGATGGAGGAGGAGGCAGCAGCAGAATGGAGATGAAGAGCTGTGGAGGTGAGAGACGATGACACGTGTGTGTGTGTGTGTGTGTGTGTGTGTGTGTCTGTGCGAATACTGTGTTTGCACTTGGCACGCAAAGTGGCCTATGCCACCTTCCCTGGCTACTTTGCTGCATTTGCAATGTTTAAACTTTTTTGCATCTCAGG
This sequence comes from Rhineura floridana, assembly GCF_030035675.1. Lineage (NCBI taxonomy): Eukaryota > Metazoa > Chordata > Lepidosauria > Squamata > Rhineuridae > Rhineura > Rhineura floridana. The sequence goes on from NC_084480.1 coordinate 139,691,919, forward strand.
GGAAAATGTTTGCTTGGGTGGGTGTCCCTTAGTTGGTGGCAGGGCAGGGTTCAGGAGGTGGTTAAGTGAGAGACAGTATTCTTGCTGGCTGAGTGTGTGTGTGTGTGTGTGTGTGGAGTTTACCCTTAGTTTGACATGCAAAGATCTCAGTAGTGGCCTCTGCCTCCCTTACCAAAGGAGAGACCACCACTGCTATCTAATGGATAGAAAGAATTATTCTACTACCTCTGTGTGAGTGTGTTTATTTTTAATGTTGTTTTAGGTGACTTAGGTATGCAGCAGCACTCTAGTTTTTTTTTTAAGTAACTTAAAAAGTAATTGTAGTGATTACTTTTGAGTAACAGTAACTTAATCAGTTTCTTTCAGAACAATTGTAATGGTAATGGTAATTTGTTCCTTTTTGGGGCCATGTAAGAGTAATTGTAATTTATTCCTTTTTAAAAGTAATCTTCCAAGGTCTGAGATGTCCTGCTTGCAACGATGCTTGCAAAGGCAGGTTTCTTTTTCCCTTCCCCATCACTTTATGGGAAGGGAAGAAATATGCCTCCTTTTGCAAGCATTGGGTGCATTTGGGAGAAGTCCTTGCAGCCATTCCTGCCAAAACCAAAACGAAACCAGGGCTGCTTGCTTTGTCTCCATGTGCCTGTTCCCAGCAGGGAACAGGTACATGCAGCCAAGGCAGCCAAGTGATGTCAGCTGACTGACAAGTTGGTGGAGAAAATGGCCTTGTGGGCCAAACTGGTCTCCCTAGCAAGCAAAGATTGGCCTGAGGCCAGGAGGTTCCCTGACCCTCGAATAGAGTGACTACTGAATTCTTAGATTAAATGCTTCATCTTGGAAGTACTGAGCAGTAAAAATCCTGTCTGACCATCTTAGCATGGCATGAGGGCACAGCATGGAGCTCCATTGTTAAAGCTGTGATACATAAATAACATATTTCATAACTAAGAATAGATAGCACTTTGTACCTGATCTGCATTTTCTTGATCCACTGCTAATTTTTCCATCAGTGCCTCAACATCCACTGATTTCTCCTTGAGGACTGGCTCCAAAGCTGACAGGTCTAACTTCATTTTATCAACAAGTACGTTTGTCTCTAATAGTTTAGTTAAGCCATTCTTTACACGATCTCGAGCCTGAAAAATAGCACAAAGGTAATATATGCACCACTGTTTCAAAACTTCAGACAGATATTAACAAGTATACAAGTGATTTTTTTTAAAAAAAAACAACCCTGTAATGTGTGGTTTATATCTATAATTTAATTACATTTTTATCCCACCCTTCCTCCCAGAAGGAGCCCAGGGCGGTAATATTAGTACATAATTATGGGTAGTCTAACTAAAACTACTACTGCCAATGAATTTACAATAAATATGTAAGCATTTTTATGAGTGTTCATTACAACTGCTTTAAGTACCAAAACCAGCCACGTCAGAGGGATCACTCAACATGGTAGCTTCAATGTTTCCATTGGGTTGAGCTGTCTGAAGGGGATGGGGGAGGGAGAACTAAAGGTAGAAGGACACCTTTCCTATGCCCTATCAGGTTTGTGTTAGCATGGCAAAAGGTCTGTGTGGTGTTCTTCCTTTTTTGTTTTGTTTCCTGTCCAGGATTTTTAAATACATACATATATCACAGTTTCGCTCCCACTGATTACAATGGGAAGGAAATAAGCTATGCTAGTACTAAGGCTGATGCAGTTTGTCTCCCATTTCAGGGGTGTATCAGAAGAATAGATGGTGGATCCACAATGTTTCCAAGCACACTCATGACTTGTTACCAGAATGCCTCCTTTTTGCCCTCTCTAACATTAGAAGGGCACCAGTTCAGACCTTTCTGCAGCCTCATAAAGGAGGTTTGCAAAGTCCAATCTTCCTCTCTGAGGGTGGATCTCTTCCTCAACCCTTGGAGAGGCAGATCCAACAATCCTATGGTCCTGGGATGCCCTCCTAGGGACCACAAGACTGCAGCTTAAATTAAAAATCAACATAGTTTTGAGAGAAATGTATGTTAACATGATTTTTATGTTGAACCTCAACACACTAATGCATTTTAGTATCCATTGGTTGCTTCACTGTGGTAGGCCTTAGAAAGATTAGGGTGCCACCAGTTTTCACAATTTGAAGTACAAAAAGAAATACAAAGACCCCATCCAGTGTCATGAGCCCTGCTGGGAGGGGGTGGATGGACAAGGATGAAGAAGAGGAGGAGGAGGATGCAGAGTGGAATGTTTAAGCTGGGGAGGGGCCAAGCGGGGAATTGGATTCAGGGGGCACCCTGGCTCCAGACTTTGATAGCTCAAACCCCACAGGTCCAGACATCCCTGTGGAGAGCCAACCTGACCAGTCAGCTGGCTCCCAGCCAGATGCTACCCCTCTACCTGCACCCATGCCACCAGCAAGCAGCCTCCCTCTTTCAGAGGGGGAAGACAGAACAGAGACTCTGCCCTCGCCTCGCACCAGGAGGCGGATGCGGTAGGAGATTCAACAGACATAGTTGAGGCAGAGTCTTTGCCTATGGGTATGCTCCCAACAGTGACAGTCGGCACACACAAGCAGAGTGCCTGCCCAGCCTTACAAGCTGAGTCAGGAGGGGGGAGTAGTTGCTGAGTCAACCTCTTAATGCCACAAAGTAGTGCCTAGTTAGCCCTACAGAGATGCTTAGTTCTGAGTAAGTTGTAGGTAGTCTCATGAAACACACTGAACTGAAGCTGTCTCTTACTATAATAAAAGAAAAAACCCCACAGCCATGTCTGAGTCTGAGTTCTTCGAGTTCAGGCAGGACATCCAGCAAGACATGCAGCCTGTGTGGATGCATATGCACAACTGGATGTCTGTCCCCATCCATACTGTAATAATCACATTTGTCTCATCTGAATTGATCAGATATGTCATCTGATGCCCATGGAGATGCACATCCCTCTCTGGAGCCACCAGGCATATATTACAGTTGAAAAACTGATAGAGAGCAAAGGCCAGAAATTTCTGGTTATGAAATCAATGTACATATTTTCCCCTCAGGCACTACATCTTTTAGTTTTCTGCAAATATTCTATTTCTCCATAAAGAGCCAGAATATTTAAAACACTGGCCATTTATCTCAGCTGATGTCACTGATTACTAATGTTTATATGTAAAATTACTGCATTGCAATCTCTATCACATGTTTGTAGCTTCACTAAAATCAATGACACAATAAGTCCTGTTATTGTGAGTGGTCTGATTCAGATGGCAGAGGAAATTAACAAAAATGTTGACACTTGGATTTTTCACAAAATCATATACAATCTAGATCTGGATTGAAAAATCAAATTTTGAAGCCATTTTAAAGAAAAATAATTTGGTAAACTGGAACGTGTTCAGAGGAGGGCAACAAGGATGATCAGGGACAGGAAACAAAGCCTTATGAAGAGAGACTGAAAAAACTGGGCATGTTTAGCCTTTATAAGAAAAGACTGAGGGGAAATATGATACTCTTCAAGTACTTGAAAGGTTGCCACACACAGGAGGACTGGGATCTCTTCTCGATCGTCCCAGAGTGCAGGACCCGGAATAATGGGCTCAAGTTGCAGGAAGCCAGATTTTGACTGTACATCAGGAAAAACTTCCTAACTATTAGAGCGGTACGACAATGGAACCCATTACCTAGGGAGGTGGTGGGCTCTCCAACACTAGAGGCATTCAAGAGACAGCTGGACAGTCACCTGTTGGGTATGTTTTAATTTGGATTCCTGCATTGATCGGGGATTGGACCCAATGGCTTTATAGGCCCCTTCCAACTTTAGTATTCTGTGATTCTATGAAACAAGGAACACTTCTATACATAATTCATAGATTCTTACTAATAAAATTTAACCTACCGAAACCAGCTGCTTCCTTTTTTCACTTAGCATGGATAAGTAAAGATTGATTAACTCTAAATAAGAAGTGGGTGTAGTATAGTAGCGCCGTCGGAGCTCAGCATAGTACTGCTCTGCCATCTCTGTCACACTCATGTGAATGTCTACACACATTATGGAAAGTTTTTCTTTCATGCGATCACTTCCAAGGTCAACATGCATAAAAAAAGTCCTTGATACAGAAAGAAGTGCTTCTTTGGGCCACTGAAAAAGAATAAAAAAGGATATCTGGATAATCTTCCTCCATTAATACATTCAATGCTTGAAACATTTTTCAGCAGGAAATGATTGTGATAGTAGAGGTGGTTTACGCTCTAGCACCCTGACACCTCCAATGTCTCATTCCTAATCCTTTCAGCAGGGTTGAGGCTGAAAGACCTAGGGAAAGTGAGGATGCCTGGAGGCTAAGTTGTATGTATGTAAGACTGCAGAACATTACTGCTCAGATGGCAAAAATTAAGGTGTGTATCTTAATTTGTAATTTCCATGCCTTTTGTTCCATGCATTAATTTGTGTTTTACCTCTTCTCTTAAACCAAACCTATTCTTTTCTCATATTAATATAGCATTTCAAACACTCTAAAGTACCTTCCATACATTTTTCTTGCTGTATAGTATGTCAGTCTTACATCCCCATGTTGCATATGAACAGCTGAGCCTAAGAAATATTGCAGACAAAGGGCTGAGGCTAAATTCTCTCCCCCTAAGTGAATTTATGACAGGTGAAATTCAGTCCAGGGGTTCCTGATTCATAGCTCCATCTGACACAACATTGCTACTTCAACTGGAACTGAAATTCTGTAGAAGTCATTATTCAGTTGAAACATTTGAGCAACTTCAATGAAAGCAAAATGAGTAGTGTAAAACTAGTGACATTTTCCAGCAATAATAATGTAATCCTACCTGGGACACACATACAATATTAGTGCAGGATATTAGTCAACTATGTTGTGGGTGTTGCTTGACTCTCAGCAGTGAATACCCTGTTTGCAATTTGGTACTAGTAAAGGAACTCTTCATGCAGTGACAAGATTCATAAAACAGGTTCCATTAAATTTCCCATAAACTGACATTTTTAGGTAAATTTGGAAGAATCCAAGGAATTTTGAGGGAAGCAAAAACAGTTTTAAGAAAACTAGTAACATAACATTTCTAAGAAGGGTTCTTCACATCTTTAAGTTTGGACCATGGGTACTGAACTTTTTTCTCCCCAGAAGGCTGCATTTCCTTGGGAGAATGTTTCTGGGACCACATACCAACAGTGGATATGTGTCACCCAACCCTCTCATACACACACCACCCCATCCATCCATACTCATACACAAGCACACCCCACCCACCCACCCATCCATGCTTTCTCTCTGTCTCACTCTCTCTCTCACACACATGATACATTATATTAAAAAATGCATTAATTTCAATGGATCTTTTCCTGGCAATGAAAATTGCAGGTGTTGAGGGCCCAATCTAGACTGGCACTATGGTGTGGGGGTCAACTGATATTAGTTACCTGCACAAACCAATCAATAGTACAACAATTCACAAGTGATGGAAACATTCGACACCGTGCTCGGAAAGCATCTCCTACAGGGCTCATACACAAAACAATGTGTAGCTTCTGGCGGACTCGATTAATAAAGTACTGAAATACCTGAGAAAAGGCAAACAGAAATGTTAATTCAAGGATATGAAGAAAGCACAGCAATAATGAGGTAAAAAGGTAAAGGTGTCCCCGCACTTATAGCATGAGTCGTTTCCGACTCTTAGGGTGACATCTTGCGACGTTTACTAGGCAGACCATATATATGGGTGGGATTGCCAGTTCCGTCCCCGGCCTTTCTTTACCCCCCAGCATATGCTGGGTACTCATTTTATCGACTACGGATGGATGGAAGGCTGAGTGGACCTTGACCCCTTTTACCGGAGATTCAACTTCCTCCTTCAGTTGGAATCGAACTCCGGCTTTGAGCAGAGCTTCGACTGCGTTACCGCCGCTTACCACTCTGCGCCATGGAGGATCAATGAGGTAGTTAGCCCAAATAAAATTGAGAACACTCATAAAGTGTAAGAAGTGGAAGGCTAGGTCACTTAATGGGCTACTTCCATCTCTAATCCCTGGGATCAATCTCTAATACTGGCTGAGAACAGCAGCAACAGGAGTAATTTACTTTCCTTTTCAGAGCTGAAAATTACACAATAGATATAAGACAATTATCATTGTTTATGCCCCCCAAAGAATGAAAATAATACATTTAGAGTAGCATTTACAATGTGACTTACCTCATCTCTGTTGCCCTCCGCTATACCAGCTTCTTTTGCTTTGGGTCGGGTTGCTGCCATAACAAACTCCAGCTCATCCTTTTCAAACAGATTAGGCACCTCTCCAGAATTCAGAATATTGTTTATATCTTCTAGAAATTCCTCTACAACAATCTACATATCATAAATATCAGGTTTGAAAAAATATATTATACAGTTAAAAACAACCCTATGATCAGAAAATAAACGTAACACCAAATCACTAGAAAATATAAGAAAAATATTTTATTGGCTCTAAAATAATATGAGAAGAGTCTGTCCTGAATCATCCAACCTTCAACTTCAATGGATGACTCCAGTATTATGTATTTAGTATTATGAGAAAAGGAAAAAATCTTCTCTTTGTCCACTTTCTCCACCTCTTTTTATACATCTCCCCTTACAAACTTTTCTCCCTAAACAAAAAGTTGCATGTGCTATAACCTTTCCTCATAGGGGAGTTTCTCCAGCCCCTTTACCATTTTGGTAGCCTTTTTCTGCACCTTTTCCAATTATTTTTATCTCTGTTTTGCTACTGGGACTCTGCATAGGAACATGTGGCATACTGATAGATTGTACCTTTAAAAAGGTGATTTCAGAGACTACCCAGGTTTATAGAATTCTTGGTACAATTTATAAAAGTACTGGTAATTTGAATGAATCAAAAAATCAGTACCAGCTCATATCTGGTTAAAGAAATGTATGAGGATATATGGAAATGGAAACGGAAATGTACTCTCAGTATGACTTATAAAGTGAACTATCGTAAGTTACTTTTCAGATTGTATCAGGTAACACCTGCAAGGATAAACAGAATATATCCAAATGCAAGCTACCATTTTGTTGGTGCTGTCCATTTCAAATCTCAAAATACCATGCACAAAAATTATGGAATATTAGAATTTAATTCTGACTAAAATGTTTTTAAAAGCTCGTTATAAAATGCCAAATAACTCTTTGATCACTGCTACATGGAGTGAGTTTAATAATGATTTTATTACCACAGTATATGTTTCAAATTTACTGTTATCTCTTGCTGTTCTATAGGACCCCCCCTTAAACCAGACTTTTAAATGTGTTAATATTACTTCTTGGTAATACCACTTGAGGCTAAGCCCCATGCAAATGTTGGATGATATGATACTTTAGCTGCTGTTCTGGGGTTCTTCCCTGCCCATAAAAAGTGTAAAAAAATTTTGCTATCTCACTAGCAGTGCCTTATTCACCTTCAAGAGAATAGCAAGAAAGAGAAAAATAGGATTTGCGAGAGCACATTCATTTTGATAAGAGAACACCTCTCTATGCAAGAGATTTTCAAATCTTCCCATTTAATTATGTCTGATTTCACTTCTTACCATCAGCTATTATGGTTATAATTTGCCAAGATATCTACATCCTGCATTAACCCAATGCCCAGACATTTAACACGGGCATCTTTCCATGGAATACAATAGTTTTTGGTTATTTTTTCTTATTCTGTCTTCCTTTCTCTTTTTCTGATAGGTTAATCCCTAAACATTCTGATTTCAAAAAGTGGATTTTTATCAGAGATGCAGGTAATTCCCCCCCCCTCCAACACTCTCAACACTGCAAAAGTGGTTTCTGGATCTGTTATCAGAAGAACAATATCATTCGTATAAATATTTTTTTAACTGACTATTTAAATATTTATAAGCCACCTTTCTGGAACAAGTCCATAGCCTCAATTTTTTGTTATTCACATCAAATACCAAATAAGAAAGTTCTAACCAACGTCCTGAAAATATGGTTGATCCAAACCTGTTGGACCTCCTTTGTACTTAGCAGAATGTCACTGCCTTCAGCAGGGGCTGAAATCTTCAAACACTGAGTCTGCAATCCAACAAACACCTGGGAATAAGTCCCATTGAACCCAATGGAGTTTACTTCTGAGTAGACGTGAACTGGATTTCAGCCTTAGGGGCAGTTTATACATATAGCAGAACACGTTTTCATAGAAAAACTTTCCATCACAAGCTAAAACTATTCCTGGATGCTACTGACTGAATATTTCCCTATTTTAAAAAAATCTTACACAAAACTAGCTTCTCTATCATCACTAATCTGCTCATCTGCAACTTTTGATCATGGGAGCTGTAGCCAGAGAACATGGGATAGATGAAAATGCAATTTGGTAATGGTGGTGCTCTTAGAATGACACTATGCTCAGTGTTATGGGCTGCCCCCATGTTTAATATTTTTAACTTTCCCACCTCAGAGTCTTTAAAATGTATGTTAATCCTTATGCATGGCTGAGGCTCTATTTTCTTAGCATAATACAAACCCTTATTTTAAAAAGGACTCATTCTTTCCCTTTCTTTCCCCTCCCCTTTCAGATATTCTGGGAAGTCAGTCATCTTTCTCACTGTTCTGTAAATAAGAGATAACACAATAGCTGCTTTATATGTAACCCCAGATATGTAACACCTGCTTACAACTAATTATTTCATAACTAGTTACTAGCTTTTTGGCTGCCATAAGTGATGGAGCTCAAGAGACCCAGGTCATACAGCTGTGACATCAGGGTATAGCTTTGAATACTTCTATAAAAGGAGGAAATTTTATACAGCAAGCTACCAGTCTTGTGTAACTTGGTCCAATGTAATGCTGCTATGTTTACTGCTGCTGATAGCCAGAGAACTGCTCCCACACCATGGGTGAAATAATGTTCATTTATTTTCTGGATAAGAACTAGAAGATAGCCTTAAGATATATTGCAGTGTAACTTGTTTGATTCTGACTTATTGACTAAGGCCAATTATATGCATTCATGTTAGTTGTTTAAGAAATGTTAAGATGTTTAAGAAACAAATGTTAAAAAGATACTCTGCTGCTGAACTCCCATTTATTTTCCCGATATCTCCCAAGCCCCAAGAAGTCTTAGGTGGGAACTCTGACCATTAGCCTGCCTGTTCAGATGACTGGAGTTGGAGCTAATATAAGCTCAGTAAACACAACGTCTGACATATAAGGACTCTGAATAGCCAACAGACGAAGGGGCAAACATAAGAACCCTTGATCCTGTGCATTCACAAGAAAGAGACCATCTTGCTGGTTTCACCAATGTATCTGAGAAAAGGCCTGCTATCATCAAAAGAACAGGACTTTTTGGCTTTTTTTAAAGGGGGGTTAAAAAAAGCTCATGCTGCTGTGCTAAGCCCTACCACCCACAAACATATGAATGATTTTGTGTCTCCCGGATTATTCTGGTTTGGACAGGAATTATGCTACTATCCCCAATTTTCCAGTCAAAGGGTTTCAATTTGAGAGCTTTGAAGCCAACAGAAAATCAAATACAAAGTAGAAATTACATTTATTCCTACTTCATATAAAGGATGCTTTTTCATTGTTACTCATTTATTGATTCAGATTACAGTCAGTCTATTTTTATTCTATCTGACAATGAAGTAAAGTTTATTACTATGCTGTCAAATATTTTACACTCTTAGAGTATTTAAGAAAAAAATAGCTAATCAGTTAGATCTCAGCTTTCACTAAGGAGACTAGGAGGACCTTGTTATCCAACTTTCTGCTCATTACATGAAATCTAGAGCCAGAGCATTCAGAACAGATGGCTGTGTATCCTCTGCTTGATGACATCCAGCAAGAGAGAATCCACCACCTCTCTAGGTAACTGGTTTCACTGTTGAACTACTCTTCCTATCAAGAAGTTGGCTGAAATATAACATTCAGAAACCTGAGCCCATTTTTTAATTTTTACATTAAAAATAGTGATAGAAATAACAATAGCTATGCTGTTTTTATTATTTTGTATTGTTTTTAATATTGTATTTTATTCTTTTAATTTTTGTCAGCTGCCCAGAGAACACTTGTTTTTGGTTGGCAAATGTAGTAGAATAAATAGATAAATAAATAAAATAAACTCTGTTCCTGATCCTTTTCATCATCAACAAAATAATAATAAAGCATCATCAATGTATATGGCACTTTACAGAGGAACATAAGGAAAAAAAAATTGAGGAGCAATCCTAACCCCTTCCTGCCAGTGGAGCCTCGTGGAGTGGCATGGCCATTACAACCTCTGCAGCCATGTTGTTCACCGGAAAGTGGGGGCAGGATGATCAGGCACAAACTGGGTCCAATGCCATTGCGTAACAGCAATGACACCTCAGCTTGGCCCCCAACATGCCCTTGGAATACCTTGTTTCAGGGCCTTCTGCTGACTTCTGCCAGCAGGAATCCCAGAAGGGGGAAGTCAGTGTCATCAGAGTAATACTTGCATTACTCTGTGAGTGGTGGCAAGTGGGAGGCTGGTTTAGCTGGGAGAGCTGAATGAAGGGACACCTCTGCTCATTCCACCACCATAAACACACAGCCCAGCGTAAATGGGATTTGGATTGCTCTGTTGCAGCCTAATGTGGAACATCTCTGCAGCCTCTGTAAACCCCATGCAGTTGCATCCAGATTTACACCTCTCTATCGTTAGCCATCATGTTTAGCTTTTTCACATCTGAAGCCATCCTACTGTAATAATGTAGTGATCCTGGGAAAGACACCTTCAAAATGTTTTGGCATAACCACTATTTTAACTTTTATTCCAGAAGCATAATTTTGCTGCCACTTCCCCCTTGCCATTTGGCTTGAGAATAATCACATACCGAATGCTGCAAAGTATCTTTTTTGAACCTGTCTTTTCAATAAGTTTATTTCATTTTTCATTACATTCTTGATAATTGTCTTAAGCATCCAAATACTTTTCATATCACTCCTATAGCCTATATTGTCACATGAAGACAAACCATGGCTTAGCATGAATGTACAAGTGTGCAGGCCCCAGGAGAGGAGATCACAGTTGCTGCACTCCTTCCCTGGTTTTCCTGCTACTGTGAAGCTGTCAACTAAGTCATGGTTTGGCTTAATGTGTCATCTGAGTCCGAGCTTGGGTTTGTCTCACTCCAGACAAACCATGAGCTGTAGTCAATGTTTGTTCTTGGGTTTACAGCTCATGATTTGTCTGGAGGAAACAAACAACAAGCCCAGGTTGGGGCAGCATGCTAAACCAAACGATGGCTAAGCTCACAGCAGTGGAGCAGCAGGAGGATCAGGGGAGGAGCATGGCAGTCATTATCTCCTGTTAGGGAACCCTCATGCTCATGTGTTCACACTACACCATGGGTTGGCTTAGTGTTATGCATGAAACAGCACACTAAATACAATTATGTGTACCCTCACCCTATTTTTACTTGGCCAGTGCTGGCAGTATGGGTATGGGATATTTGGCAATTCTCTAAATTTGGTTGGAAATAATGTCCCAACATCAACTCTAACATGCTTTGCCTCCATTTAAATCATATCTACTTTTATTCTCTAATTATTATTCTTGTCTTCCCATATATGTTATACATACAAAACTCCATTTACTATTAAATTCACAGCTATTTTTTCAGTATTTAGGGGAGAGGGCATAGCACAGGGAGGAAAATGCCAAGTTCAATCTCCAGGTTAAAAAAAACTAGATAGGCGCCTGGAACATGCTACTGATATTAGCCAGGGGGCCTATTAAGTCAGCAAGCATGCAATCTTTACTGCCTTCTCACAACACCAAGAGTGAAGGTTGAGAATCCCCGTCCTTAATTACCATGTGACAGTCACTGACAGTTTACCTAGCAAACCACTTCATTGGCTCCTGTTGTTCATATATATGTGAAACACTCAGAAGGCAGCTTACAGAATGAAAAATAAGAGCCAGCTAAAAGCACTATTAAACGCAATAAAACCACATTACAACATTATACCAATCACAATGTTGTAAAGCATTTTAATAAAAGGTTCATCTATCTTCCTTAAAATCATTTCCTGTGTCTATGACTTATCTGAACTTTAGTTAATTAAGCTTATATTTCCCTTTCTGAATAATTTTGGATGTATAAATTGTATAAATCAAGTAGCATTTTATTACATCGCATTTTAGCTGTAAGTGCAAAGTGAATTTCATTTTTATTTCAGCTATTCATACCTGTGTGTCGGTAAAAAGGAAAACCATATCTTTGTCTTCTACCCCTGCCATTTTATATAGTTTCCTAAGGTCTTCATGAAAACTGTCATAATTATAACCACGACTTAGTTCTATTTGAAAGCATTTGTAGCCACATATGTGAGAGGCAAGTCTAGTTAGAGACTGCTTGCCTGTCCCTCCAACTCCAACAAGAAGGGAATTTCCTCTTTCCTGGCGAATCATCCGAGCAATTCTATGGAGAAAATTGAACATAAGATCAAAATGGTTACAATTTATAAAAGCAAGAGCTTTTCCTCACTGTCCTCCTCATTTACTGCCATCTCATTAAAGCAGTATAGCAGTGTATAGCATTATAAGATCCTTTCATTCTTGAAATTCACATTCATGACTATGGTTTTGCTAGTAGTCTCTAGATATTGAATAAGAGGGCCTCAAACAATGAAGAGTTTCCCCTTTGCTGTTCTTTACTTAAGCAGTGGCCTCATGATACCAAGTCACACAGACATGTCTATGTGCTATGCCCAAACTACATTTTACATGCATACTGGGCTTATTCCATCACTGCTGTGTGTGTGTGTTTGCCTTTGCAAACATGCATCTGGAACCCTGCTAGAGAAGGGACCTTTGGTCTTACCATGAAATGGCCTTCTATGTGCATATAAAAGATTATCTCAGGTGGATGATGAGCTCTACCTAGTGGCTGAAGGCAAAAAGATGCTGACTGAATTTTCAGGAGTCTTCTCGTCTGGAGGAGTTAAATTCAATGAGGTGTACGCCAACACTATACATGCTTTAAGCCACTGAGATAGTGTGGAGGTGGACACTTTCTTCCAGACAGAAGTAGGATGAAAAGACACAAACAGTGCATCTGACTGATGGAAGGATTTCATTCTGGATGTACATACTTTTAGGGCCCTCCACTCATCTAAGGAGTGCCATTACTTTTCGATGGGATGCACAGGAGACACGCAAAAGGAAGGATGAACGAGTTCCTTCTGGCAGTGAAAAAAAGACAGAACTTTAGGTCAAAAGGAAGGAACAGTCCACAGGATCACCTTGTCCTTGTGTAAGGTACAGAAGTGTCTATCTACAGAAACAGCAATGAGCTTGGATACCTTATGAGCTGAGGTGATAGCCACCAGAAAAACAACTTTGAAGGATAGCAAAAGAAGAGAATCAGTTTTCAAGGGCTCAAAGTGAAGTCTTTGAAGGACTCTTAGAACCTTATGCAAGTCCCAGGTAGAGAAGCAATGTTGGACTGGAGGTAATGCAATGGTTGCTCCTCACATAAACCTCTTTAAGAAGGGATGTGAATTCAGGGTTTGTCCAGAGAAGGCAACAGTACCGAAGATAACACAGAGGTCTGCCAGTGAAGTGTATTTGGCCTTAGGCCCACAGAGAGTCCATCTTGCAGGAACACTAAAACCTATGGAATGCCTGCCCTCTTTGTCATGAATTAGGCAACAAGGAAGGAAACTCCACAGTGGAATTTGGGTGGTGAACTGGACATGCAGTAGCAACGCTAGAGGAAGACAGTGGTGGCAGGGTCTCTTTATCTGTCAAGTCTAAAGCCTCTATCGTCTTACCCAGTAAGAGAAATAGTGGAATCCTGAAAAAAGGAATTTGGACATTATCTTCTCAGATGCAGATGCATCACTTCATTCCTCTTCATCCAAGACAATGGCGTCCCCGCCTTTTGCGGGGGAGTGTTTGCTGCCACCCCACTCTTTGGGAAGACTCGGGAATATTCCTGAAGGTTTGGTGTGGGGTCAGCTGGGGTCTGTCAATCAATAGGAAGAAGGGATGAGCGGAGTTTAAAACCCGCTCCTCCCTTACCACTTGCCTCTTTCGCCTGTGGCATCTGCCCTCCCTCCCTTGTCAGTATGGGCTTTGCTAGTCGCCATTTGGGGCTGAGTGAGTCCCTTTCGTTTTGCCTACTCCATACTGCTTGGATTGATTCAACTGGCCTTCGGAGGGGTGTTGAGGTCATCTAGCTTTGGCTGGCATGGAATTCGGGCAGGTGAGGAAGCAGGGGGTAAAAACAGGAGACTGAGCCATTTTGGTAAAGGGTACTCGCTAGGGAACCATCAGTGCTGAAGGTCTGGTGGGGATCTGGCGAGTGTCCTTGTGGAACTAACTTGCGCAGCAGGGTGAATGCCTGTATGGCAGGGCCACGCTGCAGAGGTTGGAACCACATACCTAGCTCTACTAGCATGGAGGGACTGGTTCTCCCACATCCTTGACTGGTGGGTTACAGTCTGCGGTGACTGACGTGCACAGAGGACTGGAGGGAATACTCCATCACAGTTAGGTTTGTCCTCGCCTGCCCGAAGCGGTTTGAATCTGGTTATTTGGATTAAATTGGCTAAGATTTCATTATTTGTTATATTTTAATAAATATAACATTATTCCATCTCTGTGTCACGAGTCTTCCTTGGTGTGGTGGCAATCAAATTTGGATTAGAGCTAACAGGATCCTAACCTGCCACAGCCTGTCCAAAATGCCCCCTGCCATAGGCAGAGCAATAAAGAAATGCCAACCCCCTATGAACATAGTGGGGAGCTGGTGATGTGAACGGTTGCATTGGTGGATTCACCACAGAGACAACAGGTAAGCACTCTACTGAGTGTGGCCCAGGCAGTTGTGCAATTCCAAATCTTATAACCATGTCTTATGAAAGACTGTCCACAAGACTTCCCTCAGGTGCTAAAGCATTTGGGGGTCAACTATAGTGATGGCAATGCAGCAGAGTCAGTCTGGGTGACCTGGGGGTGACCCATTGCAACAGAAACTGCAAATACAGAGCCATACATGGCTAAATGGAGATCTTGATTGCTCACTCCAATAACAGTAGCCTACATCCCTTGGTAGAGGCATTGGGCCTGAGTTATGGTGGTATGACATTCAGTCTGGGTCGAGTAGCCTGCCTACTAGCTGCATCCCTTGGTAGAGGCACTGGGCCTGAGTTGTGGTGGTATGACACTGGGTCTGGGTTGTTGGAATTCCGAAAACCCCACAAAGTCCCTGGGTAAGGACTGAGCGAAAAAGTTGAATGCAGAATGTGACCCCTCTCATCATCAGATAATTGTTCCCCAGCCCAGATCCTCCTCCACCTCCCTCACAGTGTTAGTGCATTGTGGAGGGGAGGGAAAAGATAGGGCCCCACTGAAAGCCGCCACCCTTTCTTGCAAGCCACCAGTGAAAGTTTCTGTATTGCTGGCTGTAATGTCACCCTGTCAGCATCAATAGACATTGCCATAAAAATAACTTGAGGATAATCATCCGAGATCTGCTGTGCTGCAGCTGATGTGGTGGACAAATTAATATGGGTGGGAGTTGGTGGCAGCGGCAGCAGCTTGGATTTTTCAACAGGCTCAGCAGATTTTGCCTTATCATTCCCCATAGCCCGAGAGTGTGGCAGACACACTTGCTGATGGGCTTATCACTTGTGGGGCTTATGAGGACAGTGAGGATAACTAGGACCAGCGGAAGAGAGAGACATAGCCCGAGAGCATGGCAGACACATTTGCTGACGGGCTTATCGCTTGCAGGGCTTATAGGGACAGGGAATTGCTTGAAATGATGATCAGCAGATAATGGTGGCCCAAAATGGTGGGCAGAGATGTTGTTGACAAGCCATATCAAAGCAGGAGACTTAAAATGGTGGGTAGGCAAGCCGCTGACAAGCGGGAGCCGCCTAAGTAATGGAGTTCAAAAACAGTGTGAATTCAGAAGCCACTCTTATAAATCAAAATATGAAAAATATAGTGCCACAGGAAAGGAAGACAGTTGAGAAAAGCAAATAAATGCTGAGAAGGAAAAGGGAGGGGAAAACGGTTTTTTTAAAAAAACACAGGAAAACAAAGACAACAACAGATGTAAGGAAACCCCGAAAGGAAAGAATCAAAATAGAGCAGTTCTTGGGCACCCTGAAGAAAATTGAGTAGATGCCCTGAAATCTCTCCTCAGGTGGAACAGTCTCTGTTGCTGAAATTAGAAGCAGGTGATTTATGGCTTCCTGAACCCTGAGCCATGGCTGGGTGAGAGAGGAGAGAGTATAAAACATGTAGGTGGGAGTAAAAGAACTCCAGCTTGAGAGTCTGAAAGACACAGTGTTCCACTGTGGTGAGGTGCCATTTGTGTGAAAAGAGCTGGAGGCGCCCTCCCACTACCGGGAGAGGAGGACCATAGAACTGTTGCTTGCCTCTTTGCAGGGCTGCTGCTGTGAATCGGCCCCAGGACTGCTGATGGCCCCTGTTGTTGACATGCTGGTGATACCAGAAGGGGTGAGAGGAATGGACATCTCTACCTCTACCTGTGGGCCTGGATCTATGAATGGACTGAGCGGGAAAGTATGGGTAAGAGGCTCTACAAAAATCCCATCTATCTTCTTGGAAGATGTCATAATCTTTTTCTTGTCTCTATACTCTATCAGCACCTTGTCCAATGCTGTGTCACCAAACAGTGTGCCTCCTACATATGGCTCAAATGCCAGGTTTGTATGTGCTGTGACATCCGCTTCCCAGAACTAGAGCCAGAGAGATCTCCTGGTGACAACCCCTGCTGTCAAAGCTCTTGCAGCAAACTGCATGGGATCCATGGAGGCATTCGCCATAAATGCCACTACCCTTGAAATTTTTAGGAAAGATTTCCTATTACAAGCTTGATCCTGCTGAGGATTGTCCAACATGTCCTCCAACCACAACAAGGAAGCTCTAGCAAACACCTATTCCATTGCCGCTGCCCTGATAGATAATGCACCAGCCTCATGGGCCCATCAAAGATGGTCCATGGGATCTTTGAGCTGAGTATCCACATCCTTGGGATTCAAGGACAGGTTCAAGACACCCACAATAGGGGCATCCACCAATGGAAGGCAAATATGATCCATCCATGGTTGATCCAAAACATAATTTTTGTTAGCCGTGGCCACAGACTTCTTATTCTGCAAGAGAGTGTCAAACTTGGTCTTCAGAACTTTAGGCAGGAGTGAAGGCAGTTTCACTGCTCTTGACCTAGGCTGATGATCTGGACACACAGTGGTGACCCGAGATGAAGAAGGAGCTGGGGTTATATCTTTATCCTTCAAGTCCAGAGTCTCTGATGTCTTACAAAGCAGAGGTAGATAGTGACAGTCCTGAAACAGGCAGTTGGAAATTGCCTCCTCTGACTCAGAGGCAACACTGGTTGTTATGGGTGCCCTGAACCACCTCACTCAAGTGGGTAGAGTTCAAATATGTTGCCAATCCATGATGAGCATCATATGGGTTGGGTGATGGAGGAGGAACCCAAGCACCAGACGTTACTGCTGTTGTGCTAGGCTGTTCTGGTGACTATGCTGACACAGAATCCGTGGAGCTGGTAGGGCTCCCTGCTGACACTGGCTGGAGAGAGGATGACATGATGCTGTTACCTAGGGACTCTAGATCTCTAGAAAAATCTGCCCACAACACCTCCCTTAGTTGCTGAAGCATCTGTGAAGACACGGAAGGAAGGGGGTGGGCTGTTGAGAAGTGCCAGGGACATTAACAGATCCTATGGTCTGTGAACCTTGAAACTGAGCTCTGATGGTGCTAGTCTGTCCACCATCCAGCACATGCTGACACAGAGAACAATGCTGTGCTACAATTTTGTCAGGGAAACCCCAGGCAAAGACTGCACAAAGAAAACAGCTTAGACAGAGGGAGGAATTGTGTTTCTGTCTGTCCTCATCTTCAGACAGCTTCAGGCAAGCTCCTGTGCATGCTTGCCGTTTGAGGTGTGTCTGTAGCCTTAGAGGGAGCTTCTGAGTTAATACCCCCACCGCCACTGCCTCCACAGTGCTCCAATGCACTGATGAGAGGAAAAGCTAGGGGTCCATAAGAACTTGTGGTCCTTTCCCGCATGTCAGCCTTGTTGAATGGCCTTAGCTCCGGTTCTAGGGTTACCCTGCCTGCATCAATGTCTGTGATTGATTGTGACTGAGACAATACAGAGGATTTTGCCAGTACAGTAAGACCCGGCTGTGCTGAAGACACTGGTGGGTCAGAAGTGGGTCATGGTGCTGACAGTAGTGGCCTGCTGTGTTTTGAAGGGTCCATTGACTTTGCTTTAGCCTTCCCCATAGCCCCAAACAAGTTGGCTGAGAAGAGCTCAGAAACAGGTCTTACAGGGACAGCAGGAAAGAAAAATATCCGTATGTGGGGGGTATAGAAAGCGGAGAACAATCAATTTACCAGCAGGACGGAGGGGTTTGTAATGAGGAAAGGCTGGTATTAACTGTGAGGGATATTCAAGTTTCTCTGCTGTTACTCTGAAGGGCATTGTAAGCATTGTGAAAGGCAAAATGTCGAGCAGGGAAAAAAGACAGGGTGGGAACAAACAAAATGGAGGCTTTTTAAAAAAACACACACCAAACAACTAGAGAAGGAGGACAGGAACAATAGCTGACAGAAAGACTAACAAATAAAGCAAATCTACAGGCCTGAACCAGGTTAGTAGGAGCAGAGAGCACATGACAAACCACTCTGGTGAAGGCAGAAAGAAAAACTGATCCATAGAGCCAAGGGAAGACTAGAAGACTCTTGAAATTTCGATCCGCATCTTTCTGCCTTCATCCATTACGTAGAGCATGTCACCCACCTGATATCATCTTTACATGCACGGAAGAAACAGTTGCTTGGGTGGGGCAGTTTGGAGTAAGGAAATGGCAAATGGAGAAAGGGTTCAGCACTCTTCCCTCCACTTTCCCTTCTTTCCTTTCAAGCTCTCCCTCCTCAAGTGGGTTTTCATTGGGAAAGGACCATTAGGCTACTGTTACATACATCATGTAACATATACTTTGACCTCAGGGTTTGTTTCATACAATTATTGGACAGAGATTCAGTTTCTATGGCAGAGCAGCAGGCAAGTGCCCCCCCCATCTAATGTAATGTATCACATGGGCACTCTATGGACAGGCATACACATATGAAGTTCCAATTCAAATGATATGTCCTCCTTAGGGGGCACTGGAAATTCCACAAATCAGTCCGAAGGTCTTTGTTCAGAGCACTCACATCACACTGAACTACTATGTGCTCCCTCCTTTCCAGAGCTGTGAGAAGTTTCAGGGACAGAGCTACCTAGGTTTGACTTCTTTCTGAAGGAATATCACCTTCCCCAAATGGCTCTTGCATTCTATGAATTCTATCAGTGACCTCTGCTTCTACCTGGTGCTTTTGTAATATTTGGTTCATTTGCAAATATACAAGTGGAGCATAGGAGGCAAACTGCGTAAGCACACCTAGGAAGCAGCAGTTCCACTACCTCCCATCATATTCCCAAAGAAAGACACCTGCATCACAAGGTGCCTTCATCTTGCATCCCTCTTTTCATTTCTCTTCATCTCCATAAAAACTGCAGTTTCTTCCACACACAGATCCTCCAGTAATTTTTTTTTTGGGGGGGGGGGAGCAGGAGGAATGAGTCACCTTCCCCAAATGGCTCCTGCATTCTATGAATTATATCAGTGAAATTCTGTTTCTACCTTGCAAAAACCAATGCTGAGCCATTAACTGACAATTCCCTTTAAAGGTATGGCACAAATTCATAACAAAAGATTGGGTGCATAGAGGAAGTGAGGTGACCGTTCCTTTTTCACATGAATGGGACCCTGCATAGTAGGCATATGAATCAGGTCATAGGAAATGATGTTTAAATGCATATAGCATCATGACCCTGTGTGGTCAGACATCCCTTCCTCAGGGAATGAAGCTGGGGGTTTGGAGCCTCAGGGCCAGTCCCAAATCTACACACTATACCACAAATACTTTCTCAAGAGCCCATTGTGTCATTACCTCTCCAGCCCAGGGAAGTCATGAACTGAAACTCCAGTTCAAAAGTCCTAGTACAGCCACAGTTTCCCCTGTTCCATCAAAGTCAATGACTCCGAAAGCAGACTGGACCCCTTCAAATGAAGAGGTTCCTCTCATGGAAGGTGAAGCTACCAGGTCTCATTTAAGGGTCAGTCAGAGAGTGAGACTGTCTTAGTCTGCCAATGAAACAACATTCGAGCTCTGCTCTCATAGAATCACAGAATAGTGGAGGTAGAAGGAGCCTATAAGGCCATTAAGTCCAATCTCCCGCTCAATGCAGGTATCTAACTCTGGCAGGATTTGTTCTTGATAAATCCATGTTGGCTTCTCTTATGAAGTCTCCAGACTGAGCCCTTCATGGAACTGTCCAGGATGCCAATGAAGCCTTGTTTTGACTTGCCTTGGCACTACTGAGGCCATTTCTCAAAATAGAACATATAGCTGAACTTCTTTACAGAAAGGTAGTTTACACTCAATATTTATACTGACACACTGCTATTTGTTTATTAATATAGTATTAATTAATTTATATTATTGATATTCCATTAATGGCAGTTAATTATTTACCTTGAAACATGCTCTATGGCATCTTGAAAGAATACCAGCTTTGCTTCCTTAGAATTTGTTATATTATAATCATCCAGATAGTCTTGTAGAACTCCCATAATCTTATCCATATCAGTTAGCTCTTCATAAAGTCGATCCGCTTTTTCAATTCCAATCTAAAAGGAATTGTTGAGAAAAATAAGATTATGATGAAAAGGAATGGAAATATGAGGTCTCAGCAAACGCTAACTGCAAAGAAGCTTATCTTAATGGTGATAGGAGTGAGACAAAGTCAACAGAAATGTGAGCAAACGTAAAACATGTACAGTGTTTGCAGGCTCTTGAGAAATAATTACTTCTCATGCTGGACTTATTAGCAAATATTTCCTCTGTGAGTTCATCTGTACATGTGAGAGGAGATCCCACCCCAACCAGCCATGCATGGGAATACCATATCACATCAGCAATTAATTTCACTGAGCCATTCCTTTCCTTCCCAGGTCTTTTACCTATGCTCCTTGGCATGTGTTCTATGTACATAGGGCCTTAAGGAGGAAAATAAAAGTTAGATGCATATACAGAAGGCGCACATTGGCTTCTCGGTGAAAGTCATCATTTATCATTTATTTAGAAATTTATATCCCACCTTCCAGCTACAAGAGCATGCTACAGTGTGCTCACTGGCCAGTTAATGAGAAAAGAAAGAGGTTTTTTCACTGTGCAGCAGTGACTACCTGGAGATGGATCACACTCAATGATATTTAAGCAACTGGATTTTCAGTTAACTGATCCATCTGGAATGCTTCTCATGTTTCTTAAGTTTAGCCTTAGATTATTTTTTTCCCTTTGAATGCTAGTAATCTTGCTTCCTTTCTTTAGAGAGAAATACATTCCCCCTATGCATTTCTGCTGCATTTCTGGCTCCATTCTGAGTTCCATTTCTTGGCCACACTAACAATGTGTTAAATATCTTTGAAAATGTGTATTGTCTTTCTTGTGGGAAATATTTGTGGAACGCTGATGGCTGCTTAGCAGTCTTCCCAGAGAAAAAGTTACTGAGGATAATCTTCACTCCTTTGAACTACTAATAGGAAAAATCAATAACTCTTAATATAATTTATCATCCTTTTCACACTTTATGATTGAAATCACTTGCCACTAAGCAGTTTTCTTTCATTAAACCCAAAATGGAGGGAATACAGTTTAACGAACACAAACAAAATTTATGCAGGTAAATATTTGCCAATTACATGTATTAAAGTTTATCTCTTAAAGCCATAGAGATCACTCTAGGAAATATCCCAATGCAAAGGAGCAAGAAAAACCCATCAACATGTTCCTTGCATATGCTTGTGCCATGGCCCTCTGCTGACCAGCTGTTTGCTTTCTGCATTGATTTGATCTGTCAGCTCTGAAGTTGGTTCAGAGCCTATTCCTGAATATGACAGCTCTTTTGAATTTAATAGACATTTCACATTACAGAAACCTCAGTCTCCATACCCAAGTCATCAATGTTCAGGTTAATCACATTTTGTTAAAACAAAACAAAACGGTACTGAGCAGTCCTTACTGACTCCTCTGTTTATTTATGAGTTATATCCCAACCCCAGAATTGCTGATGCTGGCGTTCTAGAAGAGAGGCCAGTTAAGCTGTCTGTGGCCAGTGGCAGACACACTTGCTCCAGAAGCTGACAGAGGAAATGGACGAGTCTAGTAAATTTCTGAGGTCAAGCTGGCTGTCTATTTTTTCACTTTATTTAGTTGACTGATGACAGTGCTCTTGGTGCTACTCATATTCGAGCATTATTTGCACTCTGTTCGGGGCTTCATCATGCTAGTTTTTTTTTCTTGTTAACAAAAAAGAGGAGGAACCTCACAGAGGCACAGGAAATGGTACAGTTTACTGAGGCCAAATGGATTTCAGATCAAAGAAACATGTAGATTTTAAAGTAAAAAACTGTCTGGGTGCTGAAGCCTGTCTGCTGTTTCACCTGCAGCAAGAAATTTCTTTTAGTTATTAGATTTTTATCATAAAGCAAGATATTTTTTTTTACTTTTCTAAATTTGTCTTTAGAAAACCATACTAAACCTCACTATAAAAAGACCACCTAAACTTCATTACATTTATACAGCAGGATTAATTTGATTTACAAGCCACATCGTGTCTTTATACCCCAGAAATAAGAGCACGATTTTATGAAAGTTAAATTAGAAAGGCACAATCCTCTGCAACTTTATTTTATACAAATACTCACCTTTATGTAGTCACCAAATATGATTGGTTTAGACACAAAAGAGTCTGGATCAACTGAGACTCCAAAATGTTTGCCTACAAATTAAAATAGGTAAACTGATTTTTAATCATGTATGCACAAAGTCTGCATATTAAATATAATATATACTGGTAAGGTAAGTAAAGTTCTTACTAGCCATGTCAGCTAATATGGAATAAAAATATTGTTTATCTTCACTACAGATGAGACGGTCATGAAAAACCCTCTGGCACTCATGACAGAACAGCCTGAATATCTGCAACTGGTCTCGAACTGACACAGGGTTACATTGCAATATACCTGTAATAGAAAAATACATAAAGAATGCTGTCATTGACGCAAGAAACTATTATAAATTCTTTTGAATCAAATTTAAGATAAATATTAAAACATGCTTTGAAGGTTTGTTACGTTAAAAAACGGCTACTGATAGTTGAAGATTCTAAAGTCCAATTCACAAATACTGGACATGTTCATCATTTACTAACTGCAGCATAAAATTGTGACTTGATTATATCAATGAGCCATCATAAACTAATCGCCACAACAGAACATTCACAAATGAGACGTGTATCAAAAAGTTGCAGGGTGGAGTGTTACTGTTCACGGATTCAGCCACGCCTTCATGGTTGGAAAATGCCTGTGCGTGAATTTGTTTTATGTCGGGAGGTAGGCGCGTGACGATCAACACACAATCTTGACAGAAAAAGGCTTTGATCCAATGGCATGGATACCACGATGATTGGAAGTGTTATCTGCTGCAGCCTTCATCCGCCTTCACAGCAGTTGTAACGTACAGATTGTTATCTTCTGCCTGTTCTGCCGTTGAGGACTTTCTTGGATCATTCTTTGTCTGGTTTCTCTCCCTTGACCTTACTGCTATGAGTGACCCTGCTGGGAGTACATGACTCCCGACGGCATCGCTCACAGGGTTGATTGGAACACGCAAGCCCACTCACCACTACAAGGTGATGATCTAGTGAGGGGGCCTTCATTCAGGATACTCTTGGAAGAGCCATAGCTCAGTGGCAGGGGCATCAGCTTTGCATGCAGAAGGGCCAGCTTGCAGGTAGGGCTGGAAATGTCCTATCTGAAAATCTGGAAAGCTGATGTCAGTCCATGTAGACAATATTGAGCTAGATGGACCAATGGTCTGACTCAGGAAAGCTTGCTATGCTCTGTTCCATTCAATTTTCCCCCCACTAGCTTTTTCCCCACCCCCACCACGTGCAAAAGCCAGCATTCTGTTACCACTGAGCATGTTTGGGCTACATTAGTCTGTTGGGGGGTGTTCTTTTTTGCCCCTTTCAGTTTCCCCCTTAAATATGTGTTCTTTTTTAGTAAGGCTTTGGGATTGTCCGAGCATGCTGATTACCCTACCTCAGTTTTGGTTACATAATTGTCATAACTCAGAACCTGAGTTAACTATCAGTATACAAGTGGTTCCAGCAACAAAATATCATAGTATGAAGTGCTGCTGTTCAGGGCTGTAGCCATCCAGCATACCATTCCTTCTTTTAGGATACTCCATTCCTCCCCCCGGTGTTCCATTCCCCCTCATACACAGACACTGCACATTTTCTGCCACTATGCATGCTGAATCCTCTTTGGGCTGTTTGGGGAATATTTTGGCCCCATAGGTATTTTCCCTCCTATTTTTTTTCTACTTCTACTTCTACAAACCTCGGTATTCTCCAGAAAATAATTTAGAAATATGCTTCTAAAGTTCCTTGCATGGTTTACGACCCAGTTATTTGTTGGACTGCCCATCCACTGAGATCATCTCAGGTTTTTCTCTGGATGTACCTACCGAATGAAGTACAGTGGGAGGCAATTGGAGAGAGAGAGAGACTTTTTTGGTGGTGGCTCCTCACCAAAGGCTCCTCCTTTGGCATGCCCTCCTTAAGGAGGCCAATGAAGAGACCTAATTGCTCTTATTCAGGTGCCAGGCAAAAATAAAAGTTGTTCCAGACTTTTCAGAATGGTTAATGTAAGAATTTTTAACTTAGGGCAATCTGATTTTATAGCTGAGTGGATTAGCTGTGTATTTTAATTTGCTGTATTAGTTTGTATGCTTTATTTAACTTGTACTTCTTTGTTTCTTACTGCTGTGTTAGTTGTCCTCAGATCATAAATATATGTTGAAGTTGTAGGATATAAATTATACAAATAAATAAAGTTTAGACTGAGGAAACAAAAGCTGAAATTTACGTCTGAATTCATACCAACTGCATAAAGTACTGTCCTGCATTACAAATGGGCAATACAGATCAACCACACCCAACATGCCTTAAGCTTGGCACTGAAAACCATACAAGGCAAGGGCCAGCTGTATTTCTGATGGGAGGGAATTCTATCGCTGGGATGCCACCACAGAAAAGGCTTCCCTTGAGTCACTGATGTACCACAGTTACAGGGACCTCCAGAAGGGCATAGGAGAGATGCTCTTGCTAACTAATATTGCTACAAATATTGCTCTGTCTATGTGCTCACTCAACCTCTGAAGAATACAAATAAAAATGAAGATATTTATTTCTTTAAAACATTTATATACCACTTAATCATTTGCATTTCTAAGCAGTGTCCATAAAAACAAGACATACATAAAATAAACAATAAAAGTACATTAAAAAAAGTTGCCAGATGGAACACAGTTTGTCCACGCTATGATATCATAAAAAGACAGATATCCAGCTTTACCAAACATGTTACATAATAGTGTAGATTGAGAAAAAAGCCTAGTACACTCCAAAAAGCAGTCACCTTATGCCATGAATCATGAGATATGATTTCCTTTACTAGCTTAAAATGGATAGTTATGACTATTATATTCAGTAATGAAACTGTATTGAGAGACTTTATTGTTATTGTTTTTAGCCAATGGCCATTATAATATGGAGAAACATACAAAAGAACATATTTATAAAACATTAAATTTCAATCCGAAACTGTATTGCCACGGTAATGCATCATAGCTTACATTTCCAAAGGTTGGCCTCATATTAAATACTACCCTGTTACTATTATTTTAGAGCATATTGTCCTCTTGCTTTTTTAATGAGTCACACGATGCAAAAATGGCTCTCTTTAACAAGACGTTTCAAAAAATTTGGATAACTCAGAGCCTTTCTCTTCAACTTGCCATGTTTGGAGGAAGGTGCGGGATATAAATTTCATAATACAGTAAATGAATAAACTTTGTTTTATGACAAGATGCACAGACTGAACACTGAAAGCAAATCATTTTCACATATGGTACATTGTATAATTCTGGTTTTGATCACAACACAAACACCAAATGGTGATAGTACAGACCATGTTACAGAATATTCTGCACAAGACTTAGTTACAGCAGGAAGCAAGTGTGTAAAGCGTGTAAGAATATGTACATTACGATAAATGTCCCAAATCTACTGAATATCAACACTCATGCTGAAAATGCCATTTCTTATAACCACTTTTCAGGGATACATAACTAACAGCAACAATCATATTTAGGTGACTGTCAATATTCATTGATATATTTGGAAGTTACTGAATAGAATTGACTCTACTCATTGGTTAAATGTGAGATTTGTCCAAGTTCTAGTAAAGCAGGCAATGCTGAACAGCCAGCCTTTCAGGACTCCAGCACAAGGCTAGTATTTCTAGAGACCCTTGCTATTGTTGAGAAACAAGTCATCAAGACAAGTCCAGGAAATGGAGAATTCACACTGTTAGAGTTGTCCAGCAACTGGTTAAATGGCTCAGCAGAAAGCATCACTAGATGATAGTAAGTAGTAGGCTGTGGCAGCTAAGCTGGGCAGAATTGGGCACAACAGCAGTACAATCCGATGCATGCCTACTCACAAGTAAGTTTGTATAGGACTGCAGCACAAGAAGAGATGTTTGGTCTTACCGTGAAATCGGTCTTCTCTGTGCATGTCAAAAGATGATATCAGGTGGGTAGCTAGCTCCACCTAGTGGTTGAAGGCAAAAGAGCACTGTTGAAGTTTTTTCCGCAGGTCCATTCCTGGTCTGTGTCTGTTCCTGCCTCAGTTTTCAATGACAAGCCCATAAACGAGTAAGACAGGATAGCAAACACTGACAGAGACAATACAACAGTACTCATACACTCTCTGCCAAAGGCCTACTAGTGCTTATAATGGTAGCCCAGCCCCCCTAGGGAGCGGCCCTGGTATCATCTTTTGACAAACACAGAGAAGACCAATTTCATGGTAAGACCAAACATCTCTTCTCCTGTGCATGTAAAAGATATCAGGTGGGACATACCAAAGCTGACCCATGTAGGGCGGGAAAATAGCTGGGCTGCCACTACTATTGGTCTGAGAGGACATGCTGTACCACTCTCCTCCTAAAGGCTGCCTCACCCGACGCATACGAGTCTATTTTGTAATGCTTAACGAAGGTATTGAGTGTGGCCCATGTGGCTGCCCTACAAATCTCTATTAGAGGGGCATTGTGAGAAAAAGCCGCTGATGTTGCCGCCGCTCTAGTGGAGTGAGCCACTATCCCGGCTGGCCGGGATAGTCTTAGAGAGGCATATGCCAAAGAAATGCACGCCTTAATCCACCTGGCTACTGTAGAAGTGGACACCCTATTCCCTAGAGATGCTGGGTGAAAGGACACAAACAAATTATCTGTTTTCCGAATTGCCTTTGTCTTGGAAATATAAACTTTAAGGGCTCCCCTCACATCCAGAGAATGCCAGGCCTTCTCTGAAGGATGGACAGGATTAGGACAGCAGGATGGCAATACTATCTCCTGTTGGCAATGGAAGGCAGACAGTACTTTGGGACGAAAGGAAGAGACTGTGCGTAGGACTACTCTATCTTTATGAAACACACAAAACATTTTATGGACAGATAGGGCATTCAACTCAGACACTCTACGGGCCGAAGTAATGGCCACAAGAAACAAGACCTTAAAGGATAGCAGACGGAGAGAAACTTGACTCAAAGGTTCAAATGGAGGTCTTTGAAGGGCTATTAACACTTTGTGCAGATCCCATGTCGGGTAGCAATGAACAGTAGGTGGTGCTGTTATCATTGCTCCCCTGATGAAACGTTTGATAAAAGGATGAGATCCGAGAGGATTGTCTGGAGATCTGGAGAATATCAACGATAAGGCTGAAATCTGGCACCTCAGGGTGTTAGGTCTGAGACCCAATGATAAGCCATCTTGTAGGAAAGCTCATTGACCCCTGCTTTCTGAGGAAGAACTCCTTTCTTCCATGACCAGGATGAGAAGGCCTTCCATGTGCCTTCATATATTCTGAGTGTGGATGGGCATCTAGAAGCCAAAATGGTTTCCAGTACTTGTGGGGAGATGCCTTTCTTTAATATTCGCTTCCGTTCAAATTCCATACATGAAGTGCCAACCACTCCGGGTCTGGATGAAGAAGCTGCCCTTGAGAGAGCAGGTCCTCCTTTACTGGAATTTTCCATGGGGGTTCCACGGACAGTTCGAGGAGATCCGGAGATCCGGAAACCAAGGTCTCCTTGGCCACCAGGGAGCAACTAGTAGAACTGCTGTCCTGTCAGCACGAAGTTTTTTGATCACCCTGGGAATAATTGGAAGTGGAGGGAAGGCATACAGTCTGCCTGGAGGCCACTGGGACATTAAGGCATCTATCCCCTCCGCGTCTGGCATTGCATACCTGAAGAAGAACCTCTTCACCTGTCGATTGCGGCTGGTGGCAAACAGGTCCACTTGAATTCCGTCGTAATGTTGCACTATCTGATGAAAGACCTCTGGGTGAAGCATCCACTCTCCCTGATTCAGTTTCTTGACTGAACCAGTCTGCTTGGCTGTTGTCCTCCCCCTTGAGGTATTCTGCCGCTATAGAGTCCACATTCCTCTCTGCCCACTGGAAGAGGAAAAAGGCTTCCTTCTGGAGAAAGTGGGAGCGTGTGCCCCTTGACAGTTTAAATAAGATTTGGCCGTCACGTTGTCTGTTCTGATGAGCACTGCTCCTAACCGTCTGTCCTCCGCGAAGTGTCTGAGGGCCAGATGGATTGCTCGAAGCTCGAGAAGATTGATCGGCAGTATGGATTCCTGTGACAACCATGTGCCCTGAATTGTCTGACTGTCGCAGATGGCTCCCCACCCTGATAGGCTGGCATCTGAAGTGATCAGGGTCCGAGGGGGATCCTGGAATGGAATGCCTCTTAACAGGCTGGGTTCGTGAGTCCACCAGAACAGCGACTGCCGAACCCGTGGTGATAGAGCTACTCTGCAGTGGTGTCTGGATGCTATGCCGCTTTGGAAGGGTAGGAGCGCCCACTGAAGTGTGCGGGAATGATGACGTGCCCATGGTGTCGTTTGGAATGTGGAGACCATCAAACCTAGAAGTGTTGCTAATTCCATTAGATCTGCTGAGTTGGAGGATAGGATACCCAATGCTGCTTTGCAAATCTTGCTGACTCTTTCTTGGGACAACATTAAGAGGCCCTTCTGTGAGTCTATAGTTGCTCCCAGATGTATTATGCACCGAGACGGAAAGAGATGACTCTTGGATTCATTGTTCAGGAAGCCGTGGTCCTTTAGACAGGCCAAGGTGACATGGAGGTCCTCCCAGGCCTTATGCAATGATGGGGAGCAGATCAGAAAATCATTCAAGTAAGGGAAGAGGTGAATTCCCAGTGTCCTGAGATTTGCCACCAAAGCAACCACGATCTTCGTGAATGCCCTGGGGGCAGACGACAGGCCAAAAGGCATAGCCCTGAATTGATAGTGGACTTGTCCCACAGCGAACTGAAGGTATCATCTGTGAGGTGAGAAGATTGGAACGTGAAGGTAGGCCTCCTTCGGGTTGATAGATGAAAGTCCCCTTTCCTTAGGGCATCCTTGATTGACAGTAAGGTGTCCATGCGAAACATGAGGTATCTTAAGAAACTGTTTAGACCCTTGAGGTCTAGTACCGGTCTGAACGATCCGTCTTTTTTCACAACGGTGAAGAACAGAGAGTAATTTCCCAAAAATCTCTCCCCTGCCGGGACTTTCTCTATAGCTGCAATTTGTATGAGATGGGAGACCACCTGCAAAACTCTTTCCCTCTTGAGTGGAGAAACTGAGAGAGGGGATGGAATGAATCTCGCCGGAGAGGTGGAAGTGAGCTCCAACTGTAGGCCGTACTGAAGGGTGCAAAGGACTCATTGATCTGAAGATGTGTCCTTCCACCGGTGAGCAAAACATTGTAGATGACCCTCCACTGGCAAGATGGAGGCATCAGAATTGATGTTTATTTCCCCATGACTGGGACCCAAATCCCAATCGACTGGGGAAGTGCTGTTGAGACTTAGGCTGGTTGCGTTGTCTGTTCCAGAAGGGACAGCTGGAGCGGGCGTCCTTCGGCCTTCCATGTGGTTGTGAGCCTCGAAAGGACTGAGACAAGTGATATGGGTGGAATGAACGACAAAAAGACTTTCTGTCATCCCTTTTCATGGAGGACGGCATTGACTTTTTCTTTTCCTTAGTTTCCAAGACATTAGCTAGGGCGTCGTCCCCAAATAACTTGCCTCCCACATAGGGCTCTGAGGCAAGATTTGAATGGGCTGTAGGGTCTGCCTCCCAATGCCACAGCCAAAGGGTTCTTTGCGTGAAGACTCCTGCTGCCAGTGACCTTGCTACAAACTGCATGGCATCCATGCATGCATCTGCCATGAAGGTAACTGCCCGAGAGACCTTCAGCAGAGACTTGCGTACCTGGGCTGCATCTTGCTGTGGGCCATCCAGCAGGTCTTCCAACCAGAGGAGGGAGGCTCGAGCAAACACCGAGGAGGCTGCCGCTGCCCTGATTGAGAGTGCACTAGCCTCATGCACCCTTCTAAGCCCCTGGTCCATTTTGCGCTCAGTGGTATCCTTAAGGTGCGCATCCGAGTCCTTCGGATTCAAAGATGGATTCAGCAAGTTGACAATGGGTGCATCTATGAGTGGGACTTTCAGCTGGTCCATGATAGGCTATTCCAGCATATAATATTTGTTGGCTATCGAGACCGACTTCTTGAATTGTAATGGGATGTCAACCTCTGACTTGAGCACCTTCGGGAGAAGAGAAGGGAGCTTCAACACTCTAGACTTAGGTTTGGATCTGGACACACTGCTGAGACTCTCGATGTAGAGGGAGTAGGAGGATCCTCTGCAGAAGTGAGAGTAAGGGATTCCATCGCCTTGCATAGCAGAGGAAGGAAATGAGACTCCTGAAATATCCTAGTGGATGAAATCTTCTCAGATTCTGACTCTCCACTCCATTCCTCTTCATCCAAAATCATTAAGTTGCTGTCTGTGTCAAGAGGTGCCTGCTCTGGGGGCTGAAGGTGCCTGCCCTGAGATGCAGCATAGGGATCTGGAGATGCGTGGTTAGGTGCAAGAAGTGGAGCTGCAACTGAGTGGCTTGTAGGTGAGCCCTGCGAAGGCTGTGAACCAGATGGAGCCTGAGAGGGAGAGGGCGCTGATACTTGCTGAGAAAGAACTCGAGGAATAGATGGAGAGGACAAATCTCTAGCCAGATCCATTAAGAGGGAATCCCTGAGCTGTTCCTTCAGTTGTTGAATTGAGTGGGCTGACAGGTGCAACTGGATAGGCTGAGCTTGAGTGTAAGAAGAATGGAGCCTGTGCCCCCCTGCCTCTTGGATCTGTTGCACAAGGATTGGTTCTTCCAGAAAGCCTGTGAAGGCTTCAGGAGAGGAGGTGGTGGAAAAATAGTGTCCAATGAAGGGTGAGGCTGACTGCCTTCCTCGTCAGACAGGGATTCCGGGTCCCTCTGGTTCCTTGGATGTTGAACAGGGTCTTGCCTGTCTCTACTGGTAGTCTTATTGGTAACAGGCATTCTGCCTTCCATAGCCGCCCTGCCCGCCATAACTTGCGCCTCAGCCACCTCATGCCTGACGGTAGAGGGGTGGGCTACCGCTGGTTCTGAGTGATCCCCCAAAGTATGCGACAGCCCTCTGACCTTGGTGGGAAAGGGCACCGACACTGCATCTGCTGCAGGTGTTGGGGGGAGTGGCTTCAACCTCTTGGAGGGGTTTTCCATTTTGCGGGTTGCTTTCCCCATGGGAGCAAGGCGCTGTGGGGCTTACAGGGGTAAAAAAGGAGCCTGTGGAAACTGCAGCTGGAAAGACGTTGGGGGGGAGCCCTCACGGGTGGCGAAGATCAGCGCTGCCCTGGCAGAAGGCTGTTAAAGTGGCAGCTTGGGGGGGGGGCGAAACGCAGAAACCACCAGCAGCTGTAGCCGTCCTTCTCACTGGCTTTCTGAGGGGGGGGGAGGAGATGGCGGTTGCAAGCTGAGGAAGACAATGGTGCCTGTCCGTCGTTTCCCTCTACCGCTGAAGCGCGGGAAAATGGCTGGCCGCTGGTAAAGGGCGCAAGAAGCCTCTGTCATGGGCTGGGAAGTTGCCTCCTGAGGGAAGGCAGCCTCGGATGTTAAGGCGGCTGCCGCTGTGGCTTGCTCTCAACAGAAATGGTATTGAAGTTGGCGGGAGAGGAAGGGAGGGGGAGGGGGTACTGGAGAGGCAGAAGGCTCCAGGAACCATGGGGAGGGGCTGGCTGCTCCTTGCCATGAAGGAAACTTCCAAGGGAAGGAACACAAGGTATTTTTTTTTAACTGGAAGGGAAGGGTTAGAACAAACAGTAAAGGAAAAAACAACACTAATCACTGAGATAACACAAAAAAACAGTACACAAGAAACAATACAGGCCTGAACCAATGGAGGCAGAGAGAGTCCAACAGTGTTTGGTGAAGGCAAAAGAAAAACTGAGGCAGGAACA
This sequence comes from Rhineura floridana, assembly GCF_030035675.1. NCBI lineage: Eukaryota > Metazoa > Chordata > Lepidosauria > Squamata > Rhineuridae > Rhineura > Rhineura floridana. The sequence continues at coordinate 139,724,535 of NC_084480.1, forward strand.
GACACAGACCAGGAATGGACCTGCGGAAAAAACTTCAACAGTGCTCTTTTGCCTTCAACCGCTAGGTGGAGCTAGCTACCCACCTGATATCTTTTACATGCACAGGAGAAAAGATTATTCCTTATCCCTGTAGATGTGGTAATAACCCTGGCATCATTCAAAGATCCATATCTGGATGCACCAAGATTTGTTCTCATGGTTTGAAGAGACATGTGTTAAAGGTAGGGATAGAAAGATCTGTCTTTCGGTTCTCTCAGTTTCTCATTTTTCCAATCTTAAATTCAGTTTATTTCTGTAGCAATTTGCAATTTTTAAAAAAAAATTCTCATGAAAATTCTGCAACATTTTAGTGCCAATTTCTCCTAATAAACACATTTTGTAGGCAGTTTTTAACTAATGTACACATTTCTGCAAGCAATTTCTCATCATATAATGCACTTTTGTAGGTTATTTTCACTCATATATTTATTTTTATGCACACTTTCCGCTAACAAATGCATTTTTGTAAAAATTGTTTGGTTGGCAAACTGCATTGCAAAATCTGGATAAGTGTGAATTTCAAAGGATGGCTGTGTTTCAGTTCTCATATTTTGGAAAGTGTGAATTTGATAGATTCGGCTTGAAATGCTAACTAAATCAAATTTCTTGCACATCCCTCGTAACAGGTAAGCACCATATGTACATTTTTGTGGTCCACTTATTGGCAACACTCCTAGTTCTGAAAGTATACCTATCAGGAAATGTTGTAAAGCTATGTATGTTGCCATTACCCATCTCTATTACAGAGAAAAGAGCCACAGGAGGCATAGATAGTTCACATTTCAAAGCAAGGTGAGTCACTAATTCCTATGTTACTACTATTGCTACCAAGTACTACTAGTATGATATTACAGACATCACTATGGGTTACATATGGTGTAGCAGCACAACTTTAATTATACAAGTTGTTACTTTGTCTTTATTTCTGTACAAATCTATACTGCTATTACTAATCTTCCTCTAGTCTCTTCAAACTGGTTTTCTTTGTTCAAAAATTACAATAACTTTAAATGAATGTAATATAGTGCATTTTAGTTATTTAAAGTTAAAATACATGATACCAAAATTAGAAAGTAGGATGAAGTTACCAGAGAAAATAATTATTGACAATATGCGCACAGAATTGGTAGAGAGAATGTGCCAAATAGAAATACACCTTACCTTGCACACATTTTGACAAATCACGTAAATTGAACACATAATGGGATTTTGCTGGAGTTGGGAGAAGATCAATGCTCATTCTTTGATATATTTCAACAGCAGCATCCACTATACTTTTTGCAGCCTGCTTGACTGCTGTAGGGAAGTCAGTCAAAAATCCTTTTAAAATAGCCTAGACCAAGCAAAAGCAACAAATCTTAAGCTCAAAATAAAATTAAAGTTTTGTTTTACATCTCTGTTTTATTCAAGAAGATGTGAATTTTTTTAAAAAAGAGAAACTATGCCTCTTTATATCAAGAGAAAAGCAAGCCCTGTATTTGTTTAAGGTAGTTCTCTGATCCAGTTATAGGTTTATTGCACATGAGTACCAGCTCACATATTCCGAAAGTCCTCCTTCAAGAGAATCTCTCTCCAAAAAGAACCAGTCTGAACTGAGTTGTCATTAGAATTAGATTTTCCCCTGAAGAAAAGCTTTTCCTCTTTCATCATCATCATCATTTCAAAAGCAGGAAGAAGAAACACGTTTTAACCTGAATATATATACACTGTTTAATGCCAAAACAGGCCTCTAAGCAGTTTACAAAGTATAAAAACCAAGTTACACAAAACATTAAAATATAAAAATCCGTAATTAAAATACTCAATAAAATATTACCATTAAAACAACATAGCAATTAAAAACAGGAAACCCAGGTCAAGAAAACAATATGCCCGTGTAAACACCTTCAAAATCTGGCTGAATGCCAATACAGATAAGGCTTCTTGCATTTCAGCAGTGAGTGCATTCTATAACATCACAGACTGATGATCATCAGGCCATGGAAAGGCTAACTGCTTTCCATTTGTTGATCTTAACACCCTTACTAGGCAGTGCAGGGGAAAACGGTTTTTCAGGTAGCCTGTTCCACAGTTGTTCAGGGCTTTATATGTAAGTAACAAGAACTTAAAATTGGGTCAGTGGCTACAAGGCAACCAGTGCAGATCTCTCAGTACTGGTGTGATATATGCCTGGTAAGGCGCACCACTCACCACCCAGGCTATGACACTGCCCCAGCTGCAGCTTTCAGGCGAGCCATAGTGGAAGCCCCACATAGAGTTAATTCAGTGATAAGCAACTTAGGCCCCTCTTGGGCATCTACCAGGTATCCCAGGACTCACTCATGTCCTCTCAGGCAAAGAAAGCGAGTCATTTAGGCAAGTGAACCTCTTCACGTTTGGCTTCAGGAAGGAGAGGAAGCTGTCAGAAAAAGAGTTCTTTTCTCTCTTAGGAAATGAACAATGCCAGTCTAGAGATTTTATTCTCATTCACCTCTGTAAAGAGAACCCAGTGCTCTACTTGTCAACATAGTGGCGAACATTGGGCTTAAATTTCAAAGCTATAGAAGTACTGGTGGAATAAATTAATTATAAATGTAGATAAATATATCAAAATGTGATTTAGGCATGCAGGGCTCAGCATAAAGCTGGCATCCCCAATACATCCCCCCATGCAAGCAAATGAAGAAATTGCTCCATTGACTTGCGGCGGCCAGATTGTTAACAAGGACCAAGCGGTCCGAGCACATAACCCTGTTCTGGCTCGCCTGCACTGGCTACCAATATGCTTCCGGGCCAGATTCAAAGTGTTGGTATTAACCTATAAAGCCTTATACGGCGTGGGACCACGATACCTGTCGGAACGCCTCTCCCGATACGAACCGGCCCGTACACTACGGTCTACTACGAAGGCCCTCCTCCGGGTTCCGACATAGGGAGGCCCGGAGGGTGGTGACAAGATCTAGGGCCTTCTCAGTGGTGGCCCCCGAACTGTGGAATAGTCTCCCCGAGGAGGTGCACTTGGCGCCGACATTGTTATCCTTTCAGCGCCAAGTTAAAACCTTCCTCTTTTCCGAGGCATTTTAATTTAAGTTAACTTAATTTTTAAAATTTGTTGTAACTGATTTTAGATAGTTTTATTTTTATATGTTTTGTTGTATTATATTGTGTGATTTTAGTGTATTTCTTGTGTTCACTGCCCAGAGAGCTATTGCTAGTCGGGCGGTATAAAAGTCTAATAAATAAAATAAATAAATAAGGAAAGGGGTGTGTGTGTGTGTACACATTTTGTGTCTGTGCCCACAATACTTATTTTTAAAAAATTCAGATGTGCCCAAATGTGCTGACGGGCCTAAAAAGGTTGGAGATTCCTGTTATAAATAAAATGTTCCTGTCTTGCTTGACAATGACAACTCTTACTGTCATTCACCACATTTTAAAAGTAAAGGTGTCCCCGCACTTATAGTGCGAGTCGTTTCCGACTCTTAGGGTGATGTCTTGCGACGTTTACTAGGCAGACCGTATATATGGGGTGGGATTGCCAGTTCCTTCCCTGGCCTTTCTTTACCCCCCAGCATATGCCAGGTACTCATTTTACCAACCACGGATGGATGGAAGGCTGAGTGGACCTCGACCCCTTTTACCGGAGATTCAACTTCCTCCTTCTGTTGGAATCGAACTCCGGCCGTGAACAGAGCTTCGGCTGCATTACCGCCGCTTACCACTCTGCACCACCCACACATAAAAAACCCTCTGATATATATTAAGGGTTGGGCTCTAAATACTTAGATTTTTTTTTTAAAAAAAGTAGTAGAACATATTTGCAATAATCTAAGATTAGGGCTCTAAACTACACTGAAGCTGAAAAAGTCTAGCTTGATGGGAAAATATTTAGTAAATACCAGGGGTCATTAACATTTTTTTGCATCTCTAGGCAAATGTGGAATTTTGAGAGGGTGCCATGGGCACTACCACCTCTGTTTGTCTCTCCAAGTCACTGCCTCCCACTAACAGAGACAAAGCACCTAAACTTTATCTGAGCAAGAGTTGGATCCAGTAGAATTAAAACTGATCCTCTTGAATTTGCATGCTTTTATACAAAAAACCCATCAAATTAAAGCTTACCCTTGTACACTGCAGAGTAAAAATCACAGATATGGTATCTGCCAGTACAGTGCCACAAAAACACTGATCCAAGGCACAAATCCTCATGGATTTTCATATTTTTTACATAGCATGACAACAAAACCACCAACAAATCACAGAATTGTGGATCAGAGGTGACCTATGATATGATGGTGGTTTTGAGGAAATTGCTTGTAAAATATTTGAGGATCCATAAGGACACATGTCTCACATCCATGTTCTTGTACCATAGCAGTGCTGGAACACCTGTTCCATGATTTTTACAGTTCAGTCAATGAATGCAGATGTGATCTGTGATTTGCTGATGATTATGAAGGTAGAGAAACAGAGGAAGAAAATTATGGAACTTCAAGAGGATCTGTTTTACTGGATCCAATGTGTGCGTGCATGAGCGCATATGATCTCTCTCTCCCTCTCTCTCTCCACTTGCACGTATGCCTTCTCTCTCTCTCTCCGCTCTCTCAGTATCCTACTATCTCCCTCTGCATGCCCCCAGTTGTTCTGTTTTCCTTCCCCCCAACCCATTTCCAAGATTTCTCCCCTTTCCTTCTTCTCTCAGTTACTCCATTTTCTGTTCAATTCCTCAGGTGCTGATCTGAGCCTTGAAAAGCATATATGAACGATGACTGGGGAAGAACATTGTTCATCCAGCTTCCTCTTTCAGTACCATGTATTTTTCAAGGGGGGGTAGGTACCCACCCTTGCCATCTTATGATGAAGGTGGCAGTGATGAGGTAGACTTGGAGGGTTCACATACACTAAGTAAGTTCTCAAGGGCACACACTGGCAATCCCAGGTACATGCTAATGTTCACAGAATTTACCTGCATGTAAGGAAAAAAGTAAGGGTTGTATTCAACATTGCACTAAGTATTTCCATCAGTGCAAGGATTTCTGCTTGCATTACAGAACTTCCCTCCTCTCCTCTCCCCAGATCACCTCCTAAATCTGTTTTAGGGTTTCCCCAACCCTCCAGAATAGATTTGGAGAGGGCATGGGACATGTATGAGGAGGGGGGGAAGTCCCATTGCACTAGCAGTAATCATTGTGCTAACAGGTCGAGTTAGTTGAATACCGCCTGAAGAAACAAGCATTTAAGATCACATTTAGAGAAAGATCTTAAATTAAACAAAAATAAATTGAAGCTGGTTTTGAAAGGTTACTGGCTAATCATTCAGAAAAGTAGAATTACTCATCTAGCCTCCACCGACTTGATCAAAGTGCACTGAAATTAATTGGGATCATGACTCTGTCCATTCACCACCAATCTTCAATAAGAAACATAAATGCATATAAAAAACCTAATACTACTTCTATATCTGTTTTATGTCCAGCATCACAGAGCAGTGCATTATGCCAGACCACGCAGGAGAATCTTTTTTTTTTTCTTGGTAACTATGGGGAAGTTGTTACTGAAAAACAAAAGGGGTGATGGACATCCAAAACTGTATGAAAAAAGGGGGGAGGAGCCCAGAATGTCAAAAAATGGGAAAATTCAAATAATATCTTCAAAATAATTTATTAGTTGTATAAAACAGTATAAGAATGTGCCCAACGCGTTTCAGCCCAACCAGGGCTTTCATCAGGGGATTTTGATTAGTTCTTAACAAAGATTTTTCTTATATTTAGAACAAAATAACTGCAATATTTATGAAAAACACCATAGGTTAAGTTTTTGTGTATTGTTACTGACCTCAAAAATTTGCTTAAGGCTATGCTCAGAGGGTGTTGGAAGACACAGCATGGCGAAGTGTCGCATGAAACGTGGTGTAACTGGATTACGTCCACCACCTGGAGGTGCACATGCTGAAGCAATAGTTACATCCTAGGAGGGAAAGATCACAAACATTTTGTTTCAGAAGATACTACTTAGTCTTTAATCCTGTAAAAACCTGTTTCTTATGTTTAGATATCTGGATTTCAAGCAAGCATGAGCTATTCTCTATTCTTATTTTTAATTTAGCATCAAATTGCAATGATGAAATCCTATATATTATATATATCAAGGCAGGCTAAAATTATTTGTGCTGCCTTAAATCTTCTCCCATTCTACACTCTTCAACTGTCTTTGGGTGCAAGGGAATCACCGGGGTGATGGCTAAAAACAGGCTCACAAATCAGGACAAAACAAGTGGCTCTCTCTCATCCCACATCTCTCTCACTTCATCTTTCTCAAACTATCTGCCACTCCATCTTTCCCAAACTATATTTGTCATATACATTCTATATCAACTCCAACCTTTGACAACAAGTTTTTTTTCAGTGTATTTGGGGTATGTTTTAATAAAAACATAATCCCTAGCCCCCTTCACAGATGTCACATTTCAAAACAAGCCCAGGAGATAATACTGCTGATATAGAACATTCTCCAAAACAGAATGTGGTTCTTATCTTTTGCGTCCTTACAAAAAAGGACAGAATTGTTATATCTTGCCTCCATTCCCCCTGATGCTCACTTATGCAAGTGTTATATTTGACCAAACACAGCACACTCCAGAATAGAACACATAATGAAATACCTGTTCAGCTTCCCAGTGCAAAAGCAGGACACAGAAGCAACATCTACTGCAACTTCTTGGGAATGGTTTCAGTTGATGTAGCCTGATGACGTGGACAAGGTGCTTGCAACGATGCGGCCAGCAACATGTCCTCTCAACCCTTGCCCTTCTTTGCTTATTAAAAGATTGCAGAGGGGAGTTGACTGAGTGGATCCAGGGTGTTGTTAATGCATTGATGCGAGAGGGAGTAGTTCAGGCACCCTGAAAGAGGCAGTGATCTGACCACTCTTGAAAAAGCCCACCTGGACCCACTGGTTTGTGACAACTACCACTTGATTGCAAATATCCCCTTCTTATGGAAGGTGATTGAGAGGGTTGTGACACAGCTATTGCGATTACTCTTGGATGAAACAGATTATCTTGACCATTCCAGTCTGGATTCAGGCCTCGTTATGGGACTGAATCAGACTTGGTTGCCCTGATGGATGACCTTTATTGGGAGAAGGACGGGGGAGTTTGATCCTGTTATTCTTACTTGATCTCTCAGCAGCTTTTGATACCATTGATCATGGTATCCTTCTGGGCCTACTTGGTGAGATGGGTATTGAAGGCACTGCTTTACAGTAGTTCCGATCCTATCTCCAGGGTTGTTTTCAGATAATAGCAGTGGGTGATTGTCTTTCGGCCCTCTGGCAGTTGTGCTGTGCGGTACCACAGGGTACCATCTTGTCCTCCATGCTGTTTAACATCTATGTATGCTGAAGATACCCAGCTCTATTTCTCTGTAACATCTGAATCAGAAGAGGCTATGCAAGCCCTGGACCGCTGCCTGGACTTGGTGATGCGCTGGATGAGGGCCAATAAACTAACTCTGAATCCTAGCAAGATGCAGGCGCTGTGGGTTGGTGGTTCCCAAGTTCAGATAATTGGTCAGTTGCCTGCTTTGGATGGGGTCGTACTCCCTCTGAAAGAGCTGATATGTAGTCTGGGGTCCTCCTGGATTTATCTTTGTCACTGGAGGCCCAGGTGGCCTCAGTGGCAAGGAGTGCCTTTTATCAGTTTTGGCTGGTAAGACAGCTGTACCTTCTTCCCCTTGAAAAATACATAGTGCTGAAAAAGGAAGCTGGAAGAACGTTCTTCCCCTGTCATCTTTCATATGTGTCTTTCAAGGTTCAGATCAGCTGGTGAGACAGCCGTTTCTGGACAGAATAGCCTGACCACTGTTATCCATGCACTGGTAACCTCCAGGCTGATTTACTGTAATGCCCTCTATGTGGGGCTACCCTTGAGGTTGGTCTGGAAGCTGCAGCTGGTGCAAACTGAGGAGGCAAGACTGCTCACTGGGACAGGGTATTGCCAACATGTCACCCTGCTGCTGAAAGAATTGCACTGGCTACCTATTAGCTACTGGGCTAAGTTCAAGGTTCAAGTTTTGGTGTACAAAGCCCTACACAGATCGGGACCAGGATACCTGAAAGACTATCTTATCCCTTAGTCCCCAGTCAATTACGGCGCTCTGCAGGTGAGGGCCTCCTGCAGATACCATTTATCAGGAGGTCCATTCTGCACAATATAGGAAAATTACCTTTGAAATTCCCTCCCCTTAAATATTAGACAGGCACCATCTTTTCGGTGCCTAATGAAGACCTTCCTCTTTCAACAAGCCTTTTAAGTTGAGACATTATCCCAGTCTGCGTCTGTGTTGGAGTTGCTTTTTAATGTTTTTAAACCTTTTTTTAAAAGGTGTTTTTAAAGTTTTTAAAAAATATATTTTTAAACAAGTTTTGTTTAATATATTTTAAAGTCTGTTTTTATGATGTTGTAAAGTGTTTTTAGTGCTTTTGTTTGCCTCTCTGGGCTCCTACTGGGAAGAAGGGTGGGATATAAATCTAATAAACAAATAAAATGAAGTAAGGAATAATTCTACACAAACATGCACATGGAAACATCATTTGTATTCTCATGTGCCCTGATCTTGATTTGCCCCAGCAACTATTGCACATTCTTTTTTATTCTCCAGGTACCTTTCTGGATGGTCAACAACCCTCTGAAGATGTTGCTGTAATCAGGATTTTTTAAAAAAATTCTAACCATACCATTCTTTTTTGACAATTTATGAAAGCCAAAAAAATCACCAGATTCACACAGCAATCATTACAGATGAACATTTTGCTGCAAAAAATAGCATCTCTATTGCATTTAAAGCAGCTGCTACATTGCTTCTTGTTTGTGTGAACTGGATTGGAGATGATGGTCTGAATGTGTGCTAGCCCAAATCACCAGCTGTAAACCAAGGACAATTTTTTCCAGGTTTTTATGTTGGCAATTAACATTGTTTCTGGCCTGTTTGCACTAGAACAGAGAGAGAATATAATAATCACAGTCACAGCTAACTGAAGGCAGACTTACATGTATTTCCTTCCAAAACAGTTTCTCTCTGTCATAGAACCCTCCAAAGTCCTGGTACTGTCGTAGTAGCTCAATAGGGGGTTGGGAACCATAACGATCCAATTTAGGCATGTTTAGATCATCCACAAAAATGACAACTCTTTTTTTCCCTGGTGCTCCTAAGCAATAAAAGAGACCATTGCTGGTAACTTCCCCCAAAGTAACAAAACTATAAACAATAGCACTGCGTATTTATACTTCAAAAACTAGCCAGCTTCCAATACTATGTTCATCCCTAAACTGAAAAGGACCACTGATTAACAAAAGTTGATTATTTCAACTCTTTAATTTTCTTAATATTTGTCAAAGGCAGCTGAATATCAGTGAATATTAGATTATTCTGGTTGTAACTTTGTTTCCACAAATTAATCTTCTTGGAACTTCATATTTTCACATAGGATTTTAGCTTCTAGGGGAGCTCTTTCCACATAAAACGTCAAACTTGCACCCTCTGAGATACCTGCCCTTGAGTTTTCTGCCTTGCTTGAATTCAAGGTTTGCCTGTTTCCTGTCTCCTGCTATCTACCCTACCAATGCAGCCTAGCTTACCTTTGCACTGGAATTCTAGCTTTCCTAAACTTATATGCCAGGAATTGAACTGTAAATGTTGCCCCTTTGCAAGTTTTTCAATAATTATTTTCTAGATGTAGTTCTAAAATCAGTGGGGACATAATGAAATAATAATGTAAGAACTGGTTGGGTAAGAAGGTATTCAAAAATATTAGCTAATTACTGGTAATTTTTTTGTGGGTATTTTATACTTTGTTGCAGAATCGCTGCATCTTTATGATGAACTTACATTCCCATAGACTGTTTGTTTTGCTTTCTTTCAGTGCTTCAGTCCTTTGCAGCTCTTTACAATCCATGCCTCTGTATACTTCATGACATTTCTAACACTATCTTAGTGCAACTTTGAGGTCTCTTTGACATGTTACATTTGGCTGACAAGGGATCTGTTTGATATTTAAAAATGCCCTGTTCATGCTAATAAAGCATATGCTTTATTACCAGGCATCTGCTGAACGGTGATCAACCATAGCACAGTGGTAGAGCATCTACCTTGCATGTAGAAGGTCCCAAGTTCATTCCCCAGTATCTCCAGGTAGGGCTAGGAGAGATTCCTGCCTGAAACCCTGGAAAGCTGTTGTATGTCAAGAGGAGACAATAATGAACTAGATGGACCTATAGTCTGTCTCAGTATAAGGCAGCTTCCTATGTTCCTATGTAACCGGGCATGTCTTATGTGGTACAGGGAGGCTCTGCGACACTGCACCTAAATTAAAATGTAAAATACTGATTTAGTCTCCTTAGAACAACCACGAGAGCAAAAAATTAATTCGTTTTGAAACTGAAGCTGTCAGATGTTCTGTATTTAGGTCTGTGTAAGACCAGCAACAGTAGAGGGCTTCAGGACTTTTTTCTTTTTTACACAGGATGTAGTGTGTATTGTTTTGTTTTTCTCTTCTTGCTGGGAGTTGGAAGGCGCTGAAAGCTGTTGAAAAGACTATTAGCAAGTTTAAGGCCAAAGTCAGGGTGGTACTCAACACATGAAAGGGTGAGTTATAATAACTGAGGAGCAGGCAGGTGAGCACACAGAGATAGTAAGCAGGCAGACAGTCTAACAAATGCAGTTGAACAGGCCCATGGTATTGCTCAGATTGAAGAACAGCAGCAAACTTTGAGAGGTTAGATAAGATGGGGGCAGCAGAAAGTGGATGATTCACCATGATCATCTAACACTTATGAGGCAGGTTCTGCTCATAAGTGACTTTCAGCTGAAGTGTCTTTAGCTTTGCTGGTGGCACAGGAAGTAAGCAACTATTGCTTGAGCCAAGATAGGCTTGTCCTGTCCTAGCTTGGCTCAAAGCTGCCATGGGAGACTGTGAGGCGTCCTTCCCTGGCTCTCCCTGTCAGGTTCCTACCTGCTCGTGGTTACTGCCTGTCTCTAGGCACCACCAGGGACTCCACCAGTCCGGACCGCACTCTCTTATGGTTTACCTATCCGCTCTAGCACAGATCTCAACAGATCCCCCTGCTAGGCAACCACCAGTAACATCCCAATACTAGTATTCCCAGAGACTCTGAATACTGGTATTGTTATTCTCTTCACCGCTGCCACCATTTGTTACAGTTCCCCTTCAGCCTTGGTCATTACCTTACCCTCCCTTCTGGTCTGTGAAACCCCAGCCAAGGATCAGGCCTTTGGTAAACCAAATTAAGTATTTATTACAGATAACAAAGCTAACAAGATTAACAAGATTTCTTCTTAAGGCACATAAGCATATGGTTTTACTCAACACTAATCCGAACTCCACCCCCCTCCTTCTTCACTCTCTCCTGGCAAACAACTCTCTCAAACCCCACCAAGCAATCCACTCTTTCTCTTCTCCCCCCAGATTCCACTCTCACTCTTCCTTTTATACATTCAGCCATTTTAAACACTCAGCCAATCATCTCGCATTCTACTGCCCATTCACTCCCCCTCTTTCACTCCACTTACCATGTATCTTCTAAAACAACAACACTTACCATATATACATTAATATAGGAACATCACAGAGACCATCTTGAAGCAGTGGCACTTACTGGAAGGGCATGGTCACACCTTCAAGAGCAGACTCAAATCAAATAGTCAAGTCAAGGTATGCTGTGCTGGCACTGCAAAGCACAATCTGTCAGGACCTTGGACTGTGGCAGGTGCTCACTGGAACTCACCTAAGGAGACCTGTTCTTTCAGCAGTATGCTGAGGACTTAAGAGAGCTGATTGGTCAGGATCTGCTGTTAACCCTGCCCCCTCTCAGAGGCTGTCTGTTTCTTACAAGCCCATCGCCCAATTCTTTAACTGTGGGCTCTTACGATGTGGGACCAGTGAGAACTGCATTGGGGGGTGGCCTCTGAGTCTGAGGAGTCAGTTAAAGTCATTTCCTCTGCCCCAGATAGGCCTGGAGTGGGGGATGATGGTTTTCTAGGCAATGCCTGCTCCCCCTTGAGTCTTTCTCTGAGTCAGAGATTGGACTGAGGCCAGAGAACATGACAAAGCTTAAGCCCTTAAGTCCTGTGGTGTCTGATAAAAGTAGGTAAAAGTATGCTGAAAACAATGCTGATTTTAAAATCAGCCTGCAGTTACATAAAATTGCTTTTTTTCAATGGAATCCCCACTTTTGATCCAAATTCTCTTTTAAGCAATTTTGATCAGCAACCTTACCCGTTACTGTGACCCGAATTGACAATAGTGTGTACATTCAGTATATCTGATATGACTGTGTTCTTAAATAATGCACTTGACTGGATTTAGCTCTAAGTGGAACAAATTTATATTATTTTACAATTCATAGGAGGGGGCAAAAATAATTTATCAGTGGCACAGTATGGAGTAGTATGCACAGGAGAGGGTGACGAGGATGACTGAAACATGTCCATAGTAACTTCAGGTCAAAATAATAGTTGTCTAAAATCTGGTAAGAAAGATATGTTAGAATTCTCAAATGTCAATGCTGCCCTCCTGAGTCAAACTGCATGGACTACATCAGATTATAGCCTACATTTAACTAAAACCATCAACTTTAAAATCCTCTGATTTCTTTCCTCCTGCTGCTTCTGGATGAAATTATCTAGCCAAATGTAAACCTTAGGAGGATCCTAATTAACTTTCCCCATCATTTAGTGGAGAAACCCACAGATTCTTTGGAAATGTTTACCTTATACTAGCCTGCTGTGGAGTGATGTCCAGATCAGCAAAAAGAATGAAAAAAATAACTAACTACAAGATACACAATCAACGTAATTCAGGCACAAAATATATTATTAAACCTCTTTACCTAAAATATTTTTCCTTTTCTTTTCTAATTTAGATTCAATAATCTCCTGTGTCCTGGCAGATGAAGTCTGAGCAGAGAAATTCAGGTAAACAGGAACATAACCAGCTTCATCTTGTATTCGGTTTAGCAGTGCTCTTGCAACTACAGACTTCAGATGACAAAAAAGTGTAATAAGTAACAATACACCACAGGCATGAGAATTCCCTGTAATATATTCTGAAATATTACTATTACTCATAGTGAGTAGAATTCTTCACTTAAGTATGCACAGAGAAATCTAGATTTGTTTTACTGAGTTAGGAAATTGTTCCCTGAACAATTATTTTGAATGCACGCATACTGTTGCATGCACCCTAGTCTCTAAGTAGTGAGACTTCCAGGGGTTCCACTGCTGACCCAGGGTTCAGGAATTAAGGTGACTGGAGACTGTGGTGTCTTTATAATACAGAGTTTTATTTACACATATATACAACCTGAGCATAGGTTGGAAGGGGCTCATAGCATTAATACTCCAACAAATCTTGCTTCCCTAGTAGGGTTTCAGATAGATGCCCCAAAGTCATAGCTTTGGATTCAGATACAGAGAGCAGTCAGGCTTCTCTGCTTCTTCCCAGCTCCCAGTTCCACATCAGACTAACACCACAAAGGCTACCCCCTGGCCCCAGTCCAGGTATGTATGTGTGGGAGAGCTACCTTCCTGAAGGAACATCACTGGCTATTGGTTGCTATGACAACACATCTGCTCTTGACCAAGTCTTCAGACATGTTAATAGGGGCATTTGATAGACTTGGTCAGACCTATTAACTTAGCAAAGAAACTGGCTTGAGCAGTTCAACAGTTTCCTTTCAGATACAGAATTACAGGCTTGGAGGGTACCCACAGACATCATCCAGACCAATTCCCCAGTCCTATAATAATATAGAACTTTACCACTATCAAGCTGCTAATTTGGCTAGCTTGATGAGGTTTTTCATGGTCACCTGCATACTTGATTTTAAAAATTCTGCCATCTGAACATTTTGATAGGTTGCTGTTCCAAAACATTAATCAAATATGTTAAACAGCATATTGTTTATAATGCATCATTTTTATAGAACCTCTTTTCCCCATTTTTAGCCTCATCAGTAGATTAGATTGATTAAAATAATAATTAAATTAATATGCCTTAAACTCAGGGCTTCACAAATTGGTCCACAGACCACCGGTGATCCGTGAGCTTCATTTAGTGGCCCATGGGGGAAAATATTTGGGAACCATTGCCTTAACTAATGTCTCTTAAAATTAATATTTTATTACTCTTGGTGAATTTGATGTCTTTGGTTTTACATAAATGATTTGATTACTTTGTTATACAACCAAGACATTCTTACCTTGCCAACCCCAGTTATCCCCGTGAACAACACAGAATGTTTGACAGCAAGCAATTTTTCCATAAGAAAGCCATAGCGCACAGTATCGGTGGTAGGAACAAGCATTTCAAAAAATGGTACAGTATGGCTGTATTTAAATGTAGGTATAATTCGCTCCCAAGGATCCAGTCGCTTTGTATCAAAATCAATGTAAACACTCCACAAATCACCAGAGCTTGGAAGCTAGGAAGATAGAATAATCACATTAATCTTTGTCAAGGACGGGGAAGAAGGGTTGCAAAGCATGGCAAAATGGGGAAACAATTCTCTTTGTACAGGTGTATAGGGGTTTTGAATTATTCTGTCCCACAAATGCACATTCTATTCAGAATCTCTCCTGGATTTCTAGATCACTGGCAGAAACTATCAGTACATTGTGGACTACTTTTCCCTCTGAGCCAGATGCCAACAATAGTTAGTTTTTGTTGCCTGATAAAAACTTTCCTCTTCTACCTGGCCATTTGAATTTTGGCTATTGCCTTGTATTGAGAGTGATAGAGGGATGTTATAAAACTGGATTTCAAATTTTAGACGTTTTAATATTTTTATAACTGTTGTATATGTTGTTACCTGCCTTACAATCATTTTATGATAATGGGCAAGTTATAAATTTTAAATAAAATAAATTATTGGGCATTTCCCCACAATCATGAAGACCAGAGCCTTGGTTTAAAATGAAACCCTTTCAGAACACACTCCATGGGAAACCAAATTGCACATTTTGAATCACAACAGAAGTTGTTGCTGTTGTTAATTGCATTTATTCATTGCTTACTGCATAAAAGGTCTCAAAGCAACTTACAATTATAAATGCATGCATAATACATTTACAATGTAAAATACATCAAAAACATATAAAAGCATTATCGACTAAATTCAAGAGGCAGCTGGACAGCCACCTGTTGGATATGTTTTAAGGTGGATTCTTGCATTGAGCAGGGGGTTGGACTCGATGGCCTTATAGACCCCTTCCAACTTTACTGTTCTGATTCTATGACTAAAAGTGCTCACCCTGCAATATCATAAAAAGGACAAATATTACCCCACCCAACTAAAAGATGAATACCAATATCGGTTAGGGTATCATGATAACATATGACCCCAATTAAGAGCCAAATGCCTGGGTAAACAGGAACGTCTTTGCCTGGCACCTAAAAGTTGATAATGATGGGGCACCAGGAACATCTCTCTGGGGAGAGCATTCCATAATTGGAGAGCCACCACTGAAAATGTGCATTCTTATATTGCCACCCTTCATACCTTCCTCAAAGGGGGCACACAAAGAAAGGCCTCAGATGATGAATGCAGGGCCTGGTTATGAACATTCATAGACATTTGCTTGAATAATATGGTTTGATTTCACCGAGGGTTCAGTCCTGGAACCTGTTTTCAATCAGAGGACTTGGTTATGCTAAGTGAATTTAAAAGACAAAGCTTTTCCCTTGTCACCACTACCAGTAGGTGCCTATTGGGACTGGTGGGACAAAGGGCAGGGCAGAATGGTAGACAGAGCAAGAAACTGAGTATATATTCGATCCACACTTTCTTTCTCAGATACAAAAGAGGGTAGGGCTTCTGCACCTTAGTTATGAAAAACATCAGCCGGTGAAGCTTGCCGGATAAGCTACATCTGCTAGAATTCTTTCTTTTACCTAACCATTTAAGTTGCAGGCACCCTATCCTCCCACCTCTCCAGCTTGCACACACGCACACAATTTCTGCCTTTCTCTGTCCCCCTCTTCCTTCTTCTTAAGACTGCAATCCTATAAATGATTATATGGAAGTATTCTTTGTTAGATCCCCCAAAACAGCATCTTTGTAATTGCCCAGCAATTTCCCAATTAAAAAATTGCTATTTACTCAGCACAAAAACAGTGCCCATCCATACTGTAAATTCAACTAGTCTTGCTGTGTCATTAAAAGAACATTCACCAGCAAGCAAAGTCACCCAAAAAGCATCTCTCCTTTGCTGAGCTATAGGGTTTTTTTTGGGGGGGGGGTTGTGTGTGGGTTTTGTTTCTTTGTTGTTGTTTGTTTTGGTGGGAGAGGGAAACTATAGGTGCAGAGCAGGCCCCTGCTCCTATAATCTCTCCATTGCTAATGGGGTTATAAATGCTAGAAAGAAGAGGGAATCCTTGTTTGCTGGGATAACGGCTACTACCTGGTTCCCTCCAGCCTCTGGTCTGTTGAGCTCTCCTGCTTTGCTCCTAAGAAGTTCTCTCATGCAACAACACATTGTGTTGGAACTTCACAGAAAGCACATGGTTCATTGTGGGCACTGATCAGGAACACCCCTCTTTCATACAAATCACTGTGCTCTAAGGAATGATTGGCTAGGTGTTGCCAATCACAAGGGAAGTGATTGCTGATTTGATGGATGTGTACAGACTTGCAGGTGATTGGCCAGCATGACCGAGACTAAAAATAGGCTCCAGAGAGACTGAGTGAGTGATCTGATTGTCCTGATTAATGATTATGTCTGGAGAGAAACAGTGGGCTCTGATTCTAAGTTCTGGGGTTTCTTCTGGGAGGACACAGCTCCATCTGCCCAAGTTGAAAGACTACTCCTGCTTGTCACTGAGCAATCACAGCCATTCTTTCACCCCTGAGATGAGTGAATAAATTCTGTAGGTTACAAGGACTGGAGTTCAGGTAGCCTATTAAAAAAGGAATTATTTGAGGACATATCTGAATCCAGGAACATCTGTGGAAGTGCCTCTGTATAGGTGAAAATGGTCCCTTGGACCCACCCGAAGGGTGATTTTCACAGGTACGCCTGCCATCAGATTGGGTAGTACTGCCATCTAGCGTCCGAAGGCAAGAATGCACTAGAGTTAAAACCTGGGGCTCGAGCCCCTCCCACTCCAGTCTTCATGATGACGAGTCCGAAGTGGTAAATCTGAAAGTAACCAAAGGGCAAAAGCCCCAGCAGCAAAGAAAATATACATAGCAAATATCATAGAACTTGCAACATGAGAATAGGTTTTAACTAAAGAAAATCAGACAGAGCACGAAACATATAGGTTGAACTATATACAAAATACTGAACAAATTTCCCCAGAAATCCCCCACAAGGGAGGGACGTGATGGCAGGCGTACCTGTGAAAATCACCCTTCAGGTGGGTCCAAGGGACCATTTTCCACAGGTAGCCTGCCATCAGATTGGGATGTACCAACGTAGCCCCCTAATAGGGAGGGATTCCTAGAGAGTTACAAATCAGAAATAACGTGTTGCAGGACACGTCTCCTGAAAGAGGCGTCAGCTGAAGCATAGCGATCGATCTTATAATGCTTCACAAAGGAGTTAGGGGTAGCCCATACCGCCGCCCTGCATATGTCTGTAAGAGGAGCATTAGTTAGGAAAGCCGCCGTAGTGGCAGCAGACCTGGTCGAATGAGCCGTGATATTAGACAGCACTGGCAAATTAAGTGACTGATATGCAAGAGAAATACAGGCTCGAAGCCAACAGGACAAAGTGGATTTGGACACCTTTTCTCCCAAAGATCCCGGATGGAAGGATACAAATAATGCGTCTGTCTGTCGAATGTCCTGGGTGTGAGAGAGGTAAACTTTGAGCGCTCTCCTAACATCCAGCGAATGCCAGGCCTTTTCGAGGGGATGGACCGGCTTTGGACAAAAGGATGGAAGTACAATGTCCTGGCTACTGCGGAAGATTGAGTTGACCTTAGGACAGAACGATGGATCCAGCCTCAGGACTACAGAGTCCTTATGGAATACGCAGAGATGACGGGCCGATGACAAGGCCTGTAACTCCGAAATCCGCCTCGCGGAAGTGATAGCCACGAGGAAAAGGACTTTAAAAGACAACAGTCTTAGAGGCACTGAGGCAAGAGGCTCAAATGGAGGTCGCTGTAATGCCTGCAAAACTTTGGAGAGGTTCCAGGATGGAAAGTGGTGACGTACAGCTGGAGAGAGGTGGGTAGCTCCTCTTAAGAAGCGTTTGATGAGCGGGTGAGTGCCCAGGGGTGCTGCCGATGAAGAGACAGACAGAATTGATGAGATGGTGGAGGCCTGTCTACGCAGGGTGTTCGGTCTGAGTCCCAATGTCATGCCTCTGTATAGGAACTGTAGAACGTGCTGTACAGTGGCTTGGGGTGCTGAAAAACCTTTGGAAGTGCACCAGCTGGAAAAAGCACGCCAAGTACTCTGATAGATTCGAGTAGTTGACGGTCACCTTGACGCTAAAATAGTGTTTATGACCCCTTGAGAAAGACCAGCAGTATTCAACTGTGTCCGCTCAAAAGCCAGGCTGTCAGGCTGAGCCAGTTCGGGTCCGGATGCCAAACTGGACCTTGGGAGAGAAGATCCGGCCTGATTGGGAGGGTCCAAGGATCCGCCATTGACATCGAGAGGAGGTCCGAGAACCAGGGTCTGCGAGGCCAATAAGGTGCTATGAGTAAAATCCGTGTCCGTTCGAGTCGGAGTTTTGTCAATGTCCTGCCTATAAGGGATATAGGCGGGAAGGCATACAGGAGCCCGTCTGGCCATGGTGTCGTCAGAGCATCCACTGCTTCCGCCATTGGCTCTAGGTACCTTGAGAAGTAACGAGGCAGTTGGCAGCTGTGGCTGGAGGCGAAGAGATCCAGCGAGAGGGGGCCGAACCGCCGCTGGAGAAGGGAGAACACAGCCGGATGAAGCTTCCATTCTCCTGGATGGACCTTTTGCCTGCTGAGCCAATCGGCCATAACGTTTAGAGTTCCGCTGAGGTGTTCTGCTCGTAATGACAGGAGGTGGAACTCGGCCCAGTCGAAGATTCGTGTCGTTTCCTCCTGCAGAGCCCTGGACCTTGTGCCCCCCTGTCTGTTGATGTGAGATTTCACGCAAACATTGTCCGTCCGAATGAGGACATGTTGTAGAGCGAATAGTGGCTGGAAGTGTCTCAGAGCAAGATGAGCAGCTCTGAGCTCCAGCCAGTTGATGTTGTGACTTAGGTCCTGGGTTGACCACACGCCTTGGACAAAGGTGGAGTTGTAATGGGCTCCCCAGCCGGACAGACTGGCATCCGTGGTGATTAGGACTCTGGTTGGGTCCCGAAATGGTGTCCCCTTGGTGAGGGAAGTTGTGGATACCCACCAGCGGAATGATTGCTTCAGAGATTGGCCCAGCGGAATTACGCGATGGTTGGACCTGGAAAGGTTGGACCTTGAAAAGGTAGGAGAGCCCATTGTAAAGGTCTGGAATGATGTCGGGCCCACGGAACGATGTGGATGGAGGAGATCATTGCCCCGAGAAACTGGGCCAGAAACATGACATCTGCTGTGGGGCGATGTAGAAGTAAGGTTGCCATGGCTGTGATGGAAGCAATACGGTCTGGGGACAGAAAAAACATGGCTAGGGATGTGTCCAGTATTGCTCCTAAGTGCTGGAGGCGCTGAGTTGGTTGTAGATGGCTTTTTTCGGCATTGATCAGCCAGCCGTGAGAATGTAGTGCCTCTAGGGTGAACTGGATCTGCCTGTTGGCCAAGTCCCGGGAGCCTGCTCGGAGGAGGAGGTCGTCGAGATAAGCATAAATATGGATCCCCTGGAGGCGGAGATACGCCAGCATGGTGGCCATCACTTTGGTGAAGACTCGGGGGGCCGAGGAGAGGCCGAATGGAAGGGCCCGGTATTGAAAATGGAGGTGGCCTAGTGCAAATCTCAGGAACCGTCTGTGACCCGGGCAAATTGGGATGTGTAAGTAAGCGTCCTTCAGGTCGATGGATGCGATAAAGTCCCCTTGTTGTAGAGCCTCTACAACAGACGCCAGAGATTCCATCTTGAAGTGGCGGTATTTGACGAAGCGGTTGAGGCCACTGAGGTCTAAGAGCGCCCTCCATGAGGAGTCTCACTTGGGAACCGTAAAGAGGACGGAGTACACGCCTTGTAGCCGTTCGGATGGAGGAACAGGCTCTATAGCGGCTATCTCTAGTAGATGTCGTAGGGCGTCCTGGATGACCTTTTTGCGTGCCCTGGAGACGGGGGAGATGCAAAATTTGTCCGGTGGTGTCTGCCAAAATTCTATATTGTAGCCCTGGGTGAAGAGAAGTCTGACCCAGGAGATGTTTGTCAAGTTTAGCCAGATGCTGGAGAAGAAGGAGAGTCTGCCTCCAATGGGGATGGAGTCAGAACTGCCTGCGCTGACGGGTTCCTCTGCCATATGCCTGCCTGCTCTGGTATTGGCCCCTGTATTGTGAGCGTTGTCTGGGCCAGGGTGCCTTGGAGGGACGGAAATTTGTAGGCCTGGTATCCCGTCCTCGTCCACCAGGTCGTCCTCTCCGAAAGGGTTGGAAGGAACGGTAAGAAGTAAACCGTCGCACGGGTCTGCGGTCGTCTCTTTTGGCCGTAGCTAGTGCAGGTTTACGATTGTCCTTAGGGTCGACAAGGACTGCTTTGAGTGTGTCCTCGCCGAAGAGCATAGATCCCGAGTATGGAGCTAAGGATAAGTTGGTTCTGGCAATCGAATCGGCATCCCAATGTTGGAGCCATAGGGTACGACGAGCTACAATTTCGGCCGCAAGGGCGCGTGCACCATGATGGGAAGCGTCTAACGTGGCGTCGGCCACAAAGGCAGCAGCCTTGTGTATCTTGAGGATACATTTCCTTAGTTTGGCGGGATCCGGGTTGGGGTCGTCAAGGAGATCCTCTAATCACATCATGGAAGCCCGTGAGAAGATAGAGGCGGTAGAAGAGGCCCGGATGGAGTGAGCGGAAGCCTCATGGATCTTACGGAAGACAAAGTCAAGCCTCCTCTCATAGGGGTCCTTGAACAGTGATTCGCCTTCCTTTGGGAGGAGAGACCGGGATACAAGATTGGAAATAGGTTGGTCCACCCCCGGGATGTTCAGAAAGGACATGAATTCCGGGTCAAGGGTATAGAGCTTGTAGGGTAAGGATGCGGAACGACGTGGACGAAGGGGACGGGCCCATTCTTCTCTGGTCAGTTTTTTAATGGGGTCTGGTACGGGAATGAAGTGCTGCACTGATCTGGGGGACTTGAGAACTCTGGCACCCTTGACAGGAGGGACAACCGGTTGTACAAGTTCTGGTTGAATGCCAAGAGTGTCCATGACTCTACGTGACAGATGAGAGAAATCCGCCGGGTCAAATAGGCGATAGGAGATCTCCTCCTCCTGGTCAGATTCCCCACTCCATTCATCCAGGTCAGTCTGAAAAACGTTCATGTAGTCATCAATCTGAGATTGCTCTACGTCCAGTCTACCCCTGACCACCTCATATGGGTTAGGAGAGGGTAGCAGAGCATCAGTATTGTCACCAGGGTGTCTCGCAGAGCTGGGCTGTCGCGAGGTTCCGGGCTGAGAAGACAAATGTAGAGAAGGCTGGGGTTGGGATAGGCACCCCAGCAGCTCTCGTAGTTGTTGCAGGAAGACAGGGGTCAACTGTATCCCTGGGAGAGTGGAAGACGGTAGCGCCTGTTCCTGAGGAGGAATTTGAGGCTGCCCAGGCGGAGTTTGAGGAGCTTGACTGGGGAATCCTTCAAACTCTTCCTCTGATGACTCAGAAGGAGACTGGAAAAGTGCAGGAACGGCTGCATGGCGAGGTTTCTCCGGAAGTGAGGGTGATACGTAGCGTGCCTTCTTGGGCGCCCGGCGACCAGACAGGTGTTTAGTCTTTGCTTTTGCCTTGGCGTGTTTATGTTTAGCTGGCTGGCGTGGTGATGGACGGCCTGCTTCAGGGGATATTGTCACCTCAGGGTTCAAATCCGCCATGTCAATCTCTGAATGAACGCCCACAATGGGGAAGGAGAGGTAACAGAGCTAAGGTAGAAATAGTATAGGACAGACTAGAGACAGTATGACAGGAGTAAGTACGCCCAGCACGAGGAAAATAACGACTCGGGTAAGATTGGCGCCAAGCTAAGTACACGCACACAATGGGGAAGGTGCGAGACCGCTAGTTACGCTGCCACTTTGGCCACGAGCAAAGTCCACACACACAATGGGGAAGGTGCGAGACCGCTAGTTACACTGCCAACTTGGCCATGAGCTAAGTACACGCACACAATGGGGAAGGTGCGAGACTGCTAGTTACACTGCCAGAAAAGATAAACCTTATTTAACAATCGCAGTGTGGCCAGGGCTAGATACATGCACTCAATGGGGAAGGTGCGGTACCGCCAAGGTGCACAGACTAATAATGCACCGCCGAAGGTGGAGCATAAGTCAATTGGATGCGCACCTACAAATATACACACACACAATGGGGAAGGTGTGGTATAACGGGGCTACTGGAGGTGCACCTACAAATATACACACACACAATGGGGAAGGTGTGGTATAACAGGGCTACTGGAGGTGCACCTACAAATATACACACACACAATGGGGAAGGTGTGGTATAACAGGGCTACTTGATGTATCTGAAGGAAATACTGATTAGGTGAATATAAGTTTGTTAACAGGAGACTACACAAGTCCCACAACAGGGCTACTTGATGTGTCTGAGGGAAATACTGATTAGGTGAATATATTAGGTGAGTATATGTTTGTTAACAGGAGACTACACAAGTCCCACAAGTGAAAAAAGTATTAGAAAAGAAAAAAGCGGCAAAAAACAAAACAAAATGGTGGCCACAATATCGGAGCCTCTCACTAAGGCCCTAGAAGGGTTTGAAAACGGCCGGGAGCCAGCTGGAAGGATATGCCACCGGAGGGTGCCAAAAAACAGGCGAGAGAGGCGATATCAGTAAGCCTAATTAAGCCCAAGCCGGGCTGAATGAACAGCCGGGCTGAGGGGCCTCTGTAAAAGAATTGAATAAATAATTAACAATGGCGGCCGCGATATCGGGGTTGGCGGGAAAACGGGAGCGCCACAAGAGGCTTCAGTAATCCCTGAGGGAGGAAACGGGCGGGGTGTCTACGAGGGAGCTACCGCCGCAAGCTTCCCTATGTAGAGGCTGAATTACAGACGGAAATAAGGAGGGGGGAGACCGCAGCCGCGGAGCCCCCGCTAGACGATAAAACAGCAACTGCTGCTGTTGGAAACTCAGAAGACTGAATTACAAACGGAAAAAATGAGGGAGGGGACCGCAGCCGCGGAGCCCCCGCAAAAAAGAGAGAGCAGCAGCCACTGCTGGTGGAGCCTCAGAAGGCTGAATAACAAACGGAAAAAAGGGAGGGGGGGACTGCAGCCGTGGAGCCCCCGCTAAACAGGAAAGCAGCAGCTGCTGCTGGTGGAGCCTCAGGGGAAACCCCGAAGAAATAAAGAGGTAAAGCGATAAGGAGAAGAGTTGAAAATAAAGACTTAGCTACGCTCTGTCTAAATTCCGATCTGCCTCGGACGAAGGCAAGAATGAAGACTGGAGTGGGAGGGGCTCGAGCCCCAGGTTTTAACTCTAGTGCATTCTTGCCTTCGGACGCTAGATGGCAGTACTACCCAATCTGATGGCAGGCTACCTGTGGAAAATGGCGGAAAAAATCTTACTGCTCTTCCATGTTACCTTGTGATCCTGCCCAACTGCTCTCACAAATACTATAAATGAAAATGTGTTAGCAATGTAGTATGCTTCATACCTTAGCATCTGGATTATCCTCAAACTGCTGTCTTATAAATGTATCAAAACCATCCCAATAGTTTTCAGTTAAATTTCCACCAACTGACCACAAATAACAGAAAACAAAAGTTTGACAAATGAGAGAATTTAACCTTGACTGTTCCTGTACACAGAGGAAAAAGAAAAAAAATTAAAAAATACATGTGACATTTAATTCCATACCACATTAATGTGAGAGAAAACTCCAGCAATTTGAATTAGCTCATTTCAGAAATTATATACTCTACAGATATGAATGCATTTTGTAGTGGAAAATCTTTTGTGGATCAAAGCCATTGTATGTATGCAATACCACTGAAGAATCATTATGAAGTTACAAGAGATTACAGTTTAAATATTCACAGCAATGCACTTCAGAAGGTACAAAATTAGAGTTACCACCCAATTTCACCTGAAGTGGTATTTTAGGTGAGCTTTGAGGTTCCTGTCAGATGAGGCATCTGAGGAATTTTAAGGAAAACAAAAACAGTTTTCATAATACTATAAAAATTCATCAGGGTCCATGTCTACACATTCTAAAGTTGCCACCAAGGATTGCCTAAAGTGAAATTTGGAGGCAAATTTGGAGATTCCTGCTTGGGTCACATGTGAGGAGGAATATCAGTAGAAGTAGTGAAATTTTTGAGGAGGCTACTGCACACTTCTCTTTCAGTTCACCTTGCACAGATAGGCCTCTTCCTTCATGAAATTCAGATACAATATTATAAATATTTATAACTTTTAAGATGAAGGACTATATGCATGTGTGGATAGATTTGGAGGATTTCTGTGAAGAAAGAGAAATATTGTCCATTTGCCATTAACTGTAGTATTATATTTCTGCTGGCCTCAATCTAGTACTGACAGCACAATAGGCTTTCCCCACATAATGGACTGGAGGGCTAGTGAGCACCATTGCTGTAACAGTGTTATATAGGGTTGTCTCTGTATAGGAAGAAAACGCAGACCCAATAAAGAAATATTCTGGCTGCAGGCATATAAAAAAGGTGCCTGTGACACTTGTGCATACACAGTGCAGTGACTCCCCATTCACTGAAATAGTCAGGAAAGCCCTTTTCCAAGTGCCAATTCTATCTGAAGTGAGATTGGCCGGTCTGAGGGCAGATTCTTTCTAGTGGTGGTGCTCTTTGCTGCACAACTCTCTACTCCCCCGAAAGGAAATTGATCAAAATTGGTAATCTAGCATTTTCCAGGGTAATATTTGAAACTTGATTTTGACCATTCTCCTAAGTGTATGAGTTTTTATGATGTGCTTACTGTTTGACAGGTTTTTGGATTAGCATCCTGAGTACTTCTCTCAAGGTATAAAATATAATAAACCAGGGGGTTGTCTGCTGGTAACTCTATGACGCCCATGAAACATTTCAGTAAATCCGCCCTCAAATATTTGTAATGTTCAAGAAATTGCCTACTTTTTCTGCTCAGTTCCTGTTTGCACTGATTTGGCGTTTTCTACATTTATGTGCCCCCTTAAATGTGCCCACATTTCACTGGATGCCAGGATTGGACACCCACCCTCCTTTCTGTTCTGAACCAAGGAGAGAGGCAAACAGCTTCTCTCTGTGAGTAAGCACAGGGGTGGCTGGTTTAGGTGAAGTAGATGGTGCTGATGGGGGGTGGAGGAGTATGCCTGTGCCACTTTGTGGTCCTGTCTCTTTTTCTGCTCTTCCATTTTGTGTTATGCTATGCTCCTATGGCAGTCATTTGTGCTTGGTGCCAATGGCACTCTTTCAAAATTCCACATGTGCCCACTTGCCCAAAAAGGTTGGCAACTCTTGAAACACGTATGTGTGAGAATGTGTAGAATACACACACATACACAACATATTATATATCAATTGTCGCTCTGGGTGGGGAAGGACTGCATTTTCCCATGAGAAAATACTGTGCTTTGAGAGTGCTTTAGGTATCTAGGGGCACTTTCACATGGTGGTTTATTGTAGACTTGGTGTTGCTCATGTATGCAAGTTTTACATGGTGTCCCCATGACACAGACTCCATCAAAATACCATCCCATATTATTCCATTTAATCCAGATTTATCATTTTTATAGAAAACCTTGTAAATGTTTTAAAAACCCAAAAATACAGAAACAGTAAATACAGATTAAATGGAAAGAAAATGGGATGGCATTTTGAAGCTGCATCATGTGAATGAATGTGAAAAACTTGCATGCATGAGCAGCACCCAGTTCAAGAAAACTGTCATGTGGAAGCACCTTAGATCCTATCCAGCAAATGAGCAATACATAGGCATTTATTATATAATAGATAGGATTAGCTGGAAAGACCCACAGAGAAAAAAGTTATCTAAAAAAAATAATAGAATAGACATACTGAGAAACAAGAAATAAACCACAGAATTTTTTAACAACCAGAAAGAACAAGGAAGAACACAAACACAAACGATGAGGTAAAACAATGAAGAAGACACATTAATGACCAAGGAAACAGAGCAGAGTAGCAAGGCTAAGGGTGAGAGAGATCCGCCTCAGTCAAAGGCAGGAATGGACTGGAATGAGAACCAGCAGCTCAAACCTTGACTCCTGTGCATTCCTGCCTTCAGAAGCTAGGTGGCACTATAGCCCACCTGATGGCATGCCACCCAGGAAAAAATAGTTATCTAAAAGAACAATAGAGATACTGAGGCTTTCTTCCACAACCTACAAACATAAAGAATAAAGTAAATAGCTATACCAATTTCATACTGGGACCTCCCTTTCCAAGAAGCAGTGATTCCAATAAACAACAGAGAGCTGTAACTTTACTGATATCCACTTGTGATATAGCTTGTGAACACTTTTTGTGAACATATTTTAGACCATCTTCAACATAACGGCAAAACAATTCAAACAAGTATGTTCTTGTCTCCTCATTGAGCTAAAATGAAAATAAATATTTGTACATAGTTACTATCTTATCACCCATTGAAAAGTAAGTACAGTTCATAAGATGAAAGCATCCTCGACATATTCGTTTATATGTAAAATATACAAATCACTTTCTTCAGTAGTGCAGTTCCCCACTTTCAGACAGAACTGGAGCCAAAACAAAACCAATGAGAAATAAAATGGAGGGATGAGAATGTTCAAAGTTTTGCAGAAGTACAAAAAAAAACTTTAAAAAACAACTCAAAGAGGCAACCTCCCCTCCCTGCTCAAACAGGCCAATGAAGACTGAGCATGCTCAGTGTCAAAGACTGTTGAGTGCCAGTTAAAAAGAAAACTGGGGAAAAATCCCTTTTGGTTAAAAGTGTTTTTGTAAAACTTACTCTGTCTTCAAGGCCTGCCATCCACGTCTTTACATAGGGGATCCACTTCAGTTCTTCAGGATCAATGTATACCATTCCACATCGGCTAACTGTGGCAGGTGAGGCAACCCTCAAGTCTTCCACCTAAAAGTCATGAATATTGTGTATTTCTGCTTCAGCTTATAAATAATATAACCACAAGCAAAGAATACAAATATGTAATGTGGTATCCTTGGTACAGCTATGATCAGAAATGTACCATTGGTCTCACCTGAAAGGTGATTTTCATAGGAAGGGGCCATCACTGTGGGAAACAGTTCCACCTATCGTGCGAAGGCAAGAATGTTTTTTGAAGTCAAGACTAGGGACGTCATGCCCCTCCCACTCTCCAGTTCATTCGTAGCGAGTCTAAAAGAGATATCTAAAAATACAAGAACAAGGCCAACAGGCCCGCCAGGAAAATAACATAATAGTCACATGCATAACAACATGACTCTAACATAACTTCATAACATAACAGAACTAAAAGTCTTGACTTCACTCTTACATTTAAATATAATATGGAAACAATAACATGTAACCCATTGATAAAATCACTAGTCATCCTCCAACTGGGAGGGTCGTGATGGCCCCTTCCTATGAAAATCACCTTTCAGGTGAGACCAATGGTACATTTTCCATAGGAAGTGGGCCATCACTGTGGGATGTACCAAAGCAACCCATATAGGGAGGGACCACCCACATGTTAATCCTCATTAAGAACCTGTTGCAACACTCGTCTGCCAAAAGAAGCATCAGCAGAGGCATAACGATCAATTTTATAATGCCTTATAAACGAGTGTGGGGAAGACCAGACTGCGGCCCTACAAATATCGGCAACAGGAGCATTAGTGGCAAAAGCAGCCGAGGTGGCAGCTGACCTGGTAGAATGAGCCGTTATACTAGCTGGAACTGACAGCTTCAGGGACTCATATGCTAAGATAATGCATGCCCTTAACCAACGGGATAAGGTAGGATTGGATACTTTATGCCCCATAGACCTTGGATGAAAGGATACAAACAGAGACTCCGTTCGTCGAATCTCTTGGGTCCTAGACAGGTAGGTCTTGAGAGCCCTCCGGACATCTAACGAATGCCAAGCCTTTTCAAGAGGATGGGTAGGATCCGGGCAAAAGGAAGGCAACACAATGTCCTGGTTGCAATGAAAAACTGAATCGACCTTGGGACGAAAGGAAGGGTCAGTCTTCAGCACAACAGAGTCCTTATGGAAGACGCAGAGGTGTCTAGCAGAAGACAATGCGCCCAACTCCGAAACGCGTCTGGCAGATGTGATTGCAATCAGAAACAGGACCTTGAAGGACAGTATGCGTAGGGGCACAGTCCTGATGGGTTCAAACGGAGGGCGTTGCAAAGCCTGCAGGACTTTCGGCAAACTCCATGAGGGGAACCGATGGACAACAGCCGGAGAGCGTAGGGCGACTCCCCTCAAAAAATGTTTGATGAACGGATGTGAGGAAATATGATCTCCAGGAGAGGACACTGAGAGAATGGATGACAGAGTAGACGCATGTCGACGTAGAGTGTTGGGTCGAAGTCCCATCATAAAGCCACTATGGAGAAATTGGAGCACCTGGTGCACATTGGCCTGGGATGGATCGTGGTGGTGGGACTGACACCACTTGGAGAAGGCCACCCAGGTATGTTGATAAATTCGAGTGGTAGATGGTCTTCTCGAGGCCAAAATAATATCAATCACAGCGTCAGACAGTCCAGCTGACCTCAAATGTCTCCGTTCAAACGCCACGCTGTTAGATTGAGCCAAGTAGGGTCCTGGTGCAGTACTGGACCCTGGGATAGGAGGTCTGGCGTTACTGGAAGTGTCCAAGGATCCATCATTGACATTGCCAGAAGATCTGAGAACCACGGTCGGCGTGGCCAAAATGGTGCTATCAGAACCAGCTGTGCCCTTTCGGTTCGCGCCTTCCTCAAGGTTTTGGCTAACAATGGTATGGGAGGAAAGGCGTACAATAGACCGTCTGGCCACGGTGTTGTCAGAGCATCCACTGCTTCTGCTGTTGAGTCCAGGTATCGGGCAAAGTACCTTGGAAGCTGGCAATTGTGACTGGAGGCAAACAGGTCGACTGAGAGGGCGCCGAACCGACACTGGAGACGATGGAAAATGGCTGGATGAAGTTTCCATTCTCCCGGGAAGACCTGTTGTCTGCTGAGCCAGTCTGCTGTCACATTCCAAATCCCTCTGAGGTGCTCTGCTTTCAGGGATTGTAGATGTTGTTCTGCCCAGACAAAGATGAGGGAGGCTAAGTCCTGCAGAGGACGAGACCTGGTGCCCCCGTCTGTTCAAATGTGATTTTACACACGTGTTGTCTGTTCGAATGAGCACATGATGCAAAGGGGACAGAGACTGAAAATGACATAGAGCCAAGTGGACAGCCTTTAGTTCCAGCCAGTTGATGCTTCGAGATTGCTCTGCGTTGGGCCAGACCCCCTGAACGTACTGGGAGTTGCAGTGGGCTCCCCAACCTATGAGGCTGGCGTCTGTGGTCACGACGGTTCTGCGGGGTTCTCTGAACGACGTGCCCTTGGAGAGGTGTTGAACCTTGGTCCACCAGCGGAAGGAGAGGCGCAGAGCGGGATTCAAACGAACTTTGCGATGGTTGGAGCTGGCAATGTCTTTTTGAAAAGGCAACAGAGTCCACTGAAGGGGCCGAGTGTGAGCTCGAGCCCAGGGCACAATGTGGATTGTGGAGATAAACATCCCGAGCGCTCTGGCGAGAAGCATGATGTCTGCGGATGTTTGTTGCATCAGGGACCTTGCGATGCTTGTGATGGCAGTGATGCGATCTGGAGCCAGGAAGACCATTGCCTGCAGGGTGTCCAACATTGCCCCTAGATGTAGTAGGCGTTGGGTTGGTTGGAGATGGCTTTTGTCGAAGTTGACAAGCCAGCCGTAGGTCTGCAAAACATTGAGGGTGATCATTAAATGATGATGAGCCAGCTCTTCAGACTTGGCCCGTATGAGCAGATCATCCAAATATGGGTAGATATGAACCCCTTGGGTCCGAAGGTAAGCCACTAGGATGAGTAGCACCTTGGAAAATACTCTTGGAGCAGAGGAGAGGCCAAATGGCATCGCTCTATATTGAAAATGTTGGTGGCCAAAGGCAAACCGAAGAAACTTTCTGTGGGCTATGCAAATGGGTACATGGAGATACGCTTCCTTAAGGTCGATAGAAGCCAGGAAGTCTCCTTCATGCAGACTCTCGGTAATGGAATGGAGAGATTCCATTTTGAACCTGCGGTATGTTACAAAACGGTTGACAAACTTGAGATCCAATACCGCCCTCCAAGATAAATCTCGTTTTGGCACAGCAAATAGGAGGGAGTACACCCCTTCCGATCTCTCAGTTGTGGGAACTGGCTCTATTGCCGCTATGTGCAAGAGGTGATGTATAGCTGTCTGCATGATGTTGTGCCTGGCTGGTGCCCTTGGGCAAGGAGACGGGTGGAATCTGTCTGATGGGGTTGCCCAGAACTCTATGGTATAGCCATAAGTGAAGAGGTCCCTGATCCAGGAGACCGTAGTAAGGCGCAGCCATCGATCTCCAAAATTAAGTAATCTGCCACCTATGGGGATGGCGTTAATACTACTTGTGTAGGCGAGGACCTCCCCTATATGAGGACGATGAGTTGCCCCTGCGCCCTTGGTACTGACCTCTGCCCTGGAAGCGTCGGTTCCAGGAGCCCCTGAATGCGTTGGAATCATAGGGTCTGAAATCGCGGCCTCGTCCTCCTGGCCGCGTTCCTCGAAAGGGCTGGTTAGAACGAAAGGAGGGAAATCGCCTGAAGGGCCTGTGGTCGATGTTCTTGACTGTGGCTAGAACCGGTTTGTGGGCGTCTTTTGGATCAACCAGAACTGCCTTTAGAGCTTCCTCGCTGAAGAGTAGAGATCCGGAGTAAGGAGCCTTGGACAGGTTCAATCTGGCCGCTGAATCAGCTTGCCAGTGGCGAAGCCAGAGGGTGCGACGAGCGACTATTTGAGTCGTCATGGCTCGTGCCCCTAATTGGGTGGCATCCAAAGTGGCATCGGCCACAAAGGCTGCTGTCTTACGTAATTTCAATAGTGCTCTTTTGAAGGCGACAGGATCAGGGTTGTCATCCTCTAGAAGGTCATCCAGCCACATCATAGATGCTCTGGAGAAGATGGAGGCTGAGGCGGAGGCACGCATGGCTAGGGCAGTGGCCTCGTGGTTCTTGCGGAGAGCGAAGTCTATTCGACGCTCAGTAGTATCTTTTAGGTGGGATTCCCCTTCCCTGGGCAAGATAGATCGTGAAACGAGGCGAGCGATCGGTTCATCTATGCCAGGGACATCTAACTTGGTGGCGAAGTCTGGGGCTAGGGCGTAAAGTCTGTCAGCCATGTTCTTGAAGCGTCGAGCTTTGAGTGGGTGGGCCCATTCTTCGGAAGTTAATTTGGCAATTGGGTCCGGCACCGGGATGTAGTGTTCAGTAGGTGCAGGGGATTTGAGGACCTTGGCCCTTTTGAGAGCTGGAGCGGACGAAGTTGAAGGCGCAGTCTGGAGACCAAGGGTCTGAAGTACCCTACGTGCGAGCGGTTGGTAATCTGAGGTATTGAACAAGCGATACGATGTATCCTCCTCATGATCTGAATAGTCGCTCCAGTCGTCTCCTTCAACCTGGTCAGTGAAAGTTAACTCCTCCGCATATGAGGCTTCGTCCGTACATCTGCCTCTGGCTACATCAAAGGGATCTGGTGAACCGGAAGGATGAGCAGCATGGAACGCACGTTGGTCCATGTTGAGTGGGGGTATGGCAGGAACCTGTGGTAGTGACTGCATTCGTGTGAAATAAGCCAGCATGGCTTGGAGTTGGGAGAGGAAATCAGGAGACAGCTGCAGACCAGATGTGTGAGATGTATGTGCCTGGTGGGCTATTGGAACAGATGTCTGAGGCGGTAAGCCAGAGGTAGGTTCGTTAGGCGAACCGTGAGGGGGAAAGCCAACAAACTCTTCCTCGTCAGAGGCCGTAGCAGGAGAATGGAAAATATCACTTATGTGTGTCTGTGCTGTGGTGGTTGTTGGCACAGAGACATAACGAGGGCGCTTTGGTTTACTATGGCTGGAAAGATGTTTTGTCTTAGCCAGTGCTTTGGCATGTCTGGTCTTAGACGTGTTAGTATGTTGTGGCTTGGCTGATTGAGGCATGTCTGGCTGATCTGGCACCATGTGTGTTGATGGTGACATGCCTGGCTGTTCTGCCATCTTATATGAACCTGGGTGCAGTACACTGCCACGGAGGGGGCAGGATGTAAAGACCCGAACTGGCGCAGCGTACTACCACGGAGGGGGTAGGATACACTGGCAGATGGTGAATGCACTGCCACAGAGGGGGCAGGATGCACAGAGGTATCAGCGTTAATATAATATAGGCTGTTTAGAGTAGGCACACTCAGATTAGTGCTGTAGGCTGGGTTTTTGGCTTGTTCGCGGCCCCATAGGGGGCAGGATATGTAATGTAAATCAGATTTAATACAAGTCAGCCACTGATATTAAAGCTCCAGCCTTGATAATGTAATCCAGCCACTAGGATTAAAGCTCCAGCCTTGATAATATAATCCAGCCACTAGGATTAAAAACTCCAGCCTTGATAATGTAATCCAGCCACTAGAATTAAAGCTCCAGCCTTGATAATACAATCCAGCCCACTAGGATTGGAGCTCCAGCCTTGATAATATAATTCAGCCACTATGATTACGGCCACAGTAAAGTGTGTAAATCAGTCGTGTGTAAATTAGTCAGCAGCACATATACAAAAACGTACGGATAGATAGTCTGTAGGGGATGGTATCCGATAATAAGGGGAACAAAAAGGGCGGGAAATTCAAATTCTGAAAGAAAAAAATGGCGCCCGGAAAAAAGGAGCGGGAAAAAATGGCAGAGAGGGAAGAAGCAATGGCGGCCATCGGAGGCGAACTGGAGGAAGGGCTGCCCAGCACGATCTCGCCAAAAACCGCAGTAGCGGCTCCAAAAAATCCCCGGAGAAAACAGGTAGGGGAAAAAACGGCAGCCACCACAGAGAGAGCCGCCGTCGCGGTCTGTAAAGCCCTCAGTGGGATTTAAGCCCCGTTGCGAGGGCGATCTGAGGCAGAGGGTTAACGGCGGGAGCCGCAGCTGCAAGCTCCCGCTGAGATCGGATAAGCCGCAGCCGCGGCAACCGATCAGGGGGGGGAGAGGTTAACAGCGATCAGCAGCGATCAGAAGCAATCAAAAAGGGAAGAACCGCAGCCGCGGTCCTTGAGGGAGCCCCCTGGCTAAAGAGACAACTGAGCGGGGGGGGGCTAGAAACTGCCAAAACGAAGAGAGCCGCAGCCGCGGTCTCAGAGGGAGCCCCCAGACAAGTAAATAAAATAGATTGAATAGCTCTGAGGGAAGGGTGAGGAAGCCGCAGCCGCGGTCCCTGAGGGAACCCTCAGAGGCTAAACACAAACAGAAAAAGAGAAAGCATTTAAAGACAAATACGAGACTTAGCTAAATGCTATGAAAATTCCAATCTTGTTCGTACGAAGGCAAGAATGAACTGGAGAGTGGGAGGGGCATGACGTCCCTAGTCTTGACTTCAAAAAACATTCTTGCCTTCGCACGATAGGTGGAACTGTTTCCCACAGTGATGGCCCACTTCCTATGGAAAAACTATTTGAACCTAAGAAAGAAAAGTACCTCAAACAGCATATGAATGGATGGTGTGAGCTTGATTCTTTCACTATTAGCCAAACAAAGCATCTTATTGTCATCCAAAACAGTGTTCAGGTTTTCAATCCATAAAGCATCCACAGGTCCATCGCTGATGATCCATTTGTGATCTTCAGAGGTGTCAACCACAGCAGCTCGAACACTAAGAGCCATCAGGCCATCTTTCCACTCCAGGGTTAAATTGTTAACCTCACCATAAAGTTCACCCATTGTAATTGATTTAGGATTTAGAATATATGTTTTAACAGGCTGGTAGAAAGGATTTTCTTCACCCGCTTCATGTAAAGCTCCAAGACTATCTGCCAAAATTTGGTAAACTGTTGTTTTTCCACCTCCTGTTGGTCCAACAAGCATGACACCATGCCTTACCAACATTGTTTCATAAAGTTGTATGACTTTATGAACCATGGTAGCTTCGGATTGTAATCCTTTGGAAAGCGTGACATCTATTATTGTTGACTGTAGCACTCCATAATCATGCTCTGGTATTATGACTCCAGGAAAAAGGTCAGATATAATTCCACTAAAAGAAATAAAAACAAAGTAAAAGCTTTGCTTATTTATTTAAAACATTTCTATTCCATCTCTCCTACCCTCAAGACAATATTTAAACAATGAAACAGAACAATCACACACTAAACAATTTATGTAGCAAAGAAGTGAAATTTGAGCTTACCTGTGAATTCCCCTTGTGAATGTCCAGTGTGGACTTTTCCATATATCCAACTGCATCATCTCTTTTTTGGGGGTGGTAGTAAGTAGAATGCCCCCACCCTGGAACCACAGAGAACGGGGATTTATAAGTAAACTCAAGTTTCCCCTTTCTTCCGCAGTACCAAGGTGGGACATTCTTGCAAGTTAGGATGTAGAAAAGCAATTCATCCTAAGGAGGGGACTAACACTAATCACACTGCTACCAGTGTGCCACCGCCTTCTGAATGCCCCTTCTCCCCAAGGCATCACCTGCTGATGTGTAGTGTAGGTGCTGCTACTTTTACCAATCTGGGGTTTTTTTTGCTAAAAAAAAAGTAAATATTGATATTGATATTTTTAAAGGAAATATGGATATATTAAAAGGTAATATTGATAATTATTCTTACAATCAATGTTTAAGAGGCGGATTTTCTTTTTTAAAAAAATCCATTTTCAAAAATAGCCACAACATGCGCTACATTAAAATCTGAAGAGCTACTAAGAATAGCAAATTAATGGAAAATTCGGTACCTAATCCAAATTGGGCAGAAATCTAGCACATTCCTAGTGTACAGTCAGGTTCTTGGCCAATCCTAAGCCAGGGCATCTATACCACAGGCTCAAGGTAATGTGAAGAGACAAAAGTATGAAGCCCAGCAATTCTCTAGATACAAAAATAGTTCTATCTTTGTTTAGCCAAACTGGTGGCAGACTAGTTGGGAGGTTTCTGGTTTCAGCTGCCACTCTGACTGATTGAGTGGCTTCCTGCTGAGCCAGACCATCATTGTGTTTTCTTCTCTGGCAATCTGTTCCGCTCTTATGGAGGCCAGCTGATGCCCTACCAACAATAGGAACTTGCATGTGAAGATTTCTTGACCCTGTGCCTCGTTGTCAGTTCATGTACATATTAGCAAAGAAATCTGTGTGGATTATGACGTCCCTGCCTTAATCTTGATCTGATCCCAGAAAGTTCATCGTGTCAGATGAATTGCTCAGAGCTCTAGACCATTTATCCTCTTCTCCAACCAGATTTTATGATCCAGATTGTCCTGGAGATGTGGGGCAGCCACCACCAAAGAGCCTCTCGTATCTTTATGTGTGGGTATATTTTCCTGTGGAGAGCCAGTGTGGTGTAGTGGTTAGCATGTTGGACTACGACCTGGGAGACCAGGGTTCAAATCCCCACACAGCCATGAAGCTCACTGGCTGACCTTGGGCCTGTCACTGCCTCTCAGCCTCAGAGGAAGGCAATGGTAGACCCCCTCTGAATACCGCTTACCATGAAAACCCTATTCATATGGTTGCCATAAGAATCGACTTGAAGGCAGTCCGTTTCCATTTCCATATTTTCCTGTATGGTCACTGTGCTCACTCTTCCTGGAATGGGAGCAATATGGTCCATCCCTAGAGGCTAATGGGTTCCAAAAGATTCCTGAGAATTTTGGAAGAGTTCCAGCTGGTATCCCTTTTACTCTGGTTGAAGCCCTGGTTGTTCTCTGAGATGTGAAGATGACCTCAGCAACTGACATGATCGCATCTAAGCACCCTTTCTTGCTGCGTGGAACCTATACAGCTTCTTGATATACAACTGATCTGAGAGCAATGATACAAGAGGGGAAATAACTAGAACATAGATGGAGAAAGCCTGTTGGCACGTCTGACTGAACAAAAGTTAGAGCTCATTATTGATCCTCATGTATGGCAGTGGTGGGTGGCAAACAAGCTATTATTTTTCACAGCCACTGCATCTTCTCAGTATCATCCAGCAAGGGTCTCTGAGTGGTTTGAGGCCTTTTGAAATCTGGCACAGGGAGAGATATGGTGAACTTTCAACAGAACTTTGTCACATGTTTGCAAAACACTTTGAAGATAAAGTCATTTCCATCTGACACAATCTGAATTAATACAATTCAGTTAGTGGAGGTGTTCAGAGCGCCTTCCAGTCTAGTTTTATTGGATGACTTTCAGTTATTGATGCATGAGGATATAGACAAGGCGTTTCATGAACTCCAGTCAATTCTTTCCCTTCTTGGCTTATTATATCTAATAAGGAAGGGATGAGCAGCTTGGTCCAGGAGCCCTCAGGCTTACAATGTAAAAGATACACCACAAAAGGAAAGGGCATTGGAATGGAGAAAAAAAAATCCAACTTAGTTATAAAGACAGGCAGGAACGGTAACCGTTCAAGGACAGGAGGAGCCAAAAGATTCTGGTCTCTCAGCAGAGCCATGGAGTGGGTCTGCTTCCTTGCACTTCCTCTGATGCAGCCCGATGTGAATGTCTCTGGTGGGAAGGGGTTACCATCATCTTTAAAATAATCCATAATTCAAGAACTCCTGAAGAGTTCTAGCCTGGATCCAGAACATCCCCTTCCTGAGCAAAGTGCTTCAACAGGTGGATGCCAGTCAGTTCCAGACTTTATTGATTGAAATTGATTTTCTAGATTACTTTCAATTAGATTTCAAGACTCATTTTGAAACAGAAACTGCCCTAAGAGATTACCTTTACCAAGAAAAAGATATGTGTGTGTGTGTGAAACCCTGTTGATTCTCTTAGCCCTTTCAGACTTCTTTTTTTTTACATCAACCATGGTATCCGTCTGGGTAGGCAGACTGAGTTGCTGAAAGGTATTGCTTTGCAGTGGTTTTTCTTCTATGTGGATGACTAATTCCAGAAGGTGATGCTGGGAACTACTGCTTGTCTCCTTGGCATTTATGCTATAGGTTCCCATGTAGCATTATTTAACATCTACATTAAACTGTTGGATAGGATCATCTAAAGATGTGGACTGAGGTATCGTTCAGCATTCTTTCGCTTTTGCTCTCCCCTTTTTGCCAAATTCTAGTAAGCTATTGGGTGTTCTAAATCAGCACCTGGACACAGTAATGGACTTGATGAGGAACAATAAACTGAGGTTTAATGTAGACAAGATGTAGGTACCATTAAGTGGTTCATCAGTCTAGCTGAACACTGTCTAGTGTTCCTCATGTTCTATTGGGGGCTGCACTCTCCTAAACCAGGGATAGAACTAATTTCAGACCAAGGGCAGCATTATCTCATGAGTAAGCTTCCAGGTCCTGCATAGTAGTGCTGCACTGGGCTAGGCTGGCACTAAAATTGGGCAGGACCAGAGCCATTCATTCATGCACACAAGCATACACTTCAATCATTCTTTTTCATTTACACACACTTCACAAAATCAAAACCATTACAAATCATCTGCCTTCAAATAAATGTATCCCTCCCCCATTAAACTTTTACCCTTTTAAAAAGCCATTATATTCTAAGCATTTCACAAAGCGCAATGGTAAGGAAACTCCATTGAAAAGCCTTGCTTCTACTGCTGTTTTTTTTTATCAACTATTTCACCTGACCAGTCCCTGCAGAATGCTTTCCCTATCCTTATGCTTATAATTTCAAAGACAGAATAAAGCCATGCAAGCCTAAGAGTGGGGAAATCCCCCTGCAAGGACTACTAAGCTGAAGCAGAAGGTGAAAAACACCACCAACACCACCACCAACAACAACAACAAGGCTCCCCAATGTAGTCTCCAAGCCACACCACTTCCTAGAATGCAGGAAGTGTTGGTAGCTGAGAGGTTGTGTGTGAAACTTTCAGGCCCCTTGCATGCCATCTTGTGATGTCCCACCCACCCCAAAGCAAGAAAAAGATCTTAAAACCATCAGTCACCTCTCCAGTAATCAGCAGGGCACAGTAAGAGACAGAGAACGGGCTAGATAGAGAGGTCCTAAGGACTGTATCTGGCCTGTGAGCTAGAGCTTCCCCACTCCTGTCCTAAACAATCAAGCTCACAGTGGATGTTTAAAAAGTCCAGCATTAACACTAGAGGAGCAAGTGGCCTCTGCGTCTCTGAGTGCCTTTTCTCAAGTTATGCAGATACATCAGCTATGACCCTACCTGCACAGAGATAGCCTTCAACCATGCTCTGGTATTCGCCTGCCTTTATTACTTCAATACATTGTACATGGGGCCGTGTTTGAAAATGGCCCAGAAACTTGAGTTAGGCCACAACAGAGATGCAAGATTTAACTGGGACTGGATGATTTCATCATATTATGCAGCACTGGCTTCAAGTCCACTTCCAAGCCCAATTCAAAGTGCTAGTTTTGACATTTAAAGCACTAAATAGTTTATGGTCAGATTACCTAAACGATCATCTCCTCCCACATGTACCCACCTAGACCATGAAATCATATTTGGAGGCCATTGTCCAGATGTCCCTATCAAATGAGCTATTGTGTGTGGCTATTAGGGAGATGCCCTTTTCAGTGGTTGCCCCAATTATGGAATGCCCTCCCTACAGAGGCTCACCAGGTGCCTACTCTGTGACCTCTTTCAGCAGCAGATGAAGACATTTGAACAGGATGATGAACTTGAAGGATGAGATTCTTTTAGCCCAGGAGAATAGAGGCTGGTAGTGGAGAATCTTCCCTCCTTTCTCACTCTTTTTGGTGTAACAACCTGAGTGGCTGTGGCTCCTATCACTTTTATGTTATCTCCACATTCTTACAGTGATGATTGGCACCCTCCCTGTCATTAGCTGCAGTCCCATTCAAGAGCCTCAAATAGTCACCTACTAGAAATCCCTACTTGTTGGAAGTCAGTGACTTCCCATTGAAGTCAGTGGGACTTACTTCTGCACAGACAAGTAAAATAATGCTATGAGGCTGATAAAACACTATTTTGTATCATTTTAAAGTAACAGTTATTTGTCTGAATTGAAATTATTTATTTTTCAGATGGGGAGCTGGTGTTGTGAATAGTAGCTACAAAAAAATAAAAATAAAAAGGCATGTGCTTCTCCTATTGATTGTGAGTGCCTCAGCCCTCCTTTGCTTCTTATTGGGCTGATGGCATGACATTCTTAAGCTCCAGCAGCCCTCTCACGGGATGATGAAGGGGAGGGGGAGGCAATCCTTTCCCATTCAGAGTGTTCTTTCACTTCACCCACTCTAGGCTCCCTGGAGCTCCAGCAATGGCACTAACAGGAGTGCCTCCCGACACTTTCCTGGCCTCCGAGGTGTCCATGTATGCCCAACGTATAACCAACTTATCACAATATAATAAGTATGATAAAAATGACATGATAAAGTATGATAAAAATATGATAAAAATGTTCATCAGACAGGACAGATCTGGGGAATGAATATAACCCCTCTCCATCATGTGTGGTTTCCACGAAACCATGCCTGTCAACCAAGAGATGGAGGATTCCAACTTGCAAGACTGTTCAACTCTGGAACTTCAGGATAAATATATCATCATCATCATTTATTA
Organism: Rhineura floridana; assembly: GCF_030035675.1. Lineage (NCBI taxonomy): Eukaryota > Metazoa > Chordata > Lepidosauria > Squamata > Rhineuridae > Rhineura > Rhineura floridana. The sequence continues at coordinate 139,764,470 of NC_084480.1, forward strand.
CCCACCCTTCACCCAAAGGTACCAGGGTGGGTTACAACAATTAAAAATACAGCATTAAAAACAATTAAAAACAGCCTAAAATCACAAAACAGGGTGGGTCCTAGCAGTCACCTCCAATCCAATTTCATCAGCTCCTAAAAACATTCATATGGGATTGATAGTCCCTCCTATAGACCAGAAGCTTTGTTTACACTGAGTTATTCCAATTCTGTAACAAAATTTAAGCACTTCTAAGTCCGTTTGATTTCAATTGATACTTCAGTCTTGCAACTTTGCTGGATTGTGTCCTATATATTTAAATGTAGTAAATGTAGTAATTTACGGCTGTTCTCCCCACTGTTATTTTATTTTACATGACTGTTATACAGAGTCTAAAGTGCCTGAATTACTGATCATGAGAATTTTAAAAGATGCATAGCTGTACAATTAAAACAATGCTCTTATTGCAAGGTTGAGGTAGAAATGTACTTTTAAGTACAACAGATATATACATACATACATATATATACATATATAAAGTTAATCTGGCATAACATTTTAAATTCTGGACTACAACATAAACAGTCAAATTAAGTGTTCAAACTGTTGAAAATTGTTTTTCTTATAATTTAACAATTATCTTATATCATCCCCACTGGACATAACAGAAGAGTCATATTCAGTTATATTCAATTATTGAAAAATAAAGATCTTGTGATTAAATAAAGAAAATGCCAAATAAATAAGAAATGTACCTGAACAAAAGAGCATCATCTGCAAGAAATTTTGGGAGGTTGGAATCTCGTAATGCTCTTATTAATACAACATCCTCATTCAAATTTGGATGCTCTCTCTTTAGTGACCTAGTTATGGAAAAATAATTGGAGCATACATTAATAGTATTATTGGCACCATTTAAATTTTTTAAAGATCATCTGGTACAAAAATATAGAGTAGGTTTCACCAAAAAAAATCTAACCCTAATAATTATATAGTAACTCATTTGTAGTCTCTAACTGACGAAATGTACAAAATGGGTAAGATATCTTTTACATTATAATTTAAAAGTCCCTTTCTCTCATTTGGAAACTCCTTTTTAGAGAAAACGAGTTAACCCCCTGCTCCTGTGCTGCAATCCCAATCCATTTTGGTGATGCTTCTAAAAGAAATTAAGATTACAATCCTAAACAAACCAATTACTTATTTTCAAGTAAATGGGCATAGGGATGTACCGCACAGGAGAAAGTAAATCTGATTATAGATCTTCAGTGTCTCATCTAGCTAGTCCTGGGAAGTTTGGCTATGCCTCTCCCTCCAAGATGTCATTTGCCCTTTTTTAAGTAATACCTCAAAGAAAAAAATATAGCATGGGTACTTCGACATTATTATTCCTGAATGAATTTCATACATTTGCTGACTTTTGGTTCAGTCAAACACAGCCATGTGTTCTAGATTGCCAAGTACATTTGTTTTCACAATTCCAGGCAAGAAGCAAAAACCGGATGTGAGTTGAGTCTCCATGTAAGACTGCTGGGGTGTGTTCTGCTTGCTGTGTCACAAGTTGTACAGGCCTATTATAAATTACAGCAGCTTTAAAATATACAGGCACAGTTCCAATGGCTAATGGTGCAGATACAAATGATTCATTGCACACATGAAGCTCCATATCAGGATAGACAAATTTGTCGATTTCAGTTTCTCTCAGTTTCTCATTTTTTCAATCTTAAATTCAGTTTGCCCCATTACAGGATTAGTTTGTGATTTTTTAAAAAAAAGTTTCAAAATTTGTATGCATTCTTGTGTGAATTTCTCGTAATATACTATTTTTCCTAATATAATGCATTTTGCACTTTATTTTCATTAATATGCACATTTCCCCTGATATATAGTTTTTTGTATGCATATTTAGGATGGAAAACTGCATTGCAAAATTTGGAGAAGTGTGACTTTTGAAGGCTAGCAGCATTTCAGTTCATGTATTGGTTCTATAAATTCAGATTAGGTTGAACAATAGGGGGGCCAGGACACAGCCCTGTCTAACCCCTTTTGTTGAGGGAATCGAATTGGTTAGACCCCCTTCACGTCCACATCTGACACGTACAGAAGTGTTCTGATGTAGGTTATAGATTAAGTATAGGAGTCTTTTATCAATTGAGGTATTTGCCAATTTGGCCCATAGTTTATCCCTTGGGATAGAATCAAAGGCTGATTTTAGGTTGACAAACGCGACGTGTAGGCCATTCCCAGTACGGTTTCTGTATTTTTCTGCCAAGTGATTAAGGAGTAGGCAATGATCCAGAACAGATCTGCCTCTCCTGAATCCTGTTTGTTCAAAGCCCAGAATGTTCTCCTCCTCTATCCACGTGGATAGTTTCCGCTTTAGGTAACTGGCGTAGAGTTTTCCAATTACCGAAAGGAGGCTGATTGGCCTGTAGTTAGAGGGTTCCTCTGTAGAGCCTTTCTTGTAAATGGGGATTACTATAGCTTCGTGCCAGTCCTCCGGAATATGTCCTGTATTATTGATGATTGTAAATAGGTTAGCTAATATGGGGGCCCACCAGTCATAATGGCACTTCAAAATCTCTGGGGGTAAATTATCACCTCCCGGGTCCTTGGCCGATTTCAGGCCAGCAATTAAGTCTGTTATTTCAGTATGTTGGACAGGTGGCCAGTCAGGGAGGTTCCCGATGTTAAAAGTGAAATGGTAGTTAGAAGGGATATCTCGAGTGTACACCTGCAAATCTGTAAAATACTGTTCCCATATGTGTGGTGGAATTATACACAGGACTTGGAGATTGGGCTTCAAGGCTCCGGAGACTAGGGACCAGAAGGTTTTAGATTTTTGTGATTAGCTGCATTGATTAAAGACTTCCAGCCTTCTTGGATTGCTTGCCGCTTTTTGGTGGCTATTAAGGTTTTATATTTCTTTTTGATGGTGTAATACTCAGGAGGGAGGGTGCTAGCATTTTGCTGGCGGTAATGGAGATAGGTTTGTCTCAGGTGTCTCTTGGTGATTCGACATTCCCTGTCGAACCATCTGGGAAGGCCTGTTTTGGAGTGAGGTCTGATGTTTTTAGAATTGGGAGCTAAAATAGCATTTAAAGTTGTAACCAGAGTCTCATAAACATTTAAGGCTGTTTGGTGGTTAGAAGCCTTTTCCAGTTGTTCTTGGATGGTCATGGCCGTGGCGGAAGAAATGAAGGCAGCTACTTTGTTGGCTAAATATGCAGATAGATCTCCTATAAGTAAAATACGTTGAGTTTACTGCTTGGTTGAGGTGTTTTACTAGACGGCTCTTCTCTTTTAAGTGGAGTGAGAGGGTTAGAGGGAGGTGATCACTATCTTGCCTCTTACCCACGGCAAAATTAGATGTTAGATTCAGTAATTGGTGGGAGATAATTACATAATCGATCACGCTGCTTCCTCTACTTGAGATATAAGTGTATTCCGCGCATAGCTCCAAAGGCTTATGGCAATTAAGGATTGTAAGATTTTGAGTTCCAGTTAGACGAGTTAAACAGATGCCCTGGTAATTAACCCTGGGGTCCTTAGAATTTCTATCAGCGGCAGAAATATAATGAGCATTATCCTCCCCCCCCCCAGAGTTTCGAAGCAAGTAGAGTGTCATTATTGGGGCCAATTCTGGCATTAAAATCGCCCATGATGATTAGTTGGGCTTTGGGAAACCGGGATTCTAATTCTGTTATATAACAAGATCCTGAACTGTAAGGAACCTCTTTTGTTTTGGCAGTTTATGAGGAGCAGGCAAAAAACAATTAAAAAAACAGAAGAAACCATCAACATTAATAACTATGAAAATTATTTAAGTCTCTGCTAGTCCTCCACAGCGTTGAGCAGACATAAAGCATCCATTCCCATAAAAAGAACTGAGAAAAAAAGGGTGGGGACCAAGATTCAATGAAATATTTTATTCATCATGCTAAAATAAAACATTCCATAATCCATTTTTTCTTCATTTTTTTCAATTTTTTGTTATCAAAAACGGCTTCGGGGGAAAACGGAAAACTTTTTTTTTTTTCTGGGCCTTCACATCTCTAGAGCCACACCTAGCTTTAAACTTCTCACAGCCCAAATTTTTAAAAATCTAAAATTGAGAGGCAACAGCAGTGTGTGTGTGTGTGTGTTTTCATAAGTTAAATGAATATTCAAAATATCTCATACAGCACAAGGCTTCTTACCCAGCCATGACCAAGACAGATTTGACAGCCCTCATTCCAAAATCATAGTGGTCTTGTTGAGAAAGCTGCTCACTACACAGTTTGTACATTTGAGTCATCTTCCTTGCAAGTGTTTTACTTGACTCAAATCCTTCAGAATACAAAATAACCTAAAGTACAAAAAAAGTGTGTTGAATGTTCTTACAAAACAAAAGAAAGCTTAAACGTCACCAGAGGACCAACATAAGTACAATATGATTCCAATGAAGGCTTGGTAATATGCAATTGAGATAGAATAGTTGATCTTATCTGAAAGGCATTCTTACTTTGGTATAAAGATGCCCTCAGATGGGTTAGCACTCCCCCACCACTTGAAGGCAGGAATACTGTTGCTTTAAAGGAAGTTGTTGGCCCTCTCTACCTTAGAAGTTTCAGTTTCATTCATGGTCAAGTTAATGACCACCACAGAAGAAAAAAACAGAACAGAAGACAAACAGAACAACTACAACTATAACAACTGCACCTGAAGCCCCTCCCTAGACATGCAAGGGTGCAATCAACCAATAAACAGGTATATGTGCAAATGTGTGTCTGACAAGTGAGGCAGCAAAAACCAAAAATTGGGATGAGGTCCTAAGGACATCTTTACAACCAAGTAGAAGCACCTTGCAGGTAAGACCAAAAGTTCCTTCTCCCTTGGGCGGAAGATGCACTCAGGTGGGATGTTCTAAAGCTGGCCAGTTGTAGGGTGGGTAGAAGGTTGTCTATTGCACTAGAAGTAGGTGTTGGAACACCCTTCTCCCAAAGGCCACCTCAGCTGAGTTGCACACATCAATTTTATAATGTTCAGTAAAAATATTGTGACTTGCCCAGGTGGCAGCATGACAGACCTCATGAAGAGGAGCATTTATAGAGAATGCCATTTAGTTGCCCTTGTAGAGTCAGCCATGAGTTTTGTTGGTGCAGGCAAGTGTAGTGAAGCATATAGTGTCATACATGCTTTTATCCATTTCACAAAGTTGGTTACTAGAGACTTTTTTTAGCCAGTGTTGTGGGGTGAAACAAAATACACAGGGAATCAGACTGCCTAAAAAGCTTCATCTGGCAAGGTATACTTTCAGCGCACTGTGCACATCCAGAGAGTGTCATGCCTGTTCATATGGATGGGAAGAAGATGGACAGAAATAGGGATAACTCGCTCCTGCTGGTGGTGGAATGCAGAGTTGACTTTCAGTCTGAATGACAGGTAAGGATTACTCTGCCCTGATAAAAATCACATAGATATTTGATAGTGGATAAGGTGTTTAGTTACAATACTTGACATGCTGAAGTGATCGCTACTAGAAAAAGGGACATAGTAGGCAGAGAGACTGATTTTAAAGGTTCAGAATGAGCCTTTTGTGAAACAGACAGTACTTTATGGAAGTCCCACATAGGGAAATGAAATTGCATTGTGGGTTAGCAAGAGATCCAACCTTCAGAAGTCTTTGCAGGAAAGGATGAACTCCCAATAAATTCTCAGAATCCTTAGGCAATACTGACCATAACATTGACACCTTTCTTCGTAATGTGCTTGGTTTCAGCCCCATTTTAAGACCTCTCTGAAGAATGGACAACAATTCAGATGTACCTGCCTTCCTGGGGTGACAATGATACTCTCACACCAGTAAGATAAAACTCACTCAAATAGATTGGTAAATGTGCAGTATTGAAGGATGCTGAGAATACAAGATCATGCTGATTACTTCTGGTGGTAAGTCAACTTTCAGGAGATATTTCCATTCAGCCTCCACATGGACAGGTTCAGCCAAGCAGGACTGGGATGCAGAAGAGGCCCTTGAGACAGCAGGTCCAGCTGCTTCAAGTCCAGTACTGCCCTCCATGAGCCATGCTTCTATAGCACCATGAAGAAGATGGAATAGATGCTGAAGAAGGCATCTTGCTGGGATTGGCTTGATGGCTATATCCAGCAGATATTGATCTGCTGCTTGTATTACCTTCTTCCACAGCTTTCTGCAGTTCTGGCAGACCAAAAGTTCCGGTAAGTGTGAACGGAGCACTGAAAGGAGCATCTGTCCTTCTTCATGGCTGAAAGCATAGCCTTCTTTTGTCTTTTGATTTGACCAAAATGTCTTTAAGCACATCCTCACCAAATAGTTTTTGTCCCACAAGGGGTTCCGAAGACAGACTGTTCTATGATGCAGCAGCATCACCTCAATAGCATAGGCAGAAAGTTTTTCTTGTTACTACTACTGGATCCAGAGGTTTTAGAAAACTACCATCCAACCTCTAATATTCCCTTCCTGGGCAAGGTGATTGAGGGGGTGGTGGCTGACCAGCTGCAAGAATGCCTGGAGGAAGCATATTATCTAGATCCATTCCAGTCTGGTTTCTGGCCTTTTTCAGCACAGAAACAGCCTTGGTGACCCTGATTGATGACCTTTATCGGGACAGAGATGGGCAATGCAACCTTGTTGGTGCTCCTTGATCTCTCAGCAGCTTTTGACAACATTGGCCATGGCTTCCTACAGAAGTACGTCAAGAGGCTGGGAGTTGGAGGTACTGTGTCCACTCCTACCTGTAGGGCTGCTATTGGAAAGTAGTAGTAGGAGATTGTACTCGGCTCCATGGCTTTTGGACTGTGGTCCATTCTGTCTCCTGTGCTATTAAACATCTGTATGAAGCTGTTGGGAGCTGTCATCCGGGTATTTGAAACATGATGTCATCAGTGTGCTGATGATATACAGCTCTATCTCTCCATGCCATCTGAATCAGGAGACACTCTGAAAGTGTTGGACCCGTGTCTGGAGTGAGTGATGGGCTGGATGGGGGCCAACAAACTGAGGCTGAATCCCGACAAGATGGAAGTGCTATGGGTGAATGGTTCCTGAGTCCAGGAATTAGGTGTACAATCTGTTTTGGGAGGGGTTATACTCCCCCTGAAGGAACAGGTTCATAATCTAGGAGTACTCCTGGATTCCATCTTGTCACTAGAGTCCCAATTGGTTTTGGTGGCTAGGAATTCTTTTTCTCAGCTTCGACTGATTCGTCAGCTATAGCTGCACCTGTCCCAGGACATCCCGGCCTCAGTTGTCCATGCTCTGGTGACTTTCCGTCTGGACTTTTGTAATGGGCTGTACATGGAGCTACCCTTAAGATGGTCCAGAGGCTACAGCTAGTGCAGAATGTGCCTGCTAGGCTGGTAAGTAGGGCAGCCTAAGGGGATCATGCATCACCAGTCCTAAAAACTCTACACTGGCTGCCAGTGAGCTACTGGGCCTAATTAGCATAGTATTAGTGTTAGTATTAGCATTAAAAGCCATAAATGGCTTTGGACCAAAGTACCTAAAAGAGCACCTCTCCCAATATGAACCAACTAGGGCCCTACGATCAACAGGTGAGGCTTTGTTGGTGGTGCCACCACTGAGTGCTGTCCAATTGCTGCTGAAGCTGTGACAGGGCCTTCTCAGTAGTGGCTCCACATTTGTGAATGCTCTCCCCAGTGAGGTGCATCTGTCTCCAACATTTTTAACCTTCAGAAGGAATTTGAAAACATTCCTATTTAACTAGGCAAGCTAACTCCTGGCAACTTGAAGATCACTGGTGAAATAATGTTTTTAACTGTGTTTTTAGAATATTTTAACTGTGATTTAGAAGGTTTAGAATACTTTTAATTGTAATTGCGTTCAAATGTTTTAATCATTATTTTAGAATGCTCCCTCCCTTGTTAAATTGTTTGATTTTTAATATTCGACATCCTGGTCTCCTTTGGGAGGAAGGGTGGGATATCAATTAAATAAATAAATAATACTTTTACTGCCATTGTCTGTGCAGCAAACTGGGTTGCATGCAGTGTGACATCTGCCACAACAGTTGAAGCCCATGATACCTTTAATAGATTCTTGTGCATTCTATCAACATCCTCCTGAGGATCATTCAGTGGATCATGCAGGCACAGCAGGGATGCCCTAGTGAACACTGATGCTAGTGCAGGAAGCCCTAAATGCCAGGGCACTGGCCTCATGCTCCCTTCTAAACCTCAGATCCAACTTGCACAGTTCAAAAGGCCATCAGAATCCATCTTTAGGAAGTAGTACTTGGCAAACTAGTGCCACAGAGAGCCTGGTCTAAGACATAAAACCCATTAGCACATGCCAAAGAGTGTCTGCTCTGCAATGGGAGGTCCTACTCTGACTTGTTTAACTTTTCAAACATTGGTAGTGCAGAAATAGCTTTTGCTTAAGCTTAAGATCAGGTAATACAGAAGCTACCCTAGAAGTGGGTGGTACTGGCTTCTCAGTGGGAGCATTGCGATCAGGAGCAGCTATAGCAATGTATAAAAAAGGTAAATAAGATTCTTGAAACAGTCTGTTAGAAGTGGTTTCTTCCAATTCAGAACCACTGTTCCACTCTTCATCTTCTAAATCTAACTGATCTCAGGGGCTCCTCTGTTCCCTCAAAAAGTGAAACTACTGGAATAGCTGGACATTTTTCTTAGCCAGACCTCTTGATGTTGCATGAAGATTTAAAGACGTATCACCCACACCAACATCCTCAATCAAGGGCATGGGAATGGTTTGTGGGCAAGAGGGAGAAGGAGCCATCTTATTAGCCTGTGTTTACACTTGTGCCACACCGGTAGAAGGCTGCACCCCTGCCAGCTTCTTAAACAGGTCTGAAAGGAGGGTTCCTTAATTTGATTTAGCACTTCAGAACTCAGCTGGACTTGAATTGGGGATACTGGAGTCTCTTAGGGCCTTGATCTTGCTCAGGGAGGGGACTCCTCAAAGCTAATGTGGACTTTATTAAATCGAATGCCACACTGTTATTCAATTCTGGTCTGTTCTCCTCCTCCATCAACTCTTCCTCTGCTCTACAAGTACTTAGCAAAGATCAGGAAGCTGCCTGATGCACTTTCTGAAGAGCCATGTTTTTCATGGTCTCCCCTCTGTATCAGGCCAGCTGATCATTCTGTTCTGCTGCTTGAACGGCTGTCACTGCCACCCTCTTCACCTGAGATTCCATAACAGTCAATTGTCTCCCCAATGTTGTTGGGCAATCCACTCTCATGGTATGGCTATTGCTAATAAGGGAGGGCAATGCACAAAGGCGTTTCACAGGCTGTGCCTCAGAGGCCTCCAGGCCTGCCCTTCTACATGAAATGGATGTTGCTTTGTCTGCACCCACTGGTGGGCTTGGCAAATCAGAGAAGGGGTAGAATGTTCTGGAGCTATTAGGAAGGCACTAAACTTACTAAGTAACACGAACAGATTCAGAAAAAAAATAGATCATGAAACTGAGGGACAAAGGGAACCTTTCTGACAAATACAGAAAACAACAACAACAACACAAGCTTAAGGAGAAGACAAAAAACAGGATGTTCTCTAGCGGCCTGCTCCAAGCAAAGGCAGGAATGAACTGAGGCTTTAGAGGGAGAAAGAGCCAACAACTTCCTTTGAGTGGTAGGGGAGGAGATGTAACCCACCTGAGGACATCTTACACCCAAGGGAGAAAATACAATTCATACTTCTTGTGGTGCTTGCAAGCATGCAGTTTCCTTTTGTGTGAAACATAATGTTTAATTCATTTACCAAAGGAAAAATCTTAGAGTGTTAGATGATGCACAAATGGGAGAAATTCACAAGTATGTCCATTAAATCCGAGTTAGATATGAAAAGGATACAAGGCCTAACATAAAAGCAGGGATGGAACAAGATGAAGGAAACCCAGAGATATCTAAATTCAAGCAGCAACTTCCATTTGGAATGTAGAGACAAACACAAAACAAACAAGGAAACAAAATGACATCCCTTCTTTTTCACACATCACAGATTTTACAAGGAACACATCTCCATCTGAAAAAGCAAAGCAGAACAAGGCCCATAGCATGTAGTTGTTTAGCAGGAGGCAAAACTGGATCTGATACATCTAATAATGGGGTGAAGTCACTACACTGCCAAACCTGCTCAGTTTTGGGGGGCAAAGCTTTCATATGCCTCATTCTTGGTCAACAGATGGAAATAAATGGGAGAAAACTGACATGAGTTCACAATTAAAAATCAAGATCAAAACTCTACTTCTGCCTATATACTGACCCACAAAAAGCTATATAGCAAATGCACCAGATTATGTACTAATATTTCTGAGATGAGATTTCCTATAAAATGCATTGAACAAAATATCGGTTGAGTCCAAAGGCAAAAAAAGTCTTTAAAAAAACCTAATTTTCCTACAAAGAAGACATAATAACAGAAGTATGAAAAAGAGATCCTGTTTTTTTCCTGACGTGTAACTATTGGTTCCCTTAAAGGAAATGTTGCATTAATTATTCTTATATAGTAATGCTGTTTTCATACATTTTCTGAGTAATCATAAATATTAAAAGGTACCTCAGCAATCAAAGCATAATTAGGAACCATCATTGAAAATGGTCTGAAAAGTGCTTTTAGATTGTCAGGTAATTCTGTTCGTCCAGCATAGCCAGGATTCATTGTAATGAAGGCTGCACAGGTCATAACCAATTTTATTTCACGTCCCTCAAACATAAACCGAGTGAGCTGTTTGAAAGAAGAGAAAATATTACATTGTAAAAATTATTAAGAACATGAAACAGAGCTTCCATTATCCAGAAAACATGAAATTACCTTAGCAGCTTTAGCATTCCTAATAGTAATCAATTGTTGAGCAATAACAGATAAAACTTCAATATCAATTCTGTTAAATTCATCAAAGCAGCACCATGCTCCAGACTGTGCCAAGCCACTGAAGAAACGTCCCATCATCTGAAACAACAATAGTTTATCCTAGTTATCATGACTCGGTTTTTACTCTCCAAACAGCTGTCATTTCAGGCAATAAAATCTCAAGGTGCAGAGCAAAACAGATGTGTATATGTAGCTCACATAAGGATTGGGTTACATGTCAGTTCTCTCTGTGTGGTGGTGTGAGGTCTGAACCAAATCCTAAAAATTTCTGCTCTAAAACTGATATGCAGTTTATTGTAATTGTATGCTGAGATGCATAATTCATTAAACATAAAAACAACCATAATTGCTTAGACAAAGTATCACTCACAATCTAATACCCTCATCATCATCATTTTATTTCTACCCCGCCTTTTGGCCAAAAGGCCCTCAAGGCGGCTTACAAAAAAACACAGATATAAAAATACATCAATATAAAAATGCATCAATAAAAACAATACCATTTACAATAGGCGATAAATAAATAAATAAATGTGGGTGAGAAGAAGGATGGGCACAGGAGAAGTCCAAAGGAATGGATCTTGAGGGGAAAGACCTGGAGGAGAGGTCCTTTCTCCATGACGACTGAGATGATGGATTAGCGACGCCATGCTACTCAGAGCGGATTTTAGTCCAGCCACCACCGACTGCCCCAACCCGGATGCACAAACTTTGGAACTCTTGGCTATGTGATGTGTCCATGGAGTTGCCTTATTTGCTGTTGAGCCACTCTTTCTTGACCATTGGCCAAGCTGGATGAGGCTGAAGTGTTTGGAGTCCAACAACATCTGGAGGGCCACAAGTTCCCCACCCCTTATCTAGATCCTGCCTTTGCCCTGCTCTGGATTCTGTGGGCTCCTCTTGGCCTGATGTTGGGCTGCACTCCAGCAAGAATCGCTGGGCTCCGACCTGGTGCCAAATACCAGAATACGGGCCGAACAAGTCGTTGTGACAGACCCATCCTGAGCCCAAGGCAACAGTTTAATTGAAGGGGTGATAAATGCAGAAACACAGCTAATGGCCCTTGTTGCCATCAGCTTAAAATGCTTCTGTGTTATCCCATTTCCATCCTTAAACACGGACTTTTAGAACAGCCACTGAACCATATTATCCCCTTTCTCAAAAGAGCTGTTATTGCCCTTAATGGCAAATTGAGAGAGGAGAAAGGGGGGGGGAGAGTCTAATCAACGTTGGTTTTAAACCCAGTCTTTGCATTAAGGCTGCATCCTCCATGATGCATTGTTTCGGATGAAGAGCGTTTATGAGGGATTCGAAATTTAATTGGCTTTTCCTTTATTTTAATTTCCTTTGCCTCACGTTCAAGTGATGAAACATGTGAAGGAAGGGTTCCAGGCCACAGAATCATTCTTTCTACTTTTTGTTTCTTTTGGGGGGGGGACAACAACTGATACGCAAAAGTGGCTCAGGGTTTTCCAGAAATCTAGACCTGTTCTCAACAGTGAGAGACAAAATGGCCTGTTTGCACCCAAACTACCATGTGAGGGGCGGGGGGAATCTGCCTGAAAGTGACATTATTTTTCCACCTCACCTAGCTAAGTCGAAAATCACAGACAGCACCGTGAAGGGGAAAGACAGCTGCATAGTGCCATTAGCAATAAGATTATTCTCTCTCCCCATCCTATGCCAGCCATGACAGTGACAAGAGTTACATCCAATGGTTAATTATGTACTGTGTGAAAAATTACTGTCTTGTGTTTAATGTAATCATTGTTAACAGAAATTACAAAATGCAGGTCCTTGGTAAAACCTGTTAACATAAAGTGCTACAGAATAACAAAAAGTGCCACATGCACTCATCCTGTTAAAATATTGGGCTCCATACCTTGTAATCCAAACCGTCTGAACAATTAAATACAACACACTGGATCGCAAGTGCTTTTGCAAGGTCTTTAGTGGTTTCTGTTTTGCCAGTGCCAGCAGGTCCAGCTGGGGCTCCACCTAGATCAAGTTGCAATGCTCCCATAAGGCAGAGGTAACAACGATCCTGATGAGTCAAAGTGTAGAATGTTATATGTGCATGAGTATTGAATACCAGTAGGAAATGACAGAATTACAACAGCACAATTGTACTGTAGTATAATCTTCAACAGTATGCACATTCTGCCCATAAAAAGTAATAGATCACTAAAACAAATCTCAGCCATTAGCAACATAATTCCCTGAAAGCATTTGCCATACGGTATGGCACACCATCAATAGAAACTACTGATACATCCCTTCACAGATATGTTCAAGGTATAACAATCCTAAGTCACCTTAGACCAAGGTGTGCCATATGCCTTTTGGATCATCATGAAACCTTATGGCTGTTGCCTCCACCATTACAGCAACAAGTAAAGTAGGAGGATAATCAAAGGATGTCAACCAAACGTTTTCCTTAGTTTGTTTCATTGAGAGATTCACACTGGTAAAGGACCATAGTTCAGTGGTAGAGCATCTATTTGGCATGCAGAAGGCCCCAGGTTCAATCCCTGACATCTCCAAGTAGGGCTGGGAGAGATTCCCTGCCTGAAACCCTGGAGAGCTGCTGCCAGTCAGTGTGAACAATACTGAGCTAGATGGACCAATGGTCTGACTCAGTATAAGATAGTTTCCTGTGTTCCTCTATGGAAGAAGTTGTTCTTTGAGATAATCCAAACTCAGATCATTTAGAGCTTTTTAAGGCAAAACCAGCACCTGGAATTGCGCCTGATGTTAAACTAGTAACCAGATTAGATGTTTAGAAAAAGGTAAAATATGAATATCTGATTTAAACACCTCAGCAATTAGGGAGTGGCATTGTGAACCAGTTGAAGTTTCTGAAGCTACTGTTGAACAGTGTTGAAACTACTCAGGATTCATGCAGTAATCAACAGCACAATCATTGGAGCGAATGAGGTCTACCTGGAACCTTTGCTGACTTCCTTTCAGCACCAGATAAAAACTTAACTTTTTGCCAGCCTTTAGATGGAATACAATAATGTTGTTTGCTGCTACTATGCTGCTGAAGCTTTCTCTGATGTTATGAGGAGGGTTCTTGGAGTATTTTTATGAACTGAATGTTTTTGTGTGAAGGTTTTTTCTGTAAATGTACTTATATAACTTTTTTTTCTGTTTTTAATTATGTTTTAGGTTGCTTGGAGACCTTTTTGTGTAACAAACAAATTTAAATAATAGCTACAAATGAGTGAATTAAAAAAAGAATTCTAACAATTTAAGCTTGTTCAAATGATAATTTAATATAAGGTAATTAACTTTCTCACAATTGGGTTTGCATTATTCAGATTCAGTTTGAAAGCTGGAAATGCTTTTTTGGAGAGTTGAAGAAGCCATGCAAGATTAACTGATCCATTTATTTTGTGACCTTACCATTTTACTGGTCAAAAGAGACTTTTGCCATGCTTCACAAACAGCAAAAGCAGCTTGAATCAGATAAACGAATGAAACAATACAAATTGGGCAATGATGACTCTATTGTATCATCTTTAAGTCTCATACATTTCAAAATACATGTATGAAGATGAGAGCAAGGTCTTACCGTGAGTGGGGTTATCACTAATCTGGGACATGCTCCCAAGTATTCGTAGCCATAAGTGTACTGGGATAAAGCCATTCTAGCCACACAGTTATCCAGATCAAGGTCCCAATAGTAACGCAATTGCCTTTGCCAATCAAAATTGTCAACAGAATCTACCTTTACAAAGAATATAAAATGTTTATTAGATGTTTACTTTAATCTGTAAATCTACAAATATCATTTTAATATTTAAAATACCTTTTGTGCTACAAGTTCAGTAACAATGTCTCTTGCATGCACATCGATAGTTATGAGTGCTGTTATGATATTTCTGTGCAGTTTGGGAAGGATGCCACGGACTAGTGAAGCCAATGCATTTAATCTCTATGAAAAGGGCACAAAACCAAAATGTTAATAACTATTTTCCTATTTTACTCAAGATGGTAACATTTTAAAAATAAAGGACTGTGTCTTCAGCTGATGCAAATAGCACTGTTAAAAAAAGAAGGGTGATTTTCATGAATATTTTCATCAGCTTTGACAAGTTCATCCAGGACTGACCCAAGATATTTTACTGCCTGAAGCAAAGAACAACATACTGCCCCCATTTCAGAAACAGATGCCGACTGGACTGGCAGGTAAATTTCATTTTCACACTGGTGATGGGACAGTCTCTTCCTGAGGGCAGCAGGCTAGCTTAGGGAGCACAGGCAGGCTGTCATCCAGCACCTTGCCACCATTCCATGTCCCCCAACATCTGCTGCCTGAGGTGGCCCATCTCACTCTGCCTAATGACAGGGGATGAAAGTGTCTCCTATTCAAGTCACTCAGAACAGGCTTTGTTTGCTGTCCGTGATGTCAGGATGCAGCCAATTCTTTCTGACTGCATAATGCTGTGATATCGTGTGGGAGGAGAAAGAAGCCCTAACTAGAGGGAGACAAGCAACAGCAACAAGAAGGGGAAACAATTATAGCGAACAAAGAAAAGTGAACATTTACATATTTAAAGGTTTCAAGGGTGGCAAAATATTTCAACAGATAAAAATTCTGCACAGTCCTAAATCTAAGGTGCCATTATTTTGAAGAAGTCAATGGATCTCTGAGCCAAGGACTGCTTTTTAGCCGGGAAGAATAATTTTGGAATGAAAAGTACATATTTCTTTTCTTTTTTAAAAAAGAATATTTTGATTTAGATTTTCTTCTCACAGTACAGAAGTGAACATCAATACAAAGAATAACTTCCCATCATTTCTCCCCTCCTCTCTCCATGAGAACAAATCAGGTATAAGCAACAGGAAAAAGGGAAACATTTTTTTCAGTCAAATATTCTACCCCACAGTTGTCTGTGTGTGGTCAGAAGATGCAGAACTTGCTTGTTAGTATTCATGTGGCTATAACATATTTTCATGAAATCATTTTCTTCTTGCTGTCCATTTAGACCTCTTCTTTGGTAAGTTTTTCCATAAGAACAATGGTCCATAAATGTTGTCCAGTCCCATTCAATTTCATACAAGCAGCTGCCTGCCAGCCACTAATAAAACATTTATTAACTTTTTGTGCAGCAGGTTTTTCTGTTCATGAATATCATCAATAAAAAACAGTTGAGGAGTACATTAAATGTCCTGGTTCCTTATTAAATCGACATCATACTAATATTTATTACATCACATGTTGACTACATGTGGCATAGGGTTTCAGTACACCACAGCCCTTCCATCAATGGGGTGAGGCTTGTTCATTAATTCTGTTTCATTTTTGAGGCATTAAATAAAATACTATCTGTGTAGCATTCTAGATATATTTGCTCTAATCTTTGGATGGTTAATCTTGTAATGGTGAATGGATAAACAAACATTTTTCATTCATTAATTCATAAACCTGGGATACAATTAGCAATGTTTTTTATCCCACATATTATTCCAGTCTGCCATTACTACTCTCTGTGCCAAACTCAGATTCTCAAAGATGTTTCAAGGATTCAACAATCCAGTTTGAGAATCACATATTATTATAAAACTCTTATTTTTTAAAAAATGATGGAGTCAAGCTTAATTTCAAGTTTTCAAAAGGGGTGAAGGGGCAAATTGATTGTGTATGGACTAGTGGATTAGTTATATGATGAAGCTAAAACCAGTTAACTCCTTTTGCCCAATTTAGCAATTAGTTGGGCCCCTGTCAATGGTTGTTGTCATAAAAATCACATAAGTGAAAAAACCTACTCGCTTCCTCTTTAAAATTTTGGGTTCTGTCATAAGAACATAAAAAAGAGCCTGTTGGAGCAGGCCAATGACCCATTTAGTCCAGCATCCTCTTCTCACAATGGTGTTTTTATCCCTTTTTTATGTGTCTCATGGAGCATCATTATATCAGGATGTTCTTGCTTTATACATCCCCATACTTGTCTCCATTTCACTGGGTTTCTGATGCCATTTACATTCCACAAACACAGCTTAACCCTCATATTTACACAACACCAAGATTTTATATAATTCTACCCTCCAACCTCCCATATGGATCATACCTATAGCAGGCTTTCTTTGTGGACTGACCATCTCATGGACTGTCTCCTCCTCAACTTCCAAAAAAGCCCCCCCCCCCGCAAAAGCACCTTACCTCTACTGCCTGCATAGGTCCCAAGAAAGTGAACTACAGGAAGAGAAAATGAAGTAGGAGTGCCTTGTTACTTGCACCCCCTCTCCTCCAACCAATATGACTCTTTTCCCCCAATATCAACATGTAGCTATATATTTATAGTAGAGAAACCCAATTCGTGAACAACAATGTTCTACCACCCTGTATCTCCATGATGCATCCCTAAGATAAGATGTCGACCTCCAATTCATGCAGGGTGTTCACGTTTTGGGTAGTCCTGATTCATTCATACCTACATATATATATATATATTGCTTTTTATTCTTTCCAATCTTGCATTGCCAGTAATATACTTTGTTAAAGAAGTGTTCACCTTCACTGTCCTCTTGGTCGGTCTGGCTGTTCTCCTCGGGTTCATATAGTACAGCCTTTTCCAACCAGGGTGCCTCCAGATGTTGTTGGACCACAACTCCCATCTTTCCTGACCATTGGCAATGCTGGCTGAGGCTGATGGGAGTTGTGGTCCAACAACATCTGGAGGCACACTGGTTGGGAATGGACCATTGGTCTCACCTGAAGGGTGATTTTCACAGAAGGACTGCCATCAAGCGGGATATCATAGCTCCACCCATTGTCTGAAG
The DNA here is from genome assembly GCF_030035675.1 of Rhineura floridana. Lineage (NCBI taxonomy): Eukaryota > Metazoa > Chordata > Lepidosauria > Squamata > Rhineuridae > Rhineura > Rhineura floridana. The sequence goes on from NC_084480.1 coordinate 139,782,120, forward strand.
GCAAGAATGTTCTGAAGTCAAGACTAGGGGCATCAGGCCCCTCCCACTCTCCAGTTCATTCGCGACGAGTCTAGAGAGAGAGATCTAAAAGTGTATAAAAAGAGCCCAACAGGCCTACTGGCAAGAACATAACATAATAGCAATGCATAACACAATGCTAACATTTCCATATAACAGTATTAGAAGTCTTGACTTCACTAGCGAACTAGAACAGAATAGCATAACAGGAATATATAACAACCGGTGAATTAACTCTAGGTATCCTCCAACTGGGAGGGTCGTGATGGCAGTCCTTCTGTGAAAATCACCCTTCAGGTGAGACCAATGGTCCATTTTCCACAGGAGGACTGCCATCAAGTGGGATGTACCAAAGCAGCCCATAACAGGGAGGGACCACCCACATCCTAATCAGCATTAAGAACCTGTTGCAAAACTCGCCTGCCAAAAGAGGCATCGGCAGAAGCATAACGGTCTATTTTGTAATGCCTTATAAACGAAGACGGGGTAGACCAAACAGCAGCTCTGCAAATATCAGCAACAGGAGCTGTTATTTTAGATGGAACAGGAAGCTTAAGGGACTCATAAGCTAAGGTAATACATGCGCGCAACCAGCGGGATAAGGTGGAATTAGCTACTTTATGCCCCATAGAACGTGGATGAAAAGATACAAACAAAGACTCAGTTCGTCGTATATCCTGGGTCCGAGACAAGTAGGTCTTGAGACCCCTCCAAACATCCAACGAATGCCAAGCCTTCTCTAGAGGATGGGTAGGATTCGGGCAAAAGGAAGGAAGAACAGTGTGCTGGTTGCAATGGAAAACTGAATTGACCTTGGGACAGAAGGAAGGATCAGTCTTCAGTACCACAGAATCCTTGTGAAAAACACAGAGATGGCGGGCAGAAGACAATGCGCCCAGCTCCGAAACTCGTCTCGAAGAGGTGATCGTGATCAGGAACAGGACCTTGAATGACAATAGACGTAATGGCACAGTCCTAAGGGGTTCGAATGGAGGGCGTTGTAAAGCCTGCAGGACCTTCGACAAACTCCAGGAGGGAAAACAGTGGAATACAGCCGGTGAACGCAGAGCGGCTCCCCTCAGGAAACGTTTGAGGGTGCGAGGCAATAGGAGCACCAGTGGAGGACACTGAGAATGGACGACAGAGTGGACGCATGTTGACATAAGGTGTTGGGTCTAAGCCCCATCTTTAAAGCCCTATACGGTTTTGGACCAGTTTATCTGAAGGAGCGCCTCCAACATCATCAAATATGCCGCCTGACGAGATCAGCCACGCAAGACCTTCTCTCGGTCCCACCAGTTAAAACAGCTAGGCTGCTGCGGACCAGAGAGAGGGCATTTTCAATTGTGGCCCCCACCCTCTGGAATTCCCTGCCGTATGATCTTCGCCATGCCCCGTCCCTGGTAGGCTTCCGCCGAGCCTTAAAGACCTGGCTATTCAGGCAGGCCTATAGGATTGCTGGGGTGGACTAATGCTATCTGTTATAGACGGGCGGTTTTAGATTATCTATTGACTGAGATTTTGGTTTTAAATGTTGTGTTTTTATTCTTTTTATGTACGTCGCCTAGACTGGCCATTAACTCGGCCAGATAGGCAACTCAGAAATAAAATTTTATTATTATTATTATGAGGCCCCTATGAAGGAATTGCAGCACCTGTTGTATTGTGGCCTGAGAAGGATCGAGATTCTGGGACTGACACCACCTGGAGAATGCCACCCAAGTATGCTGATATATACGAGTGGTAGATGGTCGTCTCGAGGCCAATATAATATCAATAACAGCTTCAGACAGGCCAGCAGACCTCAAATGTCCCTGTTCAAAAGCCACGCTGTTAGGTTGAGCCAATTGGGGTCCTGATGCCATATTGGGTCCTGGGATAAGAGGTCTGGCCTGACTGGGAGCGTCCAAGGGTCTGTCACTGACATGGCAAGGAGATCCGAGAACCACGGTTGACAGGGCCAATATGGTGCTATCAGAACCAGCTTGGCCCTCTTGCGTCGCGCCTTCCTCAAGGTTCTGGCTAAAAGTGGTATTGGAGGGAAGGCGTATAATAGGCCATCTGGTCACGGTAGCAACAGAGCATCCACCGCTTCCGCTGTCATGTCCAGGTATTGTGCGAAGTACCTGGGTAGCTGATAATTGCGACTGGAGGCAAACAGATCGACTGAGAAAATGCCAAACCAATGTTGGAGAAGATGGAAAATGGTCAGATGACGTTTCTATTCTCCCGGACAGACCTGTTGTCTGCTGAGCCAGTCCACTGTCACATTCCAAATTCCTCTGAGATGTTCTGCTTTCAAGGATTGTAGATGTTGTTCTGCCCAGTCGAACATGAGGTAGGCTAGGTTCTGCAGAGAACGGGACCTCGTTCCCCTTTGTCTGTTTAAATGAGATTTCGCACACGTGTTGTCCGTTCGAATGAGAACATGGTCCAAGGGAAACAAAGACTGAAACTGAAGCAGAGCTAAGTGGACAGCTTTTAGTTCCAGCCAATTGATGGTCTGAGTCTGCTCGGCTTCGGACCAAGCCCTTGAATGCACTGGGAGTTGCAGTAAGCTCCCCAGCCGATGAGACTGGCATCTGTGGTGACAACAGTCCTGCAGGGTTCTCTGAACGGAGTGCCCCAGTTGAGAGGTTGGACCATCGTCCACCAGCGAAAGGAAAGGCGTAGCACCGGATTCAAGGGAACTGTTTGATGATTGGACCTGGCAATGTCCTGCTGAAATGGTAATAAGGCCCACAGAAGTTGGCAATTATGAGCTCAAGCCCATGGCACAATATGGATGGTGGACACCAACATTCCCAGAGCCTTTGCTAGAAGCATCACATCCGCGGTTGGGCGATGCATCAGAAACCGTGTGATGTCTATGGCGGTTATGCGGTCTGGGGACAGGAACACCATCGCCTGCAGGGTGTCTAACATTGCCCCTAGATGTTGTAGGTGCTGGGTTGGTTGGAGATGACTTTTGTCGAAATTGACTAGCCATCCAAGGGTCTGCAAGACATAGAGCATGAGCTTCAGATGTAGATGAGCCAGCTCCCTGGAACTCGCCCTTATTAAAAGATTGTCCAAATAGGGGTAGAAATGCACCCCTTGAAGGCGGAGGTAAGCTGCTAGGATGAGTAGCACCTTGGTGAAGACCCTCGGGGTGGACGAGAGACCGAATGGCATTGCTCGATATTGAAAATGCTGGGGGCCGAAGGCAAACCGAAGGAATATTCTGTGGGCTATGTAAATAGGCACATGGAGATACGCTTCCTTTAGGTCGACAGAAGCCAGGAAGTCTCCTTCGTGAAGGCTTTCTGTAATGGAGTTGATGAACTTGAGGTCCAGCACCGCTGGCTATGACAGATCTCGTTTGGGCACAGCAAATAGGAGTACACCCCTTCCGACCTCTCTGTTGTAGGGACTGGCTCTATTGCAGCTGTGTTCAAGAGGTGATGTATGGCTGTCTGCATGATGCAGCGCCTGGATGGAGTCTTGGGACAAGGAGAGGGATGAAATCTGTCTGGAGGGGATGCCCAAAACTCCACTGCATAGCCGTAACAAAAGAGATCTCTGATCCAGGCGACTTGAGTCAGATGTAGCCAATGGTCTCCAAACAGAAGCAGTCTGCCCCCGACCGTTATCGCGGCAGTACTGTCTGCGCTGGCGAGACCCTCCATGATATGAGGACGTTGAAGCGCCTCTGCATCCCTGGTACTGTCCTCTGCCTGGGAAACATCTGTTCCAGAATCCCCTGGAGTAACGGAGATCATTAGTTCGGAAATCGCGACCTCGTCCCCCGGGCCACGCTCCTTGAAAGGGCTGGGGCGTGCGGGATGGGGTGAAACGCCTGAAGGGCCTGCGATCAACGTTCCTGACAGTGGCTAAGACAGGCTTCTGAGCCTCCTTGGGGTCCACTAGTACTGCCTTTAGGGCTTCCCTGCCAAAGAGTAATGAGCCCGAAAAAGGTGCCCTTAATAAGTTAACCCTGGCCGTAGAGTCTGCTTCCCAGTGACGAAGCCAGACGGTCCACCAAGCAACTACCTGAGCTGCCATGGCTCTTGCTCCCAGCTGAGTTGCGTCCAAGGTGGCATCAGCCACAAACACCACTGTCTTGTGTAATTTCACCAGTGACCTCCTCAAACAGACATGATCAGGATTAGGATAATCTAAGAGGTCATCCAACCACATCATTGCTGCCCTGGAAAAGATGGAAGCTGATGCAGAAGCTCGCATGGTGAAAGCAGTGACCTCATGGTTTTTGCATAATGCAAAGTCCAGCCTCCGCTCAGTGGCGTCCTTTAAATGTGAGCCCCCTTCCCTCGGCAGAGGGGATCTAGAGACTAGACTGGAAATCAGCTCGTCTATGCCGGGGACGGCCAGTCTATTTGTAAATTCCAGAGCCAAAGGGTAAAGCTTGTCTGCAAGGGCGTTAAAGCGGTGTGTTTGTAACGGGTGAGACCATTCGTCCTTGGCCAGTTTAGCAACAGGATCTGGCACAGGAAGGTAGTACTCCACTGGTTTGGGGGATTTCAGGACCCTGGCCCCTGTAATAGCGGGAGTGGCAGCTGCAGGTTGTGGAGATTGGAGACCAAGGGTGTTCAATACTCTGCGAGCAAGGGGCTGATAATCGGAGGCATTGAACAGGCGATAAGATGTATCCTCCTCTTGTTCCAAATGATCACTCCACTCGTCACATTCGAGTTGGATAGCATTATGATGGATCCTCCCCACAAGAAACATCATCGACAACCTTGCCCCTGGCAATGTCAAAAGGATTTGGAGAGCATGATGGATCCGCCTCATTGCGTACATAGTGGCACATATCATCGGATTGTCTGTAAATACTACGCTGAGGCATGGCAGAGACCTGTGACTATGACTGCGGTTGCGAGAAGAACGACAGCATGTCTTGTAGTTGTGATATGAACTCATGAGACAGCTGCAGCCCCGGTGTGGGAGATGGTTGCGCTTGTAGAGGCAAGGATATGGGCGGCTCAGCAGGCTGGGAAGATACACGAGCCCTAGGTGGTAATATGGGAGGATGGTAGCTGGCTGCTGGCTGGTCAGGAAAACCTGTAAAGTCCTCCTCGGAGGATGTAGTCAGAGAATGAAAAAGATTTGTCAAATATTCCTGGCCCGCCTCCTCAGAAACCGGAACAGAGACGTAGCGTGCCCGCTTGGTTGTGCTATGGCTGGATAGATGCTTGGTTTTGGCAACCGCTTTGGCGTGCTTGTGCTTGGCTGCCTTAGATTGTTTAGGCTTGGTTGCCTGAGCTGTCACTGGCTGTTCTGCCATCATATATTTTCAAGGGGTTCAGTACAAGGCCACGGATGGGGCAGAATGTACAGACCCAAACAGGCTCAGTACACAGCCTCAGTCACAGTAAATGGTCTTAGTAATATGTAGTTCCACACAGCCTCAGTTGCCAGCCTCAGTGTGCATTTAACCAAGAATGCTGATAAGGCTTATTTAGAATGTTCCTTAGCCTGCAGCACACACACAGAAACTGACTAAAGGGCCTCGTGCAGGGTCTTTAGGGTTGAAAACAAAAACAGGAGAACTCAGGTCTAAACCTCACTAAGGGTGAACTGACAGAGAGAAATATGGAAGGAGTGCAAACAAAAAAGACACCTGTTAAAAAGAGTGGGAAAATGTAGCAAAAACAAAAATGGCGGTCGGGACAAGAAAAGTAGCAATGGCGGTCACAGAAAAGCACTGGGACTCAAAAAAGAACCTCCAGGAGAACTGCTGCCATCTGGAAGCAGAACGGCCTCCGCGTACTCCGAATCCGAAGAACTGAGGAGTGCAGTCGCTGCTTCTTAAAAACAGCCGCAGAGCGAGCCGGAGGGGGGCGGCGGCAGGCAACAGGAAGTCAAAAGCCGCCGCTGAGGCTATAGAAAGAGCGCAGTTGCAGCTTCATAAAACGGCTGCAGAGCGAGCCAGAGGGGGGGCCGCGGCAATCAAGAAAAACAAAAACGCCTCTGCAGAGGCTAGAAACAAAGGAGGAGCAGCTCCAGGCACCTGGCCGGGGAACTAAGGCGGACCGCTGCTGAAAATGGGCAAGAAAATGGGAAAAAGCAGCATTGGCGCTAAACAGAGGGCTGCGGCCGCAAGCCCCTGACAGGAAAAAGCCAGCCGCCGCCGCCTGAAGGAGAGCCGCAGCCGCAGTCTCCCGGCTAACAATCGCAGTCCCCCATAAGGGAAGCAGGAGGGAGAAAATAAAGCAAGCAACAACTCCCTCAAAATACCAAAACACAGTACAGGAAAGAAACAGTCAAACAATCAGTCCCACACACTTCCAAGCAAAGACAGAGGGAAGGGATTGGGAGTAAATGACCACACTCAGCACAGCTCTTTACACAAAATACGAACACAGAAAACTTAGCTAAATGCTATCGCTATTCTATCCAACTGCCTCAGACGAAGGCAAGAATGAACTGGAGAGTGGGAAGGGCCTGATGCCCCTAGTCTTGACTTCAGAACATTCTTGCCTTCAGACAATGGGTGGAGCTATGATATCCCGCTTGATGGCAGTCCTCCTGTGGAAAAAGGCTGATCTAGTAATTCAAGCTGCATCATCATTTTTTTTGCCTCAGTCTGTCTGGGTAGTTATATATATGTGTAGAATTGTCAATCAAAATTAGGAGCTTAAGGAAATACCCACATAGAAACCTATGCATCCTCCTTGGCAGCATAATGCCCAGTTCCCAGTGCACACTCCTCATTCACCCATTCCCCCCACTTTTCCTATCCACTCCACCCACCTCAAACTCCACACGCTGCCCTCAGTCCCCACTCTCCAGTTGCCCCTGCTTCCCCACTGCCACAGTACATTGCAATGCACCAGGGAGGCTCAACCTCCGCTCTCCCTCGCTTATCAACATGGGGAGTGGCAGTTAGGAGTCTACTCTGACATGGCTACCTCCTGAAAACTGTTACCCAGTTACTTTTTCTTTAAAAATTATGTCAAGCAAATCCATACAATCAGTTTCAAAAATCTCCTCAAAAAGGTATGAACACTGACGTCAAAGTTTTCATTTTCAAATTCTTCCAAAGCTTCTAAATGATCATGTTCATCTCCTTCTAAACACTGGGTCAGATCACGGCACCACATCAGCTGAGAAATGGTCAGCACAACCTACGTAAAGAAAACAAGGCAGAATAATGGTAGATATATATATAGATGAAACCTGCTTTCATTAGCAATGTGCTCATTTTATTACATAAACCCACTGGGAATTTCTGGTGCACAAGCCTCCTTCTGCACAGTCCTCTTGTGCAATAACTATCTTGCATGGCTTCCATTAACTTCAAGGAGGCTCATGCAGGAGGATTATGCTCTTGGTCTTTGCCATCTATGTCAACTCTGGTTCCTAACTCTGGTTCAGTATAAAGCAGCTATACCAAGGAACCAGGTAAGCTGCAAGCAGAGGATACTTGTCTGGGAAATAACATTTTTGGAAATATTGATATATTGAACTTTACACACAAAATCATCTCCAAGAAGCACTATTATCTCAACATAAAGAAACAAAACTCTTCCAAAAAGTAATAAATGAGTGTGTTTACCTGAGAGGGATGGCCAGCAACAACCCATTCAACTCTTTCCTTGGTCTGATAATCAGTAATAGCAGCTTTGCTCAAGCGTCTAAGGGAAGTGAACATTGCTTCTTCAACTTTACCAAGCCAATCTTCAACATTTCCTCTGGCTTTAAGCCCTTTCCCTAAGCTAACCTAAAAAGGCAAGCCTTGCAATTATTATGAGGGTAACTGTTATAAAAAAAAAACTTGGAAGCATGTTTCTCTTAAAATTATTAAAGACACCATGAAATCTATCAGAATGACTTCACTGTGGAATAAATGGTTATGGCAAAATCCTTTATGTAATATATTTTCATTATTTTCAACACGTACAAAATATAGAATAAATGTATGTAGCAAATACTCATCATAGCATTAATTATACATTTAAATTACTTGCAAATATATCACCTTATATCTATATAATAATTATTCTTAAATACATGGTGAATCTTTAATACTTTAGTCTATTAATTCATTAAATCATGTACTTCACAGTACTTTCAAAGTAGAATTAAAAACCTAAATAGCATTAATAGACAACAAAATGTTATGTCATTGGTCTCCAGACTTCAGAAAATTATATATATTTGCTATCTCATTTCTGAAGTCTGGTTAGATTCTAAGCCTCTTTTAACCACTCTGGAGTTTTTAGGTCTGTGTCAAAAGTTTCTCCCTTTTTAATGAGCCCTCAGAACCCCAAATCATTATTTTAATCAGCGTCCTCCTGGTGGGTTCCTAAATCCCCTAGGAGATAGGGACCCTTTGTGACGCCCTTCCCTGGCTCTCCCTGTCAGGTTCCTACCTGCGCGTGGCTACTGCCTGTCACTAGGCACCACCAGGGACTCCACCAGTCCGGACTGTCCTTTATTTTATTTTTTCTCTCCCCGCTCTAGCACAGATCTCAACAGATCCCCCTGCTAGGCAACCACCAGTCACGTCCTAATACTAGTATTCCCAGAGACTCTGAATACTGGTATTGTTATTCTCTTCACCGCTGCCACCATTTGTTACAGTTCCCCTTCAGCCTTGGTCATTACCTTACCCTCCCTTCTGGTCTGTGAAACCCCAGCCAAGGATCAGGCCTTTGGTAAACCAAATTAAGTATTTATTAAAGATAACAAAGCTAACAAGATTAACAAAATTTCTTCTTAAGGCACATAAGCATATGGTTTTACTCAATACTAATCCGAACTCCACCCCCCTCCTTCTCCACTCTCTCCTGGCAAACCACTCTCTCAAACCCCCCAAACAACCCACTCTTTCTCTTCTCCCCCCAGATTCCACTCTCACTCTTCCTTTTATACGTTCAGCCATTTTAAACACTCAGCCAATCATCTAGCATTCTACTGCCCATTCACTCCCCCTCTTTCACTCCACTTACCATGTATCTTCTAAACAACCAACACTTACCATATATACATTAATATAGGAACATCACACCCTTCTCATCACAGGATTTCTGGGGCTCTTCACAATTAATTTTAAATCACTCCTATTCTCCCTTTTCTGGCTCACCGCTAGGGCTTTCTTCCCCAAAAATCCCTTCACCTTTTCCTTTTTGTCTCTATCTCCTGGGTCCTCTTTGCCTAGCCTGCTCAAATTGCTCTGCACCTCCTGCTGCTTCTCCTCCTCTATCAGCCATCACTTTCTGTAGCGCTCCAACCCAGAAAGTGATTTGTAGCATTCTCAGCCTTTCTGCTCTCACTCTCAATGGCACCCGCCTCTTATAAGACTTCAGCGTGTGCATGTCCCCAACATGCTGTTGCCACGGCACTCCTTTCCTGACCCAGCTGTGTTTACCTCCAGTAGGGCTGTAAGAAGAGCACTGTGGAGGCTGGTGGGCGCTGTTGTTTTCTCTCTTTTACAGTCTGTTATTGAAAATGCAATACTGGCTTCAGCCATTAGATACATAACTGACAACAGAGTATTTTGAAATTTAATGTATTTCACAAAATCCTTTCCATGTGTTTCTCATGTATACAGGTGCGTTTTAAATAATTTCTTTGCAAATACTATACATCTGAAAGTATGATCATTCTGATACAACTAAAAAAAACAATTAGGGGCCAGTTTCTATCATTCTGTCGGTTCTCCTACATTTCATTACACTCTAGTGTGGCCAAGAAACTGAATCCAGGATGGGGCTACATAGATGAAGAGGTGGGGTTATGCAGAAAAGATTTCCCAAAATGGGTCACCAAGGGCAGGGAGTTCGCTAACTTACTTTCTCTAATATAAGTGAATGACTGCCATTCTCTCCTATGAGAAAAACTAAAATGTTGGATATGGAGATAGCACTGCAATGACAGTAAAATCTGCTCTACTCCTCCTGACCCTATATGGTCTGGATCCCTGACACAGATTTCACAGGGGTGTACAGTGGGCTGGTTCACACAGAACAATAAGCCACAGTTTTATGGCTTATCATGAATGAGAAGAATAGTAATGAACAATCATGAATTGCTTTCATTTTGCTCCGCCCTGCCTAGGAGCAACAAGCCATGAACCTTGGTTTAACATGATGTGCCAATCAGTGCTCATGTTTTTTTTTCCCTCCAAAGAAACCATGAGTGGAAATTAAGGTTTGTTCTCAGGTTACCACCTGTGATTCATTTAGAGAGAAACAAACCACAAGCTCCGGTCTGCACATCTCACTAAAGGTTTGTGGTTTCTTGCTCCCAGCCCAGTCAGGATGAAGCAAAGGAGAAGTAATTCAGAAGCAAGCTACTTGCTCATGGTAAGCCATAAAACCTGGCTTACCATAATGTGAGAACTAGCTCAATATGTCTACACTCAGAGATGCAATACTCTTCCTTCCCATCCTTGCAGAGGTTCTTGCAGTATACACCCCTCCACACACACACCATCTGTCATGATAGGGATTTTGCTAGAATTAAATAATTGCTTACCCTCTCACCTTCAGGTGACAGCATTGCTAAAATATCGTTGGTGAGAACTTTTTCTTCTCCTTCGGCTGGAGCCATAAAGGCAAATTCTAATTTAGAGATTGAATCAAAGCACTTCCTTAAGTGAGGCTGAACAGCTTGAGGATTGCGAGTCTGAGCCAAAATCTCCAAGAGCTCATCATTTGATAAAAAGTAAAATCTGTTAGTAGATAATATTGATAGTGTTAAAATGCAACTATTCCCCCCCCCAAAGTATTTTCATGCATTTCATTTTAATGTATATTTTGCACTGAACATGGGAGGACAATTTTAGGCAGTAGGCTTAATTTGTCTAAAATCTATCTCATTATTTTCAACAGAACATTATTTTCTGATATAAATATATATCAACAAGCTATAAATGTATATAAAAATATGGATTAAATAAGTAATTAAACTGTGCAATATTCCCAGCAAACAAGGAAACAAAACAATCACAGGCAGGGAATAGGAAGGCTGGAAACCAGAGGAGCACAATGAAAGATGTAGAATTTTCTGGAACTATAAGGCAGAGACTGCTAATCAATAGAAAAATTAAAGCCAATTTTAAGAAATAAAACTAGAAACTTGAGAAAGGCCTGAAGAGAAAAGGACCACAAGAGACAATCCCTGACTAACACAGACACACAAAATGAAATAACACAAACACAAGCCTGAGTAAGAGGAGATAGAAGACAAGAGATGTATTCTAGCGGTCTGCTCCAAGGAAAGACAGGAATGAATTGAGCAAGGGAAGAGCCAGCAATTTCCTTTGAAGCTAAAGCACTCCTGCCTTCAAGCAGTAGGCAGAGCCAAACCACCTGGAGACATCCAACACTCAAGAGAAAATGTGCATTATTCTGAACAAGCATTGCTTTGAATCAAGAGTGGGGAAGCTGTAGCCCTTCAGATGTTGCTGGAGTCCAACTCCCATCAGTCCCCAACTCCCATCAGTCCCAACTAGGATGGTCTATGGTCAGGGATGATGGGTAATGGCATCCAAAAACATATAGAGGGCAATAGGCTTACCACCCCTGCTTTAAATCAAAAACCTACAGACACGATCCAGCCAAAATTAAGCACTTTTATGTCATTAATTTCAGTGGAAGATTTTTACCCCTTCCATTTAAATCAATGGGATTAAAATGTGACTAACTCTGCTGGGACTGAGCCTCTAGATTACACTGAAGAAAGACTCTGGGTGATATCCAACACTGCAAGAGCATATTTCCCTTACTCTGTTCCTCCCTGCAGCTCCCCATGCCACTCAACATCTGCTCCAGACAGTTCCTCAAACCTCCAAAACAGATTTTGTGAGTGTGCCAGGAGCTCCAGGGAAAGAACGGAATGGGAATATACCATTGTGCTAGCAGAAATCCATTCTGCTAGATGAGAAGCACAGTTGGCTATCACCTATAGTGTGTAGGCTTACTTATGTTCTTACAGATTCTTAACTAACCTGGGGAAGATTACTCTCTTGGACTCCAAATAGGCCTCCAGGCACTTCTGAATTTGATCAAGAAGTGCATTGTTATTCTGGAAGGTTTCTAAAAGGCCTGTGTTAGAGAAAAATATAATTAATATATGTTCACGGTAAAAATAGAATGCAAGTATGTGTGTGTATACTCAAAGACTATGGTTTACAATATAAAGCAAAGCTTCAAACTTTACACACTATATTTGAAATTCAGCTCACTAAGATACAAAGGCAGAAGAGCAGTTGGAAAACATCTTTGGAGAAAGAAGCTAGGTTTGTTTGATTGTCTATAGAACAACTTGTGGTTAACTAACAATTTGTTAAACAAAACATGGCTTAGTGTGCAAATCATGCCAAAAATCAGAAGAAAACTATATACAAGAGAAAAAGGAAGAATGGCAGGAGTAAAATAAATACTGGAAATAGACCCTACATCAATAATACACATTTATCAGTCAAATGAAACAAGAATATGAAGGGACAACTTGAGAAGTGTGTGTGTGTTTGTGTGTAATTATTGTAATTATAGTACCCAGCCAAATGTGGGCCTCAGGCATGACCGCATTTGCTTTTTAAAATCATACTAGCATACAGTAGGATACAATATGTGTCACTTGCCTTTTCATGTAATACATAAAATTATTTTATTTGATTATGATCAAGCTTAATAAGCATTTTAGACATATTAATACCAGGCTGAGTAGCTGCTCTGAGGGCATTAGGCAGACGATTAACTTTTCTCATAACTTCTTTCCAGGACTTGTCCACCTGCAAGAACATCTTGGCTTCTGCTGGCAACTGTCTCTGAATATCAGGAGCACTGAAAATACTTTCCAGGTAGAGCCAGTTTCTCTGACATGTCAGCCATTCTTCCTACAAAAAAGAACAACTTCTAATTTTTTTAAAAAATAGTACAGGTAAATAAAGATGGTATTGTTATTCATTCCTGTGATCCTCAACTGACTCTACTGTCTTAAAATACTATGCAAAAATCAAGCAAATGAGATTGCTAATGCCTCAAACCTTGCATTTTTGTCCTATATGGGAAAACTCCCCAACACCTGCTCTTCTAATTCAGGAAGGAAGGAAGACATTCAGGAGAGTTAATACTAAATACTTCTCAAATATTAACAATTGTAACATATATTTCTTTAGTTTATCACTGTTCATAGCTATAAAGACTTTTCAGTTTACAACTAGTACCATTGAGGTTTGTTGTGGTGGTTATGTGCCTTCAAGTCGATCACGACTTATGGCGACCTCCAGTAGCATCTGTCGTGAACCACCCTGTTCAGATCTTGTAAGTTCATGTCTATGGCTTCCTTTACGGAATCAACCCATCTCCTGTTTGGTCTTCTTCTTTTTCTGCCCCCTTCTGTTTTTCCCAGCATTATGGACTTTTCTAGTGAATCATGTCTTCTCATGGTGTGTTCAAAGTATGATAACCTCAGTTTCATCATTTTAGCTTCTAGTGACAGTTCTGGTTTAATTTTTTCCAACACCCAATTATTAATCTTTTTTGCAGTCCATGGTATGCACAAAGCTCTCCTCCAACACCACATTTTGAATGAGTTGATTTTTCTCTTATCCGCTTTACCATTGAGGTAGATATACCATATACCTCAAGTATAAGATATCAGTACTCTGTTTCATTTACTAAATGGATATGGAACCGTTTTACTCACCAGAAAGGTGTTTCTCTGTGGGCACCAGGACACCACCAAGTGGGTATTGTCTTCCTTGCTAGTGCTTGAGGCAGGAAAGAGTTAACACTCCAAACAGACCGTTAATTCGGCCCCTCCCATGGAGTGCTAGTTGGCCATCTGGCCAAGCTTAAAAAATATAAACTTATACACATATAAAGACACTGACAACATGAACCATAAATAACAGGACACAAACAACTTGCACACCTTCAGTTGCAATAATAACCATTCAGTCTCCACCCAGATTGATTGTAACATCTACTGACTTGTACATGCGCTAGGTCTGATCATTGACCCTTCAGTCTCCAACAGTTTCATTATAATGTTTTCTGTCATTTGCATCCCAGGGTGGGCCTTGGCAGTGTCCTAGTGCCCACAGAGAAACACCTTTCTGGTGAGTAAAACGGTTCCTTCTCCAGTGGACACCAGGACACCCCCAAGTGGGATGTTCCAGAGCTGACCTATTGATTGGATGGGTACATAAACTTTCAGTGATCTTTCAGCACCTGCTGAATAACTCACCTCTCGAAGGCTGCCTCAGCCGATGCATAAATATTTTATAATGTTTAGTAAAAGTATTTGGGGTTGCCCAGGTGGCCACCCTACATATCTCTTGAAGAGGAGCATTTGTTGAATAAGCTGCAGTAGCAGCTGATGCTCTTGTCGAATGAGCAACGATACCTGAACGCAATGGTATGTTTAGAGAACTGTACGCTAAGGCAATGCAGCCCTTAATCCATCTCGCTAAAGTAGAAGAGGACACATTTTTACCCAGAGTAGTTGGGTGGCAAGAAACAAACAAAGAATCAGTGTGCCTTATCGGCCTTGTCCTATTTATATATACCTTAAATGCTCTCCTTACATCTAATGAATGCCAAGCACGCTCTACCGGATGCTTTGGCGAAGGACAAAATATTGGCAATACTAATTCCTGCTGACGGAGAAAAGCTGTATTAACTTTTGGAACGAAAGCAGAATCTGTTCTCAATATGACTCTGTCGGTATGGAAAATACATAGATGTTTTGCTACTGAGAGAGCTCCAAGTTCAGACACTCATCTAGCTGATGATATTGCTACCAGGAATAACACTTTGAATGACATTATTCGTAACGTAGAAGTTTTCCATGGTTCAAATGGTTTTTGGAGAGCTGATAAGACCTTGTGAAGATCCCATGTTGGAAATCGATGATGAACAGGTGCTGACAACAGAGAAGCCCCTCTTAAAAATTGTTTCAGATATGGATGAGCTCCCAGTCATTCAGAAGAAGACTTAGAAAGCACTGTTGACAATGTAGATGCTTGTCTTTTCAAAGTATTGGGTCTCAACCCATGCTTCAAACTCTCATTTAAAAAGGATAACACCTCTGTAATTCCTGACTTCCAAGCCGTAACATGGTTCCTACTACACCATTTCAAAAATGCCGCCCAGGTTTACTGGTAGTTTTGTATTGTGGACAGTCTTATAGATGCCAATATTGTGATTACCACCTCAGTTGGCAATCCAGCTCTCAGCAGTTTGCTCCGCTCAACTTCCATGTGGTTAAGCTCAACCACTGCAGATTGGGGTGCCGAAGTGGCCCCTGTAGCAGCAAATCTGGTCGAAGAGGCAGAGGCAATGGGGGCCCGACAGATGGATTGACTAGCTCTGAGAACCATGGACTCCTTAGTCAATCTGGTGCTACTAGAACAACATTGGCCCTCTCCATCCTTACCTTTTTCTTCATCCGAGCTAACAAGAGAAAAGGAGGGAAGAGATAAAGTGTTCCATTCGGCCAAGAGGAGTTTAGGGCATCTACACCCTCTGCTCTCAGTGAAGGGTACCGAGTGTAATGCCTCTTCAGTTGATGATTGACATATGAAACAAAAAGGTCCACATCCATCCTTCCAAACCTCTTGCGGATCTCTTTGAACACATCTTTGTGCAGCTGCCACTCTCCAGGCAACACCTCCTGTCTGCTTAACCAGTCCGCTTGTACATTGTCTACTCCCTTTATATATTCTGCTGTCAACGATTGTAGAGTGTGCTCTGCCCAGGAAATCAGTCGTGATGCCTCCCAATGAAGCACCAGTGACTTTGTCCCTCCTTGATGATTTATGAATGCTTTCACACAGTTGTTGTCTGTTCTCAGCAGCACATGCTTGAGATGGAATAAAGGCACAAAATGCTGCAGCGCCAACCGTGCTGCCCAAAGTTCCAGTAAGTTGATGCTTTGCTTTGATTCCTGAGGAGACCAAGATCCCTGCAGTATTTGATCTCTGCAGTGAGTTCCCCACCCTTGGAGATTTGCATCTGATGTCACAGTGTCTCGTGGTGGGTCCTTTAAAGGAACACCTCTGCATAGATTGCAATCCTTTGTCCACCAATGAATAGCAGTCCTCAGTCGCAAAGTCAGAGCAACCTGGAGATGTCTAGAATGTGCTATCTGCCACTGGTATGGTAACAGTGTCCATTGTAGAGGCTGAACATGAAATCTGGCCCATGGTGTAACTTGGATAGTGGAAACAAGCATCCTAAAACCTTTGCTAAGACCATTAAGTCCTCTGCAGTCTTCCCTAGCAATGGTTGAACTGCCAACTTTATCTTCTGCACTCTGTGCTCTGAAAGAGAAATTGTCTCCCCTTCTGTATCTATCATTGCTCCCAAATGCTGTAAACGTTGTTGAGGGAGCAAGTGACTCTTGGGTATGTTCACCAAGAATCTGTGATCCTGGAGAACTGCTAGTATGGTATGAATGTCCTGATAAGCTGACTGTACTGTCTGTGAACGAATCAGAATGTCATCTAAATATGGGTAAAGGTGCAATCCCTGTTGAAGGAGATGAGTGACAAGGGTCACCATTATTTTTGTGAAGACCCTTGGCCCTGATGCCAAGCCAAAGGGCATACCCTATACTGATAGTGTTGATTGTTGTAAGCGAAGCGGAGGTACTTGCGGTGCTGCAGATGGATTGGCACATGTAAATATGCCTCGGTTAGATCTTTGGAAGCTAAGAAGTCTCGAGGCTGAAGTGCTTCTTTTATGGACACCAATGTTTCCATGCGGAATTTTCGGTATTTTACAAATCTGTTGAGGAATTTTAGATCGAGCACCGCCCTCCAATTGTTTCCTTTTTTTGGCATGATAAAGAGGATGGAATAAACACCACAAAATTTCTGGTTCTGCTGAACCAGTTCTATGGCTGCTATCTGCAACAGGTGTTCTATTGCCTCTTGTAGTAGCCTGCGCTTCTCTGGATTCGCCAAAATAAATCTGTTTGGAGGCATAGCCTGAAACTCTGATACCCAAACTGCATGGCATTTTTTACCCAGCGGTCTGATGTTGTTGTCTGCCAAAGTCGTGCAAAACTCGGTAGGTGGTCTCCCACTGGTATCAACAATAAGTCAGAACTGTCTTTGTTGCCGTCCACCTCTGTGGGTAGCTGAGCCTGTATTTTGCGCTGCTGATTGCTGTTGGTTGCGCAACTGGAATCATGGACGACCCCAAGCTTGTCTGTTAATGCGGAAATCTTGCCCCCTTCCTTCAAATCTAGATGGACGAAAGGACTGGTATGGTTGAAAACGGCGAAAAAGGCACAGGTAATCTTGTCTTTTACTTGTTACAGGCATTGCTTTCTTCTTTTCTTTTCTTTCAACTAATACTTCGCTCAGCCCATCCTCACCAAACAACTTCTTGCCTGCATATGGTTCTGTAGCCAACACCATACAGGAAGAAACATCTGTCTCCCAATGACGAAGCCACAAAATGTGCCTAGTTACTACTTCAGCAGCCCTGGCCCTGGCTGTGAACTGAGTCGCATCCATTGTCGCATCTGCAATGAAAGCCTCTGTTCTTGACACCTTCAAAATTGTTTTCTTAAGTTTTTCTGGCTCCTGATTTGGATTTTCCAAAACTGCATCTAACCACAATAATGCAGCCCTTGAGACTTCTGGGAAGGGTGACTTCGCTTGTGCCTGCTTTTGAGACGGGCTCCCGCCTCAAAAGAAGCTTATTCAGATATAAATCAGTCAGAACATTTTTTTTTGACTGATGAAATTTCTCCCGGGCAGGGAGAAACGTAGAGATCAACCTCAAAAGCCTGTTTTTGTTGGGAGGACTGGATTTCATTAATTTATGAGAAAAGGTCCAGCCAGCAATGCCGGATGGACTTCCGAACAAGCTCTATCTGATTAATGCGATACGTTTATCTTTTCTTCAAAGAGAAAACGGACTAACAGGCAAGCACCCTTCTTTCTATTCTTTTTTTTACTTGGTTTAAATTGTTGCAGCAAAAAGAGATTTGTCAAATGAATCAGCTTTAAAGAACTTCTGGGTGAGCTATAACTCTTCTCTGTTATTCACGAAATTAACAGCTTATCTCTGTTTCTATTGCAAAAAGCTGTCCTGGAAGTGCATTCTAAAGATATAAACAGAAGAGGGATTTCTATTCCGAGGAACATTATATTGTCTGGGACTATTCTCTTTTTGGTCTATTTTATTTTGACGAATCTGCTTCTTCACGACGCCACTAACTGTTTTGATGCTGGGAACTAAATTTGTTTTGTATTCTTGAACATAGAGAGATAAGGCAGGCTGCTCTGTTTATACTGTGATGTCATCAAGCCTGGAATATTAACCCAATTGTTGCTGAAATAAGAAGTGGTTCTTCTTTATTTTTGTTTTGTTTTGTTTTCGTGGTTTTAAAAATGGCAATCAAGAAAGTGGCTGAGAATCTGGAAGTAATTATGTTTCAGAAAATAATGGATGAGATTGAGATAACGAAACAAACCCTGCGACAGGGCAGTAAGGAGCTGAAAATGGAACTGAGCAAAATGAAGCAGGAGCTTAAAGAAATAGGGGATCCTGTGAGAGAGGAGAATGAGATCAGAGATGAGAAAAGAAAAAATAAAGGGAAGATACAAGCCTTGGAGATTGGAACAAATGTGGAATTGGAAAAAGATCTGGAGTTTATGGATATTAGAAATAAAATCTACTGTTTGGAATTTAACGTTATCTCTGAAGAAATTAATGAAGATATTAGAGATAAAGTTATCAATGGCTTGGATAATCTTCTGGACTGGAATGACGTGATGGAGCTTGATATAGAGAAAATCTATGGAATTAACTGCAGCCATGTGACAATGGAAAAACTCTCAAGAGATGAGCCAGTGCATTTTGTAAAAAAGAAGAACAGATATGACTTTACAACAATATTTCGGCAACATATTCAGAATTGATGGCAAGAAAATATTTGGGATAGAGGAAATTCCCATCAGACTCTTATTATATGACTATGGCTATGACAGCAAGATTATTATGGAATACTGATAATGGAAGATTGGACACTGAAATTACTGGACTTAACAGGACTATTGAAGATGGAAGATGGAATTAATATGGATAATGGAATAATGGCTATTGAAATTATTGGACCTAACAGATTTTGATGAGATGGATTAATCGATATGTTTATTTGGACTATGGTTATGACAATAAGATTATTATTATTATTAACGAGATGGATTAATCGACATGTTTATTTGGAGAAAAATTGATAGATATATTTCTTAAAGAATTGAAACCTCTCCTTGACTTTTTGTGGAAAGAATAAAGTAATGTTTATGAGATTTGATGATTAATTAAGATAACTACTGGAGGAAAGTGATTTTATAATATAATTTAAGAGACAGGATTGTTATATATTGTAGACCTATAACTAATTTGATCTGCGACAAATGGGAAGTCAACATTTTATTTTTTTGTTTAATCATTTTTGTTTTGTTTTGTTTTTTGTCTTTGAATGTTTTATGATTTTGTTTTGTATGTTTTATGAAAATTTGAATAAAAATTATTGTAAAAAAATAATAATAATGCAGCCCTTGAAAACACAGGTACTGCAATAGATGCACGTACAGACAATGCTGTCGCTTCATGAACCTTTCTAAGTGCCATATCTAACTTTCGTTCTGTAAGATCCTTCAATTGAGCATCCCCATCTCTTGAAAGGAAATTTCTAGAAACTAAAGCAGAAATCGGGGAATCAATGGCTGGAGTTCTCAGCTGCTCCATAAACTCTGGCTCCAGTAAGTATAGTTTCTTAGCATACAACACTGATTTGGTAGACTGAACTGGTGAGTCCCATTCAGATTTCACTATGTTTCTGAGCAGTGATGGTACCTTAATCACCTTATCACTGGACTTTGTTTCTGGAAGAACAGATGCTCCCCTTAAGGTAGAAGGTGTCAGTTCTGTAACTGCATCATTCAAATCTAAAGCTGCCATAGCCTTGCATAGCAGAGGCATGTAGTAAGCACTATGAAACAACCTATTGGAGTGCTCCTCCTCCAGTTGTGAACCATCACTCCATTCATCTGTTTCCTCTTCCAGATCAACCACTGAATCATTATGCATAAACTGTTGCCTAGCAGAATTTGATCTGTCAGGTCTGTAAGCTATGAACCCCTGTGCTCTACCCCTGGCCACATCATGTGGATCCGGTGAACCATTTGCACTTTCCCTTTGCAGCTCCTGTTGCTCAACCTCAGGCATACCTGCCTGACTCATCTGAGCACTGCACTGCCGCATATTGTGTTGCAAGTGACTGTCTCTTGTTACACGACTGCGCTGTTGTGACTGTACAGGAACCACTTGAAAAGACTGGTGAAAAGCAGCTACTTCTGCTGAAATATCACCCATGAGATCTCTTCTAATATAATTTAATTCTGCAGCTCCTAACTGAAAAGACTCCACCTGCTGAAGTTCCTGATTTGAACAAGAAGTGGCAGCAGAGCCCATCTTAAGTGACTGTGTGGAGTTCATATCATGCTGCTTATGCTTATTTGCCTTAAGCAAAACTCCTTGCTACTGTTGATGACTTTGGCCAGAGGCAGCATTATTACTCAAAGCACCGTGGCCCCACTGCCCTGTGGAACTTCCAGGCACTGAATATTAAAACCTGTGAATCCCTCATCATCTTCTTCAGAATCTGAACAAAAAAGGACTGAAGGGTCTGGAACCCTCTCTTCCTCTGAGAGCATTTCCTCATTTACTGCACTCCACTGCTGGGTTTGCTCTCCTACATATAGTGCTTTTCTGCCCTGCAACGACGTCGGCAAGGGAGCATCATCATTATAATCTCTGGTTTCCTCAGCAGCAACGCTTCCTGATTGCTCTGCTGCAGGGTTCACAGTATGTTTTGTTTTAGTCACATGTTTGTGCCCTGATTGCTCTGCTACCGCATTGCTTACAGGGTTTGCTGTATCTTTAACTGCTTTCACATTTTCCCGCTCTGATTGCTCTGATACCTCATCGCTTACAGGGAGAACAGCGGCATGCTGTTGATTAACGGCCGTTCTCTGCGCTACCGCCAGAGTGAGTGGGCCACGCGCTGCATGTGAGGCTATTTGAGTGAAATGGAGGCTGCTTCCGTATCTGCTGCAATGGCTTGTCTTTTTAACTGTTGATTTGTGTGAGTGGGCTGTAGGTGTTACCACACCAAGCGCTCCTGCCACTTGTTTAGAGAGCTCTGAGGAGATCGACTTTGCTCCTTAGGCATTTCTCCTTCAGCAGGAAAAGCTTATCTGTCTTTCGTGGTCCCCTTGTATTTGTTTTATGTTAATTAAGCACAGCAATCCACTGATTGCAACACAGAATCAACCCCACAAATTTATAAAGTGTCTGTGGGGGGGGAAGCAACCGTTGAATTCATTAAGTGAGGGGAAAATTACCCAGGAAATTCATTAACTGAGGGGAAAATCATCAAAGAAATGCATTAATTGGGAAGAAATCACAGAAGAAATTCACTAACTAAGGGGAATCATTAGGCTAATTAATCTCAGGAATTCAAAGGCATACTAGCGAGGTATGCTGAACGGACTAACAAACACTTAACTGCCATTCAGACACTTGCTGCTATTCGTTAGCACACTATATACAAACACCCATACAGATTCAGAGACAAGTAAAATGAACATTAACTACGAATAACAAACAGACAGATAGATAAGGATATAACTCGGCCAGACTGAAGAGCAAGACCAAAATCAGTACTGCTCAAGCAAGGCAGGAAAACGAACTAGCACTCTGTGGGAGGGGCCGCATTAACGGTCTGTTTGGAGTGTTAACTCTTTCCTGCCTCAAGCACTAGCAAGGAAGACAATACCCACTTGGGGGTGTCCTGGTGCCCACTGGAGAATCACCTTTTCAACATCATAAACATTCTCTACTTCTATTATGTCTCACATCTATCAAACAATTCCTCCATTAACACATCCCTTCTTAACTCTCTCAGAATATGAAACATCTTAAGCCTTTAGTCTTTTCCTCGTGTTGCATGTTTTAGGCCTTTCCTTTTAGTATTTGATACTCCTGATTATTTTTGTCATTGCCCTCAATTATCTTTTTATTTTATCCTTTCTGTGGTAGGGTGATCAGAAAAGCACACAGTGTTCATCCATCCCAATTAAAGAATTTCTTGCAGGTGTTGGGCTACTTGCTCTCTTTGGTAAGTACCCTCTCTACCAAAGGGAACAGGGAAACCTATATACACCAACTATTCCATGTGTTCACCATATCACAAGAGGGATTGTGAATCAGTGCAATCATGGTAATTACAAGAATGCTAGGGTGTAGTTTTTTCTGTAACACTTTTCTATCCTGTTCCTAACGAATCTCTCATATTTTAGTATCCTTTCTGGAGGCTGCAATATGTTATATTAATGTTTCTAGAAAACTACTATTCATAGTTCCTCCAATAGGACACTATTACTTTTTAGAAGCAAACACTAAATCAGAATACTGCACTTTATAAGTAAAATTGGGATTTCCCTCCCAAACATCAATGCTGAACTGCAGCTGTCATTTCAGAATCAACTTCAAATAGTACTTCCAAACCATTTGGTAACTTTTCGCAAATCTAATCATTCAATATCCTTTGCAAATACTGACACTGCCCTACTTACACACTTTTCTAGGTTGTTAATGAATAAGCTAAAAAGAGTCAATATTGCTTCTATAGATGGATATGAACTACATGATCATCAAGAACCTTGCCCACCCAGCAACTATTACCGAGCTGATATTTAAGCACTATCTTGTCAAAGGTAAAAGCAACTTCTAAGAAACTGTTTAGCTGCAAGCTAGGTAACATGTTCAAGGTTACTTTTTCTCTTGTATGGCACAACTAAAGGCAGTAAGAAATTCTTTTATAATGTGCAACTCACCAATGTCTGACTGAATAAAGACAGTTGCTTTTGCCATTCATCAACTCGTGCCTTCAGAGGGCCTACATATCGTGAAGAGGCTATTGTTGCCACATTGATAGTACTGTCATCTAGAATGACCTTGAAGAAAAAGTAAAAACAGCATACCGAATTTTGAAAGCTGAGTTTCCAACAACTGCCTATAATATTAAAAAAGCATGTGTTTCTCATTATTTCACCACTTAAAATGTGTTTTTAACAATTACAATTAGTTGATTTATCTACTGATTAAATCAATTAAATCCACCAGACCTAAAGTTTCCAGACCACAGGAAACAAAATATTTCTCCTAGAAATGTCAACACATGGATAGACTTTTATCTCTACATAGAGAGCCATCAACTCCAAAAAAAAAAAATGTGGGAAATTCCTATTGTTGAATCTGTTGAAGAACTGAAACAATAAAGTTTTTGGCACTGTCGAAACATAATGAAACACTTTTACAGTTAAAGTCTCCAGAACAAGCCAGTTAATGAAACAAGCCAGTTAATGCCACACCCTGGGCTCCTGCTGGGAGGAAGGGTGGGATATAAATCAGATAATAAATAAATAAATAATGAAATATGTGCTTGAACCCCAATTGTAGAGATGTACATAGTTTGACAATGTAATGCGTTAAATTAACTTCATGGTAGTCAACATACTTTGAATATGCCATGTGGAATTGTTTTGTTTTGCCACAGTGTGTTTGGCCAACACAGCAACGCCAATGTATTTTGCTGCAGTGGTACTATATCTTCCTGTATTGGCTCATGATGCCAGTGTTTAGAATTGGAACAGAAGTGATTGAGATCAATTCTAAAACTTGAATCATTTGATCCTGGCAAATTTAGGCACTTGTAAACCTACCCATTTCAATTAGAGAGTTAAGCACATGTTATGGTCTGAAAGCACATAAGGCCAGCACCCTGCTAAAGCTAAGTAGGGTCAGGTGTGGTCAGTGCCTGGATGGGAGACTGCCTGGGAACTAGATGTAAGCCGCCTTGGGTTTCAATCATGAAAAGAAAGGTGGGGTAGAAATGTAATAAATAAATAAATACATGTTTCAATCTCTCCCATGGATTAGAGCCATGCTAGATATAATGGGACTACTGCATGTATTCCCCCCCCATGTATCTGCCCCATTCACATACAACGCAGTAGAGTAGTTCCATTTTTAAATGGCAGTCTTCAGGGGAGGAGACAAAGGGTGCAATCCAACTGCTATTTATGCCAGGCTGAGAGGATATGGCGGGCCTCTGCCTATGCAAGCATAAGCCCCTCATCCTGATTCAGCTGGAAGTCTGCTAGGGAAGCCCACCTTTGTGTAAGGGGTGCTAGTGGAAGCTGGTGGAAGACCTGAAAAAGGGGTGACGGGTGTGTCAGAAGACTGGTTGAGGGGTAAATTATGCAACATCCAACTCCCATTTGGAATGCTCCTGTTGTTCCCAATCTCAGTCAATATCCAAGTGCCATTTGACTCCCTCCTGCAGCCCTCCACTGCGGCAGTGGTACACTGGGAAAAGCGGTGGTGGAAGAAAATATTTCCTTCCACTGCATCCTGCCAGACCAGCCACTGTCCTTCCCTCCCTGAGGCCTCTGAGTGGCAGCTAGATGTGGCGGCCAGCTCTGCCTCTGCTGGATTCATTCCCACTAGCCTCTGACAAATTGGATTGCTCTGTAAAACATATCCTACCTTACCACACTGCACTCCATTGCTGGAACCTTTGCAGAACCTTTATTTGTGAAAAACTGTAACATATTTTATCATAATTAAAAATGTAAACTAAAAAGACTGAACAAAATGACACTATATTTATTATTGTAATTGTCTGTGAACATCACTGACAGACTTCTGTAAAACTGCAAACTCTAACCTGAATGTCATCTGTGCCACCAAGAATAAAAACATCTTTTGAATCACGATGAGGAAGAACAATGAATTCTATTGTTTTCCAAGCATCTTCCACCTGGTGGGAAAAAAACCCCAGTCATTTTATATAATGGCATGCAGTATATCCAATTCACATCAGCCCCAGCCAGCAATGGTCAAGAGTGATAAGAATTGTTGTCCAGCAACATCCAGAGGGCATTGTGTTGGCTACCTCTGAGTTATCAGTTCTTTCAATAAGAAAATGTGTTGTTCACAATATTTAGTATAACAAGCAAGACTTATTCCCATTTTTAAACAGAATTGAAAACAGCAAAAATGGTCATTTTCTGTTTTTACTAGGCATTTAATTAGTTCTGTGACCAGTTTTTAGAAATTTGCTATTATTACTTGGCTTGTTAAAAGAAAAACACTTAATGAGTCCATACTCTTTGACAGGATCGCCTGCCCAAGGTACTTCATAAGCTAACTTCTTTACTTGTAAATTCTCCCATCCGTATTCACTGAAATGCACCCATTCTTATTCAAAAAACTCAGTACTCAATATATTCTCACTTCATTTTTATCAGATCTTATTAAGGCCATTTGAGTTCAAATAACTGTGGTTTGAATTGAGAAGTCAGTATAGGAAATACTGACCATTTTTTACTCTTCAGCAGTTAAATGTTAGGTTCTTTTATAAAACTATATATTTTATTAAAAAGTACCTTTTTGAGAATTGTCTCCAAGGAAGCTTCTCCTGAAGCTTGTCCAGAAACATCTTGAATCTCCTGGGTGTAGTCAAAAGCATTTATCTGAATAAGTCTCTCCAAGGTTAATGGATTTTCCATGTCTATTAATTGTGCATTAACTATTTGTTCTATTATTGCCCAGTGTCTAGGTTTCAAAAA
Source organism: Rhineura floridana (assembly GCF_030035675.1). Lineage (NCBI taxonomy): Eukaryota > Metazoa > Chordata > Lepidosauria > Squamata > Rhineuridae > Rhineura > Rhineura floridana. Next base: position 139,807,819 of record NC_084480.1, read on the forward strand.
AGGGTTCCTAAGGTCTGTGATGACAGGAAGCTGAAAGAGTAAAGTACATACAATTTTAGTTTAACTTTTTCCTCTTAAAAGTGCACAGCTCATCAACAAAGTGCCTATACTTTGTGACATTTTAAGGATACTACATGTTGTGTAAGTAGTCTCCTGTGGCACTAAGTAATCTTGTTGTATCATTATATACAGCAATGATTTTGTAATGCTCCTAATCTAGAAGGGACTGTTGGTCTTATCTGAAAGATATTTCTATGCGAGTATAAACATGCCCTTAGGTAAGACTTAGCTCCCACAAGTGCTTGAAAGGAAGTGTTTGAATTCCTGTCCTTTTGACATTTCAGTTCACTCATGGCAAGTTAAAAAGATGTTACAGCAAAAACAAACATATATATAACAAAGGACCATCAAAACAGTCAAGAGCATGTAAAAATCCAAAGGGTTTTCCATCAATATTATTCAACTTTGTATAAGTATCAGGAAATTCCCTCTGAAAAAATAGAAGAGTATATATCTAAACAGAATTTGCCTAAAATTACAGATTTTCAGAGACAAGCTATTAATGGTCCTATTACGTCAAGAGAAATATCTGAGGCTATAAGTAAAATTAAATTAGGAAAGGCGCCAGGACCGGATGGACTATCAGCAATGTATTACAAATGCTTGGAGGAGGAACTTTTATTACCTTTACAGTATACAATGAATTCTATTTTACAAGAGGGGAAGATACCGGATAGTTGGAAAAATGCCAATATAACATTAATACCTAAAGAGGAGCAGGATCTAACCAAAACAAAAAATTATTGGCCAATATCTTTATTGAATAATGACTACAAAATTTTTACAATGATTTTGGCTGAAAGAATGAAAATAATATTGCAACAATTTATTTATTTATTCAAGATCAAGCGGGGTTTTTACCTAAAAGACAATTATGTGATAACGTCAGGAATGTTTTGAATGTGTTGGAATATCTAGAACAACGAAATGACATACAAGCAGCTTTGATTTTCTTAGATGCTGAGAAAGCATTTGATAATTTGAATTGGAAATTTATGTTTAAGGTTCTAGAGCAAATGGACTTTGGAGATAATTTTATAAAATGGATCAGATCGATTTATACATCACAGAAGGCACAGATAATTGTCAATGGGGATTTAACGGACTCATGTGAAATACAAAAGGGTACAAGACAGGGATGTCCATTGTCCCCTCTTTTATTTATTCTAGTTCTAGAAGTGCTGCTTAGAGACATAAGGCAAGACAAAAGGATTTCGGGAATAAAGATAAAAAAAGAGGAATATAAATTGAGAGCATTTGCTGACGACTTGATAATTGTATTAGAAAATCCCTTGGAAGGAATCAAAGTATTGATGGATAAACTAGAAGAATTTGGACCATTAGCAGGATTTAAGATCAATAACCAAAAAACGAAGATGCTGGTGAAAAATTTATCTTTAAGAGATCAAAAAGAGTTAATGGAGAAGATAGATTTTAAAATAGAAGAAAAGGTGAAATATTTAGGTATCATTATGACAAATAAAAATTCAAAGTTGTTTTATAATAATTATGAAAAATTATGGACAGAGATTAAGAAAGATTTGTTAAAATGGGATAAATTACAGTTGTCATTAATGGGTAGAATATCTGTAATAAAAATGAATGTATTGCCGAGAATGATGTTTCTATTTCAAACAATACCTGTCATATCCTCTGATTTACCTTTTAAACAATGGCAAAAAGATATTTCTAAATTTGTTTGGCAAGGAAAAAAACCAAGAGTTAAATTTAAATTATTACAAGACGCCAAAGAAAGAGGACTGGGATTACCAAATTTGAGACTTTATTTTGCTGCTTGTTGCTTAGTCTGGATAAAGGAATGGATTGTATTGAGGAATAAAAGATTATTGGATTTGGAGGGTCACAACCTGAAGTGGGGATGGCATGGATATCTATGGTATGATAAAGTAAAAGTTAATGTGGATTTTAATAATCATTTTATAAGACGTCCTTTGTTGAAAATATGGAATAAATACAAAACAAGGTTTTTTTCGAAAATACCACTATGTGTTTCAAGTCAAGAAGCATTTTATAGAAGAGAAATGGCTGGAAGAGAGAAATGGTTAACTTACCAAGAACTATTAGAAAATGTGCATGGAGAATATATAATGAAAGAGAGAGAACAACTAATAAAGGAAGGATATAGTTCACAATGGTTTGCCTATTTACAATTGTTAGAAAGATACAAAATGGACAAGAAAATGTATGGGTTTGAAATAAATAAATCTGATTTTGAAATAGGTTTGTGTACAAATGATGAATGTATAATTGCAAAAATGTATAAATTTTTATTGAAAATGGACATGGAAGAAGAACAAGTAAAAGAGTGTATGGTTAAGTGGGCAAAAAATTTTGGTTATAATTTACAAATGGATCAATGGGAAAATATGTGGAAAAAAGGTTTGAAATTTACATTATGTTATAATCTTAAAGAAAATTTCTATAAAATGATGTATCGTTGGTATATGACTCCAGAAAAGTTGTCAAAAATGTATAGTAATGTTTCTAATGTATGTTGGAAATGTAAACAACAAGAAGGATCTTTTTATCATATGTGGTGGTCGTGTAAACAGGCAAAATTATTTTGGGCACAGATAGGTAGGATGATGCAAAAAATCTTAAAGATAAATATTCAGTCAAAGCCAGAATTTTTTTTATTGGGTTTTATGGATAAACAAAAGGAAAAGAAATATGGAAGAATAATATTATATATGATCACGGCAGCAAGATTATTATATGCACAAAAGTGGAAAATGGAATCGATACCAACAATGGAAGAATGGCTATTGAAATTAATGGACTTAGTTGAGATGGACAAATTGACATGCCTTCTTAGAGAAAAAACGACAGATACATTTCTTAAGGAATGGAAGCCTCTTTTGGACTTTTTGTTGAAAGAAAAAAATGAAATGATGATAATGGGATTTGACGATTAATCAAGATAGACTATGGAAAAAAGTGAATTTCGTATGTTTTAGGGGACAGGTTTGATGTATATTATATACTTATAGCTGATCTGTAACAAATCGGAAGTCAAGTTCTTTTTTTTATCTTTGTTGTATTGTTTTTGTTGTATTTGTTTTATAAAAATTTGAATAATAAAAATTATTATAAAAAAAAACAGTCAAGAGCAAAGCACTCTGAACGAATGTAGAGTAATAGGAAACAAAAGTTGTGCATGAACCCAAAATCATGAAAGTAGGTGGCCAAACTCAAATAGTGTGTGGCCCTGAGGACAACTTTACATTAACGTAAACACACATTTGAGGTAAGACCAATGGTCTCTTCTGTAAGATGTCCTCAGTGGGATGCTCAAAACATAATACTTGCAAGGTGGGTACAAAGCTTCCTATTGTCCTGGGAGTGTGTGTTACAACACTCTTTTCCCAAAAGACTGCTTCCGTTGAGATATGAACATAATTTTTGTAGTATCTAGTTAAATATATTGGGACTACCACAAGTCACAGCTTGATACAACTTGTGAAGAGGAGCGTGTAAAAAAATAGTTGCTATCATGGCTGCCACCCTAGTGGAGTGAGCCACAATCTTATTTGACAGAGGCAAATGTAAGGAGGTTTAAGCTGATGCATGCTTTTATCCACCTCACCAGCTTGACACTAGAAAATTTCCTATCCAGGAACTGGAATGGAAGGATACAAATAATGAGTTGAAATGTACGCTTTAAGTACCCTATGCACACCCAGGGAGTGCCAAGAGGTTTCAGTTGGGTAGTCAGAAAAAGAAAGAAAATAGGTAAAATCAACTCTTGCTGATGGAGAGTGAAAGCTGAACTTCTGTTGACCTTAGCAATGAAAGATGGATTTGTTCAAAGGACGACTCTGTCTCAAGAAATGCATAACTGCTTAGCCATGGATAAAGCCCTCAGAGACCCATCTAGCCAACATGATGTCTACTAGAAACATAACCTGGAGAGACATCAGGCATAGGGAGACTAGTTTTAGAGGTTCTCAAGGGGGACTTGTCAAAACTGCCCCTCACAGAAAACCCCAGAGGTTTCTCCAGATTTGTCCTGAAAAGCAGAAGTCTATCAATGAATCACATTAGGCTTTAGGCTCATCCTTAAGCCATTTTACAAAAAAGATAGCAACTCAAAGAGTGTAGTTTTCCTTGTGTATATCTGATGCTGTGCATGCCATGGGAAAACACCACCCATGTGCTCTGGTAAAGGCAAATTGTGGAAGGACACCTAGAAGCCATCATAATACCAATCATTAACTCAGGAAGACCAGCTTTCAGGAAACATTTCCTCTCAATTTTCATTCATAGAGATTCACTCATGTGGGATTGGGATGGTGTCTTGGTTCCTGAAACAGCAAGTCTACTTGGACTGGAACAGGCCATAGCAAAGTTGACACACTGCAAAGTTGACAGTCTCTGAGAAACATTGTCTCTGAGGCCAGGGTGGAGCAACTAGGACCATGGTCACTTGCTCCTCCTGCATCCACTTCAGTGGTCATGATAGGAGAGGAATTGGTGGGAAAGCCGCCCTGGGCTCCTACTGGGAGGAAGGGCAGGATATAAATCAATCAATCAATCAAACAAACAAACAATAAATAAATAAGGCATAGAGGATCTCCAGTGGCCATGGTGAGTTCAGTACATTGATTATCACTGTGTTTGGAATGGAGAATTGGGAGAACCAGCAGACCTGATGGTTATGTGGAGACGCAAACAGGCCGATCTATAGAAGACTGAAACAAAGTTGGATCTGATAGAAGACATGTTCAGTTTCCACTCTCCCTGGAGTAGATGCTACCTCCTGAGCCAATATGCCTGTGTGTTGTCATCTCCTCTGAGATGGTACACTGTCAGGGAGTCCTGGTAAGTATCTCTCCAGTTTAGGAGTAGAGTAGCTTCTCTTCGAAGAGCATGGATCAGGTTCCCCCCTTTCACTTTATATGCCTTTTCACCAGTCTCAGCACACACTTCAGAAGGAATACTGCAAAATACTGAATGGCCAGCTATATGGTCCATAGTTCTAGAAGACTGATTGATGGGACTCCATCAGGGACTATTATCCCTGAACCATCTGACAATTGCAGTGGCCATCCCAACCTGTGAGACTGGCACCCAAGATAATTACTACTCAAGGCAGGCCCACTAGCAACACTCCCTTCGGTAAGTTGTCCTTCCTAAGCCATAAACACAGATGTCTGCACCACTTGAGTAATGCAAATTCACAAATGTTGTGTGTTTGCAGTGTTAACTGGTGTGGCAGTATGGCCCATGGGGGCGGACAAGAATAATGGTGTGCCCATTGTATAATTTGGATGGCAGATACCATCATACCCAATATTTGAGCTAGTTTCATGATGTCTACAGATCTCACCTCCTCCTTAGTAATTTCACCACTGGTAAATCTTGGTAACACAATCAGGAGCCATAGTCCCAGACTCAGTGTTAATAAGGGCTCTTAGATGTTGAATGTACTGAGATGGTGCAAATGATTCTTGGCCATGATCCTTGATAGAAGCTAGGGTCACTTGAAGGTTTTGCATTGCTTGGGAAAAGTACAGAGGGTAGATAATCTAAATACAAATAAATATGAATCCTTGTCCTGGCTAGCTCCATTGGATTCAGATTCAGAAGTATGTTTTTCTCCTTTATGTTTACTGTGAAATCTCAGTTTAGAGCATTTCATAAATAATCTCACAGATTACACAGAAATCTGCATCTCTACACATCATAACTATGCATGACTACTCAAGCTAAGATGTTGTCACAGCAATTAGACACACTCCTTGAAACCCTTTAAACAGGCTTGGGGGCAGGCATTTTATCTGTGTGGGGATGGTTTCTCCAAATGGAACTAGGGTAGCAATCTGGCACTCCTATGAAGAGGATGAAAGCTGGCGCCATCTATGAGTGCCTGAGTATCTGCCTGTGTGTTCTTGACAACAGCAGCAGTGGTACTTCATTGATATCCTCCTTGGGCCTCACCTCTGGTTAAGCCTCCAATCACTCCTCCTGAAAAGGAGGCATGAGTGGCAGCTCGGGAGGGCTGAGGGAAGGGAAAGGGGCTGGCTCATTGTCAGAGAACATTTATTCAGTTGTAACTGGAACAATGGGGCAGAGCTAACACTGTCAAAAGTGCTGGAGCCTGCTCCTGTTTCAGTCCCCTCCTGCTGCAACCCACTGGGCCTTTCCTCAGGATGCCAGACGTCATCCTCCTTAACTTGATCACTCTATGAATGCTCCATGGAGCACATGACAATCCGTTGCAGATAAAGATGGGCCACCAGGGTAGCCACTACCTTTGTAAACTCCCTGGAGGCCAGTGCCAGAGCATTGCCTTCTACTGGAAATGATAGCAGGCATGTGAGAATCTCTGATATTGTCTGTATCTCCAGAGGACAGGAATACAGAGGTGGACCTCCTTCAACTCAATAGACACTGGATAGTCTTGATATTGTACAACCTTTGTGAAACTTGTAATAAACAGGTTCAGATGTTTTTGATCCAGTACCACCCTATAGAATCTATTCCTCTTTGACACCATGAAGATAAATGAATAAATGCTAAAGAAGGCCAAGAAGGCCTCTGCTGTCAGAATAGGTCAGATGGACAATGTCCAGATGATGCGGTATTGCCTCCTGAACTATCTATCTTTGAGGACATTGGAGAAAGCAGAAACAGGTGAGGAGGCAAAGACTGCAGCTCCAGGCACAAGCCCTGCCTGATAGTCTCAAGAACCCAGAGGTCCAAAATGATAAGGTACCACCTGTTGGAAAATTCCAGTAGTGGGGTAGTGGTGTCAGAATTGCTTCTGGAACCCTTTGGATTGGGAGGAAGGCCTGAATCAGCCCAATGAATGCTTCTGGCTTCTCGGTGATAATCTCAGTGACTGTAAGAGGAACAGAAGGCCCAAAAATCTCATCCTTGGCCCACAGATCTGTTGGAATGAAAAATTTATTATGGATGGAATTGGTGCCAAAGGAACAGCAATCTTCCTTTCTCTGGCAGCTTTTTTATCTTTGGATTCAACTAGAACATCTTTCAAAACAACTTGTCACCCACAGGTGCTCAGGACATCTTTAGGAGTATCTTCTGCATTTTTGAAGGTCTTGATGTGGTTCATCCAAGAGACCATCTAACCACAGCAGAGTTGCCCTTCTAAAAACTGAAGCAGCATGTGTGGCTCTAATGGCCAAGGTACTCAACTTGTGTAAATAGAACATCTCAAGATCCAATTTGTGCTTAGTGGGGTCCTTGAACTAGATGTCCCCATCCTTGTGATGCAAGGCACAATGTACCAGTGCAGCCACAGGAGAATGAATAATGTGCCATTTCAACTGGTCCATCAGAGACTGATCAAGAACATAAAATCTATTAGAAAATGAGAAGTATTGTAACAGAGGTTTCCACGCTGACTTTATCAACTTTTGAAATAGTGGAGGAACCTTAACCACCTTAGATCTAGGCTTTGGTTCTGGCAAAACTAAAGCATCCCTTGATATGGTGGGGTCAGGTGTTTTCCCTGTAGCATTGATCTCAAGTGCTGCCATAGCTTTATAAAGTAAAGGCAAGTAGACTCTTGAAAAAGCCTCTTTGATGCTACTTCCTCAACATCAGAATCTTCACACCACTCCTCCTTGTCCAGAACAATTATTTCTGGTGCATCAGTGTCCTTTTCTGCTAACTACTCAACTGCTGACCATGTGGGATGTTTTTATAAGCTAGTTCTCTGGGGGTTGCCTGAAGATCAAGTGAGCTGTCAACCCCGACCAGCCTTTGTAGATGTAGAATTGGTTGGATATTCAAAGGAACAGGCACAAAGTCAATCATAAGTGTTGGTGATGCTTGGTTAAACAGGCTTAAATGAGAGCCTTAGTCCCCCAAAGGTGCAGGCTCATAGTCATGATGTGGAGCTCCTGGTATAGACAATTCCTTTCCCAAGATTGTTAATAATGCCTCCTTGATTTGTTTTAAGATATCAGCATTTAACTGAAGCTGCAGGGGAGCAGTGCTAACACCCAGAGGCACACTAGTAAACAGAATATGGACTGGAAGATTAGCAGCAGAAGGGCCCTAGACTAAAATATTAGGCACAGTTGCCACTGGATTTAAAGGAGAATCATCAAATCCTAAAATCTTGTCCCTTGAAGAAAACTTTGCACCAATTCAAAGCCCCAACAGAAACCCCCTACTGTCATCCCTCCTCATCAGATAGTGCTTCCTCTGCTATCACTTCTCCTAATGCAGACCTTATGTGGCCTCTGGAGGCCTACACTTACAGCGCTCTCCTAACTGCCAAACTGTACTCATGCTACACCATTGTTGGTTCACCTCTGGTGCCTACAGCTTGTTCTCTCGATGAAATGATGAGGTTCATGTTGGTCAGTGACGCAGGCTGTGAGACTCACAGACAAGGTTTTTAGCAGAGAGAGAGAAACCTGAAGCAGAAGGGTTAAGCTGTGAGAACAGAGTGCCAGACTATCAAGGTCAGTGGCTGGCTGGGAGTGTGATAAGGTGGGAAACTTGCAGGAACTCAGAGTGGGGGAAGAAATGTCAATGGAGAGAGCTGTGTCTAATGTCTTTGCCTAGTAAAGACTCTTACAAGAAACTTGCCTGGCCTGTCTTATTCCTGTTCTATACGGCACTTGAATTCAAACCACGTTTGACCTATACACGCAATCGCCAACAGGGGTTATGGGCCCAGCTTATCAGGCGTGGTAGCGGGTTCAAGAGCCGGTGAAGTGGCGTTGTTGCAGAGAGAAACGAAGCGCAAGTAAGAGGCAAGTAAGAGTGGGCAACATGGCTGTAAATCTGTCTTCCGGGATGCCGATGGAGAGACTGAATGCTGTAAATTACTCCAGCTGGAAGTGGAGAATGAGAGCAGTTCTGATTAAAGAGGATTTGAATGATGTCGTGGAAAACCCCCCTCCGGCAGCTCCTTCAGCAGCGTGGCTGAAGAAAGACGAGAAAGCGAAGGCTTTTATTACTCTGGGGCTATCTGATTCACAACTGTTGCTGGTGAGTAATGAGCCGACAGCTAATCAGATGTGGGAAAAGTTAAAAGCCGCTCATGTACAGCAAACTGCGGGGAGCAGGCTGTGTTTAGCACGGAAGCTTTATCAGATGCGTTTTACAGATGAAGTAACTATGGAAGAGCATTTGGCTGAATTTCGTAGATTAAATGCTGAGCTGCAAGATCGAGGCATGCATCATAATGACCTACAGATGGTTTATCTCCTGTTATCTTCATTGGATCAAAAATGGGACGTGCTGGTATCTAGTCTTGAAACCCAACCTGATGGGAATCTGACTTTGGACTTTGTGGAGCAGAAACTTCAACAAGAGTGGAATAGGAGACAAGAGAATAAGAAAACAGAATTAAAAGAGACTGAGACTGTGTCTGTACAACACCAAAATCAAAGAAGCAAGCAAGAGACTAAAATATGTTATTTTTGTGGATCACGTGGTCATATACAGAGACATTGTTTAAAGAAGAGGAATTACAGAGACTTTGAAAGTCAGAGAGCAAGTGTGAACTTTGTTTCTAAGGAGAGCAATAAACTCATTAACTCTAAATGGCTTCTTGACAGTGGAGCGTCTAATTGCCTAATCACAGACTCTAGTTTATTTTACACTTCAAAGCCGACGCAGGAGAAGATTTATCTGGCTGACGGATCGACTCAGGACGCGACTGCGAGAGGCACGCTGAAGATGGGTAATTTGGGAATTTTAACAGATGTATTATTGATTTCTGGTTTAAAATATAACATTCTATCAGTGAGAAAATTGGCTCAAATAGGTTGTAAAGTTACATTTGAAGGGGATAGATGTTTTGTGAGCAAAGATGGTGAAATATGCATGCAAGGGAAATTACAGAATCAAATGTTTATGGTTGAGTGCAAGCTTGATAAACACATGTGTGCTTGGATAGCAGTAAATAAAGATAAACATGATAATTGTGTCCATGAATGGCACAGAAAACTGGCACACGCACATTTCCAAAAGATACAAAACACCCCAAAGCATAGTCAAGATTTGAAGTTAACACACTGTGAGCATGTGGATGAGTGTGAGGTATGCTATAAAACAAAAATGACAGTAACTCCAGTAAATAAGAGCTGTGAAAGCACGACTACTGAACCCTATCAGCTCATACATGTGGATTTGGCTGGTCCTTTTCAGTGCTCAAAAGGTGGAGCAAGGTTTTATTTAGTGATTGTGGATGATTTCTCCAGATTTACACATGTGTTCTTATTGAAAAAGAAAAGTGATGCAGAAGAGAAATTAAAGGCATTCATACAGAGAACAGAAACACAACATGGGGTTGTTATCAAGAATATCAGATCAGATAGAGGTGGTGAATTTACCAGTAATTCATTTCAAACATATTTGGAAAAGAAGGGAATAATACAGAATCTCACTGCTCCCTTCAGCCCATCCTCCAACGGAACGGCAGAGAGGAGGAACCGGTCATTGCAGGATTCATTGAGAGCAATGCTAGCAGATGCTGATATGAATAACACTTATTGGGGTGAATGTATTCTGTACACTGTTTATATTCAGAACCGCCTAATGCACAGAACAATAGGCATGTCTCCCTATGAGAAACTGACTGGAAGAAAACCCAGGGTGAAACACATAGAACGTTTTGGGGCAAAATGCTGGGTACATGTTGCAAAACAGTCAAGAGCTCAAGCAGGACGCATTTTGGGATTTCAGAATTCATATTATAGAGTTTGGTTGCCTGAGAAACAACAAGTAGTGTTAAGCAGAAACATAAAGGTGATAGATAAACCTTGGAGAGACAGTCAAACAGTGATCCTAGATAGTGCAAACAAGCAGGAAGCTGCAGATGTTCCTTTTGGGCAGCAAATTCCATTAAAAACTGCATTAACAGATTTAATACACGGTGGCAAACGTACTGTTAAAAGGCTGAGAGGTGAAGACATGGCAACACAAGATACAGAAATGCCAAGTACCAGTGGTACAGGTCCGAGTAAAATTGAAAGTGAGGAAGAAATGGAAATAGATAATGTCAGGAAATCAGAGAGAAAAACGAAAGGTCAACCACCTCAGAGATTTGCATTTAATGTTACACAACAGAATAATGAGACAGATGGATATCCAGTAGAATGGGAAAAAGAAGGACCAATAGATAAAGAAACAATGGATCTAATGTGGAAGTTTTGTGTTGAGGAATGAAATATAAATGTATTGTCAAATAAAAGTGAACAAACATGACTCTGTGAATCTTGTGTAAATAAAGAATAAAGAAACTGAACTGAACTGAAAATGTAAATGTAAACTGTAAAGAAAACAAACCATGTACTGAAATGTAATTGTAATGAAAAGTTAATGTTGTAAAAATGTAATAATTGTAACATGAAGTTTTGTAGTCTGTAAGTCTCAGGTGGGGGCTGTTGGTCAGTGACGCAGGCTGTGAGACTCACAGACAAGGTTTTTAGCAGAGAGAGAGAAACCTGAAGCAGAAGGGTTAAGCTGTGAGAACAGAGTGCCAGACTATCAAGGTCAGTGGCTGGCTGGGAGTGTGATAAGGTGGGAAACTTGCAGGAACTCAGAGTGGGGGAAGAAATGTCAATGGAGAGAGCTGTGTCTAATGTCTTTGCCTAGTAAAGACTCTTACAAGAAACTTGCCTGGCCTGTCTTATTCCTGTTCTATACGGCGCTTGAATTCAAACCACGTTTGACCTATACACGCAATCGCCAACAGTTCACTCCTAACTGGTGGTCACTGCCACACGAGGACAAATTTATTTATTTATTTATTTTATTTTATTATACTTGTATACCGCCCCATAGCCGAAGCTCTCTGGGTGGTTTACAGTAACTAAAAACATTAAAACAAATACAATTTAAAACAGATCTTATAAAAACAATTTAAAACACAATTTAAAAATTAAACAGTATAAAGCCTCTGTTCTGCCAGCCTTAAGCACTCCCAGTGATGCTGGACTTGCACCTCCCAGCAGGAAAGTAGGTGGCCTCACCATGGCTGTGGCTGAATAGGTTGACTAAGATGGTGGGTATTGGAAACACACACAATTTAGATGAAGGCACAATGGCACAGGATTTTAGTATTTTGCCCATTGCCACTGAAGCTATTGGCCTGAAGCAGATGGGACTTAGTATTAAGTACTCATAATGACAGGAAACACACAAATGGGACATCTTTTGTGTGTGTTTTTCTCAAGGAACAGTTTTAGAAAGGTGGAAAAAAAATGATGGAGGGATTGGAAAAACACAGTGAAACAACCAGTAGCAGATACCACATATAAATGACACTACTCATGAGGGGAAAACTCCTGTCAGGAACAAGAGGAGGGCTGAGGAAGAAGAGCTGAGAAGAATCACTATGAGGAAGAAACACCTCTTACAGACCACTAGACAGACAATTAATACAAAGCTGCAACAAACACTAGCCACATACACCAAAACAATCACACACAATGCTATACAGACCTAGGTGCAGAAATAAGGCAGAGTGCACACTGTTAATAGCTGCTTCAAGCAAAGGCAGGAACAAAATGAGGCTTCAAAGTAAGAATTCAAAACCTTCATTTGAAGCAATCAATATTCCTTCCTTCAAGCACTAGCTCAAGTCCCACTTCATTTCTTCATTTATTTTTATTATTAAATTTATATCCCACATTTCCTCTCAAAGGGAGCCCATTTTAAACTCATGGGAGAAACATGAAGACTTGACAAACAGAAAAGGGCTCCATCAGAGAATGACTGAGCAATTCCTAAAACTCTTAGTCTTGACAGATAGTTAAACCAATGAAATGGACTGTGCCACGGAGGGAAAACAGTTGCTACTACATAGGGTTTATTCCTTTTCATTCTAAATTCTTTGTACCAGATTCAACATCCTCTATATACAGACTTAAGTTCTGTCATAATTTTTCCTTCTTTCTGATAATAAAAAACTGGGGTACCAGTAGCCACTTACTATTATTCTACAATATAAAAGTAGAAGTTCTTTCTTACTTATTTTAATTATGATGATGATCATTTTGCAAACCACTTGAAAATTGCTGGGGTTCTTGGTAGACCACTTAATAAAAATTGTCTACAAGTCAAAGCACAAACATGAGCCCATATGCAACTCCTTTTTTAATATCTGTAGTCTTGCCTTTCAAATATAATGGTTGTGTTTGTTTTTGTGAACAACGTTTTGTGAGCAATGTTCTGTGAAGTTCATCTCCATCATCAGAAAAAATAAGTACAGGGCCAAGTACAAATATTCTGAACTGCTCCACTACCTTTCTTCAGATCATCTGAATAAGGCTTCAAACTACTGGTGGCACACAGACCACAGTTTGAGAACTTCTGATATATAGTGTAGCCTTGTTTTTTTTAATCTCATCATAGAAATATATTACATAAAAAGATAGTACAATCCAATTAGTTCGTCCCTTGTCTTAATCCAAGAGATGTGAAACCATCTATTTCACTTATCATTTTGGCCTTATTTCACTAGTCATTTTGACACCTTATTAGCCCATCCCTTCCATTTTGTTTTAGGCCTTGCTGTTAAGGTGCTTCATACAATAAAAAATTATTAGTAGTAGGGCACAATCTGAATTTTTCATTTGAAAGGGTTTCTTGACAAAATTACGTATTTTCTTCCTTGAAATATGTCTGCAAGACAACTTAGATAGTTATTCACTAATAGGCAAAAAACCTTGCGGTTTAAGATATTTTATATCTGTGGGCTATAGCTACATTCTTAAACCGTAAGGTTTTTTGCCTATTAGTAAATTTCCCTGCTTTTTAATCTAGGAGGTAAGAAATGGGATCCTGTTCAAATGTGCTGAGAATGGATTGATCATTTGCATGCTTATTGAGTTCAGTGGGATTTACTCTCCTGCAATCATGCTTAGGATAGGTGAAACTGACCACAGGGGATGAGGGGAGGAAACGTGGAGGGGAGGAAATGCAGAAGGGAGGACTGGGAGGGGAGCAGGCAGGAGGGGGAGGGGTGGAGGAATTTGATCATTTGCATGTTTATTGAATTCAGTGCGATTTACTCCCGTGCAATCATGTTTAGGATAGGTAAAACTGACCAGGGGAGAGGGGGGAGAGCTGGAGTAGGCAAGGGAGGAGGAAGAAGGAAGAGGGGAGGAGAGGGGAAGGGAGATGAGAGGGGAAGGAGGGGAAAAGCAGGTCTGATCATTTGCATGCTTATTGAGTTCAATGGGATTTACTCGTATGCAATCATGCTTAGGATAGGAAAAGCTGACCATGGGGGAAGAGGAAGGGGAGGGGGAAGGACCGTATTGGAGGGGGGCAAAGGAAGGGGGAGGGGAGGGCAGGTTTGAACATTTGCATACTTATAGAGTTCAGTGGTATTTAATTCCATGCAATCATGCTTAAGATAGGTAAAACTGACCATGGGGAGGAGGAAGGAGAGGGGGAGGAGGGGGAAGGTGAAGGAGGGGATTGGAATGGGTTGGGGATGGGGAGGGGCAAAGGGAGGGAAGGGGCAAGAGGGAGGGGATAGGAGGGAGGATGGGTTTGATCGTTTGCATACTTTTTGAGTTCAATGGGATTTATTTCTGTGCAATCATGTTTGAAAATGGAAATGGACTGCCTTCAAGTCGATCCTGACTTATGTTGACCCTATGAATAGGGTTTTCATGGTAAACAGTATTCAGAGGTGGTTTTACCATTGCCTTCCTCTGAGGCTGAGAGGCAGTGACTGGCCCAAAGTCACAAAGGGAGCTTCATGGCTGTGTGGGGATTCGAACCCTGGTCTCCCAGATCATAGTCCAACACTGACCTGGGGGAGGGGAGGGGCGGGGGTGGGTGGGCACTGGGCAGAAGGGAAGCCCCTTTCCAAAAGGAAAACATCATGAACAGTATCATTGTTTTTCAGCGTTTCCCCCACCTTTTTATTCTACAGCAGGCACATGTAGCCTCCCACCCAAATTTAAACCAAAGCTGTCCCTGGCCACATCCACACCAGGCCTTTATTTCACTTTGGATAGTCATGGCTTCTCTCAAAGAATCCTGGGAAGTGTAGTTAGTGAAGGGTGCTGAGAATTGTTAGGAAACACCCTATTCCCCTCATGGACCTTCAACCAGAGTGGCTGGCTGTTAAACCAGTCTGGCTACTGAAGCATTCTCAGTGGAACAGGAGTCTCAACACCCTTCACAAACTACACTTCCCAGGATTCTCTGAGGGAAGCCATGGCTGTCTCACGTGAAATCAAAGTCTGGTGTGGGTGGGGCCCCCTGATTAGGCAAGCCCAGCAGCTGTGAGGCTTTTAGAACACTGACAGTTGGTTCTTACTGAGCATGCCCCGCGTTATCATAGGCTGCCAGCCAAAATTTCTTAAATTAATTAAAACTCAGCCAGGCATTTTTTTAACTTTTAAACTGCAGAAGATGAAGGTCAGAGTATGGGGCAAGGTCAGTATTAGGATTACAGGTACTCTGTGAACAAGGCTGAACATGGCTGATTTTTAATGAATTTCAACAGATTATGAGAACTCTGAGAGAAAGAAGTCCAAAAGGGCTCTGGGTTTTCTCTCTCTCTTTCTAGACTTTGAACTCTTGATTCTCTCTGACTGTTTTATGTATCGCCATGAAAATTTGAGAGTGTTGTTAAGCAAGCATTTCTGAGTTCAGGACTATAAGATTTGTAAGGTTTTATTTTGAAATGAGCTTATGGGAAGCATCAGAATGGCTTAGGGGGTATTTTCAATTTAACATTGCAGAATGTGAAAAATCCACGCTGGCTATAGTATACAGCCACTCTTGTGGCTGTATAATTTGTACCTTTTCTTTCATTCTTTCCACCTTCACCTTGAGTTGTGGAACAACATTATTAGGTGGCAAACCCTTTTCCAACTGATGGACAAATTTAGAATACTTTGAAACTTGAGTATTCAACAGTTCTGGATCCAAGCTATCAAATTTACACTGTGGGAAACAAGCAGACAAAAAAGATTGTTTAGTTTACAAGGAAAGCTTTCTCAATTAGTTCATTAGTTCATTAGAAATTAAAATAAATCTGACAAAATTCGTTAGGCTGGGCCCCAAGCATCTTATAAGAGTGGATGGCGCTTTTGCAAGGAGGGAGCGGTGCCTGATTTCAGACAATTTTTCATTCCAGCTGCATATCCACTCACAACGTCAGATGCTGTTCCTGAGGGTTCCTTTTCTGGTTATAAGCCAGGATGCAAATTAATAGATAAGAATTGTTCAACTTGTATCAATTTTATTGTTCAGACTAAAATGTATCATATTTTAGCTTGAATAATCAAATTGATATCAGTAGCATAATTCAACTGAGCCATAAAAGTATATTTGCAAATGAATTTACAATATTGTGTGTGTGTGTGTGTAAGAGCACATCTGCAGGTATTCAGAAATGCATTCAATACACTTTCAAACCTTGCAATATACACACATTGAGGTGGTGTTTGTGTACTGTACTATCTGTAATGGGTTCCCCCCCCATATTCTCCAACTTATCCTTGCGTAATGGCATGACATTATTTGGTAGCACATCATGATGCTTCAATGTGTGTATATCATGATACTTACGGCAGAGGTTGGTATTAGGTTATATATGGCAAGTAAAATATGGTTAGTAAAGGGAGGGGGAGTGAGTAAGATGGAATGCTGGTGAATGCTGTGTGTGATTGGCTGAGAGAATGGGTGATAGTTGGCTTATATTTGAGAATATGACAGTTGACAGATAGGGTACAGACTTGAGACAGATAGGCTTAACAACTAGTTCGTGTGGGCAGAGAGGCAGGGATTATTTGTGGTGGTTGAGGAACCTAATGAGTGTAGTTTATATGAACTGAAGAACAACAATCTATAACTAAACGCTTGAGAAACTGAGTTAAAATTATTATTCTTTTATTCAGATCTTCTGTTAAATAAATCTCTTGGTTTTAAAGACATGCCTGGTTCTTGGCCAGCTAGCACAAAGAATATGAGTGTTGGCAAAATATAAACAAAGGTGGAAACAGTACTGAATGGTGGCAGCTGAGTGTATCCTAGATAGTAACAGCAACAGGTTACAGGGGACCAACCCAGGGCTGTGATCTTTTACAGACAGAGAGATACACGGGGGGTGGGGCCGAGGCTTGCCGCTATACGTGGACATTTATAGCAAAGGCTGGGGAAATAAGGCAAATTCCCTAATAGCAGCATTGCTACAGAGTGTGTAACTGATAAAAAGCATCTCCCTCTGCTAAAGGCAGAGTGATAGCAGGTGGGAACATGACACACACCCTTTTGCAACTGATTTATTATTATTATTATTATTATTATTATTATTATTGATATCAGTTGCATAATTCAACTGAGCCATAAAAGTATTTGCAAATGAGTTTACAATATTGTGTGTACAACAACAACAACAACAACAACAACAATAATAATAATAATAATAATTTTATATCCCACCCTTCCTCCTAGTATGAGCCCAGGGTGGCAAACAAAAACACTAAAACACTCTAAAGCATCTTAAAAACAGGCTTTAAAAAATATTAAAACAAGACATCTTTAAATATATTTTTAAAAAGCTTTAAAAACATCTTCAAAAGCAATTTCAACACAGATGCAGACTGGGATAAGGTCTCTACTTAAAAGGCTTGTTGAAAGAGGAAAGTCTTCAGTAGGTGTCGAAAAGATAACAGAGATGCGCCTGTCTAACATTTAAGGGGAGGGAATTCTACACTAAAGGTCCACTTCCTATGTTGCGCGGAATGGACGCCTTGATAAAATGGTATCTGCAGGAGACCCTCACCTGCAGAGCATAGTGATCGATTGGGTATATAAGGGGTAAGATCATAGAATCATAGAATAGTAGAGTTGGACAGGGCCTATAAGACCATCAAGTCCAACCCCCTGCGCAATGCAGGAATCCAAATCAAAGCATTCCGGACAGATGGCTGTACAGCTGCCTCTTGAATGCCTCCAGTGTCGGAGAGCCCACTACCTCTCTAGGTAATTGATTCCATTGTCGTATGGCTCTAACAGTTAGGAAGTTAGAAAGATGATCTTTCAGGTATCCTGGTCACAAGATGTATAGGACTTTGTACACCAAAACCAGAACCTTGAAGTTGGCCTGGTAGCTAATGGGCAGCCAGTGCAATTCTTTTAGCAGTGGGGTAACATGTTGGTGATACCCTGCCCACTGAGCAGTCGTGCTACCGCATTATTGTTTCAAGATGCTTTTGATGCCTTGTCTGATCCACAGAGTTTGTTTATGGTGGCTTTCATTTCTTAGAAAGTTAGGTGTTTGCAGGCCCAGTGGAACCAGGTGACACCAATGGCCAGATGGTGGCAACACCTCCTTCTCCTCACTACCGTCTTCTCTTTCCTAACAGCACTGCTGCTTCTACTTGCTCTGTCTCTTCCTCTCTGCTGCCATATGTGAAGAGGTCCCATCAGATTTTACAAATAGTTTACAACAGATGGGACACATACTGGAGAACAAAAACTAAAACCAGCTACTATGTTGTAGTATATCTCACACACATTACGTACTATAAAACCCTACTCAAATATAGCCTTGGAAATAAAGCATGACTAGAGAGTTAAGACAATTCATACCATGGCACAACTTGCATAAACTAGAATGAGACCAAGTGAGCCTTGGGCTCTGGAACTCCCCCTCTTCCTCCTGACCAAACTGAGGGCTTCAGAAGAGTTTACTTTCAGTTTCTCTTAAACTTGGCTTGTTATTTTGTGTGAACAAGCCACTGATTATGCTTAGCTTAAACAACGCATGATTTGCTTGTTTTGAAACTGACCAGAGTAAGTAATAAGCCACAATCCCAGTTTCATGTGCAAGAACAAGCTTAGTTTAAGGAAAACTCAAAGTGCTTCTTCTGGCCATGCATCAGAAAGAGAGTAGAGTGTGCAAGCTTGAGGCTTGCTATGGCTCAGGTACATGGTACTACAAATCATGGTTCAGCATGACATATAAACAGAGTCTGTGTGTTCTTGCTGGGTTATAGTGCTAAAATATCAAGGCATCCAGGGAACAGACATCCTAGTATACAGTGCCTTGCAAAAATAATCAGACCCCTGACCAATGCTCTCATATTAACACAAATCCATAAAACCAATGTCACCTTAAAATAATTGATTTTGAGCTTGTGTTTCAAAATAAAATACCATACAGAACAAAATTACAATGTACCATTTGTAATTCAGTAATATGAGAGCATTGGTCAGGGGTCTGATTACTTTTGCAAGGCACTGTATATATTTAAAAGGCAATGTATGAGAAATTCTGCTTTTGAGATTTCATAAGCCTTCTTAACTATTATTTTTCATTCACTCTCACTCAATGTGATATATTGGCTTTGGCAGTCCCACCAGCGCACCCTCACAGACCCACCAGTGCATCCACATGGTCCTAACCTCATCACTATCCCACCCGAGCTCCAACCAGGTAAGCAGCAGCAACTTCAATGTGGGGAGGGCAGCTCACTATACCACCCACACTGCTATTAATATGCACTAAGGAAACTAAAGAATTACTTCATTTTATTTACCTACTTAACACAAATATCTTTCTCCCTATAAAAGCATACATCTCTAAAATAATTCTACTCATAACTGTAGTTCAGGATTTTTTTTACGTACTTGAGCATTTAAAGAACAATACATGCAATTTACCTCCATCCAATCTTCTTCAAGTATTGACCATTCACATAGAGAATCCCATAACAGTTGTTTCAATTTCAGCTCTGCACAAACTTCCTCCAGAGCATCAAATTTTGTCATTTCCACCTTTTAAGAAAGAAAATAAAACTATTCTCTGTATATCAAAAACCTACCATGCATGTCCTTTAAGAACATACCCCTGCTAAACGCTAAGAAGTGTAAGACCCAAAATCACTCAGTGAGTGATCTTCATGGCAGAGTGTGGATTTGAACCCAGCCTTCCAATCCTAGTCCAGCACTCTAACCACTACGGTACATTGTCTCTCCACCAATTACAATATAGACAAATCACAATGTAGACATCTGTAAATAAACCATACAAGCATCTCTAAACAAATTACCTTGAAGTTCTTCTGAAAGGATTTATACTGAAATGCACGTTTCTGTAGATCATCAAGAATGGTTTGCATCTCTGCTAGAACTTGTCTCACTCTGTCTTGGTCAGCATCAATATCCAAAATCTGAGGATCCTATTAAAAACCAAAAGAGTTGCTTTTACATTTAGCTTTCATAAAAATTTAAACAAAAGTGCTGCACATCAAACTTTTAAAATTAAATACAGTACAGCACATGATCCCTATGTAATGTACAATGTATAAGCAATGACTTCCCTCTACCTGTTTTAATTCCTATTGCAACATTTCTCTATTATAAACTGCTCATTCTAATACATAGGCAAATGGATGCTTAACTGAGCTGAGTTACATAATAGTGTAGAGCTTGTTACCTGTTACTGTTCACACTGAAAAGGAAAGAAGAGCCATTTGCCTGTGTTTTTGATATTCCAGGAATGAGTCAGCGGGCACAACCCATGTTGCAGGATGTTCAGCTTTTGCTCAATTCAGAATATGTCCCCTGTTAAATTTATTGGCTATGTGGAGCTGTGAAAATTTTCCTATCATTCTCTGTGTGCCATGAGATCATAAAAAAGATTTTTCACATGAAGTCAAAGCTGATTACAGCGGCAGTGTTCTTGCTTGCACCTTACATATATGAAACCATCTTATACTAAGTCCATTGGTCCAACAAGCCTAGCACTATCTACTTTGGTTGGCACTGCTATCTGAGAGTTCCTTTTAATCGGATCAGATGGCAGAAGTCGAACTTGGGCCTTCTGCATGCAGATCTTGTGTCTACTCCTGAGCTAACATGTTCCTTTACTTTACTTTCAGTGCATGCTACTGTAGGAAGCTAATGGTGGCAAATCACTAGTAGACAACAATAACAGATATCCATAATGGTAATTGAATAGGATATATACATGAATAATAATTATTTTTATACCTGAGCTTGGTGTTTAACTTCTTTCACTTCTTCATTTAGTTCGTGAACATCTTGGTCTAAAAGTTGACAGAACTTAACAATGCTGGCATCTCTTTCACCTACAGATTTGTCAATTGCATTGCGTACAGCAATGATGGATGGTTTCAGACTTGAAAACAGAGCAAAATCTTCAGGAGGAGCTGGTACTGTATATAGTTCAATAAGTTGATACATCTTTGTTACAACTTTTGATTCATCTTCAAGAATTTCAATCTGAGGGGTAAATCAATTCTATCATTTTTTTAAAAAAATTCACAGAAAATCTTCAGTCAAATCTTCAGTAAAGACATTGGCAATTCTAAATTGCCATAAAATACCATCTTAGAAGTAAGAAGAAAAACTGACACAAAAGTCAACTCCAGATTCTTTTAAATGGTATAAAAACAAATATTTTTTCCTATCATCTATTCCAACATTTTGTCACACTCAAATACCATCAAAGAACAGAATCCAGAACAGGGGTATGAAAAAGAGAGGGAAGTCTAGACTGACAGAGGTGATTTCCAATGGCTAGAGTTGCCAAGGACATCAAGTTGGTTAGGCCTTCACCATAATGGTGCTTTCCCATCTAACTAAATGGTTGCCATTTTTTTCTGAAAAGTAAAGCACTGTACCACCAGACAGGGCCGGTTCTAAAGGGCGGCCAGGTGGGGCACTGGCCCCAGGGCCCCGGAGCTACAGGAGTCCCTTCTGCAATCCGCGATCTGCTGCACCATCTGCCTGCCCGCCATTCCCTTGCCTCACCTACCTGTCTTCTGTCTTTTACCATTGCCCTTAATGAAGATGGCGGCTGCGGTTTCCCTAAGGTACTGACGCTGCGGCCGCCAACTTAGTTGATGGCAGAGATGTGCATGCATAGCACGCACACGTGCCATCAACAAAGATGGTGGCAGAGGCTTCATCCCCTTAGGGAAACCGTGGCCGCCATCTTCATTAAGGGCAATGGTAAAAGACAGGAGACAGGTAGGTGGGGGTGTGGGGGGGCTACATGTGAGCCACACATGTTCGCGTTCGAGCTCACACGCCAGGGCCCAGGGCAAGCTGATGCCCAAGGGCCCCAGCATGCCTGGAGCAGGCCCTGCCACCAGACGTTGTTGTGGTGAGGATAAACCTATCTGACGCTGGGTGACCTGGACCTCACACACCGCATCTCATAAGTATTTGTGCAACAATACAAGCCTCATGATGTGCACTTGCTAGTTTCTGATGCTAGTAAGTTTCTAATACCGTTGCTACTGGCAGGTGGGGAGGTCACCCATCATATCCTATAATCATTACATTTGGGGAAATACACAGACTCTGATTAAATGTGGTCTTACAGCATGCTAACTTAGAAGGTTTTAGGCTTCGGTCATATCCCTGTGCAACGGAGTGTAAATAAATATGAAACAGAGTGCATCATATAGCCAGAAGAATGGTCCTTCTGTCCCAGAAAAGCAGCATCTTGCCACATTTCAAATAATGGGTCTCAGCTTTGATCTTATTGGCTTCACATAAAAAAATACTATTCAAGAAGCATGATAATTCAGAGAGCCATACATAGATCTGAGGGTGATGGTTTGTGCGGGAGAGATAGAAGGTTTAGAGGATATTAGATGGATAAGAAAATACAGCATATTTAGTTGATGGCCCATATTTACATTTATAAATAAGCAATGCTGAATAAAAATAGATGCTCTATTTCATTTACTAAACAGATTGGGAGATAGACTCTAGCAACCACACTCCTCCCCTATTGCCCTTCCACCAGCATTGCAAAGGATAGGTGAGGAAGCCCTTCTTCTCCTCCTTCAGGTAGCCCTTCTTCTAGGCAGTAGGGACATATAGGAAGACCATGCCACAATAGGCCATGCAGCAAGTTGGTTGGTGCACAGTCTTCATTCCCTGTTAGTCTCTACCATGATGGAATGCCTGGCCTGAGGCATGCTTACATCCATTCTGCCTGACTGCCTAGAAGTCAAACGTGGTACAGAGATGAACTATGCCCTCTTTGCATGCTTCCCAGAGGCACTAACTGTCTACTATTGAAAACCGAATACTGGATTAGACTATTTGATCTCATCCAACATTCTTATATCTTAAGAGAAACTGAATGGAGCACTGAGTTGTCATTTAAATTGTCTATATAGGTAGGTAGAAGATGGGGGTAAGGGAACTCCAAAAACAAGCAAAATACAATTTCTTCCCACTGTTGTGGTGATAAGTTCTACGTTGGTAAATGCCACATAGTAGGAGCAATACTATAGTGACCTTACCCGATCTTGTATTTCATCAAGGAACGTCAAACTAAACACATATTCTGTTGTTGTAGTTGGAAGAAACTCAAGTTTAAATTTAGCATCATTTGCCTCAAGAAGAATGGTAGTCACTTTTTTCTTTGCAATTATGGGAAGCATTTCATTAATAACCTAGAATGCAAAGGAAGCGATTACATTTGAAAAATTCCGGAGGGAAAGAAAGCTTTATCAAGAAACAATTATGCCTAAGTTACTTTTTTTTTTTTTATAATAATTTTTATTCAAATTTTTCAAAAAAACAAACAAAACAAAGTCAAAAAAACATACAACAAAAAAATAAAAATAAAATAGTTGACTTCCGATTTGTCGCAGATCAGCTATAAGTATATAATATACATCAAACCTGTCCCTTAATGTATACATACAGAGTCCCTTTTCTCCATAGGCTGTCTTAGTTAATCGTCAAATCCCAGTATCATCATTTTATTTTGATCTTTCAACAAAAAGTCTAAGAGAGGCTTCCATTCCTTAAGAAATGTATCTGTCGATTTTTCTCTAAGTAGACATGTCAATTTATCCATTTCTACTAAGTCCATTAATTTCAATAGCCATTCTTCCATTGTTGGTGTTGATTCCATTTTCCACTTTTGTGCATATAATAGTCTTGCTGCCGTAATCATACATAATATTATTCTTCCATATTTCTTTTCTATTTGTTTATCCATAAAACCCAATAAAAAAAATTCTGGTTTTGACTGAATATTTATCTTTAGAATTTTTTGCATCTTCCTACCTATCTGTGCCCAAAATGATTTTGCCTTTTTACACAGCCACCACATATGATAAAATGATCCTTCTTGTTGTTTACATTTCCAACAAACATTAGAAACATTACTATACATTTTTGACAACTTTTCTGGAGTCATGTACCAACGGTACATCATTTTATAGAAATTTTCTTTAAGATTATAGCATAGTGTAAATTTCAAACCTTTTTTCCACATATTTTCCCATTGATCCATTTGTATGTTATAACCAAAATTTTTTGCCCACTTTACCATACACTCTTTTACTTGTTCTTCCTCCATATCCATTTTCAGTAAGAGTTTATACATTTTCGCAATTATATTTTCATCATTTGTACACAATCCTATTTCAAAATCAGATTTACTTATTTCAAACCCATACATTTTCTTGTCCATTTTATATCTTTCTAACAATTGTAAATAGGCAAACCATTGAAAACTATATCCTTCCTTTGTCAGTTGTTCTCTCTCTTTCATTATATATTCTCCATGTACATTTTCTAATAGTTCTTGATAAGTTAACCATTTCTCTTTTCCAGCCATTTCTCTTCTATAAAACGCTTCTTGACTTGAGACACATAATGGTATTTTCGAATAAAGCCTTGGTTTATATCTATTCCATATTTTCAACAAAGGACGTCTTATAAAATGATTGTTAAAGTCTACATTTACTTTTACTTTATCATACCATAGATATCCATGCCATCCCCACTTCAAATTATGGCCCTCCAAATCCAATAGTCTTTTATTCCTTAATAAGATCCATTCCTTTATCCAGACTAGACAGCAGGCAGCAAAATAAAGTCTCAGATTTGGTAATCCCAGTCCTCTTTCTTTGGCATCTTGTAGTAGTTTAAATTTAACTCTTGGTTTTTTTCCTTGCCATACAAATTTAGAAATATCTTTTTGCCATTGTTTAAAAGGTAAATCAGAGGATATTACAGGTATTGTTTGAAACAAAAACATCATTCTCGGTAATACATTCATTTTTATCACAGATATTCTACCCATTAATGACAATTGTAGTTTATCCCATTTTAGCAAATCTTTCTTAATCTCTGTCCATAATTTTTCATAATTATTATGAAACAACTTTGAGTTTTTATTTGTCATAATGATACCTAAATATTTCAACTTTTTCTCTATTGTAAAATCTGTCTTGTCCATTAATTCTTTCTGATCCCTTAAAGTTAAATTTTTCACCAACATCTTTGTTTTTTGATTGTTGATCTTAAATCCTGCTAACGGTCCAAATTCTTTTAATTTGTCCATCAATACATTAATTCCTTCCAAAGGGTTTTCTAGTACAATTATCAAATCATCAGCAAATGCTCTCAATTTATATTCTTCTTTTTTTATCTTTAATCCCGAAATTCTTTTATCTTGCCTTATATCTCTAAGCAGCACTTCTAAGACCAAAATAAATAAAAGGGGAGATAAAGGACATCCCTGTCTTGTACCCTTTTGTATTTCACATGAATCCGTTAAATCTCCGTTAACAATTATCTGAGCCTTCTGAGATGTATAAATCGATCTAATCCATTTTATAAAATTGTCTCCAAAATCCATTTGCTCCAAAACCTGAAACATAAATTTCCAATTCAAATTATCAAATGCTTTTTCAGCATCTAAAAAAATCAAAGCTGCTTGTTTATCATTTCGTTGTTCTAAATATTCCAACACATTCAAGACGTTCCTGACGTTGTCACGTAGTTGTCTTTTAGGTAAAAACCCTGATTGATCTTCCTGAATAAATTGTTGCAATATTATTTTCAATCTTTCTGCCAAGATCATTGTAAAAATTTTATAGTCATTATTCAATAGAGATATTGGTCGATAATTTTTTGTTTTAGTTAAATCTTGCTCCTCTTTAGGTATTAATGTTATATTAGCATTTTTCCAACTATCCGGTATCTTTCCCTCTTGCAGAATAAGATTCATTGTAGACTGTAAAGGTAGCAAGAGTTCTTCCTCCAAACATTTATAATACATTGCAGATAACCCATCTGGTCCTGGCACCTTTCCTAATTTAATTTTGTTTATGGCTTCAGATATCTCTCTTGACGTAATAGGGCCATTAATAGCTTGTCTCTGAAAGTCTGTAATTTTAGGCAAATTCTGTTTAGATATATACTCTTCTATTTTTTCAGATGGAATTTCCTGACACTTGTACAATGTTGAATAATATTGATGAAAAATCTTTTTGATTTTTACATTATCTGTCAGCGTCTCATCTCCTTCTTGTATCTTTAAAATAATATTTTTTTGACGTTCTTTTCTTAATTTATATGCTAACCATTTCCCAGGTTTATTTGCAAATTCAAAAGTCCTTTGTTTAGCAAAATTTAGTTTCCTTTCAATTTCTCTAACTGTCAGCATTGATACTTGCTTCTGTAACATTTTAATTTGATTTACAATAGAAACTTTAGATGGATTCTTTTTCAATTCTTCCTCTTTTTGTTTTATTTCTTCCAAAATTAATTGCATTTTCTGTTGTTTCTTTTTTTTAATTCAGAGTTACATTTAATAAAATATCCCCTCATAAATGCCTTACTTGTATCCGAAACGATGTTTTCACTTGTTCCTTTATGTAAATTATGTTCAAAAAACTCTTTTAATTTCTTCTTACATTCTTGTACTACTTTGTCATTCTGTAATAATGATTCATTTAGTCTCCATCTAAATCCAAGATTTTTTTTTTTTTAAAGTTAATATCACAGGATTGTGGTCCGAAAAAGTTTTTGGTAATATATCCATTTTAAAAATATCCTTCGCTAGAATTTTAGACATCCAAATCATATCAATCCTCGAGAATGTTTTGTGTCTTTCTGAAAAATAAGTAAATTCCTTTGCGTTATCATTTATATATCTCCAGGTATCCACCAATTCTAAATGTTCCATCAGTTCAAAACAAATCTTCGGTAATTTACCCTGTGTCTCTTTGATATTTTTTTCAGAAAGCCTATCAATTTTTGGTAAGATTACCCCATTCCAATCACCCATGACACACCAATGATCATATGAAAACTCTGATAATTTTTCCATAAGTCCTGTGTAAAACCTTGTTTTATCTTCGTTGGGGGCATAAATACCCACTACCAAAATGTTTGTACCCTGTAAAGTAATTTCAACCCCCACAAATCTACCACTATCATCCAGTAATACCAATTTAGGAAGCAATTGTGGGTTAATGTAGAGAACAACTCCATTTTTTTTTTTGGTCCAGCCGAAATAAATTCTTCACCCAAATTTTTACAAATCAAATATTTGGAATCTTTCTTCTTAATATGAGTTTCTTGTAAACAAATTATATCCAATTTTAATTTTTTCAAATAATGAAACACTTTCTCTTCTGCGCCGTGTTGGCTCCATTTATATTCCAAGTTAGATATTTGTAATCCATCTTTAAGCGTGTATTTTAAAATGTGCCTGATGCTCCTTTTAATCCATCATCTTCCTTCCCCTCCTCTGCATATCCTTGTTGACTTTGTTCCCCAGGAATTATATCCATATCTTTGAGTTTATCTTCATCCATATCTTTTGAAGCTTTTCTCAAGAAGTCCCTTGCTTTTTGAACAGTATTCAATCTATATTTCTGTTGTCTGAATGTAAAGATCACTCCTTCTGGAACATCCCATCTAAATTGAATTTTGCGTTGTTTAAGTTTTTCTGTAAGGAAAGCATATTCTTTTCTCTTACGTAAAAGTCTAATAGGAATTTCTTTCATCACCAGTATTTCCTTACCATCAATTTTAAAGGTATTTTTAAAGTGTTGCTGTAATACCATATCTCTGGTCGTCTTCTTTATAAAATGAACAAGCACATCTCTTGGAATTTTTTTCATTGTTGCATATCTGGAATTAATTCTATAAACTTTGTCTATTTCAAATTCCAACCGATCTTCATTCAAATCCAGAAATTTTACTAAAGCATTAACAATTTTATCTCTGATGTCTTCACCTGTTTCCTCAGGGATTGCACGGAATCTCAAACAATGTTCTTTATTTCTCATTTCAGTCACAGCCATATAGTCCAAGTTTTTTTCTAATTCCAGATTTAATATATCTGTTCTATTCTCCAAGATTTGTACCTTTTCTTTAGTATTTTTGGCATGCTCCTTTATTTGCCCAATTGTCCCTTTAATCTCATCCACTTGTGTATTAATATAGTCTTTTATATCCATCAATTCAGTTTTCATTTCCTGTTTTATATCATTAATCCCTTCCATTATTTTTTGAAACATATCTGGGGGTATAGCCCCTTCCTGTGGGTCAATAGGACCTCTTCGCTCCTGGGCCTTAGTTGCTTTTTTAGTTGTCATTTTCAAAAGAAGCCTTTAATTTCTGATATTAACCACTGTTTCAAAACCTAGAAGCAGTCTATTTCTTTTTTTTTTCCTCCACCAACAAAAGAGTTAATATTCCAGGCCTGTTATTATAGTCCAGCCAGCACAGCACAGTTCTTATCTACGTCCAAAAATGCAAAACAATTCTGGTTCCCAACACCAAACGATTAGTAACATATATGAACAGCAGATTCGTCCAAAAAGAAATAGTCCAAGGAGAAAAATAGTCCAAAATATATTTCCATCAAATAATAATTACCTCTCATCCGTTTTTAAACTTTAAATCTCCAAATTCAGGCCAGCTTTTTGTCGTAAAAAAAGTATATAAGTTGTTTACATTTTCTTTCTTCCTTAATTATATTTAAAAGAGAAAAAGTATGACTCACCCAGGTTTCTCAGTTGCTGATTCGTAAACAAATCTCTTTTATTGTAGTAATTTAAGCCAAATGATAAGATTTAGACAGAAGTAGGCTCGCTGGTTAAGGACGTTTTTTTAAGAAGAAAAAAAAACGCTTCGCTTTTTTCCAGTACAGCTTGCATGGAAGTCCTGACTCCGTCTTCAGCCGATCGGCATGCCTTCTTATCTCAGGGGTTTCCTGATCAATTCCAGCCGCCGACAGCTCAACGAAGTCTTGTGGAAAATCTGATCGGTTCTCCTATACCTTGGAGAACATTTAAGCCAGTCAAAGTTTCCTCTTGGCTGGCTTTTAACCTGAAAAAAGCTTCCTCTGAGGCAGAGATCTCTCAGAGACAGTCACCAGCTGAGCACTCACTTCCGGGAAGTCCACAATTATGCCTAAGTTACATGAATCAGTTCCTTATTCAAAACTATGCTCCTTGTAATATGTTCATGTCATGTGTTGTACAAGTTCTATTTAGCAAAAAAACCCACTAAGCTACTTCACCACAAGTCACTAATAGTTGTGCAAAATGCTTTCTAATTATTGTAACTCTATACTATTTCATCTCCTCACCTTTCCTCCCTTGCCCTGGCATCTATGATCTTCAGCAATCCATGGCTCAACTGCCCTCGATATTCCCCCAAACCCTATCCATAAGTTTTATCAGACCATTAAGGTTTTAAAATATCTTTCTTATTTATGTGTGGCCCCATTTCACTTCCAAACTGATATGCATGTGACCTCCCATGTTTGGTATTAAAGGGAATAATAGATTTACCTCCAAACAGCGCTTTGGTGATGGAATAAGTTTATCTTTCAGCTTTTTGGCATCTATGAGGAACAAGCCTAGGTTTCTCTTCTGTCTTATGGCCAAAGCTTCTTTATGTTGTTTGTGATACTTCTCCAGTTGATCAGCAAAGAATTTAACATCTGTTCATTATATACAAAATGTGAAATATAGTTATACATTTACAAATGCTTTAGAAAAACATTTTCTAAGTTGCATTCTATTTGCAAAGGAAAAAAAACAAGGCAATATACCCCACCCCCCTCAGCAGAAAAGAATATTGGAACTTAGCACGAATGTTTCTTCTCATTGGTGGATGGAGGCTATCCAGAGAGGGTTATCTTTTCCCACTTGCTTTACAGATAGGGCTTATGCAAATTAAGAAAGCTTTGTCTCTTTTGTATGGAGGCAGCCCATTCCAGCTCTGCATCATTCTGAAGTTGAAACACAGAAAAAAATTAATCAACCTAGCAAAACTAGAGAACTTGAAGAAAACCACAATTAAAATGAGAGAGAAGGAAGGAGGAGAATGGAACACTAATTCCCATGATCTGAATTACTCCAGTCTGACATCCTGGGAGCCAATCACTCATGTGAATGGAGTGATTGAGTTTGACTCATAAAGGCAGTCTATAAATATGTAACATAAATAAATATCCTATACTGCAAGCACAGACAACCCAAAGATAAACTGAGTGGGCCTGAATACCCCGTTCACCAATGAAACATTCACAGCAAGTTCCAACATTATTTTCTCCATCAGTGAAGGAGGGTGTCCAGAGAGGGGTGTTCAACAGCAGCTTGAGTCATGAGATGGATCTCTCCTCCAGCTAAGAACGTGAAGTATCCTTCTTCTGAAGGTCATATCTGTGAGAAAAAAAGTTTCTCACCAAAGCATGTGTCAGGGACTGCTTACCTTGGCACCTAACCAGAGAAACAGACTCAGGGCTTGGTGACTGGGTATCACACAAAGCTTTATTCCAGAAATCAGTAGAGAAATGTAGCATCAGGCATTCTAGGCATGATTCATGATACAGAAGATGAACAAGCTAGTCATATCTGAGGAGACAAACTAAGCATGTGGAGGCAACAGCAGACTGTTGTCGCAATGACCTAATCGCATCAACTCATCCTAAATATAAGAGAGGTGGGTGAGAACATTACTTGTCTGAGCATTCTCTAGTACTTTCCAGCTTTTGCTGCAAGGCAAAAAAAACTTTTTCTAGGAGCAGAGAGCTTTTTTTTAAAGCTGGAGCTGTCTCTTTTCTAATATGAGTGATTTTGGTGAAAGCATAATCTCTGGCTCTGACATACTGCTTTTGCTTTGCTCTCTCTGGAACACTACAAGCTGCTCATTAAGTTTTATCTCTTCAACAGCTAGGTCTGAGCTGGCTCCCAATGAGTTTTTCTTTCCCTCTGTGATAGATGCAGGGGGAGCATGGGCATTGTTTGATTCATCAGACTCAGGGCTATCAGAAATTTCTGGAAACATTTCTCCTGTGTTTTCTCCAGCCCCCTCCGTGACATCTGTAACCTACTCTTCATCCTCCCAATCTTGCCAAAGGTTCTCCTTGCAGCCCATGACACTGCTAGATCTGTATACATCTGATCAGGGTAGTGAATCACTGAACTACAGCTGGCAATCTTCTCAGTGAAGAACGTTATAGACTGACTCCACTCACCCAGGCTGCCCCTGGATACCACTGAGGCGGAAGGGCTATAAAGAACTTTTTGTTCTAGCTGAGCCTTGCTCAAGCAACAAAGTCTTTCTGAGCTCTAGTGTGGTCCTTGGCCCTGACTCCTGGCTTGTTCATTGGTCCTGCTATCTGGTTTATCCTCTAGTCCTGACTTGTTCTTTGGTTCTGACATCTAGCTTGCTCTTCAGTCCTGTCTTGCTCATTGGTTCTGACCACTGACCTGTCTCATGGCTCCTGACACATCTCACAGCTGCCCGCTAAAGATGGAATTTTCTGAAAATCTTGGTTGAGCTTATCCACACATTTTTTTTTCTAATTCCCATCTCAGTCCTTGACCTCAACACAGGTAGCTAATCTACAGATTTATTCTAGAGGGGCATTTGTGCTTAACACTGCAGATGCAATTGTATCTCTGGTTGAAACAGCTGTGATCCCCAAAGGAACCAGTAGCTGATAGGCCAATGAGATGACAGCCTTGATCAAGGAGGCTATGGTGAATTCCAAAACCTTCCCATTCTCCATGTCCAAATGAAAGAACATGAAGAGACTGTCCATCCTTGTAAGCTAACAGTTTGCTTAATGTTAATTCTAAGAACTCTGAAGACATCTAATTTGTGCCATTTCCCCCCTAGAATGGAAAGGTGGAGGACAATAATAATAATAATAATAATAATAATAATAATAAGGGTGTATGATTTCCTGGGCTTTATGAAACACTAAATTAACTTTAGGCATAAAAGAGGTATCGGGTACAAGGACAAGCCTGTTATCATGCAAAGTACAGAGGTGATCTTTAAATTATAGAGCCCCTAACGTCAACACCTTGCTAATGATATGGCAACTACAAAGGCCACTTTGAAGGAAAACAGAGAGAGGGCAACTTTCCAAAAGCATTCAAAATATTTCTTAGGTAACTAGGGATGTTGGTGAAATCCATGTCACGAGGCCCCAAGCACTAATTTTCCCATGTTCCAGCCATTCTCGTGCTATCAGGATAAAAAAAAACAAGCTGCTGAAATCTACGTAATTAATAACATTTTCATGTAACAAGTTTGTTGGTTGTTATTCTAGTTTATGTAACTATTTATTTAGTGTTTTTATTCCTTACCTCACTTGTTTGGACTCATGTCTTTTTTTCCACTTACAGACAAACAGAAGAATAGAATGAAAATGTGAAAGTGAGATTGAGAGCCCAAGGGCCTATGGATCTTTCTTGCAGAGGACTGTTGAAAGTTGTTCCCTTCCTACAGAAGGTGTTTTGTCACAACCTTTGCTCTAAGCCAGAGTGCGTGCTTCTTTGAACATTACTCAGAGATCTCTTAGGAAGAGTGGGGGGAGGAAAAGCATAATATAGCCTAAGAGACCATTCCGTGGAAAGGAAATATGCTCCATTGAAAACCCTGAGAGAAGCCTGGGCACCTTGCAATTCATTAGAGATGAGGCCTATCACGAAGATCCCAAATTGCTTCCGAATTGCTGCCAAACATCCTGGCCTCAAATTCCATTCTGCTGGATAATAGGTTTTGTCAGCTGAGCCAGTAGGCCTTGGTATTCAAGATGCATTTGGTGCACTGTCACCAGCTGAAGATGGATTTCCAACAGCTAGGAAGGAGAAGGGAGTTTTGAAACAGGAGGCATCATCTGATTTTCCAAGTTAATATGCAACTTGATGGTGATGTTGTCAGTCCTTACCAGTGCATAATTCCTTAGCAAGAGGGGTTTGAAGACTGTAAACCATGATTGACTGACGTTCCAGCAAGTTTGTGCTATACATTAACTCATTCTCTGTTAATCTTGTCTGAGTTGTCCTTGATTAGGAACTGAGCATCCCAACTCAATAGGGGTGTTCTGGAGATAGGGGCTTGGATGTCATCCCATTGTCATGATCAGACCACTTCCTGGTGAGGTTTAGACTTAGGGCTCCAATCCTCCCCTGCAGGGGTGGTGGACAGATTAAGATGGTCTGCCCAAGAGACTAATGCAATCCACAGGATTCCTGAACACCCTGGGGGAGTTCCCAGTAGACAGAGCAGGTGACCCTATTGAAGCCCTTTTCACACTGTGCAACAAAGAGATGTATCAGGCTCTTAGCACAGTTTCCCTTGAGCTCCCTCTCTGGCATTGTGGAGTCTGGTTGCACCTTGGTGCATCAGTGAACTAAGAGCAATGAAACAGTCTGTACAACAGCTACAGCACAAGTGGTGAAAGACTTGCTGTGAAGTTGATCGGGCACAAGTAAAACATCATAAATGTGCCTAATGCATGGCAGTGAGGGAGACGAAGAAGGCCCAGTGTCCTCTGTCTCCATCGCAACCTCAAGTAGCCATCCAGAGGAGCTTTTCCATATTTTTAGGGGTCTATTGACATCAACTCCAGGAAATGGAATTTTAGACCCTTCGGAGGCCCACTATGAATTGTTTGCAAGGCACTTTGAGGGTAAAGTTGCTTGCCTCCATAGCAAATTGATGCCTCATCCACATCTACTCTAGTCCCCAGTGAGGTGTCCAGTACAACATCTGCTGCAACTTCTTGGGAACAGTTTCAGTTGATGTGGCCTGATGATGTGGACAAGGTGCTTGACACAATGCAGCCAGCAAAGTATCCTCTCGACCCTTGCCCTTCTTGGCTTATTAAAGCTTTCAGAGGGGGTATGACTGAGTAGATCCAGGGTGTGGTCAACATGCTGTTGCAGGAGGGAGTCGTTCAGCCACTCCTGAAAAAGCCCACCCTGGACCCATTGGTTTGTGACAACTACTACACAGTCACAAACACCCCCTTTTTAGGGAAGGTGATTGAGAGGGTTGTGGTGCAGCAATTGCAAGTACTCTTGGATGAAACAGATTATTCTGACCCATTCCAATCTGGGTTCAGGCCTGGTTATGGGACTGATTCAGCCTTGGTCGCCCTGATGGGTGACCTTTATTGGGAGGACAGGGGGACTACGACCCTGTTATTCTTATTTGATCTCTCAGCAGCTTTTGATACCATTGACCATGGTATCCTTCTGGCCGCCTTGGTGAGCTGGGTATTGGAGGCACTGTTTTACAGTGGTTCCGATCCTATCTCCTAGGTCGTTTTCAGAGAATAGCATTGGGCGTTTGTCTTTCAGCCCCTGGCAGCTGTGCTGTGGGGTGCCACAGGGTACCATTTTGTCTCCAATGCTTCATCTATATGAAGCCCTTGGCAGCAGTCACCAGGAGATTTGGGGCAAGGTTTCAGCAGTACACTGAAAATACCCAGCTCTATTTCTCTGTAACATCTGAATCAGAAGAGGCCATGCAAGCCCTGCACTGCTGCACTACAGAATAAACTGAGTCTGAATCCTAGAAAGACAGAGACGCTATGGGTTGGTGGTTCTCGAGGTTGGACAACTGATCAGCTGCCTGCTTTGGATGGGGTCATACTCCCTCTGAAAGAGAAGGTCTGTAGTCTGGGTGTTCTCCTGGATCCATCTTTGTCGCTAGAGGCCCAGGTGACCTCAGTGGCTAGGAGTGTCTTTCACCAGCTTCAGCTGGGAAGACAGCTGCAGCCATTTCTGGACAGGGATAGCCTGATCACTGTTGTCCACGCACTGGTAACCTCCAGGCTGGATTACTGTAATGTGTTCTATTTGGGGCTGCCCTTACGGTTGGTCCAGAAGCTGCAACTGGTGCAAAGTGCAGTGGTGTAACTGTCCACTGGGGCAGGGTATTGTCAATATGTCATCCCGCTGCTGAAAGAATTGCATTGGCTGCCCAGTAGCTACCGGACTAAGTTCAAGGTTCTGGTTTTGGTGTACAAAGTCCTATACAGTTTGGGACCAGGATACCTGAAAGATCATCTAACTCCTTATATACCCAAGTTGATCACTGGAGGTCCATTCCACACAACATAGGAAATGGACTTTTAGTGTGGTGACACCTACCCTTTGGAATTCCCTGCCATTAAATATTAGAGAGGCACATCTCTGTTATTTTTTTGGTGCCTACTGAAGACTTTTCTCTTTCAACAAGCCTTTTAAGTAGAGACCTTATCCCAGACTGCACCTGTGTTGGAATTGCTTTTTAATGTTTTTAAACTTTTATTTTTAAAAAAGACGTTTTATTTTAAGATGTTTTTAAAGATGTTTTGTTTTAATATATTTTAAACTCTGTTTTTATGAAGTTTTACATGTTTTTAGTCTTTTTGTTTGCCATCCTAGGCTCCTACTGGGAGGAAGGGTGGGATATAAATTTAATAAATGAATGAATAAATAAAATGAACTTCTTTAAATGTGCTGAAATGGACCATTGGTCTCACCTGAAGGGTGATTTTCCTATGAGGACGGACATCACAACGGGTTTTAGCTCCACCTATCGTGCGAAGGCAAGAATGTCTTTGAAGTCAAGACTAGGGGCGTCAGGCCCCTCCCACTCTCCAGTTCATTCGCAGCGAGTCTAAGGAAAGATATCTGAAAATACAAGAACAAGGCCAACAGGCCTGGCAGCAGGAAAATAACACAATATTACCATGCACAGTAACCTGACTCCAACATAGCAGTATAACAGAACTAGAAGTCTTGACTTCACTTTTAAATTTAATATAATAGCTTAACAGTAATATAGAACACATTAGAAAATATATAGTCATCCTCCAACTGGGAGGGTCGTGATGTCCGTCCTCATAGGAAAATCACCCTTCAGGTGAGACCAATGGTCCATTTTCCCTATGAGTCCGGCCATCACAACGGGATGTACCCCAGCAGCCCAAACAGGGAGGGACCACCCACGTGTTAATCGTCATTAAGAACCTGTTGCAACACTTGTCTGCCAAAAGAAGCGTCAGCAGAGGCATAGCGATCAATTTTATAATGCCTTATAAACGAGTGTGGGGTAGACCAGACTGCAGCCCTACAAATATCGGCAACAGGAGCATTAGTGGCAAAAGCAGCCGAAGTGGCAGCTGACCTGGTAGAATGAGCCGTTATGCTAGCTGGAACTGACAGCTTAAGAGACTCATATGCTAAAGTAATACATGCCCTTAACCAACGGGATAAGGTAGGATTGGAAACTTTATGCCCCATAGACCCTGGATGAAAGGATACAAACAGAGACTCAGTTCATCGTATATCCCGGGTCCTAGACAGGTAGGTCTTGAGAGCCCTCCGGACATCTAACGAATGCCAAGCCTTCTCGAGAGGATGGGTAGGATTCGGGCAAAAGGAAGGCAAAACAATGTCCTGGTTGCAATGGAACACTGAATCAACCTTGGGACGGAAGGAAGGATCAGTCTTCAGTACAACCGAGTCCTTATGGAAGACGCAGAGATGGCGAGCGGAAGACAATGCGCCCAACTCCAAAACTCGTCTGGCAGATGTGATTGCAATCAGGAACAAGACCTTGAAGGACAGTATACGAAGAGGCACAGTCCTGATGGGTTCAAACGGAGGGCGTTGCAAAGCCTGCAGAACCTTCGGCAAACTCCATGAGGGAAACCGATGGACAACAGCCAGAGAGCGTAGGGCGACTCCCCTCAAAAAACGTTTGATGAACGGATGTGAGGAAATATGATCTCCAGGAGAGGACACTGAGAGAATGGACGAAAGAGTGGACGCATGTCGACGTAGAGTGTTGGGTCGAAGTCCCATCATAAAGCCGCTATGGAGAAATTGTAGCACCTGATGCACATTGGCCTGGGATGGATCATGGTGGTGGGACTGACACCACTTGGAGAAAGCCACCCAGGTATGTTGATAAATACGGGTGGTAGATGGTCTTCTCGAGGCCAAAATAATGTCAATCACAGCGTCAGACAGTCCAGCTGACCTCAAATGTCCCCGTTCAAACGCCACGCTGTTAGATTGAACCAAGTAGAGTCCTGGTGCAGTACTGGACCCTGGGATAGAAGGTCTGGCCTGACTGGAAGTGTCCAAGGATCCATCATTGACATTGCCAGAAGATCTGAAAACCACGGTCGGCGTGGCCAAAATGGTGCTATCAGAACCAGCTGTGCCTTTTCGGTTCGCGCCTTCCTCAAGGTTTTGGCTAACAATGGTATGGGAGGGAAGGCGTACAGTAGACCGTCTGGCCACGGTGTTGTCAGAGCATCCACTGCTTCTGCTGTTGAGTCCAGGTATCGGGCAAAGTACCTGGGAAGCTGGCAATTGCGACTGGAGGCAAACAGGTCGACTGATAGGGCGCCGAACCGACACTGGAGACGATGGAAAATGGCTGGATGAAGTTTCCATTCTCCCGGAAAGACCTGTTGTCTGCTGAGCCAGTCTGCTGTCACATTCCAAATCCCTCTGAGGTGCTCTGCTTTCAGGGATTGTAGATGTTGTTCTGCCCAGACAAAGATGAGGGAGGCTAAGTCCTGCAGAGAACGAGACCTGGTGCACCCCTGTCTGTTCAAATGTGATTTTACACACGTGTTGTCTGTTCGAATGAGCACATGATGCAAAGGGAACAGAGACTGAAAATGACATAGAGCTAAGTGGACAGCCTTTAGTTCCAGCCAGTTGATGCTTTGGGATTGCTCTGTGTTGGACCAAACCCCCTGAACGTACTGGGAGTTGCAGTGGGCTCCCCAACCTATGAGGCTGGCATCTGTGGTTACAACGGTTCTGCGGGGTTCTCTGAACGACGTGCCCTTGGAGAGGTGTTGAACCTTGGTCCACCAGCGGAAAGAGAGGCGCAGTGCGGGGCTCAAGCGAACTTTGTGATGGTTGGAGCTGGCAATGTCTTTTTGAAAAGGCAACAGAATCCATTGAAGGGGCCGAGTGTGGGCTCGAGCCCATGGTACAATGTGGATTGTAGATATAAACATCCCGAGCGTTCTGGCAAGAAGCATGACGTCTGCGGATGTTTGTTGCATCAGGGACCTTGTGATGCTTATGATGGCAGTGATGCGATCTGGAGCCAAGAAGACCATTGCCTGCAGGGTGTCCAACATTGCCCCTAGATGTAGTAGGCGTTGGGTTGGTTGGAGATGGCTTTTGTCGAAGTTGACAAGCCAGCCGTAGTCCTGCAAAACATTGAGGGTGATCATTAAATGATGATGAGCCAGTTCCTCCGACTTGGCCCGTATTAGCAAATCATCCAAATATGGGTAGATATGAACCCCTTGGGTCCGGAGGTAAGCCACTAGGATGAGTAGCACCTTGGTAAACACTCTTGGAGCAGAGGAGAGGCCGAATGGCATCGCTCTATATTGAAAATGCTGGTGGGCAAAAGCAAACCGAAGAAACTTTCTGTGGGCTATGCAAATGGGCACATGGAGATACGCTTCCTTAAGGTCGATAGAGGCCAGGAAGTCTCCTTCATGCAGACTCTCCGTAATGGAGTAGAGTGATTCCATTTTGAACCTGCGATATGTTACAAAACGGTTGACAAACTTGAGGTCCAAGACCGCCCTCCATGATAAATCTCGTTTTGGCACAGCAAATAGGAGGGAGTACACCCCTTCCGACCTCTCAGATGTGGGAACTAGCTCTATCGCCGCTATGTCCAAGAGGTGGTGTATAGCTGTCTGCATAATGTTGTGCCTGGCTGGTGCCCCTGGGCAAGGAGACGGGTGGAATCTGTCTGATGGGGTTGCCCAGAACTCTATGGTATAACCATAACTGAAAAGGTCCCTGATCCAGGAGACCTTAGTAAGGCGCAGCCAACGACCTCCAAAATTAAGTAATCTGCCACCTATGGGGAGGGCGTTAAGACTACTTGTGTAGGCGAGGGCCTCCCTTATATGAGGACGATGAGTTGCCCCTGCGCCCTTGGTACTGACCTCTGCCCTGGAAGCGTCGGTTCCAGGAGCCCCTGAATGCGTTGGGGTCATAGGGTCTGAAGTCGCGGCCTCGTCCTCCTGGCCGCGTTCCTCGAAAGGGCTGGTTAGAACGGAAGGAAGGGAATCGCCTGAAAGGCCTGTGGTCGCTGTTCTTGACTGTGGCCAGAACCGGTTTGTGGGCGTCTTTTGGATCAACCAGCACTGCCTTTAGAGCTTCCTCACCGAAGAGTAGAGATCCAGAGTAAGGAGCCCTGGACAGATTCAATCTGGCCGCTGAATCAGCTTGCCAGTGGCGAAGCCAGAGGGTGCGGCAAGCAACTATTTGAGCCGTCATGGCTCGTGCCCCTAATTGAGTGGCATCCAAAGTGGCATCAGCCACAAAAGCTGCTGTCTTACCCAATTTCAATAGTGCTCTTCTGAGGGTGACAGGATCAGGGTTAGCATCCTCTAGAAGGTCATCCAGCCACATCATAGATGCTCTGGAGAAGATGGAGCCTGAAGCGGAGGCACGCATGGCTAGGGCAGTGGCCTCGTGAGTCTTGCGGAGGGCGAAGTCTATTTGTCGCTCAGTAGTGTCTTTTAGGTGGGATTCCCCTTCCCTGGGCAAAAGCGATCGTGAAACGAGGCGAGCGATTGGTTCATCTATGCCAGGGACATCTAACTTGGTGGCAAAGTCCGGGGCTAGGGCGTAAAGTCTGTCAGCCAGGTTCTTGAAGCGTCGAGCTTTGAGTGGGTGGGCCCATTCTTCAGAGGCTAATTTGGAAATTAGGTCCGGCACCGGGATGTAGTGTTCAGTAGGTGCAGGGGATTTGAGGACCTTGGCCCCTTTGATAGCTGGGGCGGGCGAAGTTGCAGGCGCAGTCTGGAGACCAAGGGTATTAACTACCCTGCGTGCTAGCGGCTGATAGTCTGAGGAATTAAACAAGCGATACGATGTATCCTCCTCATGATCTGAATAGTCGCTCCAGTCGTCTCCTTCAACATGGTCAGTGAAGGTTGACTCCTCCACATACAAGGCTTCGTCCATACATCTGCCTCTGGCTACATCAAAGGGATCTGGTGAACCGGAAGAATGAGCTTCATGGCACGCACGTTGGACCATGTTAAGTGGAGGTATGGCAGGAACTTGTGGTAGTGACTGCATTTGAGTGAAAAATGCCAGCATGGCTTGAAGTTGGGAGAGGAAATCAGGAGACAGCTGCAGACCGGATGTGGCAGATGTATGTGCCTGAGGAACTATTGGAACAGATGATTGGGGCGGTAAAACGGAGGGAGGTTCATTAGGCGAACACGGGGGAAAGCCAACAAACTCTTCCTCGTCAGAGGCAGTAGCAGGGGAATGGAGAATATCGCCAAGAGCTCCTCAGAGCGCTGCTTGAGACCGCCTGGCACAGGAAAAAATAGAGCCAAGAGCTCCCGATGGATGCAACAGAGCCAGGGGAGAAAGCTCAAAAGCAGCCAAAAAACGAAGAGGACCGCAGCCGCGGTCTCTGTGGGAACCCCCCCAAAAAAAGCCTCAAACAAGTAAGGGAAAAGAAGAAGCTTAAAGAAAAGCTCAAAATTGGCCAAAAACCTAGAGAACCTCAAACTTAAATGGGAAGTTAAACACAGACAGGGAAAGGAAGG
Source organism: Rhineura floridana (assembly GCF_030035675.1). Lineage (NCBI taxonomy): Eukaryota > Metazoa > Chordata > Lepidosauria > Squamata > Rhineuridae > Rhineura > Rhineura floridana. Next base: position 139,848,539 of record NC_084480.1, read on the forward strand.
ACTTGAAGACAAATAAACTTAGCTAAATGCTTCTTGCTACGCAATGGATCCAATCTTGTTCGTACGAAGGCAAGAATGAACTGGGGAGTGGGAGGGGCCTGACGCCCCTAGTCTTGACTTCAAAGACATTCTTGCCTTCGCACGATAGGTGGAGCTTTAACCTGTTGTCATGGCCGGACTCATAGGGAAAATTGCACCTGTGTATTTTAGAATTGGAGAGCCAGTGTGGCATAGTGGTTAGAGTGCTGGACTATGACCTGGGAGACCAGGGTTCGAATCCCCACACAGCCATGAAGCTCACTGGGTGACCTTAGGTCAGTCACTGCCTCTCAGCCTCAGAGGAAGGCAATGGTAAACCATCTCTGAATACTGCTTACCATGAAAACCCTATTCACAGGGTTGCCATAAGTCTGAATCGACTTGAAGGCAGTCCATTTCCATTTCATTTTAGAATCAGACATCCAGAGGAAGCATCAATTATCACTCCTAGGTACTGCAGGTGCTGTGTTGGGAGTGTGGTGGCTCTTTTGGAAGTTGATTATAAAGCCTGGTTTGTCAGGCAGTCCAATGTTACCCGGACAGATATGGAGTACACTCTTTCTCCATTCATTAACTAAGGGCTAGGAACACATGTAGAGAAAAATCTCCCTAGAGAAAAAAACTCCTGTTAGAATATCAGTGTCAGACACAGACGTTATGTGTAAGTGGTTCCCAGGTCCAAGAATCGGAGGATCTGCTTGTTCTAGACAGGGTTGCACTCCCTTGGAAGGAACAGGTATGCAGTTTAGGGGTGCTCTTGGAGCTATCTTTGTTCATGGAGGCCCAGGTGACTTCTGTGGCAAAGAATGCCTATCATCAGCTCTGGCTGGTGTGTCAGTGGTGCCCTTTAATTTGGTCACTGTGACACATGTTGGTAACCCCATGTCTGGACTATTGTAATATGCTTTATGTAGGGCTTCTCTTGAAGCTGGTTGGAGGCTTCAGCTGGTGCAGAAAATCGCAGGCTGGGTGGTGAGTGGTGATCCTTATGAGGCACATATTTCGCCACTGCTGAGAGATCTGCACTGGCTGCCAATTAGCCACTGAGCCAGTTTTAAGGTTCTGCAACTAACATACAAACCAGGTTATCTCAAGAACCATCTTCTGCTCCATTGCCCAGTAAGGGGATTACGGTCCACAAATGCAACCCAGTTAGTTTTCCCACAGCCTGATAATTATCTGCTTTTTTACTGGTGGCACCAGCGTTGTAGAATGCTCTCCCTGTTGAAATACAAGAAGCTCCATCTGAACTGGCATTCTGGTGGCTCCTGAAGACACACCTGCATAGGCAAGCATTCCCCCACACTTGAACTTTTGGTGTTATGAATTGGTTTGATTGTTTTTAATTGTTAATAGTCAATTTTCAACTGATTTGTTTTAGTGTATATTTTAATTAAGGGAGTTTTAATGTTTTAATTGAATTGTAATTTGATATTTTAATTATGTATGTATTTTATAATTGATTGTTATGTTATAAAGTGATTAGAAGCCATTTTGGCATAGAAGCACTATACAAATCATTTCATTGCTGAAAGGTATTATAGTTACTACATTACATCAGCTCACCATCCCATGTGTATAAGAACTATAGGATAACTCTAAAACAAAGTAATTCAAGTTTCTACACACAATCATGTCTAAAGAATCTCTGTATTACAAAAATTTTGTGGATGTTTGCTGGCATAATACAACTACTAATTAGTGGCAAAATAAGTGGCAAAATATGAAACCAAATTTACCAGGTTCCTCTTTCTTCAGAGCTTCCAAGTCAAGGCTTTCATTTTCTCTAAAAAATGTACGAAACTTTTCAAAAGTAGCTGCATACAAGTTGGTTGCTTCAAATGCTGAATAGATTGTTTCCTGAACATTTACAGAAAAGAATTTAATTATAATATCTTTGTCATATTTCATTTATTTTAGTTTCATTTTTCCTTGTTGTATTTCATTGTTCCTCTTTATCAATATGCTGCTATAGTTTTGTAACAATCATTTACAAAGACTGGCATAGGAATAATAGTGATACAATAAGGAATAAATTGCAAGTTAGGATGCTTACCCACTATGACAGCCTTTCCCAACCAGTGTGCCTCCAGATGTTGTTGGACCACAACTCCCATCTTTCCTGACCATTGGCAATGCTGGCTGAGGCTGATGGGAGTTGTGGTCCAACAACATCTGGAGGCACACTGGTTGGGAAAGGCTGCACTATGAACTGACATGGGTAGTGGTACCAGTTTGTCATTCCAAACAGCAAGCAGGAATACTGCTCACAGTAGCTGTGATTGCAGATACATGAACCCACTTGCTGTTTTTGGTGGCAAGCTTATCTGGGAACTCATATGTAACTCATATATAGACATACATTAAAAGAAAATGCTGCAGGGTTAATTCCTTACTAATAAGGCACCCACTTCCCTGGAACAATGCCTGGCAAGTCAGCCCAATCCCCTTTTTTTCTCCAAGCTTTAAGTTCTTTCTTGCCACTTTTATTTAAAACATTTTAAAACATTATTTAAAAAACACACAAAGTAAATGGAGTACCTAGCTCAATTTGATAAGGCCTGTTTTTCTCATTCTTGTTTTCTGCTAATTGACCTAGATGTGGCAGTGCCCCCTTAAACCCACTGATGATGCACCTTGTTGGTTGCATGACCATTTCTTTCTTGTGGTTTTGGAGCTCTGAATTTTGTTTGACTGCATCACTGCACTATTCTTATTATACTTTCCAGTTTGTTTGTGCTAGATATGGTAGTGCCACCTGACTCATTATTATAAGCCTGCTGCCTGATGAGAGCCCAACTAGATGTGATGTTAAATGTATCTTTGATGGGCATGAGATGGCTCCAAACCATCTCTATCTTGTGAATGCATTGGATTGAGTGTTCTTGCGTACTCCCCTTAGTCCATATTTACATGGACAACTTATATGACAAACAGTGTTATCACATGAGCTTCCACGGGGTTTTGCCAGCAGTTAAGTCTGTATAGGTGAACTAATGGTTAGAGGTCCCACCAAAGAACATACTTAGGTCTAGGGATATCTCAGGAAAAATGGGAGTTCAACAATGGAAGTTCTTATGAGGTTCTATTTATTGTGAACATATCTATATATAATGCTGCAAGTGGCTATTTCCAGAAATCTTCCTGCTGGGAGGAAGGGCAGAATATATATAAAATAATAAATAAATAAATAAATAAATAAATCAGAACATTCGGTCATACACATCACATAAGGGGATGTACCCCAACATGTTACATTTTAGAACAAGATGGGTTATACATGACATTACATTCTCTGTCAGTACAATATGTAATGGAGACAGCTCACTCTTGTTGTTTGTGGACCTTCAACACTCAGAGTGATGTCTTCTGTTCTTCAGGCATAAAGCACTGGCCCCAACCTCTTGGGCTGTCTGCCTTATATAGCCCTTAATTGCCTATCACATGTTCCCTTCTATATACCAATTCTATTTATGCATTCCAGACCTATCTGTTAACTCACTTGGTTTTAGATCTTAAATCTTCACTCTATATTTTATTCTATGCCCAGCTACAGTCAGAAACAGAAACTGTGCCTTACCTTCTTTTTTACACTTTCTGGGGACACACTGTTTAACTGCCCAGAAATGGAGGAATTAAAGTGGGTGGACAACAAAACTTACTTTTAAAACATCAAACCCGGCTTTTCACTATGCTCCTACACCACTTATTTTTAACACAATCAAATATAAAGAACTCAAGATGGCCAGCATTCACAAAAACAGTGGCAGCACATGACAGACACATTTTTGAAATGCAATTAGTGCAGTTACTGGGGAAGGAGGGGAGGCTGCTAATAAATATTATGGTCACATCACAGGGGGAGGGGGTTTAACCCTTTCATCCCTGCTAATGTTGCTCCCCCAAACCTGCAAATTACACTTGGAGGAAAGCTCCTATTGGCAGCAATGGGCTGTGATCCCAATAATTATCACCCTCCCTGGTGGCTGCCTTTTTAAAAAAATATGCATATCAAATGCAGAGCAACATTTTTCATATTTAGTTTGGCCAGAAGCAACTGTGTTAGCTAACTCATTTCCCTCCTAGTGAATTTAAGTACATGGCACAATCCTTTCTCTTCCATTCACCTTAGTAGTAGTCAGGTGGACTTCCACTTATAGTATACACTTCTATTAAGCTTATGTTTTCACCAAGATATTATGTTCTTAAGGAAACAAACCAAAAATTAATTAAGATAACCCCAGTCGTATAAGTACATCACCAAAATTATTGTCATTACTGTGTTTCTGATGATACACACAGGAAAAAGGACAAGGAATAGATGGGCCTTAAACTGATCTCAATGACACTTTGAAAAGTTATATATGAAGGAAATATTTAAATACAAATAGATTTCCACAAAATAGGTGTTCTGTACCTTTATTTTTAAGATAATGTTTTGGAGATGTTTATCATCCTTAAACATTATTGCTAAGCTTGGTCCTTCGCCACATGTTTTTTCTTCAATTTTGTTGTTAATAACAGGACGAGTGAAAGCATCAAAGTATCGATCAGGAACAAGGTTGGCAACAGATAACACAGTTGCCTGAAACTGCGTCACAATGTCTGTCATTCCATCCTGTTGGACAAAAGAGAAGAAATTTGTAAAAAATGCTTGTTGCATTGGAAGTAACTGAAGAGCTGAATAACAATACTTAGAATAGCACTTTTAGAATGTTCGGTGCTCTTCACAAACCAACAACAATACACAGTGCAGATGGGGGACACCTAGGCTGAGAGAAGGTGGGTACCTAATAAATTGTTGACAGAGATTACATTCAAACTAGGGTTTTCGTTGTTTGTAGCTCAGTCTCCTAGCCACTACGCTACATCACCTCCCAGTAGATACAACAGTAAACTTTCCAGTCTTTTCTCATAACCAGCAAAACTTTACATGGGATTATATGAAATTATGTTCACTTATGTGACATCAAATAACCACTTGCACCGAGCCTGATTATGAACCTGAGTGGATTAATATAAAATTGAGGCAACTGATTGATTTATTTCAATTCTCAAAAAAGTCCTGTTTAAATCATTGATTTAAATCATCTCCTATTTTGAAATTCATATAGTTCCTCAACAAAGATACATATCAACTGGTTGCTATAACAGTTAATACATATTGCCTTACAATATGTACAGACAGAAACTTCATACAACCAACAAACATAATTTATAGCCTTTGACACACAGCCCACATGACTTTCTTAGCAGACATAATTCTGCTGTGCAAGACAGATATATATTTAGCTGTATACATGTATGGATACCAAATAAGATTAATTACGTGAACTAAGGCTGAAATCCTTATGTACAATCCTATATGTGTCTGCTAGTAAGTAAGTCTCATTGAGTTTAGTGAGGCTTAAGTATGGGTTCAGGGTTTAAGTGTCTACAACTTTCCAGAAACAAACATTACTGGACAAAAATAGAGTTTCTCCAACTGATGGAAAGCGTATGTTCATGCTGTAAAGTTGAAAGAAAAATATATGTTCATAATTTGAGAAATGAACAGACTGGCGAGCTCACACTGCAAGGCAGCATTACATAGGAGTACAAGATCATCCATATATTCTTAGTAGAGCAACCTGATGAGATATAAAATAGCATCTTCTGGGTTCTAGAGCCTCTGATAAATTGCTAGTAACCCAGAAAAATATATAACTTATTTTGCATTATTTATGATGCTTTAAATTTTATTATTATTATTGTTATTATTATTATTATTAGAAAAAAATGGAAATGGACTGCCTTCAAGTCGATTTCGACTCATGGTGACCCTACGAATAGGGTTTTCATGGTAAGCGGTATTCAGAGGTGGTTTTCCGTTGCCTTCCTCTGAGGCTGAGAGGCAGTGACGGGCACGAGGCCACCTAGTGAGCTTCATGGCTGTGTGGGGATTCGAACCCTGGTCTCCCAGGTCGTAGTCCAACACCTTAACCACTATACCACACTGGCTCTCATTATTATTAGAGCGGGACCTAAATAAATAAATAAATAAAATATTACAATTGCATCCCACCTTTCCTCCAAGGAACTCAAGGTGGCCTACAAACATGATTCTCCTTTCTCTCCATTTTATCCTCACAACAACCCTGTGAGATAGGCTAGGCTGAGCAATTGTGACTAGCCCTAAGGTCACCCAGCAACCTTCATGGCTGAGTGGGGATCTCAGGTTCTAATTCAACACAACACTACACTGGTTTCCTGCCACTCAGTGCTACCCTCACTTCTGCATGTGGAAGTAAGAATATATAATCCCTGATTACAAATGATTTTTCACACAGCAATCTAAAATAAAGTAACATTATTCTTAAACCTGGAATTCATCCACAGATGGTTCAAATAATAGAGCATGGATCTCTAAAATTAGCTCTGCAAGAAACATGGGAACAAATGACTCGTCTTCTTCTGTTCCTACAACCACTGAAGTTCCCTAAAATAAAAAGAAAAAAATCAGAAAATGGATTCAAATACTTAAATTAGAAACAAGATTTCGTTTTCTCTGACAGAAATAGTGTTGACACATTGCTGATGAGAAATACTAGTTGAAAAGCCTGTGATAGTGTTACTTCTTCTGCTTGCATCTTCTCCTTTTTCTGCTTGCACAACACTGGATACAGTCCAGTGGTGACCAAGGATAAATGTGACAGAACAAACCATTTCAAACCACCTGGCCCTAACTGAATGACTATTACCTTCTTTTCTGCAACTTCAGCTCCTTCTTCTGTGTTCCACTTCTGAATGACCTCTGAAGGAGGTGTCTTTTTCAACTTATCAGTGAGGTAATTCAAAAGAGCAGTGACAGATTTTACTGCCAAGACATGCATAGTGTTCACTATAAGGTAGTCAGCAAGACGGATAAAGCTGGAAGGAAAGAACAAAGCAATACAGAATTTTGCAGCAGAGCCCCTGAAAGTCAGAGATTTCAGTGAGACTTTTCTAAAAGTAAATACAAAGTGAGAACTGTGAAAGTCTTTTGAGTTTAGGGATAATTAAGAAAGGAAAATAGCTATAGTCTAACACAGATCAGCAGGAAATATAAAATGTAGTTCTGATAGATGTCACTAGCCCAAAACCTAATCACAAACCTACAAACTTTCATAATGAGAAGAATGTATCAGACCAATACTAAGAAAGGAATGTCACAAACCAATACTGACAATCACATTTAATCACCACTAGTATGTTATAACCTCCTCTAGGATGGCTTTGGCTTCTGACTATACCTTTTCACCTTTTCAGAGCAGAGGTTCAAATTAGGTAGGTTCACATAAAATGGTGAACTCAAAAGAATTTTTGCCCCATTTCTATCCCATCTTTACAAAGGAGTAGCCATGTTAGCCTGTTATAGCAAAACAACATCCTAGTGCACCTTAAATACTAACTGTGATATATATGCTTTTGTGGTATATAGCCCATTTCATCAGATGCATGAAGTGCTATCCTCTGTTGGTATGCCACATTAGGGTTGAATCAAACTTGGAAGAGAAATTTTCAGCTCCCCTCAGAAACAGGTGGTGCAGGTTTGACCTCCACCCTACCCAAAACCATTTCATGACAGTTCAGGGGAGTGGTGCTTACCAATAGTAGTAGTAGTAGCAGTAGTAGTATATATATTACCTGCCCTTCACCAGTAGATACCAGGGCGTGTCACAACAATATAACATACATTATTAAAAAGAGTTTAAAACAAATTACATGGCAGTGGCAACAGAAGTTTTTTTTATCCACCCCCCCCAAAAGTCCAAAGCCCACTGTAGTTCCATAGCATCCAGAGCAGAGTTCCATCCATCATATTCAGAGCTTGGAAAAGTTACTTTTTTTGAACTACAACTCCCATCAGCCCAATCCAGTGGCCATGCTGGCTGCGGCTGATGGTAGTTGTAGTTCAAAAAAGGAACTTTTCCAAGCTCTGATCATACTTCATCTCCCCAAAGCTTCTTGCTCTAGTCATACTGGCAGTATCACCAGTGAGAAGTGATGTAAGAAGGCATTGTTTTCCATTCTGCCTTGTATTTGTTGCATACGGCACTGTTTCCATTCTAGTGCAGTTCATCTTCTGCCACCTTCTGCTATTTGTCTTGCTGTAATAATGTAATTTACTCCATTTACATGAGTCATTAATGTAATAAATTATGTTATTTCACTCTAAATGCAAAGGAAATGCAATGCAAATGGGGAGACATAGTAAATTACGTATCGTTTGTGTACTGAAAGCAGCAACAGCAAACACCTATTGTCATTGCTGGACTGAATTATGTTCCAAACATGGGACAAATATGTGAATATTGGCAATTTCCATTCCTGCTTCTGTTTTCATCAGAATTCTCCAACATCCCTATCAGAGAGAGAAAGGGTTTGAGGAAACCTGACACATGGAGGTTTGCTCCTGTCATCATAGCATCACAAGGGATTGTTGACTCATTATTGTGGGATGGGGGAAAAAGTGCAGCTAGCACCATCACAATGTGCCCTCTTCCTAAACAATCACAATGCAGTTTGGGCAAAATGAAATCACACTCCAATGTGCCATACTTGCTGCCTGTTGCATTTCATGGTGAGGAAGGAAGGTGGTTTCACCCCTCCTTAAGGACTCTAATCATCAATATGCTTTACATCGTTTCTTATAATGGCCTTTATATTAATCATAATAATGTGAGAGCACCTTGCTAAGGCTGCAGCTAGAGGAAATTGGGAAATAGTACACTGTGTCAGTCTGTGTCAGCAGGGAAAGTTGTGGCTAAGAGAAAGATTTCACATGTGAAAGGAATATTTAAACTGGAATTAACTAGAGTCATGAAAGTGTGTACGTGACATTCAGAAGGTACTCTTCACATGCGCTGGAAACCCCTCCTTGTTAATATAGTAATGAATATGCTTGCTTGTCATGGGTATATAACTGTGTGTAACTATGTCATAGGGAGGGAGACTTCATTACACTCTCTCCTGATGTACATCAGTATTTTTTATTGCAATAATAAAAAAATATTGTGAAGAGAGTTTTCTTCCTCAACGGCCATTCAGCCTTACTGTTTACAAGCTTTTTTCCTTCTACCAGGGCATATATATCTGTACTTGCCACAAGGTACAACAGTTCATGCATCTGAGAAAGTGCATGAAAACTTATGCCATGATAAATCTGCTATAAGGTGCCAAACAACTGTTCATCATAGTTCAGACAGGTTCTTTTTCCCAAACGTTTTAAATACCTTATATTGTTTTAAATTTTAAAATTGTGTTTTAAATTGTTTTTTAAAAGATGTATTTTAAATTGTATTTGTTTTTAGTTACTGTAAACTGTCCAGAGAGCTTCGGTTATGGGGCGGTATACAAGTATAATAAATAAATAAATAAATAAAATAAAATAACAATTTACCTATATTTCACAATGTATTAACCAACTGTTAATTAACCAACATAGTCCCAGGCTATGCTCTGAAGGCACATAAGGCCAGCTCCCTGCTGAAGCTAAGCAGGGTCAGGTCTGGTCAGTGCCTGGATGGGAGACCACCTGGGAACCATATGTAAGCCGCCTTGGGTTTCTATCAGGAAAAGAAAGGTGGGGTATAAATGCAATAAATATTAAATAAATAAACTATTATATGCAAAGAGCCTAATACAAACCATGTCAGCCTTCCACACTGTGCCCTTTTGTTAGCCTGTTCTGTGTATGTCATTTTTTCAACTTGTTCACCATAAACATCTTTGTCAACACGAGGCATAGTGGCACTTCCAGTAGGTAGTCTTGTTGTTACCATTGTTACCTGTTCTGGGGAAAAGAAGGGTAATAATAATAATAATAATAATTTAATTTATGTGTCGCCTATCTGGCCAATGGCCACTCTAGGTGACGTACATCTCTGTTACAATAAAATACATCATAATAATACAATACAACGACAAAACGATAAAACTATAAACAATGACAGTTCAGAGTAATAGGCAATTTGTCATAGATATTAACCCTCCCCGGAAGTCCCGAAGGCCTGTCTGAAAAGCCAGGTCTTCAAGGCCTGGCGGAATACGTTCAGGGAAGGGGCATTACTGAAACTATTTCAAGTAATAAGCTAAACCAATATGTCTACTGTTATAAGAATTATTCCACTCACATTCACTTAATTATAAGAAAAAAGTGATTCTTTGCTACATATAACAACATATGGTACAAGAAGCCAAGAAACAATTTTGTTAAAAGCCTATGTAGCAATTGGAGGGAAACATAACATATTCAGTCTTAAACATTAAATGTTGTAATATTCTGTGATACCCATCACGAGAATTTGTCAATAGTCCCATTTTCCATAGTTTAGCCTTACATGGACAAGCCTACTTGAATCGCAAACTTGAATGCTTCTTCCTCCCCTTGGTGCTCCAGCATGGCAGCAAGGAGATCAGAAGCATCTGCTTTTGTGTTAGAAACTCAAGTTCTCTGCTATGTCCAAACTGAGGGAACTCTAGTTATTTTAAGCTATGGTTTGTTAACAAGCCAGGATATATCACCATTTGATCCCAGCATGTTTTAACTAACCCCAGTTTCCTACATTCAGATGTCATGGGCACCGTGATTGTTTCAAAATCAAACTTTTGATCTCCTCTTTGCATGTTTTAAGGCAGAAGTGGGCAGGCAACATGAGCTCAAGTCTCAAACAATCTTTTTCATTTCCCATTACATCTGAACTGGACTAATTTCTTGCAATTAGCACAAAGATATAAGTGTTCTAAAATTATCTTCTAAATATCAGTTTTGTACCTGTACTCTCTGTTGCATAAAAGTAATCATCAGGAGTGAAACCAGACTCAAGCAGTGCAGTGCGACATGCACCTCTAACCACTTCTTTAGCTAATTCCCTGAATTCTGACAGATGAGATGCCACCTGAAAGGTACAGTGCAGGTAGAGAACAATTTATATTAAAGCTCAAAAAAGGTATATATGAAAGTTGAAAAGCTGGGCCAATGAAACCCACTTACTTCTTTTAGCTGGTTGAACTGGGTACCTTTAAATTCCATCAGGGTGTATATATAGCCCTTTTCAACTTGACAAAGTGCCATGTCATTGATTCGATAACACATTTCTTGGATGTTAAGTATCGCTGGTCTCAAACACTGCAACATAGTTGGAACATACTAGTGAGACATTCTAAAACTCTTATTTTCACCAATTTTTGTAAACAATGGGTTTCCAGAGTTTCACTCATGGAAAAGGGGCCCACAGTGCCCAATAAAAGAAGGAAGGGGACCATTTTTGTCAATTTTCCATTCCTCCTGCAGCACCCTGAAAATCTACTAGAGAGGGTTGGTAGATTCTACAGAATAGTGTAACAGCACAGGGGACTGAAGGGGGGGGGGAAATCAGTGAAATTGATTTTTCACCTTTCTGTTAGCAGGCACTTCTGATGGATCAAAGGCCCTTCAATTCACATAATAAATCCTTCTATGAATGGAAGGACACTTTTCGATCCAACAGAGTATCTCAATTTTACGAAGGACATAAGCGTTGGTTACATTTTTAGATTATGAACCTCAGTGAGTTTCTATACTGATTTAAGTCTGGCAGCACTACTAGGTAACACAAGTATTCTAATCTCCTATATTGCAATAGCAAGAAAATTATGATACTATAAATAATTTTAGCATGCATATATTTTCATAGCATAGTTTAACATTAAAACTAACTCTAACATAAAAATAAAACTTAGCATTTATTTCATACAAAGCTTTAGGGAAAAATCATATGCTCCCTGGGAGGGCATCTAAGAGGAATGCTACAGGTCCATGGGTGGAGAGGGAGGTCCACTGCTGGAGGCTTCCCCAGTGCAATGGTGGAAACGTCCACCTTTGCTGTTCTGCTGATAGTGGGGGCCAGGAATGGGTGTTTTAAATGTGTGTCAGAGAAACCATGATTCCTAAGTCCCTCATTCTTCTGATGTGCCCCCAAAATGTGCACCGAGCTATACCAGCCCTATTGCTCACATGGTAAATTCCCTCCAACTAGAGTCAATAGGTTGGATCCTAATTTGGTGTCTGTGAAGGGCTCCTTCAGTTCATGAATGGGACTGAGATCCAGCAGATGATCATATCAGCAAGGTGGGGGGATTTTTCACCAATTCCTCCTTCAGCCCTCTGCACAACCTCTCACATTGATCCATGAAGTTCTTCAATTTTCTGGAGCAGATTTTTGGAGGGCAACAGGGGTTGCAGGGGGAAGGTAGAATTGGTGAAAATTGTTTTTCCCTGCTTCCACTGGTGGAAGAGTCAAGTGAGCAGAATTCCACTCAGGAAATGTTTCTGCCAGTGGGGGCAGGGAAGGCAGGTGAAAGAAGCAAATTAAGCCACACACACATCTGTCATCTTGGCCTCAGCAAGCTCACAGGGCACTGGATGTGGTGGTTGCTCTACCACAAATTCTCCTCCACCACCACAACTTCTCTGCCTGAGTGTTCAAGGTGCTTTACGTGAATTATCTCAGTAACAAAAACATTTGCTATACATACAGCATTAACAATGAATAAGTTCTTCTGCAAAGCTCTGCGACATGAACTAATCTTCTTGGAGCGGACATTCTTTCTCCATACGTTAAAGGACTTCCATTTACGAAATATAGCAAATATAGTAATTCTATAAAGTGCTCTGTGATATAAATATTCCTGCTCCCAGCGTTCAAGTTCCATATATTCAACCTCTCCATTACACGTATGAATAACGGCTTTCTGGCTAATAGTGTAGTAGTCGTTTTTGTTAATGCAGTCATAACTAACAATTCTAAAAAGAAATGAAAACATTTGAGTTTAAACTGGATCAGTTTTTGTCTGTCATTCCATTGTACATATTCTGCTGCAAGTTCACCTACTAACAGTAGGGGGAAAGAGTACCAGCAAATAGCACAACTCCCTCAACCATGTCAGACCAATTGCTAACATTTTCTGGGAAACTGAACACACTGTTATTTTAATTACTGAATGTCACACACATTTTCATGAGGTCTGCCAGCAGTAGATCAAGACTGTTAATTGCATTAATGTACTCGTGAGAACACAATATGAATGCGTGGTTGCTGTTTGCCATGAAAAGTGGCAATGTGGCCCAGTAAATGTACTACCTGTGAGTGGCTGACCACAGACTCAAATCAACAGTGAAAGAAAGCCAATATTTGGTATTCCATAATGTTTTCTCTTTGTGTAATCATGGCTGCACATAGTCACTACTAGATTCTTGTATGTCAAAATGGCATACTTTGTCACTGGAGGATCAGGTGGCCTCAGTTTGCCAGCTATCGCCCCTTTTGGACAGAAATGATCTGGCTCTGGACTCCATGCTCTGGTGGTAACTTCCAAATTGGATTATTGCAATATATTCTACATAGGGCTGCTCTTGAAGACAACTTAGAAACTTCAACTGGCTCAAAATGCAGTGGCCAGATTACAGGTCAGGGCTCCATTTACAGTCTAGATAACCTGTAAAACAGCTGCACTGGTTGCCAATTTGTTTCCAGGCCCAATTCAAGATGCTCACATTGGTGTTTAAAGCCCTAAAAGACATAGGGTTCAAATATCTGAAAGACCATATCCTTCCCTAATCCCTATGGACCTTTCCCTAATCCCTATAGAAAGGTTCCTCTTGCTAGCTCCGTCACCCTCAGAAGTGGGGGGATTGGAAGCCTGGGGAAGGACTTTCTCTGTGACAGCCCCTAAACTGTGGAATTTCCTCCTCACAGAGGTGCATCTTGCATCATCATTAGGAATGTGCTAGAATTCTACACAATTTGGATTTGGTACCAAATTTTCCATTAATTCGCTTATTCTCTAACATTGTGGATTGGATTTCTATGTAGTAATTTTATGCAGCTGTTTTCAAAAAAGTATTTTTTTTAAAAAAAAACTGCCTAAAATATTGATATTAAGAACAATAATTTTATCAATATTTCCTGTGATTTATTTTAAAATATCAATATTTCCTTTAGAATTATCACTAATTCCTTTTAAAGTATCAATATTAATATCAATAGTTTTTGCGAGGGGAAAAAATGAATTGGCAAAAGCAATGGCCAGAGGACAAACAACAAACTTGAATCAACAGCGCCTTGTTAGGTCAACAGACTGTTTTCGAACTAGCACCGGCCAACGATCCCATCCCTAATCATGATTGTATAGCTTCCTCCATATCTTGAAGACAAAGCTCTTTACCCTGACCTTTGGCACTGGATATAAATATTTTTAGGATCCACCCTATTCTTCTGATTGTAAGTTTTTAAAACTGATTTTAATATACTCTTGTATTGTTGTAACCCACCCTGGGACCTGATTATGAAAGCTAGGGAAAACAACAACACGTCCTTTGCACTGTACAAATTGAAATTAGTCTGCTGAACAAAATTTAATAGCAAACCTTGGGCAGCACAGTTTAAAAGCAACTCATTTTGTTTCTTCCCTTTCTAAAGAAGAAAGACAGCAAAGAAGCCAAGCTTTAAAATTTTAGTGCAAGACCTAAATATTAGTATAATTCCATCAAAATGTCCATTATGTCCATTAAGCATCCTGGATAAAAAAACTAAATTAAGCAATATAACATATGCTGGGTTTCATACCATCTTGTGTAAAGACCACAAGATAATTAGAAAATTATAATTATCACAAAGAAGACTGGTAGTATAATAATGGTAAATTTATAATTCACATTATATTTAAAATTATGTAAAGTTGATCAGAGTAAAATATAAAGTAACTCACTTCAAGTTAAAAGTGTCATAATCAATTGACGACCTAGGCACTGCAGGACTCATGTACAGGAATCCAAGATTTTTGTTGTCACATATTATTTTTACAATTTGTAGAGGTTCTGTAATATTAGCTTTAATTACATCTTCCGGTTCATTAAATCTACAAGTAGGTGGAGTAGAGCTTGGTATGCAAGCACTTAATTTTACCACACCACGTGGCTGTTTAGGAGGAGTGGGAAGTCGTACCTTGACACTCAGAAACTGTAAAAGGAAAGTAAACATTACTATTCACTTAAAACCCTAACATTCTTCTTGTTCAATTGATTCACTAAACATTTTTTGCAATTTTTGACAATCCCAGTATCTTCTTGCAGATAGATTCAATATTGTAAAATTGTCTTTATTACAACGTTAATAAGGGTTGGTTAATATGTCAATAGTCCTTTCTCCTTCTCCAATACAAACATGAGACTGGAAACTTTCTGTTTTAAACTAACCAGAGTTTCTCATGATGTCCACGCTGCAAGGTACTCTGATTAGTTTAAACTTTGGTTTGTTTATGTGTAGTTTACGATCCTGGCTTGTTTGAACAAAGCATAATTCAAACAGAATTTCCCCCAGTTCGTACATTATGTAACCAGAAACTGGTTAGTTTAAAACAGAAAGCAGATGCTTCTAACCTCCTTCTTGTAACTATGCTGGAGGAGAAGGGAAGAGGCAGTGTGTGAACCCAAGGCTTACTGCTGCTCATGCACATAACACCAAACAATAGTTTAGCAGTACATCCAAACTAGGTTGATGTGAAATTAATTTGTGGTTTGACTACCCCAAAGGCCCTATAAAATAATATACAATCTTTCAAAAGGAATAGTTACAGATATAAAATATTGAACAAACAAAATATATCAAAAGTATTTAACAGAGTGTCATAAAAACACAATGGAAAAGAGAATTGACTGCAACTTGGCCTTAAAAGTGAGCCTGCTGTTCCGACTAGATGACAACCATTTATAGCATGAATGCAGCTTTGGATGTAATGAACAAGAACAAACAGCCACCATTCCTTCTATGCTGTTCCTCCAATCCAAAGGTAATCTTGTAAATGGAAGCTGTGGTGGCTACCCTAGACAGCTTTCTTACACATTATGACCTCCAGATAACAGGAACAAGCAGGCCCAGCTCAATACTTAATTTGACTATGCATTGTGCTGGTTATATTCACATTCAGAAAGACCCTGAAGATGGCTACACACAAAGAGCATCTGAGTGACAAAATAGACAGTAGTGTAGTGGCAAATTTAGAATCACAGGGTCCTTTCATAATAGTCACATCACACCCCCTCATACCCGTCACAGCTACGTCCCCATCTAAGATTATGCAACCTCCTAAGCTTATTTTATTTATTGAATGTATATCCTGCCCTTACTCCTAAAGGAGCTCAGGGTAGCAATGCAATAAAGTCGTATTTTATTCAATAAAACTAAACTTTCAGTCTCTGTGATTGATAAGTGAGTTGTTTGGACACCAGGAATCCCAGGGATCCTAAAGAACTGCTGTTTCCCCCTCCCCTGCACAAGCTAGTGACTTCTGTCTCCCTATAATCTCCATTTGAGATTAGATACACCTTAAAAATTATTTTGTGCAGATTCTACTACACAGGAAGTATGGGTGGATGTTAAAAAATCCCATGATATACATGTCTACTCAGAGAAGCAAGTCTCTTTGTGTTTAACGGGGCTTATTCCCAAGTAAGTGAGTATAGGATAGGGTTGCCAGGTTCATGGCCTGATCCTGTATCTTGCCAGGCTGGCCTCCAAGAGGTCTTCTGTATCTTTAAAAGTTATGCAGGGGGAAGGGAGAATCCCACCTTGTGGTTTTTCCCATTACAGGGTTGCAAGAACACCTGCACTTGGCTGACTTTCTCTTCTCCTAAATATACAGGATCATTCTCAGGCCATGAACCCGGCAACCGTAGTACAGGATTATAGCCTAGGCTTTCTTGTGAGGAAGGGGCAGAGAAGAGTTCATGGTGAAAGGGCCCCTTGAACACATCAACCTGGGAGTAAGCACACTTGAATACAATTGGGATATATATATTGTGCATCAAAATACACAATAATCATGCCAAACTGGCTGAAGCCTGGAGGTGTACAAAGCGGGACAGAGGGTTGATTAAAAAAAAATGTCCCTTCCTTTATAACAGCTGCAGCACTAGGGGACCTGCCCAGGGAGTGAGTATCTGGCACCTGGGTGCTTGCTACTAGCTCCTTTGGGCTGCTGTCTGTCCAGACAGCTGAAGTCCCTGGTAAGTACTGCAAGGACTGGAACCCCCTGCCTGGCCCTTGCTCCAGAGAGAGGCTGCAGTTAATCTCGCAGCCACTTGCAACAGCTGCTGGCAGGGCCAGGAGGCATAAAAGCCCAGCTGCTCTTGGGGAGCCCCTTAGGGAGTCCCGAGGGCAAGGGCACTACCCCTTTCTATTAATTTTTCTTGTTTTTTTAATGTGTTCTCTGTTAAACCAGTCTAGATGAGACTGGTGGTGGGGTGCATGTGTAGTTCCTGCACAGGGTGGGAGCCTGTGCAGTGAACTGAATGAGAGGAGAAAGTTGCCAGATGCCTTCAGAGTGAGAGTCTGTAACTGGCAGAAGGCTGGCCCTCCCTGGGTGTGAGACAGGAGGGGGAGTAGATGGGCCCTGTGTGCAAAGGTTTGAATGGGTGTGACTGTTCCCAATCCTTGCAGAGGCCTACTGGGATAATTCGCTCCGGCAGGCTTTGTTGGTGGGCTTGTGTTGGGCCCATATTAGGTGTTTAGGAGGAGTCTTAGTATGGAGGAACATGGGTGATACCACCCCAATTTCAGTGATTACGGGCAGAGGGAAATATAGCCATGGGGATGTGGTGAATTACCATAGAAGGTGAAGGCAAGGCTATCTGCGCCTTGTTCCTTGCTGCCACTCCTCTCATGGATGGGTTCCTCATTGCTCATCTGCTGTGCCCACTGGCCTGTGTGTGTTGTTGTTTAACGCCAGATCGGTACATAATAAGACCACTCTCATCCATGACTTGATTGTGGATGAAGGTGCCGATTTGGTGTACACTACCGAGACCTGGGTGGGTGAGCTTGGAGGAGTTGATCTGACCCAACTTTTCCCACCTGGATACTCGCTGCAGCACCAGCACAGGCTGCAGGGACGGGGGGGGGAGGAGTTGCTGTCGTCTACAAAACTTCCATCTCTGTCACCAGGAAACCACTCTGTCTTGGAGCTGGCTGTGAGGGCCTGCACCTGGTGTTGGGCCGAGGAGACAGTAAACTAGGGTTGCTGGTGGTGTACCATCCACCCTACTGCCCACCAGCTTCTCTGACTGAGCTGGTGGAGGTCATCTCGGCTGTGGCGTTGGAGGAGCCCAGAACGATAGTGCTGGGTGATTTCAATGTCCATGCTGAGGCTGTCTCTAGTGTTCCGGCTTGGGACTTCATGGCCTCCATGATGACCACGGGGCTGTCTCAAGTTGTTATTGGCCCAACACATAGGGCAGGGCACACCTTCGATTTGGTTTTTGCTCCAGATGGAGGAAGGGGTGGTCTGGAGATAGGGGGGTAGATGTCACCCCATTGTCATGGTCAGATCACTTCCTGGTGAAATTTAGACTTATGGCTCCGATCATTCCCTGCAGTGGTTGTGGACAGATTAAGATGGTCCGCCCCCAGAGACTAATGGAATCCTTTGGATTATGAATGCCCTGGGGGAGTTCCCAGTAGACAGAGCAGGTGACCCTGTTGAAGCCCTTGTCATGCTGTGTAACAGTGAGGTGCGTCGGGCTCTCGACACCATTGCCCCCGAGCACCCTCTCCAGCACTGTGGAGCCCAGCTTGCCCCTTGGTACATCAGTGAGTTAAGGGCAATGAAACAGGCTGGACGATGGCTAGACCGCAAGTGGCGAAAGATGTGCTGTGAGGCTAATCGGGCACGAGTAAAATATCATAACCGTGCCTACTGTGTTGCGGTGAGGGCGGTGAAGAAGGCCCACTTCTTTGCCTCCATCACATCCTCAAGTAGCCGTCAAGTGGAGCTTTTCCGTATTGTCAGGGGTCTGTTGACATCAACTCCAGGAAATGGAGTCTTAGACCCTTCGGAGGTTCACTGTGAATTGTTTGCAAGGCACTTTGAAGGTAAAGTTGCTTGCCTCCGTTGCAGTCTTGATGCCCCATCCACATCTACTGTAGTCCCCAATGAGGTGTCCAGTGCAACGTCTGCTGCAACTTCTTGGGAAGTTTCAGTTGATGCTGCCTGATGACATAGACAAGGTGCTTGCGATGATGCAGCCAGCAACGTGTCCTCTTGACCCTTGCCCTTCTTGGCTTATTAAAGCTTGCCGAGGGGGTCTGACCGAGTGGGTCCAGGGTGTGGTCAATGCATCATTGTGGGAGGGAGTGGTTCCAGCAGCCTTGAAACAGGTGGTGATCCGACTACTCCTGGACCCATTGGTTTGTGACAACTACTGACCGGTTGCAAATACCCTCTTTTTAGTGAAGGTGATTGAGAGGGTTGTGGCGCAGCAACTGCAAGTACTCTTGGATGAAACAGATTATCTTGACCCATCCCAGTCTGGGTTCATGCCTGGTTATGGGACTGAATCGGCCTTGGTCGCCCTGATGGATGACCTTTATCGGGAGAAGGACAGGAGGAGTGCGACCCTTTTATTCTTACTTGATCTCTCAGTGGCTTTTGATACCATTGACTATGGTACCCTTCTGAGCCGACTTGGTGAGCTGGGTATTGGAGGCACTGTTTTACAGTGGTTCCGATCCTATCTCCAGGGCTGCTCTCAGAGAATAGCATTGGGTGACTGTCTTTCAGGCCCCTGGCAGCTGTGCTGTGGGGTGCCGCAGGGTCCCATCTTGTCCCCCATGCCACCTTGTGTTTTTTCCCATTACAGTGTTGCAAGAACACCTGCACTTAGCTCACTTTCTCTTCTCCTAAAGATACAGGATCAGTCTGAGGCCCTGAACCTGGCAACACTACATAGGAAAGTAAGTATCTGGGCTTGGCTGTCCACCCTCTTCTCTATGTAAACTTCTTTCTCTCAGGTCCTCATGACTCTCTCTTCCCCACAACAAACAGCAGGAGCCAATTAGTGTGCAAGGGGGATCCATGCTGACTGCTTATTGGTCGTAGTGACTGGGAATTGTGTAACTTGATTGGCTGTAGAGTCAGAGGGACACTAGGAGCGGACCAGGAGGGGACCATCTGCAAAAAAAGTAACGGGACTATGTCCCAAGGCACCCCGTTGTGAAAACACACCTGAGTATAGAAGTGCTCTAACACAATGTAATCACAATTCCACTATACACCAACAATATGGTGATAGACGATTCCTATGCTTTGCACAAATTACTTGCAGAATGGAATCAGTTCCAACTTCTCACTTAGATTTATTTAAAGTGGCCATCAAATTGCTGACTTTTCTAGCAGAAGATGTGAGGAAACTATCACTTTCTATGGCTAGGGAAACCCATATATCCATTATACAATTTCCTATTTAGTCTGAGGACAGGCTATGGATATAAAATATTGTATCCTGCTTTAATACAGTCATCTAAAATCAGAATATGAAACATAAATAGGATTTTCAACATCCACTAATGATCACCTATATGACCATAACCACCCAGGGTGCAAATCTTTTCAGCCCCAAGGTAGACAAATAGTGAAGGTGTCATAATCACAGCCATGATACAACTCTGGTGGTAACAGCAGCTTTGGTTCTCTCTCTTTCTCAGTTTCATAAACACGTAAGAGCTATCTGTCACAGAAGCAATTGCTTTGGAATAACTATAGAACTGTATAGACCCAGTTGTAAATCTGCTTGGGGGCTATCATACAAGTGCATCAATGTGCTATTAAATAACGCCAGAGCAGCTCCATGTGGGATGGCAAATGTTGCCATGAATAGAATTATCCTTCCTTTTAAAAAGAGAATGAAACGGAGAAAGCTGATTTATAAACTCATAATTTTAGAATTTAAGTACTATCAATTTTAATGTTTTTGTTTTGTTTTGTAAATCAGTTAGAGGTTTTATGCATCAAGCAGCACACACATTTTGTTAAATAAAAAGAAAAAAGACTTGAAAGGGCGAGACAAGAAGCATCTTATTAGTGATATTTGAATATATAATTTTTATTAGCTCCAATAACATAAATAGAACATTTTATTATTACTTGTTTTATTGGTGCTTGAGCTGCCTTGAAAATGTTTCATTAAAAGATGAGTTAAAATGTTTTAAATTAAATAAAAAGAATTCTCATACTATATAAAGATAGCAAATACCTGTCCTTCTCTTAACTCTTCATGAACCTCAGCTAATACTGGTTCCATAGCAGCAGCCCATTTTCGTTTCTCTGCTGAAGTTGTAGGTTGCAATACTCCAGAAGCGATTAACTTCTCCCTGTTCTGCTGGTATATATACTCAGGTTGCTTGTGGTACTGATGCAATTTTAATGCAGGCTTGGTTAAGGATTAACAAAAACAGTAAGAAATAAAATCATCCATGAAAATGACAAATTTTCTACAATTTAAATAAATAACAAATAAACAACAAACACAAATTAAGCTGTGGAGATGTATCCATGGTAAAAGGATTGAAAATGAGGGGAAGAACCTGCAGTCCATTCCCTGGATCACCATTAAGGTTTCCGGAGGGTTACATCTGCTCAATTAGCAAAAAAATGGCACTTTGCCATATGAAAATCCAGATCTGATCAAATCATAAACATCCAACAAGAACTCTTGACAAAATTCATTATAGGCTGGCAGGGCCGGCTCCAGGCATGCCGTGGGCCGTGGGCATCAGCTTGCCCTGGGCCTCGGCAAGCATGCGCACCTCGCGCATGGCCCCCCCATGCCCCCACCTACCTGTCTCCTGTCTTTTACCATTGCCCTTAATGGAGATGGCGGCCACGGTTTCCCTAAGGGGATGAAGCCTCTGCCGCCATCTTTGTTGATGGCACGTGTGCGTGCTATATGCTCGCATCTCTGCCATCAACTAAGATGGTGGCCGTGACTTCAGTACCTTGTGGAAACCTGCAGCTGCCATCTTCATTAAGGGCAAGGGTAAAAGACAGGAGACAGGTAGATGAGGCAAGGGAATGGCGGGCAGCGAAATGGTGCCGCAGATCACGGATTGGGGAAGGGGAGCGGAGGGGCCCTCAGACCAGTGCCCCACCTGGCCGCCCTTTAAAACCGGCCCTGTAGGCTGGCTTCTAGACATCTTAGAAGGCACATAAAACATTTCTTCTTTTTTGCAATTGACTACATTTATAAATCTCAATGCTAGCTGTGGGTAATGGACAATTGGACAGCCAGTGTGCTGCAGTGGTTAAGGTGTTGGACTATGACCTGGGAGACCAGGGTTTGAATCACCACACAGCCATGAAGCTCACTGGGTGACCTTGGGCCAGTCACTGCCTCTCACCCTCACAGGAAGGCAATGGTAAATCCCCTCTGAATACCGCTTACCATGAAAAACCTATTCATAGGGTTGCCATAAGTCAGGATTGACTTGAAGGCAGTACAACCAAACAAATGGACAATTATTATATTTGCATATATTTGCATAAAATATATTATTATTATTATTATTATTATTATTATTATTATTATTATTATTATTATTATTATTATTATTTGATTTATATCCCACCCTTTCTTCCAGCAGGAGCCCAGGGCGGCAAACAAAAGCACTAAAAACATTAAAACATCATAAAAACAAACTTTAAAACACATTAAAACAAAACATTTTAAAAATGTTACTTAAAAAGGGTATGAAAACATCTTCTAAGATTAAAAACATTTTAAAAAAGAAAGTTTAAGAAGATATTAAAAAGCAATTCCAACACAGATGCAGACTGGGATAGGCTTGTTGAAAGAAGAAAGTCTTCAATAGGCACCGAAAAGATAACAGACATGGCACCTGTCTAATATTTCAGGGGAGGGAATTCCACAGGGTAGGTGCTGCCACACTAAAGGTCCATTTCCTGTGTTGTGCGGAAAGAACCTCCTGATAAGATGGTGTCTGCAAGAGGCCCTCACCTGCAGAGCACAGTGATCGGCTGGGTATCTAAGGGATAAGACGGTCTTTCAGGTATCCTGGTCCCAAGCTGTATAGGGCTTTGCACACCAAAACTAGAACCTTGAACTTGGCCCGGTAGCAAATGGGCAGCCAGTGCAATTATTTCAGCAGTGGGGTGACATGTTGCCGATACCCTGTCCCAGTGAGCCATCTCGCCGCTGCATTTTGCACCAGCTGCAACTTCCGGACCAACCTCAAGGGTAGCCCCATATAGAGCGCATTACAGTAATCCAACCTGGAGGTTACCAGTGCATGAACAACAGTGGTCAGGCTATCCTGGTACAGAAACGGTTGCAGCTGTCTTACCAGCCAAAGCTGGTAAATGGCACTCCTAGCCACTGAGGTCACCTGGCCTCTAGCAACAAAGATGGATCCAGGAGCACCCCCAGACTATGAACCTGCTTTTGCAGAGGGTGTATGACCCTATCCACCAACCCACAGTGCCTCCGTCTTGCTGGGATTTATTGGCCCTCATCCAGCCCACCAGCAACTCCAGGCAGGGGTCAAGGGATTGCACGGCCTCTCCCGGTTCAGAAAAAGATATGGTATGCGCAAACCTCTCCTCCAACACCACATTTCAAATGAGTTGATTTTTCTCTTATCTGCTTTTTTCACTGTCTAACTTTCACATCCATACATAGAGATCGGGAATACCATGGTCTGAATGATCCCGACTTTAGTGTTCAGTGATACATCTTTGCATTTGAGGACCTTTTCTAGTTCTCTCCCAGCTGCCCTACCCAGTCCTAGCCTTCTTCTGATTTCTTGACTATTGTCTCCATTTTGGTTAATGACTGTGCCAAGGTATTGATAGTCCACAACAAGTTCAATGTCGTCGTTGTCAACTTTAAAATTACATAAATCTTCTGTTGTCATTACTTTAGTCTTCTTGACGTTCAGCTGTAGTCCTGCTTTTGTGCTTTCCTCTTTAACTTAGGATGTGTGCTTAGGAAGCAAGGAGGGAGGAGATGGAGAGCAAGATGGGGTGGAGAAAACAACTGTTTAAAAATTGACAAGAGTGGAGGGAGAAAAGAGCTGGAGGGCAAGCAGGCAACAAGGAGGCATTGGCAAAATGGACACGAAGAACTAGCTGCAGAGGGGGAAGTGCCTGGTGCCTCCTGCCCAACAACAGCCTGGCGCAGGACCTCTTGCGCGGGGCCTCCCAGCGCAGGGCCTCCTGCTCAACAACAGCCGACACTGCCATCACATCCTTCTCCTCCTCCTGCTCCAAGCAAGACCCAGGTCTGAGCTTGAGCTGCCGCAGCCACCCCCTATCATAAACCATCACCACCACCACCAGCAGAAGCCCAGGGAGCAGCAGCTGAGCGAGACCGAGGACATGGAGAGAAAGACTATGTTGAAACAGCAAACAGCTTCGCTGTAACAAATGCCTGTCACCCTTCTGCCTCTTGGGAGCTGCCACCGCCACTAACATCTGCTAACTAAAATATGTAACTTGTCCCTCGGGTCCTCCTCTGTGCCTGAGGACTGGAAAGTGGCAAATGTAACGCCAATCTTCAAAAAGGGATCCAGAGGGGATCCCGGAAATTACAGGCCAGTTAGCTTAACTTCTGTCCCTGGAAAACTGGTAGAAAGTATTATTAAAGCTAGATTAACTAAGCACATAGAAGAACAAGCCTTGTTGAAGCAGAGCCAGCATGGCTTCTGCAAGGGAAAGTCCTGTCTCAGTAACCTATTAGAATTCTTTGAGAGTGTCAACAAGCATATAGATAGAGGTGATCCAGTGGACATAGTGTACTTAGACTTTCAAAAAGCGTTTGACAAGGTACCTCACCAAAGACTTCTGAGGAAGCTTAGCAGTCATGGAATAAGAGGAGAGGTCCTCTTGTGGATAAGGAATTGGTTAAGAAGCAGAAAGCAGAGAGTAGGAATAAACGGACAGTTCTCCCAAGAGGGCTGTAGAAAGTGGAGTCCCTCAAGGATCGGTATTGGGACCTGTACTTTTCAACTTGTTCATTAATGACCTAGAATTAGGAGTGAGCAGTGAAGTGGCCAAGTTTGCTGACGACACTAAATTGTTCAGGGTTGTTAAAACAAAAAGGGATTGTGAAGAGCTCCAAAAAGACCTCTCCAAACTGAGTGAATGGGCGGAAAAATGGCAAATGCAATTCAATATAAACAAGTGTAAAATTATGCATATTGGAGCAAAAAATCTGAATTTCACATATACGCTCATGGGGTCTGAACTGGCGGTGACCAACCAGGAGAGAGACCTCGGGGTTGTAGTGGACAGCATGATGAAAATGTCGACCCAGTGTGCGGCAGCTGTGAAAAAGGCAAATTCCATGCTAGCGATAATTAGGAAAGGTATTGAAAATAAAACAGCCGATATCATAATGCCGTTGTATAAATCTATGGTGCGGCCGCATTTGGAATACTGTGTACAGTTCTGGTCGCCTCATCTCAAAAAGGATATTCTAGAGTTGGAAAAGGTTCAGAAGAGGGCAACCAGAATGATCAAGGGGATGGAGCGACTCCCTTACGAGGAAAGGTTGCAGCATTTGGGGCTTTTTAGTTTAGAGAAAAGGCTGGTCAGAGGAGACATGATAGAAGTGTATAAAATTATGCATGGCATTGAGAAAGTGGATAGAGAAAAGTTCTTCTCCCTCTCTCATAATACTAGAACTCGTGGACATTCAAAGAAGCTGAATGTTGGAAGATTCAGGACAGACAAAAGGAAGTACTTCTTTACTCAGCGCATAGTTAAACTATGGAATTTGCTCCCACAAGATGCAGTAATGGCCACCAGCTTGGACGGCTTTAAAAGAAGATTAGACAAATTCATGGAGGACAGGGCTATCAATGGCTACTAGCCGTGATGGCTGTGCTGTGCCACCCTAGTCAGAGGCAGCATGCTTCTGAAAACCAGTTGCCGGAAGCCTCAGGAGGGGAGAGTGTTCTTGCACTCGGGTCCTGCTTGTGGGCTTCCCCCAGGCACCTGGTTGGCCACTGTGAGAACAGGATACTGGACTAGATGGGCCACTGGCCTGATCCAGCAGGCTCTTCTTATGTTCTTATGTTCTTAACATCACCTCCTCTTTCTTGGCGGTGCCGATAATGATAATGTTATTTGTTATTTAATTGTATTTGTTATTAAATTTAATTCTTGTACATTGTATTGCTTTTATTGTATTTTTATTGTATTTTTATATTGTACTTTTATACCTGTGTTTATTTTTCTTTGTAAGCCGCCTTGAGGGCCTTTGGCCGAAAAGCGGGGTATAAATAAAATTTAATAACAACAACAACAATAACTTTCATCAGTATTCACTTCGAATCATTACTGGTTTCTGCTAAGAGTATGGTATCGTCTACATATCTTAAATTATTGATATTTCTCCCTCCAATGTTCACACCTCCTGTCATCATAAGAACAGTTAAAATAATTTGCCTCCTTTTCCCCTATTTATCAGAGAGATAGCAACTCTAAACAATTATTTATCTTCACCCAGGCATTTTAATGTATTTTTAGCTTTTTAATATTACTTAATTTTATTTTTTATTTTTCTTTTACTTTGTTTATATATGTTTTATATTGTTTGCGCAATACACACTTGCTGTATTTTAAATATTGTGGTTTTATCGTGTTGTACACCGCCCTGGGAGCTGTCAGCTATAGGGCGGTTTAGAAATGCAACTAAATAAATAAATAAAATAAATATTTGCAGTTTTGGTAAGCTTCCCCAATGTTTCTTCTAGAAGAATTAGAACCAGAACCTGGAAATTATATAGTATTTGATTCTCTGGAGAAGATACACTTTAAGAGGAATATAGACAGTGTAGCTTAAAAGTTCTCTGCCTTCCTGATTCCTTGCTCATATTAGCTGTACCATTAGCAGTCAGTGACATAAGAGCAGATGATTAGTTTAATGAACCTGTATAGTGGACAGAGTTAGAGAACTGAGGCCTGGAAGACTTGGATTAAAGTTTCTGCTCCCTGGGTAGCTATGGACAAATTCCTATATCTCAGCCTACCCTACCCCACAATGTTGTGGTCAATATAAAACGGGATGGCTCTGTGTACATCTCCCTGATCATCTTCCAAGAAGATACAAATGGAATTAATACAATGGGATTAATACAAGGATACAAATGGGATTAATACAATCCAAAACATAAGCCAGTGGTATATTAATATGTGCTTGAAAGTGGTGGAACTAGTCTGTAAAATAAACACTCTATGAATATTGTGCATTACTGCATTACTCTTTTGGAGCAAAATTTCATTTATTCATACTTTTGTTTAAAGGTGCCATGAGAGTTGGGGCACTCTGAAAGATTCCTGACATTTTTGCTATCTGAGCAAACTCTGGGGTTGGCCGTTTCTGATAACTGGAGAAGGGGTTCATCCTGTTTTGGATGGGGGTTGCACTCCTCTAAAGAAATAGCTTGAGAGTCCTCTTGAATCTCCTGTTGCTTTTGGATGTTGCAGGTTACACCAGCAGCCAAGCAGGAGTGCCTTTAACAACTCTCTGATTTGCCAACTGCATCCTTACCCAGGGAAATCAGACCTGGCCACAGTCATTCATGCTATCATAATCTCTAGGTTAGATTACTGTACTGCACTCTACATGGGCTGCCCTTGGAAGAAAGTCTGAAAACTTCAGCTAATCCAGAATGCTTTTGGCAGAACAGATCATATTATACTGGTTCTATTTCAGCTTCACTAGATGCCAATTTGTTTCTGGGTTCAATTCAAAGTGTTAACCAGCTGTTAAAGCCCTTGAAGTACTGTAATGCGCTCTATAATGGGGAATTTAGTATATCCACACATATATAATCATAGATATTAAGAAGGTATATGCTTTATAATCATAAGGAGGCCTGTTAAGACCCTGAGATCCAGGCTCACAGAGAACCCTAAAAAAGTCCATAGGCTTCAATCAGACCTGTAAGCAAAACCTGTTGCTGACAGGCAACGGTCACAGTGATGTTATGTTTCCTTGCCAAAAAACTCAGCCGGTGCATGACTGATAATTATTAATTAGCATATTCTTTAGAATCAAAAGGGCATTTAACCTGGAAAAGGCTGTGATTGATTTGAATAGGTAGAAATCACTTATATGTGATTCTTGGGTAATGCCATCTAGGGGAAAAAGCTTTACAACATAATCAAAGGATTTAATGAGATAAATGGTGTGATTTTATAATGATTTTAAAATAACCCAGTGTGTTATATTATACTACAACTTTATAAGTGTGTTTTTCATGGTGAAAAAGTAGTCTGAGGTGGCTTCTCTTTTCTATTTTCTCTGAGGCTGAGAGATAGGAGCTGGTTTTAGAATTGCCCAGTGTATTTCTTAACTAAGTGAACTTCCAGCACAGTACAGCTCCTTAATTATAACCTTTCCTCTACAGTTAAGTATTTTGCAGTTAGAGATGGAATTTTTAAGAAAATACAAGAATTAAGAAACCCTATTAAGATACTGTGGAGCTCAGGAAAATTCAGCCATCCTGAGTTGAGGCAAAACCCAAGGAGGTGTACCGGGTCAGCATGGCTAATCAGAAACAATGAAACAATGGATGTACCAAGTATGCTTGAAAGCACATTCACAATAGTAACTGTTTCAACTGGCCTAAAAGAGCATTAGTCTTGAGGGACAGCAGAACAATGGTGATATTAACAAGATGGACAGAATGTTGGAATCAGGAGTAGAATTACCTAATGCTTTCTGACTGGTTTGGAACGATTGCAGGAGGGAAGAACTGTGATGTTATGTGGGCAGGAACTTATGGGATTGGTAAACTAATGTCACACGTGTATTCAGTACTGTATAAAAGATCTGTGCAGACTGTGCCTCAGTCCAGATTTTCTGGGAGGCTGACCCTGCATATGCTTGTAACGAATAAAGGCCTACCTTTTTGATTCAAGCCTGTGTCCTCAAATTTCTTAAAGGACCCCCAGCAAAGATCCCATAGGAGAAAAATTCTCCATCACTCTACTTGGGGCTTTTTGGGGGACTGGTCCTAAAGCTGCAGCTGGCAAAGAACGTTGCAGCCAGGTTGTTGAGTGGAGCACCTGGATGCACACATACTGATGATGACGTGGACAAGGTGCTTGTGACAATAAGGCCAGCAAAGTGTCCTCTCGACCCTTGCCCTTCTTTGGCTTATTAAAGCTTGCCAAGGGGGTTGACCAAGTGGATCCAGGGTGTGATCAACGCATCATTGCGGGAGGGAGTGGTTCCAGCTGCCCTGAAAGAGGTGGTGATTAGACTGCTCCTGAAAAAGCTCACCCTGGACCCATTGGTTTGTGACAACTACCGCCTGGTCGCAAATAGGGAAGGTGATTGACAGGGTTGTAGTGCAGTAATTGCAAGTACTCTTGGATGAAACAGATTATCTTGACCCATTCCAGTCTGGGTTCAGGCCTGGTTATGGGACTAAATCGGCCTTGGTCACCCTGATGGATGACCTTTCTCGGGAGAAGGACAGCAGGAGTACAACCCTGTTATTCTTACTTGATCTCTCAGCAGCTTTTGATACCATTGACCATGGTATCCTTCTAGGTTGACTTCCTGAGATGGGTATTGGAGGCACTGTTTTAAAGTGGTTCCAATCCTATCTCCAGGGTTATTTTCTGAGAATAGCAGTGGATGATTGTATTTCAGGCCCCTGGCAGTAGTGCTGTGGGGTGCCACAGGATCCCCCATGCTATTTAACAACTATATGAAGCCCTTCGGAGTGCTCATCAGGAGATTTGGGACTAGGTGTCAGCAGTACGCTGATGATACCCAGCTCTATTTCTCTGTAACATCTGAATTAGGAGAAGCCATGCAAGCCCTGCACCGCTGCCTGAACTCAAGGTGGGCTTTTTGAGGGCCAATAAACTGACTCTCAATCCTAGCAAGACTGTGACGCTCTGAATTGGTAGTTCCTGAGTACAGATAATTGGTCAGTTGCCTGCTTTGGATGAGGTCATACTCCCTCTGAAAGAGCAGGTATGTAGTCTGGGGGTGCTCCTGGATCCATCTTTGTCACTAGAGGCCCAGCTGACCTCCGTGGCTGGGAGTGCCTTTCACCAACTTCGGATGGTAAGACAGCTGCAGCTGTTTCTGGACAGGGATAGCCTGACCACTGTTGTCCATGCACAGGTAACCTCCAGGTAGGATTACTGTAATGTGCTCTATGCAGGGCTACACTTGAGGTTGGTCCGGAAGTTGCAGCTGGTGCAAAATGAGGCAGAAAGACTGCTCACTGGAGCAGCTTATCGCCAGCATGTCACTCCAATACTGAAAGAATTGCACTGGCTACCTATTAGCTACTGGGCTAAGTTCAAGGTTCTAGTTTTTGTGTACAAAGCCCTATACAGCTTGGAACCAGGATACCTGAAAGACCATCAATGCGCACTGCAGGTGAGGACCTCCTGCAGATACCATCTTATATCAGGAGGTCCGCTCCACACAACATAGGAAATGGACCTTTAGTGTAGTGGCACCAACCCTTTGGAATTCCCTCCCCTTAAATATTAGACAGGTGCCATCTCTGTAATCTTTTTTGTACCTACTCTTTCAACATGCCTTTTAAATAGAGACCTTATCCCAGACTGTATCCATGTTGGAATTGTTTTTTAATATATTTTTAAACCTTATTTAGAATGCTTTTAAAGTTTTTTAAAAATATATTTTTAAAGATATTTTGTTTTAATATGTTTTTAATGGTTGTTGTGTTTTAAAATATTTTAAAGTCTGCTTTTATGATGTTTTAAAGTGTTTTTAGTGCTTTTGTTTGCCGCCCTGGGCTCTACTGGGAGAAATGGCGGGATATAAATCAAATAAATAAATAAATAAATATTATACCTGTGGCTGCCAATACTTTACCAGGCCATGTTCAATGTCTTCTTGTTAACATATAAAGTTCTGAACAACTCAGGACCAGGTTACCTGAAAGACCCCTGCCCCTGTATAGACCTGTAGATCATTTGGGAAAATTATATTCATAGCACTGCCCTCTACAGAATATCATAGAACTATGACCCAAAAATGGGCATTTTCTGCTGTTGCCATTATGTTACAGAATGTCCTTCCCTCTGCCATATGTGAAGCAGCAACCTTGAGTTGCTACAGACATCCTGTAAAGACTGATCTTTTTGCCCAGGCTTTCCCTGACCCCTAAGATCAGATCTTGTTTTATGTGTTTATGTATCTGAATCCTCTCCATTCCTGTTTTATGTGTTTTTATATGTTTTATGCTGCTGTTTTATTGGTTGCATTTTAATGATACGGTTTGTCTGTATATTGTATACCATTTAGAGATTTTAAAAATATTAAGTGGTTTATAAATGGATTTAATTAATTAATTCTGTTACCTGCACTGACCAGGGCAGAAGGCAGGGAGACAGGCAAAACCTGCTTCAGGCTATGCCATTGTAAAGCTGGTATAACAATCAGATTCAGTGCCATCAAGTGGTAACAGTGGGGCCAGCTCTAGATTCAGCGAAGCTCAGGGTAGCTTGTACCTTTCCCTCCTTACCCCCAGAATGACCTGTTTGGGGGCTTTCTGTGGGCTGCCACAGTCAGGACGTTCAGTAGCAGTACTTCTGCCTCCCCAAACGTTTGTGAGCAGAGCATACAGCTCCACATCAAGAGAGAGAAACTAGCATCACTCTGTATGTGGAGGCCAGCACAGTGTTCTGGCCTGGAGAGAAGAAGACCTCTGCTTAGCTCCATCTGCACACACACACAGACTCCAGCACAGTGGATCAGAGGTCTGGATTAGTCCCTAAATCAGGAAGTCTTGAAATGAATTTGATTAGGAGAGGGGAAAGGATCAGTGCAATGTTCATAACAGAACTATATCCCTCAAGCCCACCACTTTCTGATTTAACAACTGATAGTGTTGTGTGATTTTATCTTTACAGCTTCACATCTCAAAAACAATTCACAATTAAATATAAAGCTGAAATCCTGTAACAGCTATGCATGTGTAAACACTGCCGATTAATGGAATTACATATAAATCACTGTGGAAAAAGTGCAGCTGAACAGTTAGAGACGAGGCTTCCAGTGAACTTTATGGAGATGAGAAAAAATATTAAATAAAATACAGTTTTATGGAGTAGTTTAAAATCAACCTACCAAAGGCTCCAGTTTTATGGGCTGCTGTCGCTTTCTGGTTCTTTCTTGTGATTTTGTACTATGTTCAAATTTCAGAGCTTCAGTATTTGCTGCCATCTGTTTTGGAGCTGCACTAACCAGTCTCTTTTTTAATTCATTTCTTGAAACAGAATTTTTCCCAGATGAAGATGAGCGTTCTTCACTTGAACTAGCTTGCTCACTTCTGCCAGTCGCAGTATCTGATGGTTGTGGAGTAGACTGAATAGATGGCAATGACACCCTTTTAGGCATCATTCCCTGAAAATGATACACATCACTTTTGAACTTTAATTTAATAAAACTACTAATGCATTTTAACCTACCATAAAATACTTTGCACAGCTGGTATAGCACAGTGGGAGGACAGCCTGGCTGAGAGTCCAGAGCCTGTGAGTTCAAATCCCCGCTCATGTCTCCTGGGTGTCAAGGGCCACCAAAAGATCACCCCCACAGTGAGTGGCTCAGGGGTTACGTGCCCTGCCACCTGTGCAGCCATGGGCAAGCTGCATAGTTTCAAGGAGCCCAGTTGCCCCCCAGCTGGCAGTTGCGGACAAGGAAGGGGCTGGCTTGTGCAGCTGTGGCAAGCTGAGCAGGCCCTAGCCAGCTGGGGAGGACTAGCCTCAGAGGGAGGCAATGGTAACCCCTCCCCGAATACCGCTTACCATGAAAACCCTATTCATAGGGTCGCCGTAAGTCGGGATCAACCTGAAGGCAGTCTATCTCCATTTTTCAAAATACTTTGCACAATCCAATACCAAAAAGATCACAGAAAAATTAGCTCCCATAAAACTGTACTAGGACAAATGGACTGCCTTCAATTCAATCCCAACTTACAGCAACCCTATGAATAGGGTTTTCATGGTAAGCGGTATTCAGAGGGGGTTTACCATTGCCTTCCTCTGAGGCTGAGAGGCAGTGACTGGCCCAAGGACACCCAGTGAGCTTCATGGCTGTGTGGGAATTCGAACCCTGGTCTCCCAGTTTGTAGTCCAGCACTCTAACCACTAAACCACATTGGCTCTTACTATGCCAAATACATCAACTTAATTGATATTAAACAGACTAAGGAGCAGCAAACTATCCAAAGAGCTCTATTTGGTTGAGGACTTTCCTTGGATAAGCAAAATATTTGATAATTTTTATTCTATGAAAAGAAATAATGTGGTTATAAAGGGAAAATATACTTTAGTATCTAAGTGTAGTATTTGCTATTTTTATATCATAAATATGTTTATTTCAAATTCCATTGATTTCAGTGGAACTTACTTTCAAAATAAATGATACAGAATTCAGATTTATTCCTCCCACATTTCCTTAACATCTGGTTTTTGTTTTATTCTGTTTTAATTTTACTGTTTAATTTTGGTTTAGATTTGTATATTTGGATTAGATTTGTATATTTGGGTGAAGGGCAGACTATAAATACTTCTAATAAATAAATAAGTATTTGTCAGGTATTTATTTATGCTGATTTAAGTTAGCTACACATGGAGTATTGTATTGCTATTGTAGTGGTGGGGCAGTATAGGCAAGGAACCTGACACAAAAATACACATGCTTACATAACAACAAATGAACTAGCACAAGCCAGCACGTTTCCTTTCACCCACAAGTGGAGGAAATTTAAAGCTTCCACTTTACTCCTGGTTAGCAACAAGCCATGATTTGTTGTCATGTACACATTTGGCAAATGGTGGTTCGTTCAAACCACAGACTGGTAACAAGCCAGGATATCAAATCAAGATGAATATTTCCTGTATCAAACCAGAGTTCTAGCCTGATATCCTAGCTTGTCAGCAATCTGTGGTTTGCACAAGCTAACATTTGTCGAGTTGACCATAGCAACTTGCTAATCAACAGATTCTTCCTCACATATGTAAGAACCTGAGGCTTGCGCAGGCTCATACATGCAACGATCAACCACAGTTTGTTATTATATCTCTGAACCAGATTGCCACATTATTGTCATAAACAGTACTGAGATACCACACATACTACATTTTGAACACTCTGAAGACTATACAGCCAACATAATCATTACTATATAATACCAAGGATGACATGGTACAATTGTTATATAGTTCCCATGCAGAGAACATTTTGACAGGTACTGTATAACTTGTCATGCATGCGAGAGAAAAGCTGAACCTGCCCAAATTCTCTCTTTTATACCAACGTTGTTGCACCCCCTGTGGCCCCACCATTATTTCCTTGTTTGCTTTTGGGGGTTGTTATTGTTTTGGGGTTGTTGTCTGTTGTTTTTAAGAGAAGAGGCAGACAGAAGGGTGACCATTAGTAGAGCGGCTCCTTTTTCTTTAATAGTAATGTAGAAGATGATCTTTAGGTACTGTACATGTGAGGTTGTTTATCCAAACATGAGAAGCTGAACCTGCAATAAATCCCTCTACTTCTCTATTGGTATATAGGGACTGTGCTTTCCTTTTAACTGGTCACCCTAAAGAGAGGAAAGAGAAAACCGGCATATACATAATACAACAAAACACCACACTGGAAATGGGTCCCCTGCTGCAGTTTGGGATTAAAGGTGGGCCCTCAGTCTATGTTAAATGTACAAGAGCCCCGTCTTGACCCCCTATCCCCGGGATGGAGAGTTTGCGGCACTCCCGCTGCTTGTTGGACTCCAACTCTCATCAGCCCCACCCAGCATGGCCAATGATCAAGGATGACGGGGGCTGGAGTCCAGCAACGTCTAGAGGGCCACGGGTTCCCCAGCCCTGTCCTATCCCCACAGTTCGCATCTTTTGATTTCTCCCTCCTCAAAAGAAAGTCTTCCATCTTCTGGCGTTGGGAATGGCCCGGGGCCTTACGACTGCTGCTTGGGGGCTGCTCTTCATGGAAGGGGAGAAGAAGGGGCGTCTTCTTGGGGCGGCTGGGGTCGCCCTCGCCGTTGGGGGATAGGGAGGAGCGGAGACAACTACCTTTGCAAAGAGGAATGCGTTCAAAAGGTCGCGGGGAGGCGCCGGGATGTCGGAACGTCCCTACTTCTTCGCATTAAAGGGGGGGGGAAGCGACAGGAATTTCTTCGCTCTCCAGAGAGTCCTCCCGTTACCTGGCAACCGCCCCTCTACCTCGCTATCCCATGGTTCCCCGGGCGGGACGCGAAGAAAGCGCGGTCGGTCCATGTCTCCGTGGTTACTAGAAGCGGCCGCTTCCGCGCCTCCCTCGTGACTGTCAATCAAAGCCCACCTTTTGTTTTCTCGCCCAGCCAAGCAGCGTAGGGCTAGGCTCAAAGGGCGGAGAAGGGCTCTTCCCTTAAGAAAACGAGAACGCTTTTTGCCCCAGCCATGCAATTGCGTAATGACTCCTCCTTCACAGCGGAAACCATCGACCCCACAACCATTGCATATGATTATTCATCTGAATTAGTTGCCGCACTATAAAATAACTCGCACGCCTTGCCCGGTGGAAACTGTAATTTTTTAAATATTTATGCATACACGCTCGTGCTCTCAGAGTGCTTCCGATACACTATTTTATAATGCTTACAACACATCTGACAAGCTAGCCAGTCTTATTATTGCCATACTAAGACGCCTTTCTATAAGGGTACCTAGTGAGTTCTTGGCAGAGGCATAGCCACAACGCAACACTAGCTTTTCGCAGAGGATTTTACGACGTCGTTCGACCTAGCTTAAGTTTAAATGTGTATGTCTCTCATGTGTGCGTTTATATTCTCTACTTTACTAACCAAAAGCAACGTGCTGTTTCCCACCAGCCCCCCATCTCACATCACTTGGGCGACATCTAGTGTCAAATCAAGTCTAGTGCTGAAAGTGCCTTCATATTTTGATTTGGCACGGATCCGTAAAGTGTTGACTGCCGGGTTCTCAGTCTATATTGGTGACATGTTTTCTTTTGCAGCATCTTGAGATTTCATCTCTCTGCGTTTGGATTGCTTTGGATGCTTACTGCTTTTTGAATTTCTTTGCCACTCTTTGGCCACCTTGGCCACACCAACGCAAATGGATTCTGTTGCCATTGTCATGAAAGCTCACACAATTAAAGAAAAAATAGTCAACTAATCAATGGACTTTAAATTGATTAGACTTGCATAAATTTTCACACAAATAAAATATTTCAGTATGAAGAAAATGTTCATATGGAAAAAACACTTTTATATTTTCTTACATTTATATCCCACTTTTCTTTCATCAATCATGAAGCCAAGGTGGTGTGCCTAAATGTGGTACACAGAAGGTCTCTCATCTAGGTAGCTTAATGTGGCTTCAGAATGAAAAGCATAAAATTATGCACACTTGTTACAGCTGACATTATCTTCTCTGTCTTCTAAAGCACTCTCCCCTTAATGAGAGAAATAGCACTTGTCTCCGCTTTTTTCTAAGCATTTGCATTTTTAAAAAAAGTTTCTAAAGTCGTTTTAACCGATTAGTTTATTAACTGATGCAATGACCAAATATTACAGTCCTAATTTGTGAGAGAGGCAGTCCTCAGTGTGCATGGTGTGTTAAAGAATGTAAGATAGGTTGCTGTCCCAAAGAGCTTAAAGGGAAGGAATAAGTGATCATTTCAGTTACACATTCTTAAGTTTAGCTATAGCCTCTGTTGCATTGGGAACAACAAAGAGTCTTGTAGCACCTTAAAGCCTAACAAACTGATTATGGCATAAGTTAGTGGACCACAGCCCACTTTACAAGATGTATCAACTGTTATCCTGTGTAGCAGATACTGTATATGTACATGATTTGGGAGGCAAGAGCTTGCAAACAGTGAGGTTACAGGAAAATGTAATGCAAAAAGTACAACCATCCTGATATTTGTAAGAGAATCAACACATACAGGGTGATAAGAAACTTTGGCTTCATGCCACAGAAGATGGAATTGAGCTGCTTAATACATTATAATTCAGCAGTTTCATGTTGCCTCTGTAGTTCCTTTGGTTGAGGAGGGCCACTTTAAGATGAGTTACAGTGTGTCTTGGTACATTTAAATGCCTCCTCACTGGTATTTGGATATTGCCATTTCCCATGTCAGATTGGTGCCCATTTATTCTTTTGCATAAAGACTGACTTGTTTATCCTATGCAGAAGGGCAATACTAGCACATTATGCCATATGTTACATTAGGAGACGAGCAAAAGTATCAACCCCTCATGTTGTGGACGGCATTATTACATCCTTTAATAGTGCTGCCACACAGGGGCAGAGGTAGCATCCAAGTCTGCTGCAGGGTCTGGTCCCTCTCTACCATGTACCCTGTTATTGCGGGTGAGCAGCTGTTTTAGATTGGGAGGGGGCTGTGTAAAGCAAGTACTAGACTGTCACCCGAGGCCTGTGAGAGGGAAGTGTCATTGTCCAGGATGGTTTGTAGATCACTGAGGATGCATGTGAGAGGTTGAAGCTGGGAGCTAGAAGTGACAAATGTCATTCTGTCATCCTGTAATAGATTATTCCTGGGTAACGGCCTGGCCTTGTTGATCTATTCTTTCACATTATCAGGTGGGCAGTGTAGTCTGAGTTGTGCCCAATATAAATTTTATTTTTAAAAAAGTGCAGAAATAGCCACTGATTTTCTGCGTAAGTGGTTTCTGATAGCATGAATGTTTCATTACAGCTTTCTTCTTTTACATCTCCTTATCTGCTCTGTTTAGGTAACTGAAAGATGAGAAATTAGAACTGTAGATAATTTAGAGTTAGACTATTAAAGAGAAAAAACAAAGAATCACATGGATAGAAAAGAGTTGTATGGAGTTATATTATTATTGAATTTGTTATTCCAGAAGTTAATAAAAAGTGCCCATCTTTCTATGAATCTTTCTTGATTATTTTCCCCCGATAGGTTTTCTGGTAAGTCAATTTAGTCATTAGGACAATTTTCCATAGCTCTTGTAGCCAACAAAACATTGCAACTCTTTTTTCTTTCCAAAGCTGGACAGTACATAGCTTCACTCCTGTGAGTAGACTGGAGAATAGTTGTAAATCTATACTGTTCACTTCTGGTTTTATCATGCATAAAAATGTAGTCCTTTTTAATACACACACACACATATATATTCTGTAATAGCTTGTACTGGATTAAAAACCAAATTTCAGATGTTTTTTATCTTTACACGACTCCAAAAAATGTGAAGATAATCTACTCCTGACCATTCTTGACCTCTTACATCTCCAGCAAGACAAGGTGGTATATCTTGCTTAATTTAAGGAGAGCAAGATACCATTGGTAGAAGGATTTTAAAAAATTCTTTCAGGTTAGTGCTTGTTTATGTTGCTGGCATTGTTTTGAAATCCCATCCATTCTGTCTGCAATATAGAAAGCTTGTAATTTCTAAATTTCAAAAACACATGCCAAAGCTTTCTAAAAGTGAAGATTTCACTGTGATTGCTACACATTCTGTGTCACCGTATTATAAACAGGTGATCCAAAGTGCCTGTAACAACTCAGACAACTCTACTGGCATAAGCACCTTGCTCATGAAAGTAATTGTGCTTATGCTCTACAGGGAAGCAAATGAACAAGTCATCAGACTAGGTCAGCCTCTGGACTGGGCTGCACATCACATTAAGCCACTGGCTTAACAAACACATGGCTGAAAAGTTATTGCTGCACACTTCTCCACCTCTCCTCCTGCTGTCATGCCAGAGAAAACAAAGTAGAGTCTGGCTTGCCACTTGACCCCTGCATCATGGTTTCTTTCTCGCTAAACAAAGCATAAGCAATAAGTCAAGAACAAACCTTGGTTTCTGCTTGTGACTTATTTGGAGAGAAACAAACTGCAAGTCTGTGTTCAGACATTGCAAGTCAGTATGCTGCTTATTCACATTGAACCATAGTTTGTTTTTAAACCATGTAATGTGCAAACTAGGCCTCTGAAATAAAATTTAGCACTCTGAATGGATTGGCTTCCATCTGTAATTGCTGTACTGTCTTTTACCATTCTACAGGCTAAACTGAGAAAAGGAAAAAATGCAACAAAAGCTGTCACACACTATGCTACTCTTCTTATCTATGGTGTTTTGAGTCAGTCCAACATTGCAAAATTAATGGTAATACCTTGGCAGCACATCAGTTGTGCAGGGCATATACAGTCATTGCTTGCCTTTGCATCCTTAAAATACACGAAGGGGAAACAATAACACCCCCATATTTTTGTGTATTCAAAGAGAGTAGTGAAGAATTCACATGAGTGCATCACAACTGACACACACATTTTACAGAGCTGGGTATCATTTCCACTATAATAGCATTTATATAGTATTTCAAGTATTAAAACACGTTCCCTACCTAAATGTAGATAATCCATACAACAGCCCTATAAGGCTGACCATTATTATAGTCTTTATATTGCAGATGGGGTGCAAGATGATGATGGCTAAGGCTGAGCTGGGCTGTCTAAAACTACGTTATGAGTTCACAGCCAAGGTGAGATCTGAATTGAAGACTTCACAGCCAACAGCTAGCTCTCTCAGTCAGTGTAAGCCAGACAGGGATCTTAAAAAGTATCCAGGTCCATAAATAACTGGCTCAGATTGAAAATTCCTTAAATCCAGAATTTATTACAACAGATGGATTATTCAAGATTTATATTGTAAAGTTTATCATCTGGATGGTAACAGGGCAGAGCAATGTACTGCCTTCAAGTTGATTCTTATGGTGACCCTATGAATAGGGTTTTCATGGTAAGCGGTATTTTGAGGGGGTTTACCCTTGCCTTCCTCTGGCAGACCAATAACTCCTATTAAAATGCACTTGCACGTTACTCTAAGATGGATTACCAGAGGCAAAGCAAGACAGAGTTCCTGAGGAACTTTGACAAATCGTCATGCAGGGATGATAAAAGCTGAATCTGATGAAATTTCCTCTTCAATACAAGAACTCCTACAGGTACAAGAGCCCTGTCACCTCATGGTCACCCCAATTGCCTTCCATGCAAAATTATTCTTATACTAGATAAGAACTTAGTAATTGCCTTGCTGGATCAGACAAAGTGGATCTAGTCCATTTGGCCCATATCACCATCTCTGGCCAGCTATGCCCACCTGAAGTTATGACATCAGGTGCAGGGCAGGAAAAGCCACAGCTGCCAAGGAACTATCAGAAGCATATGAATGCGCTCCCAATTGTTCCTTTGCAGCAGGGTTCACAAATGGTGGTGAATACAAGCCCTACTGCTTTTGGAAGGGATTAGATCCACTCTGGAGTTGCAATTGGGAGCTCCCAAGCAGAACCAGTCCCAGCAGGGCTTGCATTCAGTGCCAGATGTAAACAGCACCAAATGCATGCCCTGATGCAGAGGAAAACAGCAGGGCTTGCATTTGACACTGAAATTAAATAGCACCAAATGCGAGCACCACTACCAAAGAGCATTTAGGAGCAAGCTTGTTCCTTTGCAACAGGCTTGCATTTGGCACTGTTTAATGTGAGTGCTGAATGCAAGCCCTTCTGCTGTCCAGTGGGCTTAGATTCACCTGGCCATTATAAGATGCCAGGCAAGTGATATCTATGCAGACCCAACACACACACGCTTATCAAAAGTGGCCTGTGCAGAGTGCCCACTTTTTGATCTGGCTCAACAAAAAAAAATGGTTCCCCACCTCTGATCTAGTCCAGCATTCTGATTCCAGCAGTAAGTAGCCAGTTGCCTCTGTGTGTTCAATGATTTCCCCTCCCCACCAATTCCATCACTCTGAGTCATAAATATATGCTGGAGGTGGAGCAAGATGGATTTATTATCATTGTTGAATTATAGGATTTCTACAGCCTTGCCACCACCCCGTTTATCTACTTGGTCTCCTGAACCCAAATCTGCCCACACCTGTTTCAAGGCAAAATTAAGTTTATGCACGCCACAGAGGTGGGAAGTATAATGGGACAGATGACCAGTAGAGAAACACCATGAGGTGAAGCAGCTGCACCCTATATCAAATCATTGAAGGGATAGCTACCAGCAATAGGCTAGGATCTAGCAACCCTTCTGAAGGGGCAGAACGCACACAACATTTATTTATTTCAGACAGCCTTCAAAAATTGTTCAGATGATGTCTTGTGGTAAACCAATTTGTACTGGCGCGAGGAGCAAGTTTTGAGCTGCCATGCACACCTGTATTCTATGAGACAAACCGTTTCCTAACATGAAAATAGCAGGTGTGAAAAGTA
Organism: Rhineura floridana; assembly: GCF_030035675.1. Classification (NCBI taxonomy): domain Eukaryota; kingdom Metazoa; phylum Chordata; class Lepidosauria; order Squamata; family Rhineuridae; genus Rhineura; species Rhineura floridana. Next base: position 139,889,718 of record NC_084480.1, read on the forward strand.
TAATCTCCTAAAGAGTGAGTGAGTGAGTAGTGTGTGTGTGTGTGTGTGGAACTATTGTTAAAAACACAGGAATGGGGCCAATAAAAAGTGACAAGTACCAAGACTCGGGGGGGGGGGAGAGGAGAAAAGGCAGTAATAACACTGAAGTAGATGACTGTGTGGATCTGCAAAGGATGGACAGCACTTCATTCCAGACAGTTCAATTTTGGTCAAAATAATATTTTCAAACCCAAGTTCCTATTACTTTGAGATGCTCAAACCTTTCTTTAGCATCAGACAAGACATGATGTAGAAACAACAAACAAACCCCAAAACAAATTGTATTTAAGTCAGTTTCATACAGCTAAATAACAGCTATGTTACATATACTTCTCCCAAAATCATCATGGGATAACATGAAAGAATTCTTCTGCAAGAGAAGGATAAATAATGGCTTTCATTAAAAACATCTTCTCCTGTATTCGGCCTGGTCAAACCAGTTAATCATGTTAATGGTCCAGATTCAGGAAAAGGATGAGGCCACAAAAATCCACTTAGATGATCTGTCATTCAAAAAAGTTATTTCCTCATTTCCCCCAGATCCTTTAAAAGAAAAGTACGCAGTTCTACATGGAAGGTTCACTCCAGCATCAGCATTATCACTGGAGACAACATCAGCGTCAATGTGAAGGCAGAGAAGAACACAAATAGCCCATTGGAGCAGCTGGTGTCTGTCTGGATGTGACTGGATCGCCCATGTCCCCGTGGCTGAGGTTCTACAGTAATGTATCCATTAATTATGCGAATCCGAGGAGGTGGATCAGTGGTACTACAAGGCAAGAAAGAAAAGAGTTTTAATCAGATGTCATGCACAAAAACAGCAGCAAAATGGACACATACCAAAGGGTACATTCGCACTATAGGATAGAATTACATGATACACATTATAGGAAACACAGGCAGCTCAATATTGAGTTCTCCCCCTTCCCTTCTATAATGTGTAGCAAATGGTACCCCAGCTCTTGATGTTATCATGCTATGCATTTACCTGCCCTCATGAGTAGCAGCCAATAATGTGGAGCGGAGCCAGGAAAATGCACAAGCCTTATGGGGTGAAGACAAGGGGTAAGGTTTACTAAGGTTGAAAATACTGCTTGTGAATGCCAGGTGGGTGAATGGTAAAACAACGGGCATTCAGGACTTGATCCTGGACGAGCACGCCAACCTGGCTTGTATCACGGAGACCTGGTTGGGTGAAGCTGGGGGGGTTAATCTCTCAGCTTTGCCCACCAGGTTTCTCTGTGCAGCAGCAGGCGAGACCTGGGGGATGGGGAGGTGGAGTTGCAGTAGTCTATCGTGATACCATCCCCCTGACCAGGTGCCCCTCCCACAGTCTTCGTGGTTCGAGTGTGTGTATCTGAAGTTGGGTGGCCGGGACAGAATAGAGATTCTGTTGGTGTACTGTCCACCCCACTGCTCAACAGTCTCCCTTCCTGAGCTAGCCGGGGTAGTCTCGGGGTTGGTGTTTGAGTCCCCTTGGCTCGTGGTACTGGGGGACTTCAACATCCATGCCGAGACTGCTCTGTTGGGAGTGGCTCAGAATTTCATGGCCTCCATGACAACCATGGGTCTGTCCCAAGTATTATCTGGTCCCACTCATGCTGCTGGCCACACTCCGGCCCTTGTTTTCTGTGCTGGATGGGATGATGGTGACCTTAGTGTGGAGGAACTTCTTATAGTTCCGTTGTCATGGACAGACCACTACCTGGTTGGGTTTAGACTCATTGTGACTCAGGACCTCTGCAGGGGTGGGGGACCGATTAGGATGGTCTGCCCCAGGAGGCTGATGGATCCGGATGGTTTCCTGATGGCTCTTGGGGATTTTCCTGTCACCTCGGCAGGCGATTCTGTTGAAGCCCTGGTTGACCTCTGGAATGGGGAAATGGCCAGGGCGGTGGACACGATTGCTCCTGAGCGTTCCCTCTCACGGAGTGGAGCCAAACCAGCTCCCTGGTTTACCAGGGAGCTGGCAGTGATGAAACAGATAAGACGGGGACTAGAGCAACGTTGGCGGAAGACTCAGAGCGAGTCTGGCTGAACACGGGCTAGAGCCTATCTGAAGGTCTGCTCCGTGGCAGTGTGGGCAGCAAAGAAATTATTCTTTTCTGCCACCATTGCGTCTGCAGGGAGCCGTCCAGCGGAGCTGTTTCAAGTGGTCAGGGGTCTTTTACATTCTGGCCCCCGAGAGGGTAATACAGACCACTCAACAGCCTGCTGTCAAGAATTTGCACGGCACTTTACACATACAATCGCCCAGATTCGCTCCGACTTGGACGCTATAGTTGATACAGTCTCAGGGGATGTAACTCTGGCTCCTGCTTGTCCAATAATGGATTCTTTTCAATTCGTACAGCCTGAGGATGTGGACAGGACCCTTGGAGAAGAGAGAGCCACCACATGCTTGCTAGACCCTTGCCCCTCCTGGCTCATTAAAAGTGCCAGAGGGGGGACTGGCTGAGTGGGTGAGGTGAGTGGTCAGTGCCTCCCTACAACAAAGCAGAGTTCCAATGTGCCTAAAGGAGGCTGTTGTAAGGCCATTGCTGAAAAAGCCCTCCGTGGATCCCTCTATAATGGATAATTATCGGCCATTGTCCAACATTCCATTTCTGGGCAAGGTAATAGAGCATGTGGTGGCCTCCCAGCTCCAGAGTTTCCTGGATGAAACAGATTATCTGGATCCATTTCAGTCTGGTTTCAGGCCTGGTTATGGGACAGAGACAGCTTTGGTCGCCTTGGTGGATGACCTACGCAGAGAACTGGACAGGGGGAGTGTGTCCCTGTTGGTTCTTTTGGACCTCTCAGCGGCTTTCGATACCATCGACCATGGTATCCTTCTGGGCTGCCTTGCTGGGATGGGACTTGGGGGCAATGTTTTACAGTGGCTCCGTTCCTTCCTGTAGGGGTGTACCCAGAAGGTGGTGCTGGGGGATTCCTGTTCGACTCCTTGGCCGTTGGCCTGTGGGGTCCCTCAGGGTTCAGTTCTGTCCCCCATGCTATTCAACATCTACATGAAACCTCTGGGAGAGGTTGTCCGAGGGTTTGGCGTTCTGTGCCATCAGTATGCTGACGACACCCAACTCTATTTCTCCTTTCCACCTAATGCCAAGGATCCTGTCTTGGTTCTGAACCGGTGCCTGGCATCAGTGATGGATTGGATGAGGGTGAATAAATTGAAGCTCAATACAGACAAGACAGAGGTGCTCCTGGTCAGTCATAAGGCAGATCAGGGAATAAGGATTCAGCCTGTGCTGGACAGGGTTACACTCCCCCTGAAGACACAGGTTTGCAGTTTGGGTGTGCTCCTGGACTCAGCCTTAAATTTGGAGGTCCTGGTGTCTGCAGTGGCCAGGAGGGCTTTTGCACAGCTAAGACTTGTACGCCAACTGCGCCCATTCCTGGAGAAGCCTGATTTGGCTACGGTGACACATGCCTTAGTTATATCCTGTTGAGATTACTGTAACGCGCTGTACGTGGGGCTGCCTTTGAAGACTGCTCGGAAGCTTCAATTGGTACAATGAGCTGCAGCCATAGTGTTAACTAGGGCTGGTTACAGGGATCATACAACCCCCTGTTATAACAGCTCCACTGGCTCCAAGTTTGCTTCCGGGCACAATTCAAAGTGCTGGTTATGACCTTTAAAGCCCTATATGGCCTAGGTCCAGGCTATTTGTCAGACCATATATATGAGCCTGCCCGGGCCCTGAGATCCTCAGGAGAGGCCCTTCTCTCAGTCCCAACACCTTCACATGCACAATTGGTGGGGACATGGGATAGGGCCTTTTCGGTGGCTGCCCCCAGGCTTTGGAACTCCCTTCTGAGGGAGGGAAGAACCGCTCCCTCCCTACTGTCCTTTCTCGGCAGGTAAAGACCTTTTTATTCCGACAGGCCTTTGGAATAGAAGATGTTTAAGGATAGCATTTAAAAGGTGTGCGGCACTGTTTTACTGCCTTAATTGCACTATCTGTAAACTGTTTTTAACCATTTTAAGTGTATGTTTAAACGTTTTAATATCGTATATAGTTTAATTTTAATTGCAGGTTTTTGTATGTTTTTATTATATGTATTCGTTTTTATGTGTAAGCCACCCTGAGCTCCAGCTTTGGGGAAAGGGCAGGGTAAAAATAAAGATAATAACAATATTAATACTATACATGGCAGAGCGTGAGAATCTGACATGGACTGTTTTCAGTGGCAGCCCCAGGTTTCTCTTACCTGTAATTCCACCCCAATATTTAGTATTTATATAGTACTTCACATATGTTATCTAAGGAACCTTTACAACTAGGTTTGGCACCTGCTCCTTATTTCTAGGAACTTAGTATTGACGTGTAGTGTTCTTTTTCAAGGAACTGTTCCTTGAAATAAGAAACAGATGGTAAGCCTACAACTTCCCCAACTACCCAGTAAAATAGTTCGTTATTATTACCACATGGCAAGAAAGGGAATGACTTGCCCAAGGGTAACCAACAGGTTTTAAGGCAGACCAAACATACGAACCAGGGCTGTCCTGGTTTAGATCGCAGGCCTAGTTCTCACTGCAGTGGCTGCCTGTGTCTGTACTGTATCACTTCAGACTGCAGGTGTGGGCTCACATGATGAGGGTTCGTGAGTTCCTCCATGCCAAAGCAAACAAACCCCAAAACTCTCTAAATGGAACAGTAGCATAGCAAGGAGAAATATTTTAGCCTAGCTTTCTATACAGAATGATTACTGTATTGTTCAATTATTTATATCCCACATTTCTATGACAAAAAAAATTACAAAGGCAACTAGTAAAGTACTAAAATTTGCATTTTTCTTTGATGTTAGGGGATTGCCATATTGATCAAAATGTGTTTTAGTTGAAAGTGTTTAGTGCTGCATTGTTTTTTGCACCACAACACAGGCATGCCTTCAAGTCCCGCAGTAGAACACCTGTTCAGTACTGGTGGCAATCTAATCGTAAAAAGACATTCCTTGTCTGACGTTCTCTTTGAGCACCCTGTTCTTTTGAGACATAACAGAAATGTATTGTAAAAGCAGTATTTCAAGTGTAAAATTTGATTTCAAGTGTATTATATGTGTGTTGGAGTATCATCATTGCTGGCAGTGAGGTGGGGAGATGTGAGAATCAGTTATGCTATTCTGTTAATCTTACAGATAAACTTTTTTTATTCTACTACCCTGTGTGTGTGTGTGCTTATTTTTAATGTTGTTTTAGGCTACTTAGATGTGCAGCAGCCAAGGCCAGCACCTTGTAGGCAAAAAAATTTTAAAGTAACTAAAATGTAATTGTAGTGATTACTTTTGAATAAAAGTAAAGTAATCAGTTACTTTCAGAGCAATTGTAATTGTAACGGTAATTACTACTTTTTTGGGCCATGTAACTGTAACTGTAATTTATTACTTTTTAAAAGTAATCTTCCAAGCTCTGAATATTTTGCATGACACTCTCATGTGCAGTCTAAGGTGGCACATCCAAGACACAAGTTTACTACTCCAGACCTATACCTCTTCTTCTAATAATTTTATTCTAATAATTTAGCATGATCCCTATAGCACATTCTTAACAGAATTTTGGAGAATCCATTTTTAAAAACAGCTCTTAAAGGTTATGGTGCTACTCCCATACTGCTGCTAAACCTTAAGCCAGCACTCTGTATCTTGTCATGTCCAGTTATTTTTACCATAAGGCCTCTCTGAGTAGCAGCTCTTTACTCATGTAGCATGCAGATGCCCAGAGCTAATCTACATCTACCAGCACAACCTTAACATTTGAAATTCTCCAACACTCTGAAAACCCTTCCCCTCATCTTTTTGGCACACTTTTTGAGATTTCCCCAATGAGAAAATATAAACAATAAAGAAAGCACATATGACAAAACAGATAGTGAGGAAAGCCAAATCTGAAGAGAAATAAAAAATAGACCCGACTAAGCTCAGGTGTGCAGAGCAAAGGATCAAGAGCGCAGCAGCTCATACAAAGAAGTGTGAGCATCTCCATCCACAGGCTGAAGTGAAAAGCTGATTTCAGCTTGAATTACCTACCACCAACCCCATCTTAAAATTGTTATTAAATCCCAGGCAAAAATTGAAGTGAACACATCAGCCAACCAATAAAATAAAAAGCACATTAATTTCAATTACAGCAGAGTGCAAATACTGTCCAGCTGCCACACTGTTTCTGCTTTCAATTGTCCAATTGCATGAAGTAAAAAAAAAAAAGCCTTGAGAATTTGAAAACAATCAGTATCCCTTTTTAAACACTTACCTTTCCATAGCGAAAAATCCCCCATATGCCATTCACACACCAGTGGAAAGGAGCCAGCTGGCAGTTTAACTGGAGAACCAGCACTGACAGCAGATACATCCATATCGGGGCCCAGACCAAAGGAGTGCAGTGAGACCTACTATGTGACTGCAAGAGAGCAGCAGTTCTGCCCTTCTTTGTTCATTGTTCAAAGTTATTAAAGGCCCAGACCCAAACACAAAATGGTACTTTATAAAATAAGCTGTCAATGATCTCTTACCTGTATTTTCAGAGATGTGTGTAAAGGGCTTGATTTTAGCCAGGAAGTTAAACAGAAATGTGGGGGGGAGTTGCCTTGATTATTATATTTCAACAGGCATATGACAGCTACTACTGATAACAACAGTAATAATTATAAAAAGAGAGATTATGTTCTTTTACCGCCACAAATGATTACCAGAAACTCTAATTTTTTACTCTGATTTGTGTTTTCAAGGTCTACTCATCATAGGGTATTTGTATTTACTGTCACAAGCTTCTGTGGTCTTCTTCTTTAACATCTTATTAACAATGTTACTATTAAGGAGCTCCTTTTTGTTGTTCCTTGTTGGCTTGGAAGCATCCCTTCCTTTCCCTTGTGCCTCAACAATGTAACTCACCAGATTAGGAAGGAGTGATATCTGAGACTGCAAGGCAGTGGCTTGTTTAAGAAGCTCAGGGTCGAATCTAACTTTGAACCAGGGACTTATTGGCTTATAGGTCACACACACTTATCTACTGTGTTACACCAGCTTTATGCAATCATGATAGATGAAGCAGTACAGCAGAGGTAGCCAACGTCATGCCCTCCAGTTGTTGGACTCCAACTTGATCAGCCCCAGCCAGCATGACCAACAGTCAACAACATTTGGACGACATTAGGTTGGCTACCCCTACAGCATAGTATTAAGGTCATAAGAAAAAGCTTCACCTGATGAATTATGCTTGCTGTGCAGCGGTTGAAGCCACTGGAATCCTGCTGGTAGGGAGGAAGATGGCATCCCTAGCCTCAGTGCTCAACAGCATTGTTTTCCACCTTGACCTGCTCATTACCTTTCCTCGATGCGTACCCAGAGGTCATTGAACTGGCGCAAGCGCTGCCTCTTCTGCTGCTTCTTTTTCTTCTTTTTGTACTTCCTGTCCACTTTCTCCAACAGGTCAATGCTTTCTGGCAGAAGCAAATGGGGCAGCAGCTCCTCCTCTCCCTCCCCCTCTTTCTGTCGGTTTTGCTGGGGAGAGGGGAGCTCCTGGGATATGATGTAGGAGGCATATTCTGGAGAAGACGATGAGAAGGCAGACAGCACCTTCTGATTCTTCCCACTAGAGAGAAAAATAAAATGCGGTTGAAAGGAATTTGAGGGAGGATGGTGGGTGGATGGATGAGTGTCTTCCATATTGATATATCAAGGGGAAAACCCACCCTGGATTGCTAGAAGTAGTTTTCATCCTATTTACTTACAAGCAACTTGCCTCACCTCCAGGAGATGTTCAACAACACAATCTGCACAATCTGTACATTCTTTTTCTTTTTTAAAGCTTAATGTAAAGAGCTTGTTGCTAGCTAGAATTCTGTATAAAAGGAAAGTCTGACACTGATCAATAAAGCAGGCTGAACAACAAATAAAAGGTTTTCCTCCCCATAGTCAGAAAAACACTGAAGTAACCGGATTATGCAAGTGCCAAGCATTTCTCAGGATCAAACTGCAACTTTACAGTCTTAAGAATACAATGCTTCCTAAGCATTGGGGTCCATATCTGTTGTCAAAGTCTTCCCCGCTAGGATTTTCCATAGCTCCCAATTATTATCTATGGCCACAATGAAAATGCATTAGATTACAACTTTTCAAACTGCACCTCATGCAAAAGATCAAACCTTTGTGATCCCATTCTTCAATGCAGTTACTCTCATCTTTCTTAAATGGTGTGCCAAGAGAACTGCTAGTGTGCTAGAGAAAATACATGTACAGAACCACTCAGAGAGCAAGCTGCTTGCTGTGACTGCACATTATTCACAGTTCTGGCTTTGCCTTCCTCTAGACAGACTAGTCAGCAGATAACTCTGCCATTCATTTAATCTGGTGTGATTGGATCATTCAATCATGCAGAGTTAAAAATAATTGCCTATCCTTTAAAAGTAAACCGTTTGGGGTACAAGAGTAAAGTGTGCTTCCAATTTTAATTCAGAAAAGGGTACAAATCACATAGCAAAAAACCTGTTCTAATACAAAGCCAAATTCCCATTTTATCCACAAGAATGCACTGGAAGAGCTGGGGAACAATCTACCCTTTCATTATCTTGACGGTATGGAAAGTCATTAGAGATTGTCAAGGAGTAGCTAATCAGCAATGCAGGGAATGGGGATCACACCCAATCCTTATTAAATGTGAACTTAGAGCAATGCACAGTGGGAGGAAATATTGACAAAACAGAGAATATTACTTTACTTCTGAATTTAGGAATGGGAATGTAAAATAAGTTCCAAACAGATTAATCAAAGACAGAAAAACTTGGAATGGAATGCAAAAGCATCCTACGGCATCACAGATGGACTTGGAGTGACCCTGAATTTGTTTCCCAAAAAAGAAAATGAAGCAGGGAATAGCCCCAGGCTTGGATGCCTTTATAGTCTATAGAAACATTGGTGAGCATCTAACCACTCCTACACTTAAAAGCTCCCTATCACTCCCTACAACAACTGGGATGGCGCAGTTATAATAAAGGGGCTCTTCACTGTAACAATCTGTGAACGGAAATTTTAAATCAGTAATGTGAAGTGTTAAGGGCACACTTATTTTTTAAGCTATTTTTGCACTGTTTTGTTATTATAATAGGGGATGAAAAATATTGAAAGGCAGCCTCTTTTCTCTCTCTGGGTAGTAATTTTAGCTTACTAAATGTTAACTTATCTACACTTCTTTCAATATCTAAACAAGGAAGCTAATCTGAGATTTTGATCATATGCAAATACATTTGAAATTGATTAAATTGGTTGGAAGGCAGTGATTACTTGACTAAACAGTCTTTAATCCGATTGATAGCCCTACTATATGGAAACTCAAAATCTGGAAGTTGCATGAAGAAAATATATTCCTATATTGAATGCACCCTACAATAACATTTCAAGAGCCAGCACTTCAAATATATTGAGAGGTCAAGCCATTCTAAAAAGATGTATTATTTATATATTATTATATTTATATTCCTGACAGATGTCTTGGGATGCTGTCCCATTACTTTTTGAAGAGGGACAGTTCCTGAGTGCTAAGCGTGCCTGCATTTAAAAGTTGCCTCTTTTCCTCATTGCCTGGGAGAGTGGGGCCTTGAATACCACTAGGTCAGCAGTTACTACAGTCAGTCACTGCAAACTCAGGCTGCCAGCCAGCTGCAAGCTTCAGGGGAAATTGGGGCTTGCTTTTTAAAAAAAAATTATGAAGGGAAGGATAGAGCAGTGAATGGGTCCCTGCATGCTGAGGATGCTGTTGTCTGGAATGCAAATTGTAATCCAATAGAATAATAAAAGTACAATGAAAAATCATACAGGACCCAGCATATCGCATTACCAGGGCTACAGCAGGCAGAAAAATCATTAAGTGGTCCACCAGCATCATCAGTAATTTTCAATTGGTCCATGAGATAAAACGTTTGGGAACCACTGATACAGATTTAATGAATTTGGGGGAATTCCTGTGCTATTATCACAGTACATCTGAGATCAGCCATTGATACAGAAAGCCTTGTGGTAGTAAAGGTTTTAAGGGGGGTACATGGGGCACTTATCCCACTCACATATGAAGGGAGCATCATACATGGAGGGGGCCACATCAACACTGGCAATACTGCAATGTTGCCAACCTTTTTCTTTCAGAATCCTACTAACTTGAGTTCTGTAAACCTAATGGGACAAAAATCATAAAACAAACTCTACCGGTGATAATGTCCTTTTGTCATGGTGGCATAAGCAAGATGGTTGCAGCCACAGCCAATGCGAATAGTAGCAACCCAGCCTAAACATAGTTAGATACAGTATTTTAATTTTATTATTACAGCAGAACCGCACTATAACCTCAATGTGGCTCGCTGAACCGCAGATTTGGATATACTGTGCCTATGACGATGTCCCCAGTAAAATGCTGTTCACAGAATGCAGTTAGAGTGGAGAAGAAAAGGGTTTGAAGAAGACAGAGATGAGAGAAAGTGAAACAGGACATAGGAGAAGGGATAACTGGAGCTGAAGAGGGGGTGGGTCATGGCTGCTGCTGTCTCTCGTTGCTCCAGGACAAGATGCAACAGGCTAATGGGACCTGCACTGTGTGGGCAAACAAACCCTGGTGGAGGGATGCAGGTGCCTCCCCATTCAGGCACAGCAGACCCACGCTGGAGTTCTGTTATTTTTGCACTTACCTACCAAAACAGTGATCAACAATCCAGATTGCTGCTCATAGGAGTGTTGGGAGTACAGCACCAATCTTGTTACAAGTGACTTGAACCAGTGGTGGGCGACAGACAGAATGGCAATCTATTTTCCCTCTGCTGATTCAACCTCTAAAGTGTTTGTTGTTTCTTCAGGCTTTGCTCCTCCCTTCCCTTCTTTTCCTATCTTTGTTCTCAGTTAGTAATAGCTCCCTGAGTGGAAGATGCATAACTGCTTCAGCATGTATGACTTTACTTTCTTGTAGTAATAAAACTTAAGTTTCTTTATTTTTCCAACCAGTCTTAACAGACCAGTTATTTCTGCAATATATACAGTATATACCAAAAACTCGAACAGGGAAAATATAACAAGATGTGTTTCTGGCACTGTGGGTGCTGAACTGGAACTTCTGAAAGCTATCATTGTCTTCTTGCAGAACCTCAAAAAGACATACCCTCATCGTGGGTACAGCTGGGAATGAGCTGTTCCCTCATTGGGGAACAGCTGCAGCACTAGGGGACTGAAGAAGACCTGCCCTGGGAGTGAGTGTCTGAGCATCTGAGTGCTTGCTACTCACTCCTTTGGGTTGCTGTCCCTCAAGGCAGCTGAAGTCCCTGGTAAGTGCTGCAAGGACTGGGACCCCCTACCTGGCCCATGCTCCAGAGAAAGGCTGCAGTCAATTTTGCAGCCTCTTGCAACAGCTGCTGGCTGGGTCAGGAGGCATAAAAGCCCAGCTGCCCTTGGGTGGCGGGTCTGCCGCTGCCTAGGTTGCCACCGAGGGTGAGGGCACTACCCCCCTTCTATTACCTTTTATTTAATTTGTCTTATTTTTCTGTTAAACCAATCTAGAGGAGATTGGTGGTGGGGAGGCCCTGTGGTGCATATGTAGTTTCTGCACAGGGTGAGAGCCTGTGCAGTGCTGAATGAGAGGAGAAAGTCGCCAGATGCCTTCAGAGTGGGAGTCTGTAACTGGCAGAAGGCTGGCCCTCCCTGGGCGTGAGACAGGAGGGGAGTAGATGGGCCCTGTGTGAAAAAGTATGAATGGGTATGACTGTTCCCAATTCCCGCAGTGGTCTACTGGGATAATTGGCTCAGGCAGATTTTGTTGGTGGGCTCGTGTTGAGTCCATATTAGGAAACCACTCTGTCTTAGAGCTGGCTGTGAGGGCCTGCACCTGGTGTCGGGCCAGGGAGATAGTAAACTAGGGTTGCTGTTGGTGTACTGTCCACCCTGCTGCCGACAGCTTCTCTGACAGAGCTGGTAGAAGACATCTCGGCTGTGGTGTTGGAGGAGCCCAGAACAATAGTGCTGGGTGATTCAATGTCCATGCTGAGGCTGCCTCTAGTGTTCTGGCTCAGGACTTCATGGCCTCCATGATGACCATGGGTTGTCTCAAGTTGTTATTGGCCCAACACATAGGGCAGGGCACACCCTTGACTTGGTTTTTGCTCCAGACACGGGTAGTCTGGAGATAGGGGGGTGGATGTCACCACACTGTCATGGTCAGACCACATCCTGGTGAAGTTTAGACTTATGGCTCCGATCATTCCCTGAAGGTGGGGGTGGACAGATTAAGATAAATAAATGAATAAAATAAGTAATAAGATGGTCCGCCCCCAGAGACTAATGGAATCCACAGGAGTCCTGAATGCCCTGGGGAAGTTCCCAGTAGATAGAGCAGGTGACCCTGTTGAAGCCCTTGTCATGCTGTGGAACGGTTGCCCGAGCACCCTCTCTAGCATTGTAGAGTCCAGTTTACACCTTGGAACATCAGTGAACGGCAATGAAACAGACTGGATGACGGCTAGAGCACAAGTGGCAAAAGACGTGCTGTGAGGCTGATCGGGCACGAGTAAAACATCATAACTATGCCTACTGTGTGGAAGTGACGGCGATGAAGAAGGCCCAGTTCTCTGCCTCCATCGCATCCTCAAGTAGCTGTCCAGTGGAGCTTTTCCGTATTGTCAGGGGTCTGTTGACATCAACTCCAGGAAATGGAGTCTTAGACCCTTCGGAGGCCCACTGTGAACTGTTTGCAAGGCACTTTGAGGGTAAAGTTGCTCGCCTCCATAGCAGTCTTGATGCCCCATCCACATTTACTGTAGTTCCCAATGAGGTGTCCAATGCAACGCCCACTGCAACTTCTTGGGAATGGTTTCAGTTGATGCGGCCTGATGACGTAGACAAGGTGCTTGCATTGATGTGGCCAGCAATGTGTCCTCTTGACCCTTGCCCTTCTTGGCTTATTAAAGCTTGCCGAGGGGGGTTGACTGAGTGGATCCAGGGTGTGGTCAATCCATCATTGCGGGAGGGAGTGGTTCCAGCAGCCTTGAAAGACATGGTGATCCGACCGCTCCTGAAGAAGCCCACCCTGGACCCATTGGTTTGTGACAACTACCAGCCGGTCGCAAATACCCCCTTTTTAGGGAAGGTGATTGAGAGGGTTGTGGCGCAGCAACTGCAAGTACTCTTGGATGAAACAGATTATCTTGACCCATCCCAGTCTGGATACAGGCCTGGTTATGGGACTGAATCAGCCTTGGTCGCCCTGATGGATGACCTTTAACAGGAGAAGGACAGGGGGAGTGCAACCCTGTTATTCTTACTTGATCTCTCAGCGGCTTTTGATACCATTGACCATGGTATCCTTCTGGGCTGACTTGGTGAGATGGGTATCGGAGGCACTGTTTTACAGTGGTTCCAATCTTATCTCCAACGCTGTTCTCAGAAAACAGCATTGGGTGACTGTCTTTCGGCCCCCTCGCAGTTGTGCTGTGGGGTGCCACAGGGTACCTTCTTGCCCCCCATGCTGTTTAGCATCTATATGAAGCCCTTGGGAGTGGACATCAGGAGATTGGGGGCAAGGTGTCAGCAGTACGCTGATGATACCGAGCTCTATTTTTCTGTAACATCTGAATCAGGAGAGGCAGTGCAAGCCCTGGACTGCTGCCTGGACTCGGTGGTGGGCTGGATGAGGGCCAATAAACTGAGTCTGAATCCTAGCAAGACCGAGATGCTGTGGGTTGGTGGTTCCTGAGTTCAGATAATTGGTCAGTTGCTGCTTTGGATGGGGATTTACTCCCTCTGAAAGAGGAGATCTGTAGTCTGGGGGTGCTCCTGGATCCATCTTTGTTGCTAGATGCCTAGGTGACCTAAGTGGCTAGGAGTGCCTTTTACCAGCTTCAGCTGGTAAGACAGCTGCAGCCATTTCTGGACAGGGATAGCCTGACCACTGTTGTCCATGCACTGGTAACCTCCAGGCTGGATTACTGTAATACGCTCTATGTGGGCTGCCCTTGAGGTTGGTCCGGAAGCTGCAGCTGCTGCAAAATGCAGCGGCGAGACTGCTCACTGGGGCAGGATATCGCCAGCATGTCACCCCACTGCTGAAAGAATTGCACTGGCTGCCCATTTGCTACCAGGCCACTGTCAAGGTTCTAGTTTTTGTGTACAAAGCCCTACACACTTTGGGACAAGGATCTGAAAGACCATCTTATCCCTTATATACCCAGTCGATCACTGCGCTCTTCAGGTAAGGGCCTCTTGCAGATACCATCTTATCAGGAGGTCTGTTCTGCACAACATAGGAAACAGACCTTTAGTGTGGCAGCACTTACCCTGTGGAATTCCATCCCCTTAAATATTAGATAGGCACATCTCTGTTATCTTTTCTGTGCCTATTGAAGACTTTCCTCTTTCAACAAGCCTTTTAAGTTGGGACATATCCCAGTCTGCATCTGTGTTGGAATTGCTTTTTAATATGTTCTTAAACTTTCTTTTTTAAAATGTTTTTAATCTTAGAAGATGTTTTCATACCTTTTTTTAAGTAATGTTTTTGAAGATGTTTTGTTTTAATGTGTTTTAAAGTTTGTTTTTATGATGTTTTAATGTTTTTAGTGCTTTTGTTTGCCGACCTGGGCTCCTGTTGGGAAGAAGGGTGGAATGTAATCATCATCATCATCGTGACTCATAACTCAAGAAGTCCAAAGAAAGCAAGAGGTTGAAAACTTATTTTTATTGTAAAGGCTGTATAATCTTAGAAGGGGGCGTGGCATGACTCATGAAGGGACCCTGCACTTCTAAATTTGCCACTATACTACTGTATCCCATCCTTCCTCCAAAAGGAGCTCACGGCAGTAATAACCTAAAAGATGACTATGCATTTCTCTACTCTGTGATATCAGTCCTCTGTACACCCATGGTAAGTTGGTCAGAAGTCATAACTACAAGGTGCACAGCTTTTAAACAACTTAACTCCGCTCCCCTCATTTCTAGCCATTGCATTTCTAACCATCTATGACCAGAGGGGCTCCACTGCTATTCCCTGCCTCCACAGCTCACCTATTCCCAGATTCCCCAATATGTCCTCCTTGCACTTCCCTAGTACTTGCCCTAAACTTCCAGTTTCGAATCTGGGGGCTAATTGACACATATATGATCCTCATCTGAGGAATACAACACCAAGTTATGACTTCCATGTGAGAACTGGCCATGACAGTTACAGCAACACAGAAAAACCTTCATATCAACTCAGATACCAGGTTTTCAATGAAAAACAGATCATATAGTCCACTACCAGTCACTAAGCATATAGCAGTCAAATTATTTCAGCACCCCTTTAAGGAAAACAGAAGAAACTGGGGAGGAGCAGATGTGCAAATCTGTATAATTTATTCCAGATACAAAAAAAGGGCATATGATTATATATTTATTTATTGTGTTAGTAACTACATTTATATTCTGTCTTTCTTTCATCATGCAACTCAAGGCAGTGTACATGGGATCCTCCACCCAGGGACTGAACAGACTCGGACCTGCTTAACTTCATCAAGATGGTCACATCATGTGCCTGGCAACCAGGACATGAATAACCTCATAGAGATTTGTCTATGCGTGTTCTACCACTTGTAGATGCACCAGATAAAGACTGAAGACATGTTTGTTACCTGTTGATGGAATGTCCAGCAGGAGTATGATCTACTTCATATCCTTTTCTCCTCAAAACATCTATCACTGTATTGTTGCCCATGAAGTGACCTATAGTAAATGAAAAATAAAATCCCCAAATAATAAGAATCTATTTACCCAAATAACATTGAATGCAGTCCAGATTAGTAGCAACACAAAATTTAGGTAACATCTACTTTAAATCTCTGCATTTCAAGAAGTTGACATTATAGAAGTATATAGTGGATTCAACTGAATTAGATTTTAGTTATTACACTGCCAAAGATGAGTGTACAGTTCTTATAACACACTACTCACTATACTGTGGATTATTAAGTAAAGAGTAGGGATGGAGGACATTTTTCTTTGGTCCATATTTTTAAGTGAGCTCACTCAATTCACAACTTCCAGATTAACATACTGATCAGAACATAAATCCTTTTTGATTTTTTACTTCTCTGAATTTTGTGATATTCTAGACTCAAAAATGAATCAAAATGTGTAAAAAGTGCAAATTTTAGGATAAATATATATTCAGAAATGTGTACACTTGGGATAAAAGACATATTTAAAGATGTATTTTGTGACAAAGTATGTATTATTTGAATTTGCATACAGACTTTAAAAAAATAAATGCTGTAATAGGCAAAAAAACTTGCAGTACCTAGAGCCAACAGATATTTCTATCAAACTTTAAAAAAATAGGAAAACTGGGTAGCTATAGTGAATGCACCAGGGGAGCAGGAGACCTGAACTCCTCTCTGAGATATTGGACTGCCCTACAAATTTGTCAAAATGCAATTTGGGTTGGTCTTTCACAGTCCAATCCACTTCCTGTGTAGCTTGAAGGAATTTGGTACCGTGTCCCTCTGAGCATATGGTGAAAGGTGGCAACACCTGCCATCTCCAAAGATGGAGAATTACATTTTGTATGTTTGTTGGTGTTCTTCTTACTTTGCTTCTTTCCTGTGTTACTACTGTTTCTACAGAGAATCTAACCTAGAAAATTATATTTATTTCATTATTCATCCTAGAAATCCGTGTCAAATTTATTTTTATTAATTTCAAAGCCTTTTTATTGGTCAATGTCATATGATGGTGAAGAGCGTTTTGTGTTTCAAACTGGAGGTTATGTTCTATTTCTATTTTGGGTGCATTAACAGTTGAATCTGAAATTGCAGCTTTATGTAAAATCAAATGTTGCTACTTCAGCAATGACTCTAGCTGTTGGAAAAAACAAACCTGGCCTGCCCAAGATGCGTTTTCAGCCTGCTATGCTTAAACTACTCCACGTAAGGAAAGGTGGGCATGGTCAACTAGAATTTCGCTAGAATATATTTCACCTCCCACTGTTTTATCTTGTGCAAACTGAGACACTCCTCACGTCCACTGGAGACGATTCTGCAGAACAGTCAGTGCCATTATTCCACAATTGTTTTTGGAGTTTTTTTAGTGTTGCAAAGTGTTGCTGTACAAAGTACTGCTAATCATGCTTAGGATAGGTGAAATGGACCATAGGGGACAGGGAGGAGAGGAGGAGGAAGGGCAGGGGTGGGGGGAGGAGGAGGGGAGCGGAGAGGAGGAGGATGGGGAGGAGGAGGGCAGGTTTGATTATTTGCATGCTTACTGAGTTCAATGGGATTTACTCCCGTGCAATTATGCTTAGGATACGTAAAAATGACCATGGGAGGAGGGGGAGGAAAGGGAGGGAGAAAGGGAAGGAGGAAGGGAGGGGAGCGGAAGGAGGGGGAGGGGGAAGGAGGGGATTGGAAGGGGTGAAGGAAGGGTAGGGGAAGGGCCAAAAGGGAGGGGATGGGGGAGGAGGAGGGGAAAGGCAGGTTTGATCATTTGCATGATTACTGAGTTCAATGGGATTTACTCCAGTGCAATCATGCTTAAGATAGGTAAAACTGACCATGGGGGAGGGGAGAGGGGGAAGGAAGAAGGGGAGGGGAAGGGGAGGGGCAAGAGAGAGGGGATAGGAGGGAGGAGGAGGGGAGGGCAGGTTTGATCATTTGCATACTTTTTGGGTTCAGTTGGATTTACTTCTGTGCAATCATGCTTAGGATAGGTGAAACTGACCTGGGGGAGGGGCAGGAAGTGGAGGGGAGGAGACTGGGTGGGCGGGCACTGGGCAGAGGGGAAGCCCCTTTCCAAAAGGAACACACTGTGAACAGTATCATTCTTTTTCAGGGTTTCCCCCACCTTTATTCTACAGCAAGCACATGTAGTCTCCCACCCAAATTTAAACCAAATTGTCACTGGCCACATCCACACCAGACCTTTATTCCACCTTAAGACAATTATGGCTTCTCCCAAAGAATCCTGGGAAGTGTTGTTTGTATAGAATGCTAAGAGGTGCTAGGAGAGGCCCTATTCCCCTCACAGAGCTACAATTCCCAAAAGAGGGGCTGACTGTTAAACCACTCTGGCCACTGGAGCTCTGTCAGGGGAAGAGGAGTCTTCTAACAACTCTCAGCACCCTTCACAAACTACACTTCTCAGGATTCTTTGGGGGAAGCCAGTACTGTGTCAAGTGAAATAAAGGTCTGGCATGAATGTGGCCCCCTGATAAGGCAAGCCAAGCAGCTGTGAGTATGGCTTTTAGAACACTGACAGTTGGTTCTTACTGAGCATGCCCGGGCTTATCATTGATTCCAATGCTAAATTTCTTACATTAATTAAAAATCAGCCAGGCATTTTTTAAAAAACTTTTAAACTGCAGAAGATGAAGATCAGAGTATGGAGCAAGGTCAGTAAGAGGATTACAGGTACTCTGTGAACATGGCTGATTTTTAATGAATTTCAACAAAGTATAAGAACATTGACAAAAAAAAGTCCAGCAGGGGTCTGGGTTTTTTCTCTCTTCTTACATTTTGAACTCTTGATTCTCTCTGTTTTGTGTATCACCATGAAAACTTAGAGGGTTGTAAACCAAGAGTTTCTGAGTTCAAGACTGTAAGTTTTGTAACGTTTTGTTTTCAAATGAGCTTATGGGAAGTAACAGAATGGCATGGGGGTATTTTCAATTTAACACTGCAGAATGCAAAAAATCCATGCTTGTGATACTATACAGCCACTCTCATGGCTGTATAATCACAGATAAGCCAGAAATGGACAGAACACAGTTATGAATAAACACATGGAAAATGAACTGACCTTTCCATCCCTATTACTGTGAACCAATTAGATGCTCTGTGTGTTGAATCTTCTTTAAAAGTTCTCAGTTCATCTCTTTCAAATATAGCACTAGTTTCCAATCTGTGTGTTCTGGGGAGTTCAGGGGTTGCCCATAAAGAGGAACAGCAGGCAAGCTTCCCTTAACTGCCAATCTTCCTCTGCAACCCAAAGCCATAGAGGAGTGTTCAATGCATTCAAAGATGCGTTCTCAGTTTTCCCACCTGTGGGGGGGAAGTATGAGGACCCTGCAACCTGCACCCCCTCCATCATGGGTGAAAAAGCAGGTTGGTATGGACTAGAAGACTGCAGGGGAAAAGATTAAGCATTACGTAGCTTCTCTCTGCATTCCCTTCTCCTCAGGCTGCTTTGGGCGTTTTTGTATATTGTTGATGTTGTTGTTTTACGTGTAGGACAGGGCCAAGTTTTATGTTAGCCGTCTTTGACTCTTGTGCTTGCTCTCATCATCCACCTGCAAATATGTGGATAGATGGTTGAAAGGATTTCAGACTCCTTGGGTGTATGAACAGCCATAGGTGAGACACAAAGGGAGAAATCAACGTGAATACTACAGGAATTGGAGCCATAAACTGGCACTGACCCCATTTTAAACAAAGCAGTTATTTTATGCTGAGCACTTCCTCCTCTATTAAAAAGATAAAAACTGCTTCTCTTATCTCTATACTTCATAGTGATATCTTCTGCTGTCTAGACATGGGTCAATAACCTCTGTGGTGGCAGTTGGGGCAGGAAGAGGCCACTTCCGCTGTAATACTGAGAGCTACATGGCGGGCTGTTCACCAGACTTTTTGGTCTTCTCTTTTGCCCTCTCAAGGCAAAATAAAATAATAAAATAAATTCTGTGACTAATGCCTAGTAGCAAAATGCACGGTGGCAGCCAAGGGTATGGAAGACACAAGAAAAACTAGGGGAAATTCAACATGCCATCAGCATCATTGAGGGCTACTCTAATATTTGACCTGTTTAGCTCTGCGCTTTGTCTTTAGGTTGCCACAGGATTCTTTGATGGAGTCATTATGTCTGCAATTCTATGCGCACTTACATGAAATTAAATCTCATAAAGCCTGGTGGGACTTGCTTCTGAGTAAATGTGTACAGGACTGTGCTGCATTAAACACCATTTACACTAAACAGAACTATTCCTTTGAGAAGGAAGCCATTTAAAAGAGAGGGGCTTTCTCCCAATATGAAGGAGTAACTGATCAGGCCCCCAAGATCAAAGAGAAACATTCTCAACAATTGTGGGAAAATGTTGGACTAAAAGAACAAAGTAGAAAATGAAGCAAGTGCACACAAAAACACACGTGTGCAAAGGGTTCCCCCTCCGCCCCAAGAATCCTTAAAATCCATATAATGAGTCTTGCATTATTTTCCCCCTCAACAATGTGCCAGTACTTGACAAACTATACACCCAATGGATTACACCCTCTTGCAGTAACCCATCTCTCTCCATCCCCAGAATTAGACAATAAAATTAAACTGGAACAAGGACCTTCTCTTTGTACTGCAGAGTGTTTGCCTCCTTTTTTCAAGCCTTGCAAGATTTGATGAGTTAATAATTTGCTTCTGTTCCCAAAACACAGGCACAGCCTGGGCTCTCCAATAGTTGGAGAACGATTTCTATGTAAAAAAAAAAAAAATCATCCACCCACTTAATTTTTTAAAAAGAACAAGCCATAAACAACTCCGGGTGAGGGGAGGGGATTCACCCTCCCAAAGCATAAGATCAAACAGTCTTACTTGATGGGAGGCTCTGCCCACGGAGGCATGATAGGGAGTGCAGGCCTCTTTCACCTGTTTTCTATTTTGGCCTAACACACTTGAATGCCCCCAAAGAGAAAAGCCCTGAGCCCTTGTCCCATCAGAAAGGCCCCCCTCCTCTTTTTGTAGTCAGCTCTCCATTATCCCCATATAGGTGAAGTGATGAATTTGAGAGGTCAATTTACTCTGGCAGGGGGTAGGCAGCCATGAATCTCTATTCTTCTGTGTTCAAACTCAAAAAGGGAGAGACACTCTTCTAGGGAGTAAAGTAAGGCACAAGCTTTTAATCCAGATGGAAATGAAGTGAGGTTGGTATCACTGCTGGAATAAGCAATATGGTTTCATGGTTTGGTTTTACATACAAAGTCTAACTGATTTGTGCATTCAAGCCTGACAATGGATTGAGTTCCAAAGTCCTTTTAAGAATAAAAAGTTCCCTGTTAAAAGAAGTTCTGCATCATGCTGGAAAACTGACATTTCTTCACATATTACATTTTAGGTGTACACCTAAGATCACTGTTCTCACATTTGCTACCTGGAGTAGTTTCTCTTTGGGATTTAAGCTGGAGACATATCACTCTTGCTCCCCAGAATAGTTATATATTTTTCCTTAATCAGATCTCAAAACAATAGGGAAGGCATCTTGCTTGCAATTGTGGGATAGCTCAGTTTGTATTTCAGGATACTCCCTTCTCTTTTACGCTGCCATTCAGAGCTCAGGAATGTGACTGTTCTCCCTAGATAATGATAATACTTCCAGGATTTTCCTTGCACTTGTCAGCTGTACTGCGGACTGCAACCTTACTCCCTCCCTTAGGATGATGTCACTGCTTGCATATAGGTAGGGGTGGGTGGAATCAGTGCTGCATGGGGCCTCTACTACAATGGGTATGGAGGGAGGGTGAGAGATCTATCAAGAATTGTAGCTTAATATTTAACATACACTTTCAGCTCCTATGATGGCACACTATTGATGATTACATTCAGGGGCAAGTTAGACAAGACGGCAAGCATGCCACTGGCTAGATGCACCAATGGTGTGCCCATGAGAGGTTGGGTTATGTTCTGGCCTCTTTATTGATGGCTGAATTTAACAATGTAATGCTGTCTTATAGCTATAAAAACTATACATAAACATACTAAATAGCAAAGAACTTTATGTGTGTAACTCTTACGTAGCTAAAACAACACCATCCACATACAAAAACAAATAACTCCCAATGAGGACTGAGCATGCTCAATGTCCATGGAATGTTCAGCTTCTGGGAAGGGGGAAAATGAAGGGATGGAACAGAGCATACTGAAAGAAGGCATGGCTGGCTGGAACACAGAACACTCACTGCAACATTTTGTTGCAGATTTCACTTGTTCTGCACTGTGGTCCCCATGGAATTTTTGAAGACCTGCAGGTGAAACAACCTTAGCAGGAACAACATATGCCTGGAAGTAGTCACTTTTCATTATCATCTCCACAAAGCCTTGTATTTAATTTTATTAGTTCTAATTTATTGTTAGCCAACTAGGAGGCCTGTTGTCAGGCAAAAGGGCAAAGCATAAATATTTTAAATCAATAAATTGTAAATCAATGCTCAGATGCTACAGTAAATGAAGACTTGTTTGTGTTCCATCTCTTTGTGTGCCTTGCAGCATCACACAACTCCTCCTCTTAAAATGTTGCATTTGAAAACATTTAATCCCTGATCAGCGACTAATTTAAAGGAGGAGGAGACATAAGGGGCAGGTTTCAAACTCAGCATGGGTTGTAAGGCCAGCAATGTTAATTGTACCTACTGCCTCACTCATGGAAAATCCAAGGCCCAGGCAAAGGCCTCCTCCTGAGCATGAACTGCAATGGAGGTCTTGGCAGAAGACTCCCCTTTTTGTGCAGTGCGACCACTCTCTTCAAGGCACAAGCATTCAGAACTCAGGGATGATGGGACTGTGCTTTCCTGTCCAATAATGATGCTCCCTGACTTCCCCTCCACCACCACCACAATTTGTCACCTGCAGTGTGGACTATGTCAGGGATTTCTGGTATATCTTGGGGAAATGAGGTACAGAGGATGTCGCCATTGCTTGAGTACTGGCAAAAAGAAGGAGAAGGAAACTGGTGCTGTTTAAGGCCTCTCTACTTCAGTGGGCACAGGGGCAGAAGGGTATGAATCCAACAGAATTCAACACTTCTGCTCTTCTTTAACATCCCCTCTACTTTATGTGAATAACTATAAAGGCTCTTTCCTCATGCACATCATCTTTGTAATCCCAGTTGCCTAAAGAACATAAAGAGTGAACTCCAACAGACCTACATTTGCTGTTCACTGGAGGAAGGGGCTTAAAAAAACTAAGACACTGGTGAAAGACGACATGAGTTAAAAATTATTAAAATGCATAGTAAATAAGAGGGGATGTCCTTAGACTCAGGGGCTATGCTGAGAAGCAGATGGAAAAGTCCTTGCAGGGGAAAGCAAGCAGACTAAGCCCCTAGGTCTCCAAAAGCCTATTCCTAATTTATTCTTTTCTTTCCTCCTCTTCTGGCTTGACTTTGTTTCAAAAATCTCAGCTGAAGCTTGTTAACAATTTGCTTTTTCTTAGTTAGGTAAGTTCTGACTCAGCACTTTTTTCTTTGTGGGAGTCTCTCGGCTGGGTGGCCTTTCCGTGAACTCTGGAGCTCTGAATGTAGTATCTGCCTCCACCAAGGATAAGCTTTTTGGGGAGGGGGTGCTGGAGCTCCAACTATCCCACCATTATCATGTTGCTGTCTCTCAGAAACTACTAAATAAAACAGACCGAAAGTTCCTAGGTTGTGCCTGTTATTCCCCCTTGTGACATACTGAGGAGGGCATGGATGTAAGAGTGTAAAATGAAAGTCCTACTTCACGTTTCAGACTGGGGGACAGGATTACATTTTTGGAATTTCCCCTGTATTTAAAAAAAAATCTCTGTAGCAAACAAGTACAGTGGAAATGAATCGAGGCAGAACCTCTCATTCTTGTTTTGGGTTGTTGGTTTGGTATTTTTCATATGGAGAAGCAAGATTTCAAAAAAAGGCATCTCCTACTGGCAATCTATTCATTCTACCACCTCACTCTGCTGACTGTGCAGACAGACCAGGCCTTATTCCACACTGATGATAAAAATTACCCAGTATTCCAACCCCCCAAGGATATTACCCAGTCAGGGAATTTGGACAGTTTCCTTTGAGGTGCCTCACAAAGGCCATGCAGAACACAGTAATATGCAAACTGGTAAACTGGCACAGTATGCTCAGCTTAATCTGTTTGAACCTGACCTTATCGTGGATTAATTTTGATGCAATATTTTGCTGTTCACAGCCCAGGAATCTCCTCAAAGTGGACATATATTTAGAAACCATATATTGAATGTATGTATAAAAACATTTTTATCCTGCCTCTTGGCCCTACCTGACAGCTCACGATCAGAACATAATACAATAAAAAAATTATAAAAGTAAACCAAGACCTAAAAGAAAAAGGAAAAAAAAAAAAAGGCCCCAACTAAAACCGTAACCCATAGCAGCTTAGGGGGCACCTTAAATCAACCCAAAGGTTTGGGTTGAAAAAGAACTCTGCCCCCCTCAAAATAATTAGCTACATAATCTATGTGCTATGGCCAAAAAGGCCCTATCCCACATTCCAGCCTACTGCAACAGGGTGCAAAGCAAAACCACATATGAAGAACACAACAGATGGGTAGGCTTATATGGGAGAAGGCAGCCCTTCAAATGTCCTAGCCCCAAGCCATCCAAGGTTTTATAGATTGCCAAAGGCACTTTGAATTATATCCAAAAACAATTTCCATATATGCTGCTCATAGAACAGCATCTGTAGTAATCATCACCATTAAAAATAGTATTTAAGCAAGAACTTTACATTATTAGGAAATTGCTTCCTTACCTCACCCCCTTCAAATTAACTGCTCGATTAAGCAATTCCCTTCCTTGTAATGCTTTTACAGAAAGAGAATGTGGGCCATTGTTAGCACCTAGGATATTTCCTTCAAACAGTTCAACTCTACACACATTTACCTGGCACTCAGTAAACTCCACTGACACTAGTGTAGGCCTTACTTCTGAGTATATGAATACACACTACTGATCTGTAAATCATAACTTTCAGTTTGATTCAGCCTGTACATGGGGGGGGGGACTGAGAACGAAAGTGAGCACAGAGAAGGGAGGGAGGGAAAATGCTAGATAGGAGAATCAGAAGATGAAGCAAGATTCATCAGCTTCTAAAAATGCATCCCAGATATTTGTAAGTGTAAAAACTACCCATTCCTTTATTGCTCAGGGACAAGCTAGATGCAATGCTAAATATGGTGCTTCAGATGCTATGACGCATTGGTTTTTACATAGTTAACCATTTCCTCCACTAACCTGAGAAAAACTGGGACCTGCAGCACCTATTAGCAATTAGACTAAGTTTTCTCTCTAGTCATCACACAATTACAAAGCAAACATTTGATATCTGGAAGCCGCCATGAGTTCCGGTTTTGGAAAAAGGGCGGGGTAAAAATAATGACAATAAATAAATAAATAAATAAAACAAAATTCATACCCATATAAAATAACATAGGTAACACAAACCAGAATACAATTATGTAAAAAAAAATATTTAACATTCTGAATCTCCCTGGCATATAAATTATTTTGGAAACAAACCAAAAAAATCCCACAAGCACAGTACTTTAAAGTGATGCTTTTAGCATAGCATCCTTTCTTGTTTGATCAATCATGACGTTGAACCACCTGCCTCGATCCAGAGGAGTATTGGCCTTCCAGGCCTGTATTTTGTTTTTAAAATCATAACGCTTATCACATCTCTATAAAATACCTGAAGTAATAGACACTGTGACATCCCCACCCACCTATCCCTGCCTTCCTGCAGCATTTGAAGGTGATGTCTGTCTCTATACACTGTAGAATTTACCCTCTACGCATGTACAGCGACCGTAAAGTACCTCCCAATCTTTATGTGCATTACTTTCACTTACAGCCTTGGCACTCACTATCCCACTCTTATCTCTGGGTGATCCTGGATACCCCCAAACCCACTCTGATTATTTTATTGCTAGGTGGTATGTGAGGCAAACTGTTCCTTCAATGATTACTCTTATGGTATAAAGCTGCCATCAATTTCAGAATGAAACACCTTTAAAGTATTTATCAAGAGACTCTGAAGATAGTGTGTTTTAGATTTAGTGCCATTTGATATTATGCCCCCTCACTAACTGATATTTATATAGTAGATAGCAACCAAGCTTAGACACGAGTATGAAACAGTATCAACAAAATTATACTTTTTTACATGTGAGTATTTTAAAACATTGAAGATGATATTAAGCTCTGTATATATCACTACACCACCCTATCTAACTAAGAAGAGGACAACAAAAAGGGTAGAACAAGAGCCCTATTCCAAAAGATTAGAGAAATTAAAGAGAAATTTAAACCAAGTGTAAGGATGTTGAATAATCAACAGGGGAACACACTGAATGACCGAGATGAAATAAAAAGAAGATGGAATCAATGCACTGAAGAATTCTATAAAAGAGATGCAAGGATGACAGATTCATTCACAGAGGAACCATATGATGAAGAACCAGAAATTTTAGAATATGTGAAAGCTGCTCTTGAAATACTTGGAAGAAACAAATCACCAGGAACAGATGGCATACCAATGGAGTTGCTACAAGCAACTGAGATTGAATCTGTCCAAATTTTGACAAACATTTGTCAAGAAATATGGAAAACTAAACAATGGCCCACAGACTATTACACAACTATTGACTAGAAGCATTCAGTATACATCCCAATGCCAAAGAAAGGGGATCTTAGGGAATGCAGTAATTAAAATGCCAGACGTCCAAGCTGGATTTAGAAGGGGAAGAGGTACCAGAGATCATAAAAAGAAATGGGGGTGCCATAGCATCTGATAGTTCTGATGCGCAACCTATATTCTGGACAAAAGGCTACTGTAAGGACAAAATATGGAGAAACCGATTGGTTCCCAATCGGAAAGGGTGTGAGACAGGGGTGTATTTTATCACCCTACTTGTTTAATCTAGATGCAAAACATATACGGAAAGCGGGGTTGGACCAAAATGAAGGAGATGTGACAATTGGAGGGAGAAATATCAATAAGATATGTAGATGATACCATACTACTAGCAGAACCAGGGATGATTTGAACCAAATGCTGATGAAAGTTAAAGAGGAAAGTACAAAAGCAGGACTACAGCTGAACGTCAAAAAGACTCAATTAATGACAACAGAAGATTTATGTAACTTTAAAGTTGACAACGAGGGCATTGAACTTGTCAAGGATTATCGATACCTTGGCACAGTCATTAACCAAAATGGAGACAATAGGGTGGTTCATGACAGATGCTATTGGAGGTTGCTGTTTCATAGGGTCGCCATAAATTGTAATCGACTTGAAGGCACATAACAACAACAACAAAAAATATTTGGACCCCAGGTGTTTTTTGTTTCCAGAAAACAGTAAGTGGAAACTGGTTGAAATCTGAGGATGACGTACCGGTTAAAATTTGTGACAATGTCCTAGGAGGACATCCCTGTAGGTCTACTTCTGAGTCAATTACAAAATGAAAAGAGCTCCTGGGGTCCAAATGTACTCCAGAAGTCTGCATGAAGTACCATCAAACTGAAATCAACCTTGCTGAATTACTTTTCAAAAAAATCTTCCTTAATTAAAAAATTAAAACATTTTTTTAGCCTGCATCCAAAAGGATAGAGCCTGGAGGACTAATCAGGTGTAGCAGAAGATAGGTGTCATAATTATTAAAGCCTTGCTCCATGGCCTCATTCATTATAATGAGGGTAGGAGGAACAAGGCCTCAGCTGCTGATCTAAAGAGACAAGGAAGTTCCTGTGGGAGGAGGAGCTCAGAAATGCAAGAACATGTCCTGGAGAACTAGACAAGCCTCCTTGGAGGCTTAATCCAGTACTATTTACCAAAACCACACACTTAGATCTTATTGCACCCTCAGGAGCTTCACTAAAATTCTAATAACACCCAAATGCATTCCGCTGGCATTGTGGAAATAGAAAAGCTTCACTTGAAAATTTCACATAGCAAGAACAAGTTGGCAGTTATAATACTAGACATATAAGATATTCGCTAAACCACATACAAGCATTAAAAATAATTGAGTTGACTTATCTTGGCATCTGGTAATTGCTCATATAATAGAGACTCAATATATGGAATGAAAAGGTATCAAAGACGTTATAAACATGACAGCAAAAAAGATAACAAAAATAAAAAGAGCTCTCTACACATTTATTTAATAACTCTGGACTGGAAAAGATTTAGGCAACAATTAGAGATGGTTATAAATAGCAAGCCACAGGAATGGCTAGACAGCAACATGGTAAAACATTTCTGCACACTGCTGAGAAGGAAGATATTTCTTGTCTTAGTCCATTTGCTTCTGAAGAAAAAGCTGGATACAAAAGCAATGATTTCCAGATTTGAAGCTTACGTTGGCCAAAAGAATGGAACAATGAAATGGTTCCTATGTTATTCTTGACATCCAAAGGAGGGGTAAATTTGCCCTTCCCCATGTAGTCACCAAGTGCAGCTCTGATGGGGAGATTGTAAAGATGTGCTGCTGGAGGATCTGCTGGGTGGAGGTTATACTTGTGCCCTGCTTCTGGTGACTTCAGCCATTGAGAATAAAACCTCTTCTTTACATAACCCACTCTCTGGTTCTTTTTCTTTGTGTCAAAATGTCTATTACACACTTCCTGCCATACAGTTAAACCCTTTTCCCATCTGCAGAGTTTAGTTCTTCAGTTTTGTTAGTAGTTCACTTTTTTATTTTTTCATTGTTGCATTCTTTTCTAATGAACTTGTTTATAAGCAAGATTGTTTAGCTGAAGAATTGTTGCACATTACATCAATATTTTTCAAAAAACAAGAAGATTCTGTAGAAACAGAACACACAAGCCATGTCTCCTTGTATTCTCTCTTTCCTTACCTAAGAGAGAGTCATTTCAGATTTGCAGTGAAAGAACTCCTGCATACAAGACCAGGTCAATATTATGTGTATAGCAGTGGGACTGCAAAGGTTAATTAGTTTACCTGTGTCTAGGTGTTCCTAATGACTAACACTCCTCTCAATTTTTTTCTATTTAGAACCACCTCAATATATGTCACCTTTTTTAAAACAGGCAAAAAAATAATATATTAGAAAAGTACATTCAAACATGAATAGAATGTTTTCTTCACAATTGAGCAACTGCAGCCTTGCCCACCTAGTTCAAGCTCCTCTTCCATCTTGTTATAAAAACTCTTAGAACACAGTCTAAGTGTGTTTTTGAAAAGTTCATACTGACGCTATAGTGACTCCACTTGACCACACCCACTTGCTTTCATCACTGCATTTTGCCCATCCCAGATTTAGAGGGCAAGGATGTGTGTTTGCTGTAACTTGAGGTATACAGCTCATCTTCAGTGGCTATAAATGATTGTTATTCTGAATGAAGTCTCAATGGTTCAGCACATATTGTTACCCCCTCCAAAAAAAATCACATTTGTGCGACATCAAAAAGAATAAGCAAAACCAAATGTGATATGCCCTTTTACCTTTAAAACACCACCACCACCACCACCACCAAACATACCAGCTCCAAATGCAAAGAAGAAACTTTTGTCAGGATACTCTTCTAGTAGATCTTTCACTCTCTTGCCCATCCGCTCATTCCGCTTGTAGATAAGCTCTTTGCGGAAGTAGTTGTCAATCTCCTGAGCAGTGATGCGTTCATGAGGTGGCAGAGTGGAATTGATGAAATTTGGGACCTATGCAAGAAAGGAAGAAGTTTTAAAAAGGAAGCATGAATTAAAGTTTATAGTAGAGCCCAACTAGATATTACAGGAACATAAGACTGTGGCCAATCTGTTCCTCTCCAGTGATTGTTTAACAAAGAAGTTTCATGACATAATGTAATTACCATCAACATTTCCTTGGCCCTGTTCCAATTCACTGGTCACCAATTGCAATGGACACTGAATGTGATTAAGTTGCATCATGTATTTCTCTTACTTGATGTTAGAATCATTGCATTTCTCCATAGCAGCTTTTGTCAACCTGGTGCCTGTTGCTGCGCAGTCTGGAGCTGATGGGAATTATAGTCCAAAATATCTGGAGGCACCAGATTGGTAAAAGCTGCTCCACAGGGTGCCAGATTTGTTTCTTCTGAGGAGCATAGTTGCTTTTTCATAAACAAAAAGGACAGACAGCCTTTCTGATAGATAGAAGACTAAAAACATGAAAGAAAATATGTGGGTCAGCAATATCTACTCAGTCCCTGAAAAATGACAGACTTCCCTAAGCACATGTTCTATTGCATAGCTGCTACTACACATAAGACTCTAACAGTTCTTTCTTCACAAAAAGGAAGCAACGCAGAAGAGCAACTCCCTAGATGAAGGAGGGAAGTTCATGTGGGAATAAGCATTCCACATGGTACATTCAGTACAGGCTGAGTAGAACTTTAGAGGTAAACATTGGCACTTTACCAGTTGTCTAACTGAGCCACTGACATAGCACTGCCTGTCCTCTCTCATCTGCTCTAGAGCTTACAAGTTGTAACAGTCAGTGCTTCTAACAAACATGGAAACTCTGAATTATAACACAGTTACATATAGCAACATATCACTGTATTACAGAATTTATTTTCCTAATAACCAACAGGCAAATTAATCAACATTTCATTTCTCCATAGGTTGCCAGATCTGCTCCTTGTAAGGGTCAGTGGGCTTTCCCTAAGCAAAGATGGACAGGCAGAAATGGTGTAACAGTTATTATACTATTTAGAAAAGAAAGAAAGAAAGAAAGAAAGAAAGAAAGAAAGAAAGAAAGAAAGAAAGAAAGAAAGAAAGAAAGAAAGAAAGAAAGAAAGAAAGAAAGAAAGAAAGAAAGAAAGAAAGAACACAGGGTGCAAAGTTCCGGCCTAAGAAAGAAGTGAACTTCTAAGGAGAAGTTTACACATTGTTTGCTATCCGTGGGTGCCACTAAAGAGACCTCCCTTTGCAATTCATGTAGCAGGGAGTAACAGTACCTTTACACTATGCTTTGATCCAACCAATTCAGCATTTGCATGCTGGTGTCAGTTATTCCCACGGCTAGGTGGATCTGGAATGCAATATCATTTATTTATACCAAGAGAGGCATTTAAACATCATTGCATTGTTCACCAGCATAGTGAGGCTTCACAGCAGGAACCAGAACCAGCCAGTCAAGGTATAAAATTTTATCCTATCCATCACTTCACCACCACCCAATTGCTCTTTAACATATATTATTTTTACTACATAGCAGCTACTATGCCTAATTCAAGAGAAGCAAGCAGAATGTAATAAAATATGCAGAGAAAACTTTGGAGTTTATTAATTGAGTGGATTTTAACGCAGCAGATTCAGATTTGCTAGTCCACTGCAATTTACAATAAATATATTAAAATTATTTTTAATTTAACACAACTTGGGAAAAGTAGTCGTGGTACAGAAGACACAAGACAAATGTCAGAAAGCAAGAGTATGACTATTTGTTGTTCAGATTAGCGAAGAAGCACAACTGGGAATCAGTTATAAGGAGTCATGTAATATCAGCTGACCCAGTCTGGTCTATTGGCCACAGGGGCGTCACTACCGGGGTGCGGACCGCACCTGGGTGACACCCTGAGGGGGGTGACACCCAGAGCCGCCCCACCCCGCGCCGTTGCCTGGCAAAGGAGCCGAGAAGCACTCCGGGTCGGTGCAGCCAACTCCTCCTCGGAGGCGGGTGGGCGAGACTGAAAGCAGGCGCCTGCTCACTGGCGGTGAAGCCAGGACGGGCCTTCCACCGCCAGCCTGGAGCACGTGGTGAGTGCGTGAGCACGCGCGCACACACGCAAAAACAGCCACCCCCATCCATGCACCTGGGAGGGTGCACGCCGGAGATCCACACACACACCCCGCACTCCCGCTAGTGACGCCGCTGATTGGCCAAGAATGCTTCCTTGGCTGGTGTGGCTAGTATCCCTGTTTTTTCTCCCTTTGAGCTGGACAACTGCACTCAGGCTAAACCCCTAGCTTTCACTCTGGACGATGCCCCACAGGACTTATTCCCGAGAAATATTACAACTATGAAACCATGCCATGCCCCAAATCAAAGATTTGATAACAGAAATCACATGGCATGCTGCATCATCATTAAGTTTTTGACTGCTTTCAGTCAAAGGGTCTTCTCTTCATGCCTTTCAAAATAAAAAAACAATAAAACAAAGTCAGAGTGAGCAACATTCAGAAAGCATATACTGCTTAATTCTCAAAAGCCTGGGGAAATAAAATAAAGTTTTTTAGATGTCTTAAAAAGAAAAAAGGCATATAAATGAACCTTTTGGGGGAAAGCATTCCACTGCTCTCAAGCCACAACCAAAGACCAGACCAATCTCAGTTTTTAAAAAGATAGCACTTGGTGCAGTCTCACTGACTGATCTTAAAGCCCTGCGGGGTCATATGAGAGGGGAAGACACTCTCCAAGACATTCAGGGTCCAGGGCATGGAGGGCTTTAAGAAGACAAAAATAGCACCTTGGTCCTAAAAGCAGACTGGTTTAACCAATGCAAATATCAGATCACATGTAATGTTCACATTGACCCACACCTGTCAGATAAATAGGTGCATTTTGTACCAGATGAATCTACCAGACCATTTTCAAAGGCAGCCCCACATACAGTACACTGAAGTAGTTCACAACCTGGATATCACCAAGACATAAATGACAGCGGCCAAGACTCTGTCTTCTTGAAATGGCTGCAGCTGGTGAGAATGTGGAAGCTGACACACAAACTACCTTTCTGAACTCACGAGGATGACATTTTTCACCTAGCTTTACCTTATGCTTCCCAATACTCCCAGAGGGCAGGGCACAGAATAATGGGCTCAAGTTGCAGGAAGCCAGATTTCAACTGGGCATCAGGAAAACTTCCTAACTGTTAGAGCCATACGACAATGGAACCAATTACCCAGAAAGGTAGTGGGCTCTCCGATACTGGAGGCATTCAAGAGGTTGCTGGACAGCCATCTGTCAGGAATACTTTGATTTGGATTCCTGCATTGAGCAGGGGGTTGGACTCGATGACCTTGTAGGCCCCTTCCAACTCTATTATTCTATGATTCTATGATATCAGTGGATAAAAGAGCCACTATTAACCCTAGGTATCAATTTTATTTTCACATAACAAAAATATTCAATGCCCTCATTAAAATAATCCTTCCTTCTCATCTGCTTAACAAATCAGAAGCATGAAACAACAGCAAAAACACTTCCAGAAGTAGAATTGTGGGCTGCAACGCAAACAAAAAAGCATCCATACTATTTTAAACTGCAAAAAGGTATGCCTTTTAAAGTTGTCTATTGGGAATACTGGCTGGCTAGCAGGAGAGGCTGATTAATAGTAGTGAGTGAAGCACAAGGGAATGAGGGGGTAAGACTCACTTGAGAAGTGTCATGATTGAAGATGATGGAGTTGAGGTCTCCACAGTTGTAATGCTTGATAAGGTCCTCTGTTGTATAGGGGATCTGCAGGCTGCCTGCTCGGAGATTCTCCTGCTGCAAAAGAGTCTGATTCAAAGCAAAGATCACCTAGGTGGGGGGGAAAGGAGGAAAAGGCAGAGTTCCCCATAAGTCCTTAATTGCATTAGCTAAGAAAGATAGACACGAATAAAAATCTTAGCTCAACCCTACATGTATCTTTAACACCCAAACCTCTACTACACAGAAAGATAATTTATATCAACATCTGAAGAACTTTGGCTGAACACTGAGAGGCCTCTTAATGACCTGATAACTATACTGCATGAGCCCTTTATTGGTATGCTAGGGTTGGGGTTTTTTGGTTGTTTTTTAGGGAGAAAAATACATATACTCTGTATAGTTGTTCAGGTCAAACTATGTATTGCATGCAGTTATGTGGAACTTTCCCCCATTTTCTGGTTTTGTTTTCTTTTAACAAAAACTATCCAGGCCACAATCTTGAGAAGAGCACTGTAAAGGGACAAGGGATTTTAATCCTATCCCCTATTTCCCCCCTCTCAAAATCATCCTCCCCTGCAATTGCTTCCCTCAGTCTAATGGGGGAAAGATATTTGGACCGGTATGTTTTCCTCTGTAGGGAGGGGGATAGGTAATGTAGGGATAACTTGTAAGGAAAAAAAGTTGGAGTAGAAGCAGACATCCAAGGGAAAGGATTAAGCCCATATCTGCCACCGTTACTCTGCTCAAGATTCCAACCTGACTGCTTTTGCTTAAAATGAATAAACAAAATTAAAATCAATGAGAGAGTTTTTTGGGGGGGATTTTGGTCCTTAACTGTTTACCCAAAGTTTGATTATTAGTGCTAGTTAAAAGTTGAACAAGATGATCAACTGGGTAGCAGCTTCACTAGGGACTGGATTACATCAGCATATTGGTGTTTACTGTTCTGTTCCTAAGTAAACACTGAACAGTTTCGCACACGGAAAAATACAGATGCTCAAAATGCACCAGGACATTTGTTGATGCATTTTCTTCTACTTCTAGGCTTCAGTGTTTCTCCATTTCTCTGATGTATTGTATGGCCCTCTTTCTTTATCAGAGATTGCTTAAACCAGGTATTCTTTCTAAAGCTACAATCCTGGGAGTAAGTGCCATTGAACAAATTGGTATTTATGTCCAAGCAACCATGCATAGGATTGTGGTGTTAAGAGAAACAGAATTCCATGCAGATGAAGTCACAGTTCTACGTTAAAAATATTATGCTATTGCAACCTGATAGCACCCACATGAGGTACAATATGGCTTATCAAGGCAGTGAATAAGGTTGCAGTTAAGGAACTGATATTCTTTTACGTTCTGTAAACAGTGGTCCCTTTATGGCAGTTGGATCACACAAAGCTAATGGCTGTTATAAATGGAAGGCCTTTATGCCCTTTATGCAGAAGCAAAACCTAAAAGCTGCCCAATATAGTTGCTCTAGCTAATGTTATCAAGTTGGGTGACTTTGATACCAGGTGCAGCTTCAAACAGTTTGCCCTTTGTGAAAAGTTTATCTTCAGTACACAGTAAGGTGACCTACAGTCCCAGGCTTTCATAACAAGGGAAAATTCCAGAGCCTGTAAATTTAAAAGGTGTGTATATGTGGGTGTGTGGGTGTGTGCTGGGGAATGCTTTGTCCAGTGGCAAAGGTGTGCAGGAGGAAAGAATGAATAAAATGCAAGCTTATTTGGAAGCAGGTCCCCGAAACAGATGCAGCATGGCAGTTTCCATTCCTTAGTTTCCTTTTTCTCTATTAGCTTCAAGAAGATATGTTCAATAACAACATTTCTGTACTAATTTGAGAGTCTAAGTATTTCATGCACATTATCTTAATCTTTATATCAACGCCAGAAAGTAGATCAGTATTGTCCTTACATTGCAGATAGTGCCTGAGGAATAGTATCTTGCCTAGGCTACCTTAGTGAGGCAAAAGGTGATAGGGGCTGTCCTAGTTCATAGGTCAGTCATTCAGCTACTACACTGTTATGGTTCTAAACAATTTATTGTAACAGCTGAGTAGATTTCAGGTCAGGGGTGGGGAATCCAAGGGCTTCATTCCCTCATGAACAACCCTCCTGGGCCCCATGCCAACAATGGGTGTGGTCAAGACAAAAGTAGGTGTGGTCAAAGTGGGCATGGCAACCCTCCACCACAACTACAAACAGCACACACCCTCTCATATACAGCACACACACACTCTCTCTCCCTCAGAACTTGGAAGTAATAAGTTACAAAAAACAAATTATTTGTAATTTATTACTTTTTTGAGGAACGAGTGGGTAACGAGTGGGTAATTTCTTTACATTTTGATTGTAACAGAATGAGGAGTAATTTTATTCAGTGGCGTACCTAGCATATTTGACACCTGGAGCACAATCCTTTTTTTAACACCCCCATCCTCTATGCTGTGGCCGGGTGGGTGGGGAACCTCCCAAATTCACCGCTATCCGGTGGGGGAAACTGAAGCGCAATGTTTATTCATTTCTTTTCCTCAGACTTTCGTAAGAGGCGCACTCTGGGGGATTTCCACGTCATTTTCTGCCCACGCTGGATTTGTTTTCTTTCTCCCACTAAATGCAAAAAAGAAGTCACATGCGCGTCTGCCCAAAATTCGGCTTCTCTCTCGAACTAAAACACACCTCAAGCCATTTCCTCGCATTTCTTCAGTCAGGTGAAGGGGGGGTCACCCCTGTTGTTTGGGAAGTGGCCCCCTCAGTTAAGAGGGGGCGAGGGCCGTGGGCCACTCCCCCTAGAGATGTGACATGCGGCAGAACCACGCCAGGGACTGTTGTGATGGAGGGCAGGGAGGGGTAGCCAGCTGCTGCTGCCCTTGACTCAGGTGGCCGTGTCTTGTGTGAATGCGCCTAGCTGAATACGTGAGAGGGCCTCAGGCATGGACAGGCGCAGAAGTCCAGGGGAAGGAGAAGGGGGCTCCCGGCCGCCCTCAGAAGGAGAGGACCAACCGTTGGCCCACACGAGCGGGGGACACGGGAGGCGAGGCGGAGAGGCTCTCACCCACCCGAGGGGGTGTGAGGTGGTGGCAGACGGCCCGCCAAGGCCAGGAAGGGGAATTGCTCACCGGGACCTCTGCGGAAGCCCTGCAAGTGGCAAAGAAGGGACAGGCCAGCCCCTGCCCCGAGGAGCTGCCCAGCCTGGAGGGTTTCCCCTCGTCCTGGTTGAGCAACAAAAAGTCACACCAAAAGCACAGGAAACTGGAAGGGCAGTTGGAAAAACAGCCTGGTGAAGAGCCGCAGGGGCGTGATCAACGTCCAGCGGCTCCAGGCCACTGATAAAGTAAATGAGACAATGCACCCCCTTATTGCCTACACCTGGGACAGACCGCACCCACCGCTCCGCCCTTGGTACGCCACTGATTGTATTACTCTTGAGGCGTAATTATGTTTCCAGCATTAATTTTGGGTGTTACTGGGGAGGGAGTAGGGGAAGTCTTCTGCTCCTCTGATTTGTGGATGAAAACGATGTGCCTCAAACTAGGCTTCTGTGCAGCATCGCTCTTCCCTCGTGCTCTGATATTTAAGAGACAATGAGGGTGGGGTAGAGAAAACAATGGTTTAAAAAATGGATGGTGGTAGAGAAGGATGGAGTAGAGGGAGAAAGGAGCCACCGGGCAAGGACATGGATGAAGGAGGAGGAGGCAACATCGGAATGGAGATAAAGAACTATGGAGGTTGGAGACGACGATGTGTGCATGTGTATGTGTTAATACTGTGTTTGCACTTGGTGTGCAAAGCGGCCTTTGCTGCCCTCCCTACTTACTTTGCTGCATTTTTGTACCCCAGGGGAAAAATGTTTGCTTGGGTGGATGTGCCTTAGTTGGTGGCAGGGCAGGGTCCAGGAGGTGGCTGAGTGAGGGAGATGTCTCTTGCTGTCTGAGAGTGTGTTGTGTGGGGGCGTGTACTTGGTTTGACATGCAAAAGATCTGAGCAGTGACCTTTGCCTCCCTGCCTGCTTCCCTTACCAGTGTAGCAGCCACCACAGCTATCTTATGGATAAAACAAATTATTCTACTACACTCTCTCTCTCTCTCTCTCTGTCCCTCTCCCTGTCTCTGTTTATTTTTAATATTGCTTTAGAGTACTTAGGTGTGCAGCAGTCAAGGCCAGCACCTCGTAGGCACTCTAGGGTTTTTTTTTAAAGTAACTTAACTGTAAACAAGGTTCCATGAGAGTCAAATGGGAACCACTAAAACCAGAGCTTGGAAAAGTTACTTGTTTGAACTACAACTCCCATCAGCCCCAGCCAGCACATGCTGGCTGGGGCTGATGGGAGTTGTAGTTCAAACAAGTAACTTTTCCAAGCTCTGACTAAAACAGCCTGAGGTCAGGTATTTTGATCCACCTCAGCACAAAGCTTACTCAGTGATCTCTGATCTACCGCTTTCTCTAATGCTAACCCGCTCCACAGGGCTGTCGTGAGGATACACCACACTTAGCTCTTAGGAGGAAGAATGGGATAAAAAAAAAAACTTCTCCTGCTTCACAGTAATTTGAGAACTATGTAAGATTGGGTTTTGGAACAAGTTGGCTCTGTTTAAAATGAAATTAATAAACTGTTTAGAAATTACAAGCACAGCAGAACAAGTCTGCTATCCTGATAATGCTTGAATAGGCCCTTTACAGGTTTAACTTATGACTAATCACGCAGCATAAAATAAATAATGTGTAGAACTTAAAAACATATATTGGATTGACATACCACAGACTTCAGCTCTGGGGTCAAACCAGACCTGGTGTTGGGACATCCATGATCACAATTCCAGTACTTTTTTTTAAAAAAAAGCTAAAAAGCTGCCTCTATATATGATCATGTATAGTTGGAATAGATACATAGCACTGGGGGAAGGATGTTAACTCCCCAACACCCCATTTTCCCAATTAAAATGCTTCCTCTCAAAGTTATTTATCCCATGGGTAAAGGTACATATAAGCTTAAGTTTTGCCCAATGGGTAGCTAGCAGCTATGGGAAGCATTTATTTGGAGAAATGGCATAGGAGGAAGAATTATACCTCATCTCCCAGTGCCATGACCCCAACATGAATCAAGAGTCTTGCAGCTCCTATTAACTTTTTTTTAATAGGAAAATTTGTTCATGGATCACCTGCACCACATCTGGTTTGATGTTCATTGTTGCCTGTAACCTTTAGAATACAAAATTTGGGGATTAACTGAGGTACTGCAATGTTGTGCACCATTGCTCTCCAGATTCTGAGCAGCATTGTGTCAATCATTTTCTGTGCCGGGGCACAGCTCTGTAATATGCAAACCACAAACAAAAAAATTAACTCTGAACATGTGCAAAGTGCAATTTCCTCCTAAAGGAGTCATCAAAACACTCTGTGGAGTAGGTTTTCAGAGAGTGTACCTTGCTTACAAGGTTTTGAGCCTCAAAAGGTTGTTTTTTTTTAAGAGTAGACATGCCATTTAAGAATAGAAAATCAATTCTGGCATTCTGCCGTTTCATTTCTTCTACCTTGTCATGGAATTTGCTCCTCTCCAAGCTCTATAGCCGCTTAAAAGTTTTTTCTCCTCCCCCCAATGAAGATAACAATTACAGTGAGAGTTTAGGAAGAGAAATGTTTACTATTTATATAAAGAATGTGCAGTTAGTTGTTCACAGTTCTTTACATAGAATGCCTTACCTAATTCAGTCAAATGTAAGGACTGGGGTTAGGGCAGAGTAGCTCTGCACAATATTGCAGTGTAGTTCATGCGAACGACCACTTAGCTGAAACTCTTTCCTTTTAAGTAAAGACTGGCAGGCTGAGGAGCCAGCAGAGCTGGATGACTGGGCTTGCCTGGGCCACCCATCCACCACATCTCTTCACGCTGTAGTTCGCAGCACCACCTGTCTGTGGCCAAGCAAACTGCAATATGAGGACATTCTTCCACTTTTATATATTATGGAAGAAAGGGCACAGGAGCAGACCAAGCTAGCAACTGGATCAACTGGCAAGCCTAGCCTTAAAGGCTGCAATAGAGAAAGAGGAAATTCAGTAGATAAAGCACAGCCTCCTAAATCTCCTTTTCCCCTCCCCCCCAAGACTCTCCTGTATTTTCTAAAGCTGCCCATCAGAAATCCAGCTGCTGTGCACCTCAGAGCTATTTCCTGCCCCCAATGCTTGACAAACTTTTTTCTTATTTCCTGTGATTTCATCTCCCTCTCTCCTTGCACGCTTAAGTTCTGAACCTCTTGGCGTACCTGAACTGTAAAACACTTCAAGACTTAGTCCTTGTTTGCAAGTACTTTCATCTCTCTTATCTCCTTCTTCTCCCCTGCCCCGCAATATTTTTCTGCCCCTCACACACCCACACTGATTTCCCAACTGACCCTCTCTGCTTGTCACTCACTCTCACCTCAACATTCCATTCTACCCCTCCACCCCTTAAACCTTCTCTCACAGCAGCTGATACTCAGCATGTGTGAGGAACACATTTATGAAATCCCACTAGCTAACATTGGCCACAAAAATGCCTTTTTTACCAAAAATTATAAACATGTCACAACTCCTGGGTAACAGCACACACTAGATGTTCCCCTTGATATAACACAACCATTTTCCAAAGGAGATAGTACAAATGGAGAAATCTTTTTCCCCAGACCTCCCAGCAAAGTCTATGGAAGACAAACACACACTATCGTTCAGCTTCCCAAAGTCACTCGTCATACATTTAAATCATTCCAAATAAGCCATTCCTTATACACTGACACAAGTTTCATATCAGTCTGTTGAGCAATTTTCTAACTATAAGCCACAGAACCTACTTCTCCACCCCCATTATAATGGCAGAATTCAATTCAGCCAAATCATCCATAAAATAGGGCTACAACTGTGGCCCTATAATACAGTCATTCTTGCAGCATTATATTATTATATCTTGGATAAGCAGTATGTCTAAAGTCTTTCTGAGGAGTACTGCAAAAGAGTTGCCATTTTCTTCTCACTTGGGGTGCAACTGACCATTGTGTCCCAGGATGGAGAGAAACACCAAATAGTTTTACAATATTATACACTACATATGCTGTTGCCACCAAAACATTTCATGGTTTGCCTCCTAAGAAAGATGCAGTATACTAGTTATAAGTTCCAGATCAAAAATGGTCATATACATGCATTGTCCTGGACAAGCAATTATAAAAGACAAGAGATTTTCATTATTGGGTATCACCTCTACTTCTGCATATAGCATCCATTAAAATAAAATGTCTACTTACTAACAGACAAGTTTGGAGGGAAGTTATCAAAAGAAAAGGAAGTCTTCTAGAAACTGTTAATTGGCTAACCAGAGTATATAGTCCATTGTTACATTTTTATCATCATCATCATCATCCCCCTAACAAACTGCACGGAATACAGATTTTTGCTCTCATACATTGTGCTGCTATTTTGTTATTCCAAAACCTTCCTCAGACTGGTTTGCAGGAAGTTGGGCCAAGTCTGTTGCCCTTTCAAAAATATTTCTCATCCCCCACAACCCACACCAGGACGCCCCATCCCTACTAAACTGCATTCACACCAACATCAAAGCATTTTCTGAAAGGATGTACTGGAAGAACAAAAGTAACAACTTTATTGGAAAACTCCCACACACACACACCTACCTAACTCCCCATTTCCACTATAATCTCTCCCTCCATCCCCAATTTTTGGTAGAGTGGAAAAAATTGATTAAGCTTTGTAGTCAACATACTGCTTCAGGCCTCATTCTCCTGGCTGAGATTTCTTCAGCTGTCAGGGCAGGGGTGGGGAGACACTTGTCCCTTTTACCAGTGTTGTTGGAGCAGCCTGCTAGGCTAAGGGGGTGGGGTAGGAGGGGGTTAGAGCCCGGCAGATGCCTTTTTTGTCAAAGACAAAAGACCCCCAGTCATCCTCTCCACTTTTCATCACTTTCATCCAGGCCGGATCAAAGCACTGCTCTGCATATGAAAGGGACCCGGCATTATGCGCCTCAAATTAGCCTATCGCCACCCCGCTAGCCTCTAAGGCCTCTCAACAAAAGCTCCCACATCTGTTCGATCCGTTTGCCTCATCTTCTCTCTCTCTTCTCCAGAGTATATGTGTTTGAATTTGTTTCTTCTCAGCCCTCAGTTTGGAAAGCAATTCAGCTCCTTGAATTATAGTTTACGGAGAATGTCTTCCTCTTCTCAGGAGGAACCCTCCACTGTTTTTAATTGACTCCAGGGACAGTTTCATCCTCCCATACTCACTCAAGCCACACATGCCGTGGATACTCCCATAACTGATCCATTTCTCCACTCCCCTTTCTTCACCTGAAGCAGGAGACCCGGGCTCTGAGTGTTGCAAGCCGTGGCTGCTGCCCTGAATCAAAGCAATCCTCGAATCAAAGGCAGTGTGGCTATGAAAGTCAATAATCCTCTTTTGTCATGGTAATGGTTCGTGCCCAGCAATGAGAAGAAAAGCGGGACTCTTCTCTTAGATGTTGTGCATTTCCTTAGATGTGCTATGCCTGCCTCTCAGCTGCTTTTGAAGCCCTTCTCAAAGCCTATAACCTGAACGCTCCTCAGACCCTGAGAAGAACCACCCAGAAAACAAATACAGAAAAAGGGCCAGGCAAGATTTCAGAGTGGATCCATTTTTTATACAAAGTTGTGTTCCATCGCCATGGATGGCATTATCACCCTGGGTTCCTTTGGGAGGAAGAGCAGGATATAAATTTAATTAATTGATGGATTAATTAATTAATTCCAGTCTGTAATTTCAACGTTCAACAATGTATTTATCAAACTTTTATTTCCCACTGAAAGGTCTTTACATGTGCTAAGGAGTTAGTTGCTGGTTTCTCTCTAGAACTGGACTAAGGCCAGTGCCTCACTTTATTAGCAAATACAGTTGCTGTGGATATACTGGTGTTTCCCACAGTGATCACAGAGATGTGAATGGCACAAACACTCATGATCAAACACATGTTTTGCAAGTTCTGATTGGACCAGGCCCCCTAGGAGCACTTACACAGTTGCTTAAGGATGCTTACTGTCATTCACCCTTGTCATATTTGCTGCAAGAATCACTCAGGTATACCAAACCAAATGTGAATAGTGCATAAAAATGTAGAACCGCTCTCACTCTGGGAATTCTCTAGAGGTTGTGCAAAGACACAACATCACCACAAACCTTGCAAGCTTTACATTTACTGGTTATTAATCCAAACTGAAAGAAAATCAAGATTCTCTTGCATTCAAATTGAACTTCTAAGAAAGTAGTCCTGTTCCGAAATAGCTTTCCAGAAATATATTCATTTTTATATACACAAATTAAGAACATGATTCCACCTTCAGTGCACATCTCAGCACAGATAAATAGGCAGGCTATTATCCTGTTATTTCGTGCTACCCTCACCATTAGGGCCCCCAGGGCAGTGTATAGAAGTTCAGGTGAAAATCGAATTTAAAACAAAATGACTACCAAATCAGAATATTAACTATACACACACACCATACAATGATGTTCATTAAAGACTGCATGATAAACTCATAGCTTTCAGGAGAGAAGTCCAAAGACCCAGCACAAATAATGCAGAACCAGGTATTAGGAACAGATTGAATTTCTGAAAGTCTCTGGAAAGTGGCTGCTTTTCTGTGCACTATAATGTGTATGCCACAATGACAAGACTGGGTGGAAACAGAGATGGGATAAGACTAAAGGAGGGGAGCTTAAAATGCAAATTCCCTCTCCCAGTGAAATAAGTTGGCCCCATTTCAAGCCTGGCCCTGTCCATTTCAAGCCCAACTCAAATGGAGCTTTCCCCTCACCTCCATCATTGCCCTATCCTCCCTGCCAGGCTTCCCCTTCCCAAAGGGGGGGGATAAAGCTCTCTCTGTCGGGACTTATCCACACAAGAGCCTAACTGCGTACTAAAGATGCTGCTTTTACCATCATAATTTTTTTGATAGATTTTCAAGGTCCCCACTTTTTGCTCAATGGTAGCTTCCAATTAGCTGTTCTCCATTCACACAAGTAGATGTTCCTCTAGGAAGGATTAGTGTCACTGTTTCCTTGTGGCCCCGCCCCCAATTTTACATGTTTACTCCCTCTGAAGTATCAATATTTTATGGAAGGCAACAATACCCTCAGTTGCAATCCCCATGACTGTTTGGGCTTCAAGGCTGAAGCCAAGAGAGCGACTGGGCACGCAATTGACAAAAAACAATGAAACTGACTAGACCCACCCTCACCTTCTCCATTGACCAAGCCTAAGTGAAAGGTGGGCAGGGGGAGAGTGAGTGAAAGGCAAAGTATGCAGCAGCTGTGGCAGCTGGGAACCGCTGAAGTAAGGATTCACC
Organism: Rhineura floridana; assembly: GCF_030035675.1. NCBI lineage: Eukaryota > Metazoa > Chordata > Lepidosauria > Squamata > Rhineuridae > Rhineura > Rhineura floridana. The sequence continues at coordinate 139,933,270 of NC_084480.1, forward strand.
CACCCACTGAAAAACATCAAAGCAATGCACCTACAAGGAGGAGCGCAGCACAGCTGAGAAGGTACTTCCTTCCCTTTTCGCATTATCAGAGGATTGAGTTAATATGGATTTAAAAGAGAAAACTGTGTGATAGCTTCTGCTTGCCTGCAACGTCATGTGAAAATGGAAATGGACTGCCTTCAAGTTGATCCTGACTTATGGCTATCATGAATAGGGTTTTCATGGTAAGCGGTATTCAGAGGGGGTTTACCATTGCTTCCCTCTGAGGCTAGTCCTCTCCAGCTGACTACGGCCTGCTCAGCTTGCCACAGCTGCACAAGCCAGCCCCTTCCTTGTCCACAACTGCCAGCTGGGGGGCAACTGGGCTCCTTGGGACTAGGCAGCTTGCCCATGGCTGCACAGGTGGCAGGGCACGTAACCCCTGAGCCACTCACTGTGGGGGTGATCTTTAGCTGGCCCTTGACACCCAGGAGTCATGAGCGGGGATTTGAACTCACAGACTCTGGACTCCCAAGCCAGGCTCTCCTCCCCACTGTGCTATACCAGATGCATGCAACTTCATGTGAACCATGCAAATTAAAAGGGGATGCAAGTAGCACCAGACACACAGTAAATCACCACGTGGAGAAGCCCTTGGAGAAGCAAGAAAAGGTAACAGGCAGCACAAGGCTTCTTTCCAAGCAGGAATGGCCCCACAAACCTACATTTGGCTGCAATGACATGTGGAGCTTAATTTCCTGTGAGGAATCATGCAGTCAACTAGACATTGCCAGGATTGTTAGTTCATAAATGATCTAGAGCTAGAGGTGAGCAGTGAGGTAGTCAGAGGAAGAAAAAAAAGGGGGGGAAACCCCCAAGACACCAAAAAGTGTATTTATGAAAATAATTCCAAAGCAATTTATTAAAAATACAAGCTTAACGCGTTTCGGCCACCTTATATTTTGGCCTTCGTCAGGGGCTGAAAGTTGAAACATACAAACATGTAATCAGTAGTAAAATCTTATTAGTTTGGGACATACAATTCATTATCACATAGCATAGGAACAAACACCAATCATTGTACTCACATACTGAAGATGTAAAGTAACTTTTGTTGAAGAGATTTCAAACAGTATAGCTAAAGGTTCTTTGTAAAAGGAAAGTATCCGAGTGCTTTTTCTGGCCGCAAGCCTGATATTAAATCCTTACATTCAATTGCTTGCAGGTTCTGAAGCTGAGAGATAGATTATAGCTGTAAGCAAGGGAACGTCTCTAAAGTATAAGACTCACAGGAGGGGAAGTAATTCCAACTCACCGTTCAGACCGCTTGGGGTTAGTGTGTCAAGTTCTAAGATCCAAGCCAGTTCTCTCCTTAGTAAAATCTGTGTGCTTCGTGCGTTTACCTTCTCTACAACCCAAAAACTGAAATCTGTCAGAGAATGTTTGCAACTGGTGTAATGCTCAGTCAAAGGAGCTCCCACCTTGTTGTTCTTGATGTTGCTTATATGCTCACAAATTCATTTTTTTTATTTATTTAAGATGGCAAATACAATTTGTTGTTGTTGTTGTTATGTGCCTCCAAGTCGACTACAACTTATGGCGACCCTATGAATCAGCAACTTCCAAGAGCATCTGTCATGAACCACCCTGTTCAGATCTTGAAAGTTCAGGTCTGTGGCTTCCTTTATGGAATCAATCCATCTCTTGTTTGGCCTTCCTCTTTTTCTAGTCCCTTCTGTTTTTCCCCAGCATTATTATATTTTCTAATCAATCATGTCTTCTCATTATGTGTCCAAAGTATGATAACCTCAGTTTCATCATTTTAGCGTCTAGTGATAGTTCTGGTTTAATTTGTTCTAACACCTGGTGATTTGTTTCTTCCAAGTATTTTAAGAGCAGCTTTCAACTCACATTCTAAAATTTCTGGTTCTTCATCATACGGTTCCTCCATGAATAAATCTGTCATCGTGGCATCCCTTTTATAGAGTTCTTCAGTGTATTGCTTCCATCTTCCTTTTATTTCATCTCGGTCACAATACAATTTAATGTAAGCAAATTTAAAGTGATGCACACTGGGGCAAAAAAATCCTAATTTCAATATATGCTAATGGGGTCTGAACTAGCAATGAGTCACCAGGAATGAGAGACTTTGGACATAGCTGACAGCTCAATGAAGATGTTGATTCAGTGTATGGCACTTGTGAGAAATACAAATTCCATGCTTGGGATCATTAGAAAAGGGGCTGAAAGTAAAACTACCAAAACCGTAACGCCATTAAATTATAAAATTTGCTTCCACAGGATGTAGTGATGGCCATGAACTTAGATGGTTTAAAAGAAGATTCAAAAAATTCATGGAGGGTAAGATTATTAATAGCTACTAACAATTATGGCTACGCTCTACCTCCACTGTCAGAGGCAGAAGGCTTCTGAATACCAGTTGCTAGGAAACACAAGTGGAGAAAGCACTGTTCTCCTCAGGTGCTGCTTGTGGGCTCCCTATAGGCATTTGGTTGGCCACTATATGAACAGACTGCTGGACTAGATAGACCACTGGCCTGATCTAGCAGGATCTTCCATGTTTAGTTTCACCTCCTCTCTCCCTATAATGTTTACATCAGTGGTAGGAAATATTTTTCAGCCTGAGAGCCCAAGGTTCTCCACCCCTGGCTTACATTGTAATGAAATGTGAGATGCAGCATCTTCACATTGTGTACTTCTGTGTCCTAACCATAGTGAGAGTTTGCAGACACCACCAATCACCTGATCAACAGCATTTGCAAGGCCCTGCCCCTTGCCTGTGTGGTTTGATTTCAAAGGAAGTGGGATTTGCAACCTCTGCTGATTACCTGATCATCAGTGCTTGGAAAAGCACAGGAACAAGAATCAGCTGATCAGTGGCATCCGGAAAGCCCTGTACCATTGCCCCCATGGTTGGATTTCAAATTGCTAGAGGAAAGAAAAATGCTTCACCTTATGTTATGGTGACATGAAGGGACCGATAAGTTGGCAGGGCATGCTCACCTGTGAAAGTGTCCCCCAGGCCTTGAGGTACCTTAGCATGTATCCCACTGGCTGGAAATCTCTCCCCATCCCTGTCCTTCTACACAGCACTGAATTTCCCGTGGGACACTTTGAATGGAGGCCAGACCACCTAGCATGTAGGGTTGGCAGACTGGTTTTGCCCTCCACTGCAACATTGTCCCCAAGTTATTTATTTATTTGTTTGTTAGATTTATATCCCGCCCTTTCTCCCAATAGGAACCCAGGGCGGCAAACAAAAGCACTAAAACACTTTAACACATCATAAAAACAGACTTTAAAACATTAAAACAAAACAACCATTAAAACCATATTAAAACAAAAAAGCTTTAAAAACATCTATTTTAAAAAAAACATATTAAAAAGCAATTCCAACACAGGCACAGACTTGGATAGAGTCTCTACTTAAAAAGCTTGTTGAAAGAGGAAGGTCTTAGGTAGGTGCTGAAAAGATAACAGAGATGGTGTCTGTCTAATATTTAAGGGGAGGGAATTCCAAAGGGTAGGTACCACTACACTAAAGGTCCATTTCCCATGTCGTGCAGAATGGACCTCATGACAAGATGGTATCTGCAGGAGGCCCTCACTTGCAGAGCGCAGTGATCAACTGGGTATATAAGAAATAAGACAGTCTTTCACGTATGCTAGTCCCAAGCTGTATAGGACTTTGTACACCAAAACTAGAACCTTGAACTTAGCCCGATAGCTAGTAGGTAGCCAGTGCAATTATTTCAGCAGTGGGGTGACATGTTGGCGGTATAGTGCCCCAGTAAGCAGTCTCACAACTGCATGTTGCACCAGCTGCAGCTTCTGGACCAACCTCAAAGGTAGCCCCACATACAGCACATTACAATAATCCAGCCTGCAGGTTATGAATGCATGGGCAACAGTGGTCAAGCAATCCTGGTTCAGAAAAGGCCACAGCTGTCTTACCAAGCAAAGCTGGTAAAAGGCACTCCTAGCCACTGAGGTCACCTGGGCATCTAGCAACAAAGATGGATCCAGGAGCACCCACACACTACAGACCTGCCCTTTCAGAGGGAGTGACCCCATCCAAAGTAGGCAACTGACCAATTATCCGAATTGGGGAACCACCAACCCACAGCGTCTCTCTCTTGCTAGGATTCAGAAACATTTATTGGTTCTCATCCAGCCCACCACTGAGTCCAGACAGTGGTGTAGGGCTTGCATGGCCTCTCCCAATTCAGATGTTATAGACAAATAGAGCTGGGTATCATCAGTGTACTGCTGACACCTCACCCCAAATCTCCTGATGACTGCTCCCAAGGGTTTCATATAGATGTTAAACAGCATGGAGAACCACATGATACCCTGAAGCACCCCACAGCACAACTGCCAGGGGGCTGAAAGACAATCGCCCAGTGCTATTCTCTGAAAACGATCCTGGAGATAGGATCGGAACAACTGTAAAATAGTGTCTCCAATACCCATCTCACCAAGTTGGCCCAGAAGGATACCACGGTCAATGGTATCAAAAGCTGCTGACAAATCAAGAAAGAATAACAGGGTCATACTCCCCCTATCCTCCCAATAAAGGTCATCCATCTGGGCGATCAAGGCTGATTCAGTCTCATAACCAGGCCTGAACGCAGACTGGAATGGGTCAAGATAATCTGTTTCATCCAAGAGTACTTGCAATTGCTGCATCACAACCCTCTCAATCACCTTCCCTAAAAAGGGGTATTTGCGACCAGGCAGTAGTTGTCACAAACCAATGGGTTCAGGATGGGCTTTTTCAGAACCGGATGGATCACTGCCTCTTTCAGGGCAGCTGGAACCACTCCCGCCTGCAACAATGCGTTCACCACACCCTGCATACACTTGGTCAAACCACCTCAACAAGCTTTATTAAGCCAAAAAGGGCAAAGGCCAAGAGGACACATTGCTGGCCACATCATCACAAGCACCTCGTCCACGTCATCAGGCCACATCAACAAATTATTCCCAAGAAGTTGCAGTGGACATTGCACTGAACACCTTACTGGGGACTACAGTAGATGTGGACAGAGCATTAAGATTGCTACGGAGACAAGCAACTTTACCCTCAAAGTGCTTTGCAAACAATTCAGGGTCTAAAACTCCATTTCCTGGAGTTGATGTCAACAGACCACTGGCAATACAGAAAAGCTCCGCTGGACAGCTACTTGAGAATCTTCCTGCAGGGGAGGATCAGAGCCTTAAGTCTAAACTTCACCAGGAAGTGGTCTGTCCATGACAATGGGGTGACATCTATCCCGCATCTCCAGACGACCCCTTCCTCCATCTGGAGCAAAAACCAAGTTGAGGGTGTTTCCTACCCTATGCGTCGGGCCGGTACCAACTTGAGACAGCCCCACGGTCGTCATGGAGGCCATGAAGTCCCAAGCTAGAGGCAGCCTCAGCATGAACATTGAAATCACCCAGGATTATAATTCCTGGCTCCTCCAATACCACAGCTGAGATGGCCTCTGCCAGCTCAGTCAGAACAGGGTGGACAGGCAGCAGGGTGGACAGTACACCAGCAGCAACCCTAGTTTACTGTTTCCTTGGCCCGACACCAGGTGCAGGCCCTCACAGCTAGCTCCAACACACGAGTGGTTTCCTAGTGACAGCAATGACAGTTCTGTAGACCACAGCAACTCCCCCCCAATTACTGCAGCCTGTGCTAGTTTTGCACCAAATATCCAGGTGGGCAAAGCTGGGTCAGATCAACTCCTCCCAACTCACCCACCCAGGTCTTGGTAATGCACACCAAATCGGCACCTATATCCATGATCAAATCATGGATGAGTGTGGCTTTATCGTGTACCAATCTGGGGTTAACAACAGCACACACAGGCCAGTGGGCACAGCAGATGAGCAATGAGGAACCTGTTCATGGGAGGAGTGGGAGCAAGGTACAAGGTGTAGATAGCCTTGTCTTGTATGGTAGTTCACCACCTCCCCATGGCTATACCTCCCTCTACCCATGATCACTGAAATTGGGGTGGTATCACCCATGTTCCTCACATTATTCAGCACATTATTTTTTATCTACCGTAAAGAATGGCAACCATTTCATTTATATAGGAGAAAGTCAAGGGGTACAACTCAGGAGAATCATGGGAGGATGCTAATCCTGCTTCAATAACCCCAGTGTTTCTTTCCAATTCTCTACTGCATTGAAGATTTCAGCCTATTTATTACTTTGTCTCCTTTAAAAAAAAAAAATCAGTGGCAGCCATCTCGTAGCTCCACATTGGATTTAGTTTCCTGGTCACACTAGAGTTTGATGGGACCTTTGGGAATTCTCTCTATACAAGTGTACTTGAATGTTCTAAATCTCAATCTTCATTCTTTGAAATAGTTTTAAAATCGGTTTTCTCGACTCCTCTGGTGTCTCACCTGTGCTCCATGAGGTTTCAAAACTGATGGGTAGTGGTTCCGCTGTGTCCTGTGCTAGTTCCTTTAGAAGCCTTGTGGGGTGTCATCTGGTCCTGCTGATTTAGAAATATGTAGTTTTACTAAGTATTCTTTTTACCTTTGCTGTTTTCCTGTCTGGCCAATGTAAGTGATAATTAGTTCTCAACTGTCCATATTAATGCAGGAACCTATGTGAAATTTTGCAAACCTGAATGCAGAAAAAAGTCACTTTCTACCAACTGTCTGAGGAGCTCTTGTAATAGTTCACAACACAGAAGGCTCCCATTTTGCTAAACGTACGAACCTTTGTGTGTCCAAGTGCTTCCACATATGACGTTGGCCATACACAGCTATGGAGATATTCTGGACGCATCAATAATAAGAGGCCACTAAATCTAAACTAGTGTTATCTGTGAGGAGCATTTGGGTCACTGTTTACCAAAACTACCATTATACATTTAAATTGGTTTCATTAAGGCTTCCACTAGAAGCTGTTGGGACATCTAACTTATTAGAATGCTGCACATTTGGCATAGGGGTTTCTGAGACCTTCATCAAAGCAAAGTTTCCAGTGTTTTTGTCTGAGACTGAATAATTTTGAAGCTTGTTTAAAATTGCTGTGTAGACCTCCTGCCACATGTTCAAAATATTAAAGATGCTCCTCATTTTTATTAAAGAAACATGGTTATTCATTTCTATCTTTTTACCCCAATTTACTGCTGAAATTCTTGACCATACCAACATATAAGTATTAGTATTCCCAGTTTTGTGCTGTTTCTGCAGGCAAGATCAGATATACACAGATACAGACAAAAACATGTGGTACAGCTTTTCTTGGACTGTACGATTCAGACAGCAGGTATGCATATGAATAGAGATGAGCATTGCCTGTTACTCAATGGGAAAAACCCACAGAAAACAGGCTAGCCCTCAACCATTATCCTTGAGCTTTCTAACCCAGGAAGTGAGGACTCAACCATTAAAATATGCACTCTCCAACCTAAATCTTAATGGCACCACCAAGGGTGGGGGAGAAACACTACATGATTGTGTGGCATGCCTTGATTAGCTGCAAGAAGCAGCTGTTCTTTATGTTAATAATAAAATCAAAAGGCTGGAATAAAAATGAAGTTGTGATATTATTTTTAAAAGCCTAAGGGACCCCTCCAGACAATCTGTTTATTATTTACTCTGATTTGCTAGCACGAAGCTTAGAGAGGAGGCTAGATTACCTTCAGTCTTTATTGAGCATTCTTTCTTACTTGTTTGCGGGGCAGTTATACAACAACATGTCCTGCGTTCATCCTGATTTGCTTGTGAGGTGTTTGTAGGTCTTCTGTTTAGTCATTCATTCATTCCACACTTTTCAATGCATTTCAGTGGGTTTCCCCCATCACTTTTCAAACTGCTAAAGTCCAATTCTTTTTTAAACTGGATTTGTTGCATTAGGGTGTAATCTTAGGGTTTGGACCCTTGAATCCACTTTAAATTTGTGCAAACCTGAATATCCAGTGTGTGTTTGAATCCCTCCTACAAAATACTAACACTTTAGAGTCACCCTCAATGACTTGGTGCAGGACAACACAGGCTTAATTAACATCAAACTAAGAGATTTATTTAAAAGATTTAGATACCTTCCTTCTGCAGAGTTTCCATATATGCTAGCTTATAAATATATATGGAGATCCCACACACTCCCCACAAATCCAGGTACCTCCTTTATCTTTGGGGCAATACTGTACTTGGCAAAGAATAACACTGAAAATGGCAAACCCCTGTCAGATATACCCCTCCCCTTCATAATGGCTGCATTCGCACACAGAGCTGAGGCATGATTTTAGTGCTACAGTGTGCAAGCTGGAACAAGCCCAAAGTAGGTTCAAACTCACATACTGCCCCCTTCACTCCTGAAAGAAAAAAGAAGTGTGCCAGCTTCATGGTTGCTCAGGCACATTCCAGCATGTGCACGTAGCACTAAATTATGGTTTAGTATTGTGTGAAAACTGGGCCAGTCACTTGTACAACTTCCCCCATGTCCACTATGCCACAATGGAGTGTATATTCCCTGATTCTGTCCACGTTTGGTTGTCACTGGAGCGAGTAAGCCTTACTCAGTAAGGAAACTCACATTTCAATGATGTCCAGAGATGGAGTAAGTTGACCTAGATGCTGCTGAGGAAGGGGGAGAACTCAAAATGGGGCATTTTGGTATCAGGCTATATCTTTTGTGGCATGCAGTTCTGTCCTTAATTGTTAGGAAACTGTCCTTACTTTAAAATGCTGCTCCTCCACAAAATAAATGTTGCTGGTTTCACAATGCCCCATGGAACAGACACTTCACCTGAAAATCTTCAGTCTTTCCTTTCAAATTCCTTATGGAATATTCATAAATTTGGAGGCTTTTTAAAAAATGTGTCCTTCAGTCAATTTTTAATCACAGAAGTAGAGTCCAAGGGAGCTACTAATAACATTACCCTGCCTGGTAAATGGCAGGCATTGTAAAGGGGCTGTCAGAATATTTTCAGCCATGGCACCTGCAGGCACTTAACATCCTCTCAGCCTGGAGAGGGCCTGCTCACAATTACTACAAATAAATCCAGCATTAGCAATGGCTAGAAAAGTAACCTTGACTTAATCACACCCTCATTTAAAAATGGAGTAAAGATGTAGCTCAAGGACATTAGAGCCAAGCCCACTTGAAAGCATTCAGCAAATCAGCTGATGCTCAGGCATCTCTCTTGCCCCATATGTAAACATGCATATTTTCCTAGCAGTATCTTATAAGCAACCTTCTAGTCACTTCTCCAGTTTCCAGCACAGTTTGATTCCTGTATCTGTTATTTATTTGAAAGAAAAGAAGAAAGGATATATTGAAAAGCACATTACAAAAGAGTCTCTTCCTCAAATCACTAACAACCAAAATCAAACACCTTTTTCAATAATAACTTCTTCTATGCAGGAGAAACAAGCAAAGGAAAACCAATTACATTTGTGCTTTTATTTCATAACGGGTGTGGAATGTTCAAGGAATTGTCCATCATCATCAAATAGCCTTTCACCAAGCATCTATTTACTTGAAAACTTCAGTTAAATCTTTAGTATAATTTTTCAAAAGGAATGATATGCCAGGCTTTTGGATTTTAGAGACCCAATATTTAACTACTGGAACGACTATCACTACTGGAATTAATATCATTACTGGAACTCACAGGGTGATATTTTGGGGGGGCAAGAGGAGGAAATGATCTCTTGAAAACACACACACACACACACACAGGTAAAAACGTTTTATCTATAGTGGCTACCCATGTAGCTTTCAAAAAAAAATATTGTCGATAATTTAGGGCTTCCCCCTCCACCAATTTATTTGAAAAAATATATATCTTGCCTATTTTACATGAACTCTATGGATCAGCATAGAGGGGATGGATTAGCAAACCTTGGGGAGGGGATTTGCACTGGAGAAGATAAGGCCTCTGGGGTAGGGTGAGAAGGCTTGCAAATCTGTAGCCCAGGGATGAGGCACCAATGGAACTTCAGATATTGCTGGATTCCAGCTCTCATCAACCAGCATGGCCAGGGTTGATAGGAGTTATAGTCCAGCAACATCTGGAGGGCCACAGGTTCCTCATCCCTGCTACAGTCCATTACTAACTCTTTGCCACTGTTAAGAAAACCCTCCAACATCAGTATCACTGGCCCTAGAAATCTTACTGTAAGCTAAAATAATCAAATTATATTTAAAATAAACTAAAAAATAATTTGGGTGGCTATGTGCTCTAATTTACTAAGGACGATCCTTTATTTTTAGGCCTTTCTAGTCAAAGTACACCTTAAAGAGATAGAACCATAAGAAAAGATAGTTGGGACCTTGAAGTTGCCCATAAACAATTAGCACCAGACTGAGCGGATACACAGGTAGCCCTATTATGGTGAAATATACTGTGTTTCTATTTAAACTATAGTAATTCTTTCAAACTCAGAGGAAGGCAATGGTAAACCACTTCTGAATACCTCTTACCACGAATACCCTATGAACAGAGTATCCAAAATACAATGCGAGATAGCTCTGGAAGATGAGACCCCCAAGTCAGAAGACACTTACCGAGCTACTGGGCAAGAACAAAGGACAAGGACAAGTAGCGCTGTGACTAATGACGCAACTGGGTAAAAGCCGAAAGGAAGCCCAGAGGCTGATGTGCACAGACGCAAAAGGAGACTCCGGAGTTGTACGATGCACACAATAGGAACATGGAATGTGAGAAGCATGAACCAGGGAAAGTTAGAAATTGTCAAGCAAGAAATGGAACCTATCAACATTATAATACTTGGCGTGAGTGAATTAAAATGGATGGGAAGGGGACATTTTCAATCAGGCAACTACAAAATATTTTATGCACGAAATGAGAAATTAAGAAGAAATGGGGTTGCTTTAATAGTGAGAAGTGATGTAGCAAAAGCCATTAGGAGCTAAAACGCAATATCTGAGTGAGTGATAACAATGAGATTAAACGGGAAATCTATTAACATAACCATCATCCAAGTCTACGCTCCAACAGCAAATGCAGAAGAAGAAGAAGAATTGGAGAGATTTTATGCAGAAGTACAGAAAGAAATTGATCACACACCAAAATGAGATGTGATGATAATTATGGAGGACTGGAATGCAAAAGTAGGGGACAGAGAAGAACTAGGAATTCTGGGGAAATGGGGCCTAGGAGACAGAAATGAAGCAGGAGAAAGACTTACTGAATTCTGTGAAGCCAGTGATTTGTTTTTTGAGCAACCAAAAAGACGACTGTACATGTGGACATCACCAAATGGTCAATATAGGAATCAAATTGACTATATAATTGGCAGCAGAAGATGAGAGTTCCATACTTCCTGCAAAATCAAGACCAGGAGCAGATTGCGGTACAGATCATGAACTGGTCGCATGGAAAATCAAAGTAAAGCTGAAGAAGAACAACAAAGCAATCATAAAGACAAAATACAATTTAAATAACATCCCAGATCGAATTTTGCAACAAAGAACATCTCTTAATTAACTATTCAAAAACCAATGTAGTGGTATTCGGAAAGAGAAGGAAATTCCATAGCTGGAAATTGAACAACCAGGTTATTGCCCAATGCCACCATGCTAGATACTTAGGTGTTAACTTCACGGCCAACCAATCTTGGAAATCTCACCTGCAGGCAGTGAAATTAAAAGCATCCCCCTCGGTACACTCTCTTCTTCATTTTTTTAGGTTTAATGGGGGCAGTTTAGTTTCCCCATATGATTGAGGTTTTCCGGGGAAAAGTGATCCCTCAGCTCCTTTATGGAGCCCAAATTTGGGGGCATGACAACTTTGCCGTTCTTGAGATAATACAGAATTCCTTTTTGTGCTCCATCCTTGCCCTCCCAAGAGGCACGCCTGCCCCGCTTTTAAGGATGGAAACTGGGCTCCAGTCAATAGAATCCCTTGTACATGCGGCCCTTGCCAGTTACTGGCTAAAACTCTCATCCTCAAATGATGCCCGCCTTATTAAGAAATGCTTTCTGGAGCAGTTACAGAGCCCCTCTTCTAACACTTGGGCTATGCGCACTAAATTAATGCTGTCCTCATATGGGATAAACACAGAAATTTTGCCCTCCTGTGTCACCCCTCAAGTAAGATTTCTTTATAAGGACAGAATTCTGTTCTACTCAAGAAGGAAGGACGTGTTTACTTCCACTCAGTCAGCTTTTTCCCAGTGGTATCCCTTAGTTAAAACATCTTTTGGGTTTGAACAATATTTCGTCTATCTGACCTCCACTGCTTTAAGAAAGGCCTTTACGGCCTTACGCTTTCAAACTATGCCCTCCGCTTTTTTGGAGGGGAGATATGCAAAACGCCCTATTCATCAAAGACTCTGTACTTGTGAATTTCCTGAAGTGGAGGACATCGCACACTATTTACTACGATGTGTGCTGTATACCGAGCCTAGAAGGAAATTCCTTGCCACCATTTTATACTCCTGGAGATACAGACCACCTTTGGAGCAAACGTGTGCTCTTCTTGCTCCCTCCGATCCATGGGTAATACTTCAAGTGGCAAAATTTGCCTTGGCGGCGGGGAAATTGAGAGCTGGTCATTTAGCAACTGTGGGTATGCGTCCGCCTGCCCCTGACTAGTCTATTTTAACTATAAGCCCCTTGGCTTGTTTTTCTTTTAATGTATTTTAGGTATTGTGTGTGATCTCTTGTAATAGGTGTCTTTTACATTTTATATGATTTTATTCGCCTTTTCCTATTTGATTGGTTGTACTATATTGTGATGGCCACTGGCTACAAACAATAAAATTTCCTCTTCCACTTCAACATCCCAGATCAAATAAGAAACAGGTTTGAGGCTTTAAACAGTTGACAGAGAACCAGAACTACTATGGAGTGAAGTCAGAGAAATTATCAGGGAAGAATGCAAAAAGACAATACCTCTAGTTAAAAAGAGAGAAAGACCTCAATGGATGACTGAAGAAACTCTTAAAATGATTAAAGAGAGAAGGAAAGCAAAAGCAAAAGAAGATAGATACATGGTTAGAACCCTAAATGCAACAATACAGCAACAAGTACGTAGGGACAAAGAGAACTATTGCAATAATTATTGTCTGGAAATAGAAGAGGACAACAGAAAGGGAAGAACAAGAGCCCTATTCCAAAAGATTAGAGAAATGAAAGGGAAATTTAAACCAACAGTGGGGATGCTGAATAATCAACAGGGGAACACACTGACTGACCGAGATGAAATAAAAGGAAGGTGGAAGCAATACACTGAAGAGCTCTATAAAAGAGATGACAGGATGACAGATTCATTCATGGAGGAACCATATGATGAAGAACCAGAAATTTTAGAATGCAAGGTGGAAGAAACAAATCACCAGGAACAGATGGCATACCAATAGAGTTGCTACAAGCTACTGAGACTGAATCTGTCCAAATTTTGAAAAAAATTGTCAAGAAAGATGGAAAACTAAACAATGGCCCACAGACTAAAAGCGTTCAATATACATCCCAATTCCAAAGAAAGGGGATCCCAGGGAATGCAGTAATTATCGAACTATTGCCTTAATATCCCATGCAAGTAAAGTAATGCTCAAGATTCTACAACAAAGTCTCTTACCATATATGGAGCGAGAAATGCCAGATGCCCAAGCTGTATTTAGAAAAGAAAGAGGCACCAGAGATCATATTGCAAACATAAGTTGGATAACAGAATGGAGCAAGGAATTTTAGAAGAAAATCACCCTGTGCTTTATAGATTACAGCAAAGCCTTTGATTGTGTAGATCATGAAAAACTATGGCATGCTTTAAAAGAAATGGGGATGCCACAGCATCTGATTGTCTGGATGCGCAACCTATATTCTGGACACGAGGCTACTGTAAGGACAGAATATGGAGAAACCGATTGGTTCCCCATTGGAAAGGGTGTGAGACAGGGTTGTATTTTATCACCCTATTTGCTTAATCTATACGTAGAACATATCATACGGGAAGCGGGATTGGACCAAAATGGAGGTGTGAAAATTGGAGGGAGAAATATCAATAATTTAAGATATGCAAACGATACCATACTACTAGCAGAAACCAGTAATGATTTGAAATGAATGCTGATGAACGTTAAAGAGGAAAGTACAAAAGCAGGACTACAGCTGAACGTCAAAAAGACTCAAGTAATGACAACGGAAGATTTATGTAACTTTAAAGTTGACAATGAGGGCATTGAACTTGTCAAGGATTATCAATACCTTGGCACAGTCATTAACCAAAATGGAGACAATAGTCAAGAAATCAGAAGAAGGCTAGCAGCTATGAGAGAACTAGAAAAGGTCCTCAAAAAGTCAGGATCATTCAGACAGTGGTATTCCCAATCTCTATGTATGGATGTGAAAGTTGGACAATGAAAAAAGCGGACAAGAGAAAGATCAACTCATTTGAAATGTGGTGTTGGAGAAGAGCTTTGAGGTACCACGGACTGTGAAAAAGACAAATAACTGAGTGTCAGAACAAATTAAACCAGAACTGTCACTAGAAGCTAAAATGATGAAACTGAGGTTATCATACTTTGGACACATCATGAGAAGACATGATTCACTAGAAAGACCATAATGCTGGGAAAAACAGAAGGGAGTAGAAAAAGAGGAAGGCCAAACAAGAGTTGGATTGATTCCATAAAGGAAGCCACAGACCTGAGCGTACAAATCTGAACAAGGTGGTTCACGACAGATGCTATTGGAGGTTGCTGATTCATAGGGTCGCCATAAGTCGTAATCGACTTGAAGGCACATAACAATTGTTTCTACTTTGCATCTAGACATTTATTAATTAAATTTATATCCCATCCTTCCTCCCAAGGAGCCCATATAAATGAGGTGTATAAATGAACACGTTAGGCAAATCTGTCCTTTTTGGGAGGTTGTGTGTCACTAATTTCCTCTTTTATGGCTATGCGTAAGCAGCCACCCTAAAAGTATCAATCAATTGCAATACAATAAGGATCCTTGGTTCCTCTCAATTTCTGCTCCCTAAACAAAGCTTCACAATACCAACATTGATGCAACCTTTCTCCATCTGGATATCTTCATAAGATTACACCAAAAAGCCATCCCAAATGTTGGAAGTGGGGCAAGAGCAACTCCTGTTTTGTTCTTTTGTTTATGCTCCAGAAGGGAGATAGAGCTAGAGTCCTCCAGATGGATAGGCTTGTTTACCTTTACCTGTGATGCTCTGACTGACTTCCTTCTGTCACTAGACTATTATGTCTTTAGGGAAGCTTACCTGCCCCTCCTCCTTCCACCCTTTCCCCTCCTTTCTCCTCCGACTGTCCGGGAGAGAGGAGACATCCCTTTGTCTCTGCTCTCTGCAAGCCATGAGGCTAACCCCTACACCTGGGCGTTATGCCTCCAACTTAATTAGTTAGTTAGAACTAGGTATGCCTTTTCTATCTACTATATATTTCTATAAACAAACTAGTTTTTCTTATTTTACTAAGTCTCAAGTCTCAGTGATGCTGATGCAGGGTAAAAGCCTGCTTTCTTAGGTAAATGCATGCACATGCTGGCACACTCGCATTTCAACATCTGCTGTTATTCTGCGGCTGTTGTGTTGCTTTAAACAAAATTAAGCACACACAAATACACACAGCGCTACACCAAAAAATATCAAACATAATGTTACCAGAATTTCGTTTGCAAACAAAGATATTTATATTGAATGTCCCTCTAACACACAGGGTACTAACATTCTCAAACAAAGTTTGTATATTTAGTTCAGCCCTTTTGTTAAACTAATCACCAATGGATTAGATTATTGACTGCTGTACAACTATGCAACACAACTGTTCTGTTCCCAACAAGAGAAGCAGACTCAAGACTCGAAGACTGGGTTTTGCAAAAGGCTTTATTCTATCCAGCATCAGACATTCTAGGCATTAATCAGGATACAGAACTAGGCATGGAAGCAACATCAGAAAGTTGTTGGAACAATCTTATCATTCTATATAAAAGAGAGGTGGGTGGGCACTATACTTACACTTGCTAACTCTAGCATTTTCTAGCCTTTGTGGCAAGGCAGAGGCTCTTTCTGGGGAAAGACACTGATTCCTTTAGCTAAAGCCTCCTTTTCTCTATTCTACACGACCTTGAAGAAATTGTTATCTCTGACTCTGACAGACTACTTTCACTCTCTCTTTGGAAGAGTCCACTCTGTTCATTAGAGTTTATCTGTTCAACAGCTAGATCTGGGCACCAGTGGGAATTCCCTTCTCTGTTATAAAGAAGGAGAGTTACTGTCATTAATTAACTCACTAAACACAGAGCTATTAGAGGTTTCTGGAAGCATTTCACCTGAGTTTTCCCTAGCATCCTCCATCCGCAACCCATTCTCCCAATCCTGCCAAAGGTTTTCCATGGGTCCCATAACGGCAATATTCTGAGCCTATAATGGATTCTAAATTAGTCAGAATGCTTGAGGATGGGGCACATATTAGCCAATATCTTTTAGGTGATGTCTACCATTTCTCAAAACTTACCCAATTAGTTTTGTGCCGGGCAACAATTTTAGCCATCTGCACTAAGAGTGCACCTTAGATCATTTTTTAGATCTTCTGCAGTACAAAAGGGTTCAGTGGCAAAAGCACAGGGCTTTCTCAGTAAACAATGCAATGGGGAAATAACTTGTGGAAAAAATACTGGTCTAAGGTTCAAGTCACACAATTTAGACCTATGAACAGTCAACTACTAACAGCACAATGGTTCCTCCTTCAGGTTTCAAAGTGACTGTAGCCAATTTCTAATATACTAGAGCAGACTGTTCCAAGAACTGCATTCATGGGCCATAGGGAAAAAATAGAAAGGGAACTATCAACCATACCGAGTGTTCACTCTGCCCTTCCAACGCACAATAGATTTACAGTACTTTGAATAGTGCATTTAACACTTACAGAATGCCATGCAAGTGTAAAACACACACACGAGAAACAGAAGTGTTTCTGTGAGCATATGGAACATTTCAGTTTATACAAGAGCAAATATAGTGTTGTCAGCGAGTGTACATCAATAGGGATCTGTAGTTAATCATGGCTCCCCAACAAGAATATCTGTGTAACACTTTTATAAAAAAACAAACATGAGCTTGCTTCATTCAAACGTTAATACATTTAATACTTTTTTGGGGGGAGGAAGTGTACACCTAAAAATGTTATCTGAGAGGCTCAGCAAGGACAGTATTCACAGACCAGGCATCATTCAAGGCCAGGAATCAGAGCTAACGTAGGCTGCTTTCACACATGGGTCTAACAGCGCTAGTTTAATGGATTAAAAAGGTAGCAATTTGTTCCGGATTTCAAAAATCCCTTTCACACTGTAGTACCTGTTATACCGGCATTTTGTGCAACAGTCTTTCACACGCAGAGCAGAGTTTCCCCCCCCCCCTTCATTCGGCCTCACGCGACACCAGATGAGCAGGTCTTCATCTACCTTTGGTTTGAGGCCTGTTCTTTCGGTGCGGGGGGGGGTTGAAAGAGGCGCGATCACGATTAGCTGAGAGGTGCAGCAGCGCAGCAGCAGAGGCTCTGGTTAAGCACAGGCTGAGCGAAGGCTGCATGCTGGGAGGGCTGTTGGTAAGGGTGGGAACGCACTGCATGCTAGGATGGATGTCATGTGAGCAGCGGCAGCTAGCGCAAAACTCCCACAATCTTCCGGGTTCCTAGCCGGCTATCGGAATTTTTCTGGTATCATTTATTGCGGAAATTAGCACTAAACTTCCACTACATTCCACCAGAATTCCGGAGCTACCCGTTATGTCATGTGAAAGCTCAAATTTAATGCGCAAATTAACAGGAAATAAATCGTCAGAATAATGGAATAAAGTGCAGTGTGAAAGCACCCGTAGTCAATATACTGATTAACAGCTATGTCAGCTACTATACTGCATGTGCTTGGAATAGGCAAGACCATGAACTTACTAGATGGGCATAGTATGCCACTAATCTTTCAACCCTCAGTCCTTCACTTCTAATATAGGTGCCAATGGTGAAGTATCCAACATGGTGTCACTCATGCACAAGACACAGGTACCAGCAAACTTGGCGGAACCTTGAGAGTTGCAAAAGTACAAAAAAATTGGTGAAATAACCTTAAGGGGGAGAAACCCTAAATGACCCAATGAGAAGGAAGGGGCTGACAAGCAGTGCAACAGCTCCAGCAGAGCCCGCAGCCCTCGCCCCTGCTGTAAAACCTCAACAACAACGTAGAAGGCGCCAACTGGTAGTCCTCCCATCCCACCCTGCGAGAGAGGAACACACTCACCGTCGCGCTGGCATGTGGGGGAGACAAAGAGCACTGCTTGCCACTGCTTCCCGGCGCAGGGTCTCCTGCTCAACAACAGCTGCCACCACTGCTTCCTCCTCCTGCTCCAGACAAGGCCCAGGTCCTTGCCGTCACTTTTTGGCACGGGGCTTCCTGCTCAACAACAACCCGGGGCCTTCTGCTCAACAACAGCCTGGCGCGGGGCCTCTGGCGCAGGGCCTCCTGGCGCGGGGCCTCCTACTCAACAACAGTCACCACCGTCGTGTCCTTCTCCTCCTCCTGCTCCAGGCAAGGCCCAGGTCCCCAAGCCCGAGCTCCTGCAGCCGCCCCCCGACATAAACCATCACCACCACCACCACCAGAAGCCTGGGGAGCAGCAGCTGAGCGAGCCTGAGGACATGGAGAGGAAGACAACACTGAAACAGCAAACAGCTTCGCTGTAACAAATGCCTGTTGCCCTTCTGCCTCTCGGGAGCTGCCACCCCCACTAACACCACCTCCTCTTTCTTGACGGTGCTGATAATGATAATGTTATTTTTTATTTATTTTTATTTGTTATTATAATGTTGTTCGTTATTAAATTTAATTTTTGTAAATTGTATTGCTTTTATTGTGTTTTTATACCTGTGTTTATTTTTCTTTGTAAGCCGCCTTGAGGGCCTTTGGCCAAAAGGAGGGGTATAAATAAAATTTACTAATAATAATGATAATATGCTCAGCAGCCATGGAATGTGGGCTGGCTATGGGAGGAAAGAAACTGAAAACCAGGTAGGAAGAGGAATGGAATAAACATCTCTGAAAGAGGGCATGGTTGACTCTGAAGTGAACAGGAGCATTCCACACTGCAACATATAAGTAGATCCCACTTACAGGAATAATAATGCTGAACTATCTTATATGGCTTCTGTTTGGATTATTGCGATAATGTATGTGAAGCTCTTTGAACATTCTGGAAAAGCACTTTATAAGTACTAAATACCACCATCACCAGCATTATGTACAGGCTGGATTCTGCTCCAGTTCAACCCAGCATGCTATGACTAACAGGTGTTTTCCAGTGAGAGATTCTCCCTCGCAGTATGGCTGTAAGGAAAAACAATTCAAGTCATAATTACAGATCAGCCCTGCTTCCATGATATACTCCAGGTGTCACTGTAGACATGGAAATCCTGGTCTTTTGAACCCTGGGTGAATCCTGCACTTTTTACTTTTTTGAGGAGGTAGCGTTTACAGGCAAATTAGTTGCCTCTTTGTGGTTAG
The DNA here is from genome assembly GCF_030035675.1 of Rhineura floridana. Classification (NCBI taxonomy): domain Eukaryota; kingdom Metazoa; phylum Chordata; class Lepidosauria; order Squamata; family Rhineuridae; genus Rhineura; species Rhineura floridana. The sequence goes on from NC_084480.1 coordinate 139,952,780, forward strand.
GTAGAATGGAATGCTGTACTTTAAATACTATTTACAGGCAGTGATTATCTATCCCCCCCCTCCCGGTCAGGCCTCCACCCTATTATAAACTGTAAAACACAGCTGGAACAACATGGCAAGCAAGGGGGTTCAGAGCCAAGGATAGGGCAGATAATAGAAACATTTTTCCCTCCACTAAAATGTAAACCTACCAAGGGTAGTTAACGTGGTGCCCTCCATATGTTGCTGGACTACAACTCCCATCGTTGTTGACCATTGGCCACACTACTGGGGCTGCTAGGAGTTGGAGTCCAATTACATCTGGAAGCACTGAGTTGGCTACTGCTGCCTCCCTGCTACTTCATATTGATGCAGACATTATCCAGGAGAATCTCTTGTCATTATTTTACACAAAAGCTTTAAGGATGTCAACAAATTAAAATGATTTAATTGAGTAATTATCTGTCTCTTTACCAGTTCATGAAAATAAAGTCCAGATGAATTAAATATTACCAATACCACAAACTATTGCCTTTCTTTAAGATACTGAAGGGAATACAAAATGAATTATAATTTATCTTTATCTTTTTCATTCTTTCTTACAAGTTAGCCTTAATCTGCAGTCTGGGTTAGATGTTGCCCTTCCAGATTCAACCAAGCAATCAAGTTTAATTGATTAATCTATTGACTGAAACTTGCAGCCTGAAAGTAGTGGCAAAAGAAAGTAGAAACTGGTAAAGTAGTGGCAAAAGAAGCAAAAACAAAAAATAACCTGGGGGGAAAAGTAGGGGCATTGCTGCCACTGTCATGAAGAGCAGGAGTAATGGCATAGGAGGGGTGAAAATGCAAAGGAGTGGGAGAAAGTGGCTTAGCTTGTGCTGTTGCATAGCCCTGGGTAGGTGGGTGATAAGATGAGTGGTTCTGGAGAAATTGCATTCCTGCCCTTAAAGATCAGGTCTCCAGCATTGTCAGTAGATCCAGCATTGTCATTAGAGACCTCTGGGACTTGCAGCACTTTTTCGCAACTTAGGCTGACATACTAGCAATAACCCTACCCATTATCCCACTAGTTTCATCACTCCAAGCTCTCAAGAAAACCAGCTTTACTAGCTGGGAGACAGCACTTGCAAGCTATGTTAACTCCCTGGGCTATTTCTCCATTCCAGAGATCAAGCAGGGCTTTGACATAATTGCCTGTTGAGGTGACAGGAACATTTCTAAGAGATGTCAGAAAACCATTTGGATCCTGAGACAGTACATCCTAATTGGTCCTCCATGCCTGCAAAGGCTCAGAGGACCAGCAAATTTAAACCCACCATACAGTGATCAGACCATAACAACAGAACTCCCAATTGAGACCACCATCACCATCCAGCACAAAGCAACAGATGAAGAGCCTGCCCCACTGAATTAGCAGAGCCAGAAACCATTTGGGACATATCAATGGATACCATGGCGGCCATGAAATCCTGAGCCTCTTGTAGGAGTGCATTCTCAGCATGACTGTTAAAATCCTCCAATACCAACATCACTGCTGAGGCCATCATGGGTACTAGATGAGAAAAGGAGACTGTTGGGAAGGTGCATACCAACAAAATCCCTATTCTCTCCTTCCTAGGCACCCACTTTCAGAAACATACAGTCAAACGCAGGAAGACTGCTGGAGGGGCACCCGATGCGGGGAGTATAATTAGAATAAACTGGTGCAGCTCCACACCACTCCACCCCTCAGGATTTGCCTGCTGCTACACAGAGAACCCAGGAGGGCAAAGCTGGGAGAGAGTCCTATACCCCCACCCAATCAAGCTTCATGAAATTAATGCTAAGGCAGCATTCCCATCCAGAATCCAGCCCTGGATGGATTTTTTCCCCATTCAACAGCAGCACCTGAACCTTGAACCAAATTACAGAACCTTTGTAATTTGCAGCCCATGCACTCTTATTGATCTGATAGAGGTGCTCCCTATTACAAATGCAAAATAAAACTGCAGGCACAGCCCACAACATTGTTTCAGCCTGGTATCTAAACCACCTCCTAAAGTCTGTAATTTGGAGGCCAGGGAGGAGAGGGTAGTAGAACAAGAGGAAAAGAGAGTGAACAGCAACGTGAGTCCTGTTTGAGTCTCAATTGCAGACAGAACAGCATGAGATCAACATATTCATGACAAAAAGTACAGATGTCCCACTTATCCAGTTTGTACAACTTAAGCCATAGTTTAGTGTTACAATCATGAATCACAGTGAGCCCTTGGCTTGCATGATTCCCCCCTCCCTTCTCCTTTTTCTGGCAAAGCCACAAGAAGATTGGATGCTTCTGGTTCTGTTTAGACCACAATTAGCATTACAGTAGGGCCCCGCTTCTTTTTGGCGTTCCACTAATACGGCACCAACAGGGCGATCAGCTGGAGGGGGGCTGGAGCTCCCCGCACTCCAGTTTCTTGCGCCGGAGGAGGGGAAGATCCTCCTCAGGGGCAGTCAGACTCCCACACTCCAGCTGATCGCACCCGAGGAGGGGAAGATCAGCTACAGTTGATCTTCTCCTCTCCTGGCACGATCAGACTCCTGCTCGAGCTGATCGCGCCTGAGGAGGGGAAGATCTGATCTTCTCCTCCTCTGGCGCAATTAGCGGGTTAGGTTCCAGACCCCCGGGCTACAGCTGATGCGCTTTCCGGCGGTTTTTGCTTTCCTGCGGGGGTCTGGAACCTAACCTGCCGTATGAGTGGGGCCCTATTGTACAGCTGAATCCAAAACAGTGGTTAATCTTATCTATGGTAAGTGAAAACAAGCCATCTTTGGAAACTGCATAGCTTCATATTATTATTATTATTTATTAGTTGCTTGGAAACCCAAAGGTCTCCAAGTGACTTATAACATTGTTAAAAATAAAAGTAAATATACGATTCCATAAAACAAAATAATAAGACTACAACCACCCCATACAGCCACAAAAAGCTTTAGCAGCACACTAACATCATTTTAGTCTATCAAATGTCTGGGGAAAAAGATAAGACTTCACCTGGCACCAAAAATATGGTCAACGAAGGCACCAGATGAACCTCACTGGGGAGCATATTCCACAAGTGAAAAGGCCCTTTCCTTTGTTGCCAGCCTCCAAGTCTTCCTCAGAGGGAAGACCTGGAGAAGGGCCATAAAGTTCCTAACTGCAGTTACTCTGAGTTTGAGCATCATAGTAAGCTGACTCTGAAACGGAAGCAAAAGCTCCTGAACTCCTCCACCTTGCAGCAATGCCAGAGGAAGATGGGGGGAGGGCTGTAGCACATGAGCACAAGGCTCGCTGTAGCTCATCCTCTTAATGTTAAACCATGGTTTAGTGTTAACACAGCCATTGTCTGAGTGTTGCCTGTCAACATGTTTTATGTAAATAACAGAGAATCCGAGTACAGGCGACTCCCTAGCCTATTTCACATATTGGTTTGAGAAGGCCCTGAACGTACACCTGTTTTGAGGGTCAGAATATCAGAAGCTGTCTTTTACAAAGCCAGACCATTTGTCCATTTAGCTCACTATTGTCAACAATGACAGGAAGCAGCGCTCAAGGATTTCAGGTAGGAGTCTTTCCCAGCCCTAACTGGAGATGCCAGGGATTGAACCTGGGACCTTCTGCTTGAAAAATGAGTATTCTACCATTGAACTACACTGGCAGAGCCCTTGCTTTGTATGCAGAAGGCCCCAGTGCACCTTTTCTTTTTCCACTCATTACCTTCCTCCTGCTCCTTCCAGAATGTGCGCTTCCTCCTCCTGACTATTAATTTCTCTCTTAGAATCCAATTCCTCTCTCCTTGCCAGTAGCTATACGTTTTGCAGATCCAGTACCAAAAATAATTTTTCCATTTGTCCTGCAGATCGGCCAGCCTGGGAAGCTCCTTGAGTGGAGATTGATGTCTGTCTTTGTTATGTATTCATCACTCTTTAATGTGAATGCTACAGGAGGGCCCCACTCATATGGCGGGTTGCGTTCCAGACTCTGCCTAAAAGCGAAACCCGCTGAAAAGCGGAACTCTGTCAATAAAATGGTGCTCAACACCCGGAAGACGCCATAAAAGCGGAACAAGCGCCGTATGAGTGGGGCCTTACTCTAATTGAAAGCCGCCGTATTAGCGGAACGCTGAAAAGCAGGGCCCTACTGTATAAAGAAAGTCTCTCAGCTAAAATACCAAGAGTCTAGTGACATCTGAAAGGCTAACAAATGTGGGCTAGAGTTGATACTTCAAAAAATACATCAAGTATTAGCCTCAGTAACATGTAATTCATCCGATGATGTGGCCTCTAGCGCACAAAGGCTCATGCTATACTAAACTTGTTAGTATTCAAGGTGCCCCAAGATGCTTGGTTATTTTTGCTGCAACAGACTAACACAGCTAGCCTTCTGGAGATTCTGTCAACTGAGAAGATAATATGAGAAAGTCCTAATATGATGGAGAAACTTCTAGGTGCAAAGCACAGAGGACACCACATTAGTTCTAGAAAGTTTCTAACAAGATCTCTTGTTCTTCTGCTGCGCAGAATTTAAGTGCACTAGTATCTCAACTCTTTCATTTTGATCAACTAGCTAGTGAGTCATTTGGAAGCTATTATTTTGGAGTAAAAAGAGAAGCTTTCCTATCAGTCTGCTATCTCGATGCCTTTTAGGGCAAAAACATTTAAACCCATCTCTCCAGCTCCCAAGTGGCATCAAGCCTAAGCCCTTTGAGCCATCACAGGATCTGAAGATGTCACAATGAGTAATCCCTGTGAGCGTGGGGGGGGGCGGGTGAGGGACCAGAAAAAAAATCTTAAGTTTGAGGAGCAGTTGTTTGTGATCACACGCCATGACCAATGGCAAACTGAGGGAGACAAGAGTGCCTTTATCAAGGAGCCCTGAGCATGCTCATAATTACTGGAAGTTATGAAAACATTACACTCCAGCTAGCAGGAACTATGGGCCACTGTGCAGATGGCATGTCTTTACTAATCCAAACTGACAGCCTCCCCGACATGCTCAAAGCAGCCCTTTAAAGGATCCTAATGGTTCTGAAATCTTAGCAGCATTATAAACTGCTTTTGGTGGCGGCATTGGCCTGTTGTTGAGTTACCCCTGGTTCACAATAGATTCAAAACCTAGAAGAAACTTCTCCACTGAATCACATTCAACACAGCAGAAGTAGAAATGCAGGCTTTACATTTTGCAAGCCATTTTTTTCTGCCCATTAAGAATATATTTTTAAAACTAATCTTGTTGAATTGGCAAGGATTGAGTCAGCACTTAAAATGTCACGCAGGCCAGTATCCATTTTTTAAAAAGAACAGCCTATTCCAATTCAAATAATTATGCTACTGTCTAGACATTTGTTACTTTAATTCTCTTAAGAGTTTTGAATGCAATGAGCAAATTTCAGTTTCTAAATTTGTCATGTAAAAATTGCTGTGATTATAATACAAAACCTGCCAAAAAAAATAAATAAAAAGATTGAACTCTATGGCTGCTATTGCATGCCACAGTTTCAACACTTTGAAAAGATACTGTTGTTAGGACAATGGAGCAACAGCAGGCTATATTCCCAAAACAATTTAATGGAAATATGCAAGCAGTGTTCATATATTAAATTTAGCCATTTCAAAAGTGGCAGAGTTCCAGAGGTGTCCTGCAAATAAGACTGCAAAAAAAAATCATCATCTACAATTATTTTGTACTAGTCTTCCCACATTAGTCATCTGTAGCACACAGTATTGAAAGAAGGGGAAAAGGGAGTAGACCGATCGCAACAAGCATGTATTTGCGGTTCTACATATCTTACAATGTGAAAGCAGCCCTTAATGAACCCAACCTTCCCAGCTTTATCTGACAGGAAGCAATACTTCTCCCAGGGAGAGGCAAAGTGAACCATTACTATTGCTTTAGGAAGTAGCGGCAGTTTATTTCCTATCAGCACAAACAATTTGATTTTACTCCAAAAGCCTTCAGAACAGTAAGACATCCCTCATGTGCATCACCCTGCTCTTTATGGATGCCCCGAGAAAAATGCTATATGTAAAGCTTATGATTTGCAAAAGGAAGATCCTAAATTCAGTTCCACCACTCGCCTGTTAAAGAATCACAGATACTAGCAGCTGAGACTTCTGCTGTACAAATTTTTATCTGCATTAACCAGTTCAGTTGTCATGGCTTCCCTCAAAGAATCCTGGAGTTTATAGACTGGTGAAAGGACTGAGGATAGCATCCAATTGATGTCATTCTGCTGACAGAAGGCACCATCCAACAGAATGGGAAATGAGGGAATGTTTAGCAATTCCCACTCCCCTGTAGTTCCCTCCCAAGTCAGCTCCAGAGGGCTGAAGACACCATCCAAAGCAGATTTGCAGGAGGAGGAGGACTCACTAAAAATTGTCTCCTTTTTCTCCTGATGGATGCATTCTGTCAGCAGAGGACATCAATTAGACACCATCCTGAAAATTCTCCATCAGATGAAGTTCACCCCCTCACAGAATATGGTTTTAAATAAGCTATATAGTTTCCCGAGTTCCCCAGGGAAAGGGAATGACTAGTTCACATCTTTAGTGACGAATAACCAGGACTGGGCCAGATGTACTGTTAATCTGATATGGTGGTTCTTTATATATATATGCTCTCTCTGAAGGAGTGGGGAACCAGCGGCTCTCCAAATGTTATGGGACTCCAACTCCCGTCACCCTCAGCTAGCATAAACAATGGTCAGGGATGGTGGGACCTGTAATCCAATAGAATCTGGAAGGCCACGGATTCTCTGACCCTGCTCTAAAGAATAAGGTTTACTTACTGTAAAAATGGGGGGGGGGACAACTATGCAGCAAACAAAAATGGCACTTGAAAAAGCACTTTCATGGTTTTTTAACTCCTTTAGGAGATACTGTGCAAAGCCTGAAGTAGTTCAGGTTCAGCGAAAAGGTAATCCAAGATCTGACCACGTGTAGCAATCTAGCTAATCCTGTTATAACAGGGTAAGAAGACTTTTAAGAAATTTACAAGGCTGGTTAATAAATTGATTACGATATGAGAGAGCAGAGCAGATTATGATATGAGAGAGCAGAGATTACAATAAAGCTCTAACCTAAACATTGTTACACACTCAACTTTAATTGACTGGATTGGATTTAAATGGGAGCGGATTACCTTGCAAGCTCCTTTTCTCTGGCTTCTAAATTCATTATCAACTATAACAAACCAGGCCCTCTTCCCCTCCCCAAATACTTGGCTGTTCACACACTCAGCAAGAGTAATAATAATGAATCAAAGACTAAGAGACCGGGACTAGAGATTAAAAAAGGGTGCTTCTCAACACAAATCTTAAATCAACTCACCAGCTACTGATGAATACCTAAATGTCTTTCACATTTTCCAGTTGTTGAACTGAAGTATGCCACATGTCTGAGAAAAGTTTTGTAATCTTCCAAAGAGAGTCCAATTGCAAAATGAAAGAAAGCAACACATGAGAACCTGCATGCAAATTATATACCATGTACATATGTTGCATCTCTCCACACCTCTCCTCCACCTTCCACCACCTTCACCTTGCCGGCAGAAGCGGATTAGGGGGGAATAGGAGTGATATCTGTACTTCACAAGTACACCTATTTGTATAGCAACACTGTTCTGTTTCCCAGCCCTTGCTATACCCACCAGCCTTCCAGGCAACCTCACCCCTGTGCCACATTTTGTACTTTCCCTAAGGCCACAGCTATGGGTTAGCTTTCCTCCTTGATTATTGTCCCTCAGAGGTACTTTTTGCTGCCAAAACGTTTATGTTCTGCCACGCTATGGGCCCCTTAGTAGATGGCCAAGATCCAGATGTGTTTTTGAAAAACAAATTTATTTATTGAAGAGATTTTACTTCAGCAAGAATATTTTTGTTTCAAGTACTCAAGCATGTGGTTTCAGATATATCCCTTACTTATTAGTAAGTAAGATATATTCCTTACTAATGGAGTTCAAAAAATCCTTTACTCATTTACCAATAACAATATTAACCTGCCTACCTAATCTCTTCACAACCCCTCACACCCACACTCCCTCCAGCCCTCTCCCAAATATAAACTAATCATCCCACATCCACCCAGCCAATCACACACAGCACATACCAACATTCCATATGCTCATTCCCCCCTCCTTCCAACACTCACCGCTTACCTTACTAACCTATTAAACCCCACTTACCATAAATATTGACATAAAACAGCATCAATTATTTACACAGCAGCATAGAACATCACAGTATAATATTACCATTCAGGTGATATTTGAGAAACGTTTTGTGGAAGACTCTAAAGGTATGAACAGGTTAGCCTCAACCATATATAATTTATTGATAGAAAGCTAATCTGAGCTGGTGTAGGACTGAAGATTGCTTGGGAACCTGACTTAGGTGTGGAATTTAGCAAAACAGAATGGAAACTGATGTAGCTACAACTGCTTCTCAAAATTATCTGAGCAAGGTTGCATCATATAAATAAATCTCTCCTGTGCACTGGATTCATTACAGCAATGTGGTAAAGTTAAGCCTTTTTGGAATACAGTCTTTTTAACTGTTAGTGATACTAACGCAGCATGTGCAGCAGCATCCAGCCTTGGTCTTACTCTCTGTATTTAGAGAACACAACAAAAATGTAACGCATAAGGATCTCTTTACACCTGTTCATAGCAGTCTGAATGGAAACAGTACATTTCTGGAAATCTAAAGAGAATTTATTTCCCCATTCAATGATGGCTGTACAGAATATGACAATCAGTACTAATTGAGAAATTGATATGTAGTTGCAGAATGGTCGGGGGGGCAAGAGAGAGATAGCAGCAGGATAAATTTCATGAAGTATGGCTCCCTTTTTGTATATGTAAGTTGCCATAAAGAAGTACACACACACCAATTCTTTTTGGAGGGATACACTTTATAATTTTGACTGGTTTTTGTTGTGGCTGTATGAAACTGATGCAGACATTAAATGTATGTACTACGTGAAGACTTGACTCAATTATTGTTGCTTATTTCAAGCAAACAGTTATCAACATTATTTATAGCTAATAATGCTATGCAAATATAAACAATAATCATGCAATGCTAAGTAAGCAAAAAAAAGGTGATGACTGGGGAAATACAAAGGTGTGGGGCAGTAAATAGAAAAACATCCTTTAGTTGTAAGAAATGTAGCAAAACTGGCATACAGGAAGATTGAAACCAAACCTGGGAGAAATAGTATTTTCCGCACCCAAGCAACCCATGGAATCCATTATAAAGAGGTGTGGCAAAGGTCAGCAACATAACAAGGGTCAAGATGTTCTAGACAAATTAATGAATAAACTCAAATTATCTTCACAAGAGGTCAAGGAAATTATATATTAGCCTAACCTCCGCTCTGGAAGAGTCCAGGAAGGTGTGAATGTATTGGTTCACTTGATAACAGGGTTGGATACGACACTAAACCAATCCTGCCAGCCTTCCGCTTTGGTGGTTCCATGCATACGTTGCATGTAGCAACCGGTAATTTAGCAGTGGAGGAAGAGAGAAGTAAAGGTTCTGGAGAATTGGGATTAAGCTGCCTTAGCTAGGATTCAGGCCCACTGATCATTTTTTCAAGAGCTGTTCAGGTTTTGGAAGCTCTATCCCTAATAAGTAGAAAACATATTGTGGAGAGAGTCAGGGAAAACAATGTGGTGTAACTCAAATCAGTGTTACTGTTGAGCCCCAGCTCTCCCAGGAGGATCAGGGAGGGGAGACGGTCGAGCCCCAGCTTCCCCTGTTAGAGCAGGAAGAGGAATCAGAGGCAGATGAGGCTTTCGGGGACAATGAGGGAGGGGGTGTAGAGACCGCCGAGGACAATGAGGGAGAGGGTGTAGTTGACAGTCTGCCAATTCCCACAGACGGTTCTCCCGCCAAAGCCAACCTAGCTCCACCTACAGATGCCCCAACAGAGCCGTTGGGGGAAGCCCTGGTGCACGCACCAACTCCAGCTTCTCAGGAGTCCCCACCTGGCACTTTAAACGCTTCCCCACCACCTCCTGAAGCCAAGCCGGCACCTACCGAGCCTGTACTGTCAGATGAGCCGGTGGAGGCTTGCCCCGCGCAAGATGACGCGAGAAGCGGGTCGTTCAGAAGGTGGAACTTTGGAGGAGTCAGAGATTATGGGCAAAGACCTTCCCTACTTAAGGCGGTGCCCCCGATTGGGGTGCTGAGTCAACTTTCTTCACACGCTGCAGAGTATGCCTAGATAGCTTAGTTAGGGCCAGTAGTGAGTTAGCATAATTAAGTCTATGAAGTGCACTGCCTTTGATGTAACCGTTACTCTAATAAAACAAGAATTAATTCCAGTCTCACTTCCATTGCATGTCTTGTACTCTGGGCAGGACAGCTTGACTCAGCCACCATCCCTCTTCTCCAATGACTCCATGACCGAGAACATAGTGGCTAGCGGTGGTGCCAAAGGGGGAATCCCAGTGACTCTCGAGACCTTGTACACTGAGCTCCAGAACCACGAGGGAGGTGCGGTGCCACCGGCCATGACGCCCGCCAGAATCAAGTCTCCCATGGGTATGCCCTCCCGCTACAGTGGCTAGAGTGACCAGTTTACCATATTCTGTGCCCAGTGTACATGCGTGCATGAGAAGCTGAGTTTCCAACAGAAGATTCAAAGGTGGTGTTTCTCATCAGCCTACTAGAAGGGAGTCTGTGGGGGTCTACACTAACACCTTCCGTGTCTTGGCCCAAGAGACTGAATACAACGACCCGGCCCTGATGTACTTTTATCGAAATGGTTTGAACCCCAAGGTGTTGGATGAACTGGTGCGCACCTCCCCGCCAGGCACCTTGACCAAGCTAATCCAGTTGTGTCTGCAGATCAACAGTCAGTTCGAGGGCAGAAGGTTGGAGCACAGAGCAGAGCTGATCCGTTACCAGGCACCTCTACCTCTCCCCCACATCCATCAAAAGCCTAGCATGGGAACCTCAACCTCGTCAGGGGTGGAGCCCATGCAAATTGGCAGAGCCCAACCACGCTTGTCAGAGGAGGAGATGGAGAAGCGCAGGAGGGAGGGGCTATGCCTATACTGTGGGAAAGGAGGACATCTGGCCCAGGGATGCCCCTCCAAACCCAGAAGACCCCGGTGTTAGAAAACTCCAAATCCCAGCTCCCGTAGAGGCCCAAGAGCTGGGAGTCAAGCCAACAAGTTGGTCTCATCGACAGCCCCTGCCATCGCAACCTGCCTTGCTCATGCCGGTCCGATTGAACCTGACCACGGAACAGAGTGTTCAAGTGAAGGCCATGATTAACAGCGGGGCATCATCGAGTTTCATGGACTGCAATTTTGCCCACGAGCATGGTGTCCCTATTCAGACGCTAGAGCAACCCTTGTCCGTTGAGACCATCGATGGGCGGCCGCTAAAGTCAGGAACTGTGACCAGAGCGACCGAGTTGCTGGGAATGGAGGTCCCGGGGCACGTGGAGGAGATGTCATTCTATGTAGCTTCCTTACCTTGCTTCCCAGTGGTGCTAGGAATGCCTTGGTTGGTCCAACATAACCCGACCATTTTTTGGGATGAGGCGGTGGTGGCGTTCGCCTCAAAATATTGCCAACACCATTGTTAACCTCAGGGCAAGCCCAACCCTGAGGTAGTTGCTGGGGCAACCTTGCAGGAGAAAGTTACTCTACCTGAGAAATATATGGACTATCGGGATGTGTTTGACAAAGGAGAAGCTGACCAACTGCCCCCCCCACTGACCATATGATTGTGCCATCAACCTGATGCCAGGAGCACCCATCCTGTCTGGGCGCATCTACTCTCTCTCTCTTAGCCGGAGTTGGAGGCATTGAGGGAGTTTTTGGACACGAACCTGAAGAGAGGCTTCATTTGACCCTGTCAGTCCCCGGCCGGGGCGCCTCTGCTGTTCGTCAAGAAGAAGAATGGAGAGCTACGTGAGTATAATGATTACAGGGCGCTAAATCAGATTAACATCCCCAACTTCTATCCCCTGCCTCTCATCACAGAAATGCTGGAGCGATTACATTCGGCCAAGGTTTATATGAAGCTCGATCTGAGAAGATGAATGCCACGTTAGAGCAACACCCACGTTGTTACATTAACTACCAGCAGGACAACTGGGTATCTTTCCTACCCCTGGCGCAGTTCGCTTATAACAATGCCGTACACTCTCACACACAACAGACTCCTTTCTTCGCCAATCTCGGATATCACTGTGATGTTCCTGTATTAATGTAAATATGGTAAGTGCTGTTTGTATAGAAGATATATGGTAAGTGGTGTGAAAGAGGAGGGGGGAGTAGATGAGCAGTAGAATGCTGGATGATTGGCTGAGCGTTTGAATGGCTGGGAGTATAAATGGAAGAATGACAGTTGAATCTGGGTGGGTGTTAGTTGGTGGATGTGAGAGGAAGAAGGTGTTTGGTAGTGGATGTTAGGAGAGTGTGGAGAAAGAGGGAATTGGAGTTCTAGTTAATAATAAGACAAGTATCACAGGAACAGATGAAACCATATGCTTATGTACCATTATAAAAGTAATCTTGTTATTTCTGATATTTAATAAATACTATTTTGGTTTACCGAAGACCTGATCCTTGGCTGGGGTTTTCACAGACCAGAAGGGAGGGCAAGGTAATTACCAAGGCTGAAGGGAAACAGTAACGAATGGTGGCAGCGGTGAAGAGAAGAATAATAACATTACAAGTATCCAGCGCAACCCAGAGTTATATGAGTTATCTATATAGATACAAAGGAGTTGGGAACAGCATAAGCACGGAGTCACAAAAGTAACCAGATAGAGAGAGGCTCAGGCAAAGTCTCTGGGAACATTGGTTATAGGACGTGACTGGTGGTGCTGCCTAGCAGAGGGATCTAGTGAGATCTGTGCTAGAGCGGAGAGAGAAACCATAAAAAGGACAGTCCGGACTGGTGGAGTCCCTGGTGGTGCCTAGTGAAAGGTAGTAGCCACAAGCAGGTAGGAACCTGACAGGGAGAGCCAGGGAAGGGCATCACAATCACCCTCAAGCTTTTGCTGCCCCTCAAGTCAACCTATCCATCCCGGCGGTGGAGGAGTTCATACAAGACCTTAAAGCAATGCAACAGCTGTTGAAGGAGCGGTTGGATCGGGCCAAGCAGGATTACAAAAGGGCAGCAGACCAGCATCGCCAGGAGGGTCCCTCCATCCAAGTGGGAGACAGAGTGTGGTTGTCTACATACTACTTGCCTATGCAGGATCGCTGCCACAAGCTGGAGGATCGGAGTGTGCGGCCCTTCGAAGTGGAGGCGCAAATCAACCCAGTGGCCTTCTGCCTGAAGCTGCCCCCCACCTTTAAGATACACCCCATGTTTCACTGCTCCCTGCTGACGGTGGAACATCCCCCCCGATCCACACCAAGCAATAGTGGAGCCGGCTCCTCCTCTCACTGTGAATGGGCAGAAGGAGTACAAAGTGGAGCAGATCTTAGACTCATGGAAGCGCCGGGGTCGACTTCAGTATCTGATACACTGGAAAGGGTATGACCCATCTGAACGTCTTTGGGAAATAGTGAATACATTCATGCACCGGACTTGGTGACAGAATTCCATGAAGCCTGTCTGAGCAAGCCCAGACCTCGGGGGTGGAGGGGAATGGTGCATGGAAGGGGGATGATGTTGAGCCCCAGCTCTCCCAGGAGGATCAGGGAGGGGAGATGGTCGAGCCCCAGCTTCCCCTGTTAGAGCAGGAAGAGGAATCAGAGGCAAATGAGGCTTTCGAGGACAATGAGGGAGGGGGTGTAGAGACCGTCGAGGACAATGAGGGAGGGGGTGTAGTTGACAGTCTGCCAGTTCCCACGGATGGTTCTCCCGCCAAAGCCGACCTAGCTCCACCTACAGATGCCCCAACAGAGCTGTTGGGGGATGCCCTGGTGCGCGCGCCAACTCCACCTCCTCAGGAGTTCCCACCTGGCACTTTAAACACTTCCTGGCCTTCTGAAGCCGAGCCGGCACCTATCAAGCCTGTACTGTCAGAGATGACGCGAGAAGCGGGTCGTTCAGAAGGTGGAACTTCGGAGGAGTCAGAGATTATGGGCGAAGACCTTCACTACTTAAGGCGGTGCCCCCCTGATTGGGGTGCTGAGTCAACTTTCTTCACACGCCGCAGAGTATGCCTAGATAGCTTAATTACGGCCAGTAGTGAGTTAGCATAGTTAAGTCTATGAAGCACACTGCCTTTGATGTAACCGTTACTCTAATAAAACAAGAATTAATTCCAGTCTCGCCTCCATCGTGTGTTTCATACTCTGGGCAGGACACTTAACCTCTTTGAAAAGAATGGAGTGCTGTGGACATTATGCTAAAGAATACTTTAGCCTTATAAAAATTAGCCTAAGCAAACCTTGGACTCATGTGTTTTCACTTCCATTTTAGATTAATCAATTAATTAACCAGTTGCTGTGTTGTCGAAACCCAATGAATATGCTTAATCTTAATGATGGTTTGTTTAAACAAACCAACATCAAACCATACTTTGAGAAGTTGGCTTGTTTCAAGAAACCATAGCTAACTAGAATTTAGGGTTCAAGTGCAAAACTAAACTGTGGGTAATTTAGAAGCAGAAGCTTCCAATCTCCTCCCCCCAGCAGCACTGGCGGGTGTGTATGAATGAACACGAGGCTCCCTGTAACTTCTCATTGCAACACAAAAACATGTGTTTTTGTGAACACCGCATTATGTGTGAACAAGGTTATATGTGTTTTAAGTCAAGAAAAGGGACTCTGCATGAAGTAAAAAATAATGGCAAGTATACTTGGGGGAGACTAATAAGCTGTGTAGAAATTTAATGCATAGCACTGTAATTTCATCTGTCAGCAAATAGTTGTGTAGAATTATAAGTTATAATGCTCATTAAGCATTAGTGATCTATTTGCCAGCAATCAGTGCTTTAACCAGATACATTAGGGCCCCGCTTTATGGCGCTCGCTTCTCGGCGCTTCGCTAATGTGGCTGTTTTGAATTGTGTCCATGTCCCATGTGTTTGGCACTTGTTCCATTTTTGCGGCGATTTTGCAACATGACACGAATTGATGGCGCCCGACACCCTGAGCGCATCGTCAGAGCTTGGAAACATCCTTTTTTAAACTACAGTTGGACTGATGGGAGTTGTAGTTCAAAAGAGAAACGTTTCCAAGCTCTGACGACAAGCTCAGCAGCTGAGTCCGAGAAGGGCATCCGGCACCATTTTATTGTCGAGGGAGGTGGCGGAGAGCGAGCGAGTGCGCAAACAGGCAGGGGGAAAGGTGAGCGATCAAGGGGGGACAAGCAAGGGAGGTGGCAGAGAGCATACGAGCGAACAGGCAGGGGGGAGGACGAGCGGGCAAGGAGGGACGAGCGAGGGATAGATCCAAGGTTAGAATATTTGAAGGATGATGGATTTTTCACCCCTTCTTCTGCTACTACTTTGCCCATTTCTGTGCAGGACATCTGGGATTTTTTTTCAGGGGCCCATTAAAATGCCATTAATTAAAAATCCATTGAACATTAGCATGGCAAACCTTTAGAGGTTTACTAGATCAAAATAAATCTTAGATATCATATTATAAACCCACACATTACCTAAAGGATAGTCTTCCATGTATCACCTCCTTCACTAACTAAAAACAAAGAGCCAAGGGTTCTAAATATATGGGCAAGCAATTACTTGTTTAGTAAAGCAAGCCATCATCAAAATTCTGTGGCTATTGAAGTACAAATATATGTGGATAAATATTTCTCATTTTAAGGGATATTTTAACTCTCTATTTAAATCGAAATTCTGAAATAGCACAAAAAACAAAAGAGCACTTATAAGTCAAAATGAGGGAGGAGGGGCTATTTAAAACTGGCCCCAACTGATGAAGAAGCTGGGCTCTCCCTAATGAAGCAAACAGGGAGTCAGCTGGCAGCGCCTCAAACAGAAACAGGTGTTGGGGTTGGTCTAGAGAGGCACATTCTTGGACCTTCCCCAATAAAGGCTCTTCGTCTGTGCCTCCTGTGTGAACCATCAGGCAGGCTAGATTCATTTTCCTGTCTTCTCCCTGTACCAGTAAAGTAATGGTCACATGTATATGTGATGTATAGTTCTTGCCATTTCAGTTATACTTGCTTGCCTGCGATAATCCTTTTATACACACTAGACAAAGGAAGGGCGTGTGTATTATTTTACAGAGGACAGTTCTCTATTTTGAAGGGCTATCAGAGGGCAGTCCTCTATGTGAATAGCTGTCCAGTCCAAGTCTGTTTTTTAAAATATTATATATATAAAAAGGGAGAGATCAGGAGCCTTGAAGTTGCCCATCAACAGTTACAGACCTGGTCAGCGGGCTGAGCAGGCCCCAAAGTCACCTGGTATGTTCCCCCCTTTGGTGAGATGCATTGTATTCCTATTTAAATTATTTTAAAAATTGTATCCATACATATAAATTACCATATGCAAATTGGTGTCCTCCTCTGTCCTCTTTTTTGGTGCTGCATAACTGGCCATCCTGAATAAATAAATTTAAAAAAGGAAATCCCCATACAGTAACTCGCAGGCTCCATCCCTTACTCTCCTCCAAGTGGACCAGCCAAATACAGGCACATGTGAAAGCTATCAGGGACTGGGAAATGTTATTTTATTTGTCTAATCTTGACTCAGAGGTTCTTGGGACAGATTCATGCATTCTTGCTTCTCATGTAATTGCTTCACCATCAAGCAGTGAGTGAGCATGCCATCACAGATCTAGCACCAGAAACAGAACTTCCATTAACATCTTAAATTACCATTTTCCAGTTCATACATCCATTCACCTCCATTCATACATTCAGCTGCTAATTAGAGATATCATGCAAGGAGGTACATATGCAAACCAGACGAACACAGGCATTATCCAAAATAGGATGTGGAGTTGACAAGGTGGCTGTACACCATTTCACTTGGAGTCCTCAGACACAGTTCAGAAAACGCAGGCTGAAAAACATTATGAAGATCTTTGAATGATTACCTTGCACAAAGCCACAAAACAACATAATTGCAGCCAATTGCTGCAATTACTGTCTGTTACATCCAGGCCTTGTTACTGTAGAGAGATTACCTACACAATCTTCAGTTGACATTCAAAACAAAAGAAGCACAGGCCTTATAAACGCCAAAAGGACTGCTAATCAGCCACCTGCCTGACAAGAGTGGCATTAACAGTAGAAATTTAGCCAACTAGGCCACAAAGCAGAGGTTTGCAAACTATGCCCAGGGGAAATCCTGAGGATCTTTGGCTGCCAATATGAAAATATCAGGCAGAAAAGATCCTGTAAGACAGTTTGCTCACCACTAACGACCTTCTTCAGCAATACACAACCAAAAGGGTTGTTAAGTATATTCCAATATACATTCTTTGTTCACACAGAACAATGAGCAGCCCAACAGAGCTGACTCATTAAATTAACTGCTTATTCTAGAACATAGATGGGCAACCTGTGGCCAAGAGGCCACAAGTTGTCCCCAACCTCATTTTATGTGTCCCTGATGCCTCTTTAAAATGCCCCTTTCATCCCATCAAAAAATCTTCTTCAGGGTGGTGTAGTGGTTAAGGTGTTGGACTACGACCTAGGAGACCAGGGTTCAAATCACCACACAGCCATGAAGCTCACTGGGTGGCCTTGGGCAAGTCACTGCCTCTCAGCCTCAGAGGAAGGCAATGGTAAACTCCCTCTGAATACCGCTAACCATGAAAACCCTATTCATAGGGTTGCCATAAGTCAGGATTGACTTGAAGACAGTCCATTTCCATTTCCATCAAACCAGGTGGGGCTTACTTCAAGAGAAACCTGCATAGAACTGGAAATTCTAATCTGAGGTAGCCACGGTAAATTCTTTAGAATAGGAGTCTTTGTTCCAGAATATTTTGTCTCTAGGTCCACCCATCATGCTTATTTCTAGCACAATAGAATCAATCAGACAAATATGCTTTCAGCTTTTGTCCTGTCTTTGTGAATGTATGTATGCATGTGTAGATAAAAACAGGGTCCAAATATTTTCCATTCAATGTCGACTTCAGTTGATGGGGTAGGGAAAGAGAAATGAAGTGAAGTTTTGCCAGCATTCAGGTCAGCAAAACAAGAGATACTGTCGAGCTCCAGGTCTTTCAGGGTAATCCAGGAAGGGGGCTGGAGAAGCTTCAGTCCCCTCAGCTAGAGCAGCAAGGGGCAGAGCCAGAGAAATTTGAGACTTTCGAGGACACTGGGGGAGGGAGTGTGCTCAACACTGTGCCAGTTCCCACGGACAGTCCTCCTGCTGAAGACGACGTGCCAACAGAACCATTGGGGGAATCTCTGGTGCGTACACCAATTCCAACCCCCTGGATCCCCCTCTTGACACTTCAAATGCTTCCCTGCCTCCTGACCTCCAGCCTGTACCTATCCAGTCAGTATTGTCAGATGAGCCGTCGGAGGCGCGCCCTCTTTCACGCCGTGCCAGACATCGCGAGAAACACGTCGGTCAGAGGGAGGTTCTTCGGAGGAGTGAGAGATTATGAGCGAAGACCTTTCCTATTTAAGGTTGCACCCCCCCTGACCAGGGTGCTGAGTCAACTTCCTTCATATGCTGCAGAGTATGCTTAGGAGCTTAGTTAGGGATTGCAGTGAGTTAGTTTAGTCAAGTTAATGAAGCGTGCTGCCTTTGATGTTTCAATTACACTAATAAAACAAGAATTGCTTTCATCCTCGTCTCTGTCTCGTGCCTCACATTCTGGGCAGGACAGTTTGACTCAGCCACCATCCCTCTTCACCGACATTCCCATGACTGAGAACATGGAGGTGAGTGGTGGCACAGAAGGGGGAATCCCAGTCACAGTAGAGACCTTGTACACCGAGATCCAGAACCTCACAGCAGTCACCCAGAATCTGCAAATCGAGAATCAAAACCTCCGTGCCTTGATCACCCAGAGAACTGCGGCGCCAGCTCCGGTCAAGTCTCCTGTGGGGCTACTTTCCCGTTATGGTGGCCAGAGCGACCAGTTCGCCATGTTCCTAGCCCAGTGCAAATTGTATATTCGCGTACGTCAAGCCGAGTTTCCGACTGATGATGCAAAGGTGGCCTTCATCATTAGTCTCCTAGAAGGAGAGGTGGCCAAATGGGCCACCCCGTACCTGATCAAGAACGACCCTGTTTTGCAACAGTATACAGCTTTCACAACGGTCATGTCTGAAATGTTCCATGATCCCTAATGGAAGGAGATAGTTGCCCGCCAACTGGGAACCTTGAAGCAAGGAAAGGGTTCTGTGGGGGTGTATACCAACGCATTCCGAGTCTTATCCCAAGAGACGGATTACAATGACCCGGCCTTGAGGTACTTTTACAGGAATGGACTTAGTTGGGAAGTACTGGACGAGTTGGTGCGCTCTACTCTGCCAAATACCCTGAAGGGCTTGATCCAATTGTGTATGCAAATAGACAGTCAGCTTGAAGGACGTTGGTTGGAGTGTAGAACAGAAACCTCCTGTACCCAGGCACCAGTGCCTCTCCCCCACATGTGCTACCCACCTAACGTGGGAACTTCGACTGCGTCAGGGGAGGAGCCCATGCAAATTGGAGGGGCCAGTCCGCGTTTGTTGGAGGAGAGGGAGAAGCACAGAAGGGAAGGGCTCTGTCTATATTGTGGGAAAAATGGGCACCTGGCCCGGGGCTGCCCCGCCAAGGCAGGGAAGCCACAGCCGCCGGAAAACTACAAATCTCAGCTCTCATAGAGGCCAGAGAGTTGGGAGAAAAGGGGACAACTTGGCCTCTGCTGCAACCCCTTCCATCCCAAGGTGCTCTGCTACTGCCCATCCGAATTACCTTGTCCTCAGGGCAGAGTTTTCAAGCCAAGGCTATGATTGACAGTGGGGCCTCATCAAATTTCATGGACAGTGATTTCGTTCAGGAGTATGGCATTCCAATCCAAGAACTGGAACAACCTCTGGCAGTTGAAACCATAGATGGATGCCCTTTAATGTCTGGGAAGCTGAACAGAGCGACAGAGAAATTAGATATGGAGATTCCAGGGTATCGGGAAAAAATGTCGTTTTACATGGCATCCTTGCCTCATTTCCTGGTGGTGTTGGGAATGCTTTGGTTGGTCCAACACAACCCGAATATTTTCTGGGACGAGGCAGTGGTGGTATTCACCTCAAAGTACTTCAAATGCTTCCCTGCCTCCTGACCTCCAGCCTGTACCTATCCAGTCAGTATTGTCAGATGAGCCGTTGGAGGCATGCCCTCTTTCACCCCGCGCCAGACATCACAAGAAGCACGCCAGTCAGAGGGAGGTTCTTTGAAAGAGTGAGAGATTACGGGCGAAGACCTTTCCTATTTAAGGTTGCGCACCCGTGACCGGGGTGCTGAGTCAACTTCCTTCATATGCTGCAGAGTATGCTTAGGAGCTTAGTTAGGGATTGCAGTGAGTTAGTTTAGTCAAGTTAATGAAGCGTGCTGCCTTTGATGTTTCAATTACACTAATAAAACAAGAATTGCTTTCATCCTCGTCTCTGTCTTGTGCCTCACACTCTGGGCAGGACAGATTCTTGCAAATCCCAATTTTTCCCACTAGTCGCACCACCTACTATTGCTGTGTATATCTTGTTATATGACAATCATTGTTATCTATTGGCAAGGACCAAGACATTTCCAATATGCCACACAAGGCATTATCCCTATGCAGTGTTCCAAGCACATTTTAAAGGCCTCAATTTGCATGTGCACGTGTGTTGTCTGTAAAGTAGAGTGCAGTTCCCCCTCCACAGCTATTGGAGGAATGCCCCCTATTTTTAATTTTAACTCTCTCTCCCATCAAATTTAATAACTCAAATCTCTGATCCTGGTGATCTAGTTGCTACTGGGAAGGGAAATGTTTACAGAAATAGTAAATGCAATGTGTTTTGCATTTTCAATGCTGTGCTGTTTAACACACACACACACAACCCCCTAAAAATCATTTTAGTATTGAAAAGGAGTATTTCTAGTTGTTAATCAAAATACATCCATTGCATGAAAATGTTTCCTTTATCACAAGTTAACACTTGGCTCAATTAAGCTGAATTGTGATGCAGTTGTTTCTTCAAAAGCAGTCGTTTGTGATTTTTTTTAAAGCTGTAGTTAAGTCTTATCAATCCATCACCATAAATAATTTGTCTAGGTGCAGAAATACACACTAACTCAAACTCTATGAGTTGCCATGTGTACCGCTTATGACCCTGGTACGCTTTAAGGCTAGTGAAACAGTTGGCTGTGGGCCAAACTCAGTTTTGACAAGACTATGGAATAAACATCATTTTTTAAAACACATACACACAAAGCCACTGGATACAGGTCTTGCTCTCAATGTAAGAGTTTAAAACAATTTTAAGTTGAACTTTTAAAAGGAAAGTCAAGCAGGACTATTGCTCACCTTGCCTTCCTGGGTATTAAAATCCCAGACTCTAGACATGTCCTCAGGCCCAATTTTTAAAGCAGTTTTAAAAGTTGCTCCCAGCAAAAATATTTTTTACAGTAGTGTATCTACTCCCCACTTCTGCTTGGAGAAAAGATTTGCAAGCACCCTGCTATGTCTTTGCAAGTGCCAAAATTATGCAAACCTCATTTTTGTCAGGCAACTGTGTCTTTACCTGCCCCACACCTGATGTCATGTATGATGTCACTTGTAGGGCAGTGGGTGTAGTCTGTCTGGAAAAGCTTTAAGGACTAAACGGGGAGACACCCCACCACTTGCCTACACAAAACTACAATTCTCAGGGAAGGCATGACAGTTTAATTGGTTTAACACTTTTGTTATTAGTGAATGTGCACTCCATCATGTTGCATTCTGGAATGTTTTCCATGATACACTATCTTCAAGGGGGGCCTTTTAAAGTAAATCTATGCAATGTTGCTATCAGAGTCAGTAGACACCTTGTCAAACAGCCTATTTAAGTTGAAACTTGCAGTTACCGACAATTAAGAAGTCATACCCAACATCAGAAAGCAGGCAAGGACCAGCATTCTGCAGGTTTTGAAAATCTTTTTTTTAAATAAAAAATTATCCATAAAAAAATACCACACATAGAAGAGATAAATTGATCCACATGTTTCAATCACCAGGAATTTCAACCGTTTAGGGGCTTGGTAAAAGTATGTTCCTATGGGCTAGACCTCTGATCTACATTTGCTTGTTTTATAATATTGGAAGTGAAACCCTCATTCCTTCCTAAGTATTCCAAAGCTCCAACATAAGAAGCTGATCCAAACATTTTGTGGTGCCTGCTCGCTCTGATAGAAGGGGAATATAGATTACCAATAGAAAGTTATGAAAGGACATATTGCCTACTTTCATATACATCCTACAAAGAAAACCTCAGTTTTCTTACCTGAGAAAAATTGAGACCATTCAATGGATGGCACTGTTCCTCTACTTTTTCCACTGCTCCAGTTTGCTTTCGAAGGCGTTCAGCTTCCTGAGCAAGGTAGAGATCCAAGACAGGTACACCACGTGACTTGATGTCCACCTCAGTTAGAGAATTCACCATCAGCATGACCCATACTGGTCTTTTCCTCTCCCAGTTTCCTGCGATAGCATTGAAGAGATAGTCAGCATATAGTCCTTTGCCCCGTTGGTCTGGAGTCATCCAGGAAGGCATCATGAGCTTGACATATTCCAAGTGGCGCTTGAGCCGACGGTAGATGTCCCTGGGGAGCACATCCTGAAGGTTCTCACCCTGTGGCAGGAGCTGGCAACTGGTCAGAGCAGAGATTGTATAAGGATCAGTGAGGTCCAACTCAAAGTAGACAATATGGCTCTGCTGGAAGGCTCTCTTGGAATTGTCAGGGATATAATCCCAAACCCGAGTATATGGGACATGAATGGTACCAAAAAAGTAAGATGGCGGATCTCTCTTTATAGTCCACAGGAAGGAGTTCAGCTCAGTTTGCTGAAGGGAAGGAAACACAATTGTGAAAACAAACAGGGCAATATATGGTGAGGTAACACAGGAGATCAACGTCAGTAATATTAAGTTGGTGGATGACTTGTTTGGCAGGACTCTTAGTCACTGAGAAAGAAGAGCCAGGCTTTCCAAATGCAGATGGGATGCCAGTGTTAAATAGCATTAAAAGTAGTCTTACAAAAATTATGAGCAGTAGGGGGAAAAACCTAATCTAGATATTACAAACTATACCCTCAGTGGTCAGCTCCAGAAGAGATTGCAGAAACGGAAAAATTAATTGTCAAGGTAAGCAAAAGGAATGGCTAACTGGTCTCATGCAAACTGGAAGAATAATGGACTCCACTGATACTTCACTGGAAAATGCAATGTACACATATTATATGGGAAAGAGATGCATTTCTCTAAACAGTCATTCTTTTTAATACAGATTTTTTTAAAAATATCTAAGCCAAAGTTGTTTGTATTTTAAACAGCATGAACAATAGATTAATTTTATGAACCAGTAAAGGTCCTTCTGGGATTGCTTTGTAAAATGTCAAGGTCCCCAACATATTCCAATAGGAAAAAAGTGTGCTGCTTCCAATATCTTTTATTTTATATTTGTTTTAAAATGTTTTTATTATTTTAAAAATCTCATACTGGAATACTAACCTAACCTAAAGATAAAGGCAACGCATTTTTCTTTCTTTTTTAAAAAAAAACTTTTATGTGGTGATAAGATGAATGAAGATAACTGAAAATCCAGAGAGGCAAGAAGTGTCACCTACCCACTTAAAAGCAAACAAAGGAGTCCTGAAAGCCGCCACAGGCATGGAGAGGGTTGGAAGGTCAACTCTCCTTTGTTTTAAACAAGACTGTTCTTTATGTGACAAAGAGCAGACATAAGGATCCAAGTCTATCTAAAAGACATGGCAGAAAGAAAAGGTATTGCCCCCTGGACCGCTCAGAATTTCATTAACCCCCTTCTCCATTTTCAAATCTAATGTACTGAAAGCCCCATGATGAGACAAAGACCTGTGTTTTGTATGACTGTCCTATGCAGGGCATTGCTGGTGACTGTCAAGACTCCCTACACTGCAAATTTAAAACTAAATTTTGTGGTTGGATAAGGCAGGGGGGCGGGAGAGGTCAGTCAGCTTACACCACCAGAACTGCCTTTCCCTCATAATAGCTTTTCCCCCCCTAAACTCTGCTTCACAAAAAATAGAAGTTCAATGTGAGGAAAATAAAACTCAAGAGGAGTGCTTGTGTATAAACCACCATAGACCTTTATATCGTTTAAAGTCAAGTCAGCAAGAACTACCTTCTTAGAACCTGAGGCAACACATGACTCTGAGACAATACAAAACAATAATTAACTGGTCTACCCATCATAACAGAGTTATAAGCCAAGAGGCAGCTGTTTCAATGATATAGATGAATAATGTTCCTATGCACAATTGCCCTCTTATACACAGGCCCAATTCTCACTACTGGGTAAACCTAAGCCTGAGCTGTACCACTTCAGAGGACAGTTGGGGGGAGATCTTTATGTGCTCTTTCACACGAAAAAGTAAATAAATCCTTGCATAGAAAAGGTTAGGACATCAGAAAGAATGGCTCTAGCTTTCTCCTCAACATGTTAATCTTCTATATGTAAAGACTGACTTGCTTTTTTCTGTGTGTTTTTTTTTTTCGGGGGGAGGCATTCCTGCAATCTGAACTGGTACAGCCCAGGCTCAAGTCTAGGAAATAGACAAGGTAACATGATGCAAATGGAAGTCAGGGCTCCAACTAGGGTTGCTAGGTCTCCGGTTTTCTGCCGGAGTCTCCGGCAAAAGGGGGCCGTCTCCAGCCTCCGGCAATACTTCATTTAAACTGGTGGATCTCCGGCTTTTCATTGGCCCCCTCAGGCACGCATATGTGATTGACACACGCATGCGTGAAGGCTGTGGCTGGCCGCCTACCCGCCCTTTCTGGAGAGACAGGAGGAGGAGTTGAGGCGGTGCCCTGCAGTCTCCATTGCGGCCGCTAGAGCACCTCATCGTTTGAATCAGCTCGGGATGAGAAGGCTGCTTTTCATGAGGAGCAGGTTGGAGGCCAGTTCGTAGGCTCTTTGGGCAGTGAGTGAGTGAGTGAGTGAGTGAGAGAGAGAGAGAGAGAGAGAGAGAGAGAGAGAGAGTGAGAGAGAGTGGGGGGCAGGCAGGCAGACTCTAGGCAGGCAGACCCCAGGCAGGCAGGCAAGCCCCAGGCAGGCAGGCAGGCAGGCCCCAGGCAGGCAGGCAGGCCCCAGGCAGGCAGGCAGGCCCCAGGCAGGCAGGCCCCAGGCAGGCAGGCAGGCAGACCCCAGGCAGGCAGGCCCCAGGCAGGCAGGCAGACCCCAGGCAGGCAGGCCCCAGGCAGGCAGGCAGACCCTAGGCAGGCCCTAGGCAGGCAGGCCCCAGGCAGGCAGGCAAGCCCTAGGCAGGCAGGCTCCAGACAGGCAGGCAGGCCCCAGGCAGACCCCAGGCAGGTAGGCAGGCAGACCCCAGGCAGGCAGACCCCAGGTAGGCAGGCCCCAGGCAGGCAGGCCCCAGGCCTTGCTGTCTGGTTGTGAGCTTACAGGATGCGGTGGACACAGGATGCTGGGTTTGAAGAACATAAGGAGAGCCCTGCTGAATCAGCCAAAGGCCCACTTAGTCCAGCGTCTTGTTTGCACAGTGACCACCTAGATGCCTGTGGGAAGCCCACAAGCAGGACCCGAGTGCAGCAGCGCTGCCCCCACTTGTGATTCCCAGCAAATGGTACACAGAGGCATATAGCTTCTGATATGAAGGGCCTTTACTCTGATCCAACAGGGTTCCTCCAGCAGCATTGTGGGATACTTGTGTGCAGGGCTGGATTACCACTAGGCCCTTGCATTAGTGCCTATGAAACTCCTACAGGCCTACAAGAAAGTTAATTTAATTAATGCAAATTATTGTCTGATGTAGCAGTTTACTCAGCCTTCACCCAATGAACAACAAACATATGTCTTAAGTAAATGTAGATTTACTTAAGTAAAACAGATTTGCAGCTGTTGTTAGCAAAATCACAAATTACAATAGAGGAACACAAGCCAAGATAGCCATGAAGCATTCTCAGTACATGAGATTTTGGCGTGAGGGACAAAATGATAAAATCTGACAGTGAAGCAGTTTGCTTCTCTTCAAGATACCCAGCTTATAAATGATGAGTAATAGAGCTCAACCCACAAAAAGTGTGACTGGACAACCAGCCAGATGGGCTTTCCCAGCATTGTTGTCTTTTCTAATGAATCACGTCTTCTCATGATGTGTCCAAAGTATGATAACCTCAGTTTCATCATTTTAGTTTCTAGTGATAGTTCTGGTTTAATTTGTTTAACATGGCTGCAACCATATCTACTCAGAAGTAAGTCCTATTGAGTTCTATGGGGCTTAGTTCCTTAATAAGCATGTTTACAGTTGTTGCCTTCAGGGGCATCCATCTGTGCTCCCATCTAACATCTCTGCAACACTAAGCTCCTTTCTTCCAATAATGGCCTGGCCTGAGGGCACGTAAACCCTTCTTGCCAGAAGCAAGTAAACTAGATTAAATGTTCCCTAAAGGCGTTGAACTGTGACCTGGCAGACCAGGGTTCGAATCCTCACACAGCCATGAAGCTCCCTGGGTGACCTTGGGCCAGTCACTGCCTCTCAGACTCAGAGGAAGGCAATAGTAAACCACCTCTGTCTGAATACTGCTTACCATGAAGACCCTATCTGGGGTCAACTTGAAGGCAGTCCATTTCCGTTTTGCATCACCATAACCTTGTGAGAAAGAATGACCTTGTCACTTCAGATGGACTGAGGAACACCCTATTTTGGGCCCGCCTTGTGACGTCACCAGGGCCCGCCTTGTGACGTCACCAGGGCCCGCCTTGTGACGTCACCAGGGCCCGCCTTGTGACGTCACCAGGGCCCGCCTTGTGACGTCACCAGGGCCCGCCTTGTGACGTCACCAGGGCCCGCCTTGTGACGTCACCAGGGCCCGCCTTGTGACGTCACCAGGGCCCGCCTTGTGACGTCACCAGGGCCCGCCTTGTGACGTCACCAGGGCCCGCCTTGTGACGTCACCAGGGCCCGCCTTGTGACGTCACCAGGGCCCGCCTTGTGACGTCACCAGGGCCCGCCTTGTGACGTCACCAGGGCCCGCCTTGTGACGTCACCAGGGCCCGCCCCCATTTTCTCAGGTTTTTGGATGGTTCCGACCTGGCAACCCTAGCTCCAACAGGCTCCAGACAGGGCCTGTATCAGCACCTGGCATCTTTTGACGGCTGCCAGGACCTTTAACTTCCACAGTGCCTCTGATGTAGCACAGCTCTAGGGCATTATGGGAAATTAAAATGGTAGCTAGACCCAGGTGTCTGGTGGAACTCTGCCACCACTGCCAGATAAGTCCATTAGGCCTACTGACAAAAGAGGGGGCTGTGATGTTCCTATATTAATGTATATATGGTAAGTGTTGGTTGTTTAGAAGATACATGGTAAGTGGAGTGAAAGAGGGGGAGTGAATGGGCAGTAGAATGCGAGATGATTGGCTGAGTGTTTAAAATGGCTGAATGTATAAAAGGAAGAGTGAGAGTGGAATCTGGAGGGGAGAAGAGAACTGAGTGGGTTGCTTGGTGGGGTTTAGAGAGTTGTTTGCCAGGAGGGAGGTGGAGTTCGGATTAGTATTGAGTAAAACCATATGCTTATGTGCCTTAAGAAGAAATCTTGTTAATCTTGTTAGCTTTGTTATCTTTAATAAATACTTAATTTGGTTTACCAAAGGCCTGATCCTTGGCTGGGGTTTCACAGACCAGAAGGGAGGGTAAGGTAATGACCAAGGCTGAAGGGGAACTGTAACAAATGGTGGCAGCGGTGAAGAGAATAACAATACCAGTATTCAGAGTCTCTGAGAATACTGGTATTGGGACGTTACTAGTGGTTGCCTAGCAGGGGGATCTGTTGAGATCTGTGCTAGAGCGGGGAGAGAAACCATAAGAGAGAGCGGTCCGGACTGGTGGAGTCCCTGGTGGTGCCTAGTGACAGGCAGTAACCACGAGCAGGTAGGAACCTGACAGGGAGAGCCAGGGAAGGACGCCTCACAGGTGGTGGCAGTAGCGGTGGGATACGAACAACAGAGAATCCAGATCCGAACAAAGGAGACTACGTCACAGGTGTTGGCTGCAGCAGTGAGATACGAATACTAGAGAATCCCTACCAGTGGTGTGGCAAACAGAAATAACAAAACAAGATTACTTGTGAGAGTGACTGGCAAAGAGTGTGTGGCAAAGAGTGAGTGAACTCAAACACCATGGCTGAATATATAAAAATGAAAAGAGAGGAGCTGGCGGAGAAGTGCATAACATTCAATTTACCTCACGAGGGTAAAGGGGTAGATGAATTGAGGGTAGCACTTATAGGATTTGCAACTGCCCAGCAAAAACAACCTGTCAGAGAAGAGACCCCAGAAGGATATTTAAGCAATCCCGCTTATATAGAGTACTTGAGAGAGAAGTTGAGGATGGAAACTGAGAGAATGAGGATGGAGGCTGAGGAAAAAGACAAACAGAGGGAGTTGGAAACTGAGAAGTTGAGAATGGGGTTTGAGGAGAGGGAGAAGCAACGAGCAGTGGATGCCGAATTACAAGTAGAAAAGTTAAAATTTGAAAGAGAGAAGTTTCATTCTGATGAAACAAGAAAGGACAGAGATGGAGCAAAAATAAAAATTACTCCAAAGGACTTTGCTGTCTATGAGCCTGGTCAAGATCCTCAAATTTACCTCAGCACCTTTGAAAAAGCAGCTCAGTTGTGGGGGCTACCTGAAGATAAATACATGCAGTATTTATCAAACCGGATTAAAGGGGAATTGGCTGAGGTATACCAATATTTCCCCTCAGACAGGCCCGTCACCTATGCTGAATTCAAAGAAGCAGTGTTTAAAAGATTCAGACTGGGGCCTGATTATTTTAGAAAGCTTTTCAGAAATTGCCAGATACAGACAGGGAGGTCTTTCGTGGAGCTGGGGGCAAAACTGATGGACATATTTGGGAAATGGCTGACGTGCAAAAGCTCAGTCTGTGGAGGAGGTGAAAAACCTCATGATATTGGATCAATGATACCATCAGTTACCACCAGAAATAAGGCTCCTGGTCAAAGACCGTTCCCCTACATCGGTGCAGGAGGCCGCAGAGATGGCGGATCACTTCGCCTCCAACAGAACTGGCTGGGTGGGGAAAACATCAAGAGATTTTAAACCCAGACCATATAACGCTGGCAGAAGGGATGTGGTACCACAGAGAGTGAGTCCTCCAGTAAAATCTGAAGGGCACAGGACACCCCAGAGTGGATCTGTGTACCCTAAAAGTGAGGAGAAATTATGCTATAAATGTGGTAGACCGGGGCACCTACGTTTTCAATGTGAGGTTGCCAACCCCATTAGTAATCCTGCTCAGACAAGGGCAGTGAAAACAGAGCTCAAGGCTTTAGAAACAGCAAAAAAGGTTCAGTTCTTCCAGATAAACTGGACAGAAGTAACAGACCTTGATTCAAGCCTGAGAGAGGAAGTGAGTGTACAAGGGGCAAATTATTGGGCATTGCTTGATACTGGTGCCGCTCAGACATTACTGAGGCCAGATTTAATAAAATCTGAGGTAATATTACCTCAGGAAACTGTGACTATCCAAGGAGTGAGGGGTCAACCAGAAAGTTTGCCTGTGGCCCTGGTGGATATGACTTGGAGAGGCCGAGAGGGCCGATATAAAGTAGGCATTAATGCCCAGCAACAAGAACCAGTAATACTGGGAAGGGATGTAATGGGCGCCCAAGGAAAGATCTATGTAGTGACCAGACAGCAAATTGGCAGAGAAAAAGAAGCCATATTAAGGGGGGCTGAAACAAACAGGGTGGAATCTGTTAACCAGCCTCAGGTCACCATAGCAACCACTAGCAGGCCTGCTGAAGGAGACAAACTGTATCAAGTGGTCTCTGATAATGATGAGGCAGATCAATTCAGGGAAGAGCTGCAAAAAGATATAAGTTTGAAGCAGATAAAGGAACAAGCTCTGACCCAACAGATTCCTTTTACTGACAAACTGAGGAATCAAGTTGTGTGTGAGAATGGGATTTTATATAGACTGTGGATGCCTGCTGAGAGAAAGGGTGAATGTGAACCAGTGAAACAAATGATGGAAGTGGTGGAAAAGAATTTGAGTCAAGCACAGGAGAAGCAACGTTACTGGTATGACAGAACAGCCAGAGAACGTGTGTATGATGTGGGAGATATGGTTATGGCGTTCATACCCAGGAAACATGACAAATTACAGGCTAACTGGGAAGGACCATATACCATCAGAGAAAGGCTTGACAGTGACGTATGTAATCACCACAGACCAATTAAACAAAAGCAAAGTGGTTCATGTAAATATGTGGAAGCCTTACCATACCAGGGATGCACAGGTGTTGCAAGTTACCTTATTCCCTGAGGGAAGTGGGCCTGAACTTCCAGATTTGGTACAGGAAAGCAAAGACAAAGGAGGGGTAGATCAAGTGGAATGGTCAGAGGAGGTGAAGGAGGAAGTAAAAGAGGAGATTCTGAGAGTTTTGAAAACCTATAGGAATCTCTTTAGCAACAAACCTGGCCGAACCAGTATAGTTATACATTCCATTGATACTGGAGATCATGCCCCAATCAGATCTGTTCCGTACCGTGTGAATGGGAAAGTTTTGAATGAGATCAAAAAGGAGGTGGAAGAGATGCTGGAATTAGGAGTGATCAGGGAATCCATCAGTCCCTGGGCCTCAAGTATTGTCCTGGTCCCGAAAAAAGATGGAACGACAAGGTTTTGCATTGATTATCGGCTAATCAATAAAATTACTGTCCCAGATGTGTATCCTATACCTAGGGTAGACGCAATGTTAGAGTTATTGGGGGCAGCAACCATTATCTCTACACTAAATCTCTGTAAAGGATTTTGGCAAATGGAACTAGACAAGCAATCCAGAGCCAAAACTGCCTTCAGTACATCAGATGGGTTATATGAGTTTGTGACCTTACCCATGGGACTAAGGAACTCACCAAGTTCATTTCAGAGGCTAATCAATACTGTGTTGCGAGGCATGTCAGATTTTGCAGTGGCCTATATCGATGACGTGGCCATTTTTAGCAAGTCGGTGCCTGAGCATGTCCAACACCTGACAACAGTATTGGAGGCCTTAAGAAAAGCAGGCCTCACAATAAAAGCTAAGAAATGCCAGTTTGGACTAAAGGAAGTAATCTATTTAGGACATAAGGTGGGGAGTGGGAAAATCACCCCCTTATGGAGCAAGGTAGAGGCAGTGCAATCGTGGCCTATCCCCTTGCATGAATTGACACAGAAAAAGTGTTCTGAGCGTGTGGTATGGACGAATGAATGTCAGAAGGCTTTTGATCTGCTGAAGCAAGCCTTGTGCCAAGGACCCATATTAATAGCACCAGACTATGAGAAACCATTCATCGTGGCTACAGATGCGTCGGACCTGGCGCTGGGAGTCGTCTTGCTACAGGAGAGAGAAGGCACCAGACATCCAGTGGCGTACCTGAGTCGCAAGCTGACGCCGAGGGAGAAAAACTATTCGTCGGTCCAGAAGGAGTGCCTAGCGGTCGTGTGGGGACTGAACAAGTTGCGCCCATACGTGTGGGGATGAAGATTCACAGTGACTACGGATCATCGGGCCTTGTTATGGTTGCAGACTATGAAAAACCATAACACTATGCTGCAGAGGTGGTCCTGGGCCCTACAGGACTATCAAGTGGACTTCCAGTTCATAAAAGGCAAGGACAATGTACTGGCCAATGGACTTTCCAGGCAAGTGGCTGGGACTGCAGTGACATGACCAGACAGAGGAACAAAGAAAGACATTTTCCCCATAGAGACTTTTATTTGTTAACGCGACGTATAAATCCTGGAACAGGAATAATACTCTGCTGTTGTTTAAGGGGGGGGAAATGTGATGTTCCTATATTAATGTATATATGGTAAGTGTTGGTTGTTTAGAAGATACATGGTAAGTGGAGTGAAAGAGGGGGAGTGAATGGGCAGTAGAATGCGAGATGATTGGCTGAGTGTTTAAAATGGCTGAATGTATAAAAGGAAGAGTGAGAGTGGAATCTGGGGGGGAGAAGAGAACTGAGTGGGTTGCTTGGTGGGGTTTAGAGAGTTGTTTGCCAGGAGGGAGGTGGAGTTCGGATTAGTATTGAGTAAAACCATATGCTTATGTGCCTTAAGAAGAAATCTTGTTAATCTTGTTAGCTTTGTTATCTGTAATAAATACTTAATTTGGTTTACCAAAGGCCTGATCCTTGGCTGGGGTTTCACAGACCAGAAGGGAGGGTAAGGTAATGACCAAGGCTGAAGGGGAACTGTAACAAATGGTGGCAGCGGTGAAGAGAATAACAATACCAGTATTCAGAGTCTCTGGGAATACTGGTATTGGGACGTTACTGGTGGTTGCCTAGCAGGGGGATCTGTTGAGATCTGTGCTAGAGCGGGGAGAGAAACCATAAGAGAGAGCGGTCCGGACTGGTGGAGTCCCTGGTGGTGCCTAGTGACAGGCAGTAACCACGAGCAGGTAGGAACCTGACAGGGAGAGCGAGGGAAGGACGCCTCACAGGGGCCCCCCATCAGAGACTTCGTCCAGAGCCCCTTCAAATGTGGAGCCAGCCCTGACTCCCAACTGTCCCTGTTTACCAAAGGCTGTCCCTGTTTTCTGGCTCCTGCCCCTGTTAAAACACTGGCCCTATTTTTTACTTTTGAGGAGTTATTGAAGGTGCGTTGTAGAGTTCTTCGGCTCTTGGCCCTCTCCCGAGTCTATTATTAAACATCTGAGTGGAGAGCGGCTTCATCTCAACTCTAATGCATATGCACATCAATCACACTCAGGAGAACAAAATACCAGCACACTGTTGTTTCTGCATTGTACCCATAACTATCTACCTAGAGAGTAAGTGTTGCTGAGTGTGTTTTGAGTTACAGATCTGCTATAATAAATGTAACCGGATGCACTGGGGAATAACACATTCTATTAAAAATCCTTACTTAAAAAAAAAAGTCATTGCAAGTTTTTACAATCAGAAGGCAGCAATTAGAAACTGGAAAAGGGCCTCAGGCAGTGGACCTTGGTGTGCAAAGAGGGATGTTACAAGTACGCAACAGTTGTGAAATGCTGACCTACATGGAACCGTGTACCTTTCATAGTTCTTAAGGGGATCATGTGTCCTACTATACACAGGACAGTCCTCTGACTGAAGAATCGTGTTTTTGAAGTGTTGTTTGGCCCAAAACTGGTTTAGAGAGAATGAACTATGAGAAAGGAGAGGAGAGGCCTTGAAGCTGTCCATCAACGGTTAGCACCTGGGCAGCAAACTGAGCAGTCACAAAGGTTACCTGGTCAGCATCTTCCCCACAATGGTGAGATATGTTAGCCTGCTTCAGACATCATGGTAAGCCAAACTATGGTTTATTTGCAGAAGCAAATCTGCTGGTACACACTGCTCAAATCACACCTGTCCCGTTCCAACCTTCACTAGTCAGAGAGGAAACAAAGCAGAATTCTGGCATGCCATTCACATGCAAACCAGAATTCGTAGCTTGTTTCTCTACTAACAAACCAAAAGAGGAAGCCAAGGATTTGTTCTTGCCTGGTGACATCTAAACTAGGCCACTGTATTTCTATTTAAAGTAAGTATTTCTAAATTTGCATATACATATAAATGAGCATATGCAAATCTGCACCTTCCTTTGTCCTTTTTTATGATGTATAAATGACTGCCCTAATAATTCTTCAGTTTTTCTCATCCTTGCATGACAAAACCTACACTTGGTAGACTTCTTTAGTCTACACAGTTTTTAAAAATTAATTCATGTGCATATGGTCATCTACACTAGTAACAGGAAGCTGGCAACGAAGGGGTATGATCTGGCCATCAACCGAACCAGATCACAAGATCCCCTTATTACGTAACCCTTTTCCACTTAATGCGAACAAAGTCTGTAGCAGAATGTTTCCTTCATTTCTATAAACACTGAAGAGGAGAACAATAATGAATATTTTGCCCTATGTGTGCTTAAGGTATGGCTGGGTAGCACCAGAAACTACCACACTGCTGCCACAGGAGTTTTATTGATGGCCTAAGCCAATATCCCTCTTAGCCCTCCTACCACTGCCCAATTCAAATTTGGCCCCTATTAAAAATGAGTTGCCAACTGGAGCCCTAGATAGAGATACGGAGAAAGCCCTTCAACCTCATATATACACAACCATATTTATTGTTCCAGTATTTGGTTAAAATTGTGATGGTACACAACTGTTGGCATTAACCAAATATTACTAATTATAAGCAATATTTCTCTACTGTTGCAGCAACAAACCACATGTCCAAGTATATTGATGTAGATTTTAAAAACAATAAACTGAGCTATAAATATATAGGGGTTTTCTTAAGAGTTTGTATTTTGATGCTTAAAATGCATTCCTCTTAACCTACATGAGCATATATAATGTGTTATGCAAGAGAGAGAGAGACAGTGACAGAGAACACGCCCTCTTCAATGCCCTCTTCTAGCCAACCATTACACATAAATTGGTTGCCTCCAAAATCATAAGGGCTTGGAGTCCATGCTATCATCTCTCACAGCAGCAACAGCAGCAGCAGCAGGAACACCTCAGGGAGTAGGGGGACTGGAGAAAGCTCTGAAGAATGCCTCCGACCCCACCAAACACCCTCCTTTGCAACCCCATCTTTCAGGGTAGCAGCGGTAGCAGCAATTGTACATCAGCATGGTGAAGAAGCTCCAGAGAGAGGGAGGGAGAGACAGAATAAAAACAGCTGGCTGGTATGCATAAGCCTGGGCAGCCGAGGGGGGTAGTTCTCAATTACCATTGCTGTGGGTCTAGCACAGCAGCAACACCAGCTAGAGGACAGGGGAGAGGACTTGTATAAGGCACTCCACAAACAGTGTGCCCAACAGCAATTGCCTCCAGAAACTCTAAGGATTGGGAACTGTTGATACCAACCGCTCAGAGCAAGAGTAGGAACACATAGTGGTCTGGTGAAAGCATGCTGAACAACTTTTCCCCACCACCGCCAGTTCTCCACTTTGTTGCCACCACCTATCAGTGGAGAATAGCCAGAAGCCACATACCATTGCTTGATACCATCGACAGCATCTGGTGTTGATGCTTACTATTTGTATAGCACTACTGAGCATTTAAAATGCTTTGCATGCATGCTTGAGTCACCATCTTTACAACTTTGTAAGGTGACTCAGGATTATCCCCCATATTGCAGATCGAGTGGGGCAGAGACCTAGAGTGACTTGCCTAAGATCACCTAATGAGTTCATGGCAGAGGTGAGATGTTAATTGGGCACTTCCTGATTCTCATTTCAGTTATCATCATCATCATCATCATAAAATTTATAGCCCGCCATTCCTCCCAGGAACCCAGTCTTCACTACTATGCTATACAAATGTCCTGGTTCTGTCTTTGTGGGGTCAATATCATCCAGCTATAAATCTGTTTTCATTACCATCAACCACTTCAACCATTACAGTAGGCTCTAACCCAGCCTTTCCCAACCAGTGTGCCTCCAGATGTTGTTGGACCACAACTCCCATCAGCCTCAGCCAGCATTGCCAATGGTCAGGAAAGATGGGAGTTGTGGTCCAACAACATCTGGAGGCACACTGGTTGGGAAAGGCTGCTCTAACCTGTGAGCTTGTAGACTGTCTTTGGTCAAATTCCAAGTCTTCCACCACTTATGTTGTAGCCATCACCCCAAATGCTTAAGTTGCCCTTATAGCTCCAGGGTATTCATATAATTGCTCCATCTAAGGTAGGTAACTGTAATGCTCTCAACAGCCTCTTGAAGACAGCCTGGAAACTTCAAATGGTCCAAAGTATAACTGCCAGGTTTTTAACTAGAGGTTAGAGTAGATGGCTGTGAGCACACTAGTTGCCTACAGCAAAGAGTTTCCACTGGTCACACCTGGAGGGGCAACGGGTTGATCTGCCAATCAGTTGCAAAATCTGTTTGAAGTTGAATTAAAAAACTGCACTCTTGCTGATCCTACCAGGTTTTACACTAAAAACAGACGGGGTTTGACTAGCATTGTGTGCCTGTTTTTAGAAATGAGAGGTGGAGAAGCACTGGAACTGGCAGAACAGTAAATGTGCCTCTACCCTATAACTCCACTCTTACACCACCTTCATTTGCCACCTATTCATTTCTGGGCACAATTCCAGGCGAATTAGCAGAGGATGAGAATACCTTAAGAACTGCTTTATAGAATCGTAAAGAGTTGAAGGAGATCTTGTAGACTCTATATGCTTGAAGACTTCCAGCAAGGGAGAGCCCTCCACCACTCTAGGTAACTGACTCCATTGTCAAAGCTGCTTCTACCATCAAAAGTTTCTCCTAATGTTCAACCAAAACCTACCCTCCTGTAACTCCCTGGATCTAGCCCTGCCCTCTGGGGCAGCAGAAAGCAAGTCTGCTGTTCAGGTATTTGAACTGTGCTATCACACGTCTTCTCAGGTTTTTTTCTTCTCCGTCCTACACGTGCCTAGTTACTTCATCCTTTCTTCATAGGGCTTGTTTTCCATGCCACTGACCATCTTTGTTACCCTCCTTTGAAGCCATTCAGTTTGTCTACATCCTTTTTAAAGTGTAATGCTCAGAATTAGACACAGTACTCCCACTGAGATCTGGCTGTACAGAATAAAGTGAAAATACTACTTCCTGTGACCTGGGAAACGATGGCTCTATAAATGCAGTCTACAATTATGTTAGCCTTTTTTGCGAATGTATCACACTGCAAACTCAAATTCAGCTTGCGCTTCAGGACACTCCTGGGATCCTTTTCACATGTACCACTGCCCACTCAGTATCCTCCTATCTTATATCTGTGCATTCTATCCCCGCCACACATGCAGAACTTTTAAATTGTCTCGGCTGTATTTTATTTTGTTAGTTTTGACCCTATTTTCTATTCCATCAACATCATTTTGTCCATTATTCCAGGATTCTGTTAGCTAACCCAGTTTTGCATCATCTGCAGTTTTGATTATCCACTCCTTGAACTAAGTATAGCGTCACCAATGATGCAACCAAGGGTTGCCCTTGAGGACTCTAACAGTAAGGGATGATTCATTAAATACAGAGCAAGAAATCAAATCTACTTTAACTGTGCAACCTGGATTTGCCGGTTTGTGATGGAATCCCTCCTGCAAAATAGTAATATTCTGGAAGTAGCTAAAGTGGTACTTGATGTTTTTTAGGGGCACTCTTAAAAGTCCAATGTGTGGGATCTACGTACTTAACACAGGTCCTCTATCTGGAAGACAAATGTGGACCCAGTTCTCTTGGATTTCTCATATGCAAGTTGCACTGAAATGAATCCAAAGTGCTACATACAGCTTCCCATCATTTCATTTGGGCTCGTGCAGAGGCTTTGAGTAGCCTTTGGCAGCAGAGAGGTGTTCATTCCTTTGTGGGGAAAGCTATTTTAGCTGGCTCTCTAATAAGTTTTATTTTTAAGACATTAAAAATAGATACAAACTTCATTCAGGCTATTTTAAAAAAAACAGCTAACAGTTCATTAACACTTCTCCTCCCCACCTTCCCAAAAAAGGAAAGTAGTATTTATAGGCCCAAAAAAGGAAGTAACATTCCTTTCTAGAAAGAAACATTTCCTATTCCATTTGTTAGTGGGCATATTCTGTGTTACAGGTTCACAGGAATATCTGAGGCACAGCAACCTTTTCTCACAGATGGTCTGAATTTGAACATGCCATATTTGAATGTAACACACCTTGTAACCTGCCATTAGTGATATTCAAAAGCCATCTGAAAACTGTTTAGTGGAGCAACAATACTGCATACCAGTATTATCTAATATATTAAGAGAAGCTTGGGTCCAACCCAGAGGGCAAATTCCTATGTAGCAAGAGGGGTGCTAGTAGGCCGCTTCTCCACTGTAATTTCTCCAATCAGAAGTCAGAGGGTCTTTTCACATCATCTCCAGGAATCAAAAAAAATGACTGCAGCCAGGTAGGATGAAACTACAGGAGAGAGAAATCTGCATTGTTCCTGTAACCTAAGAAGTATCCCTCACATAATGAGGTGTAAACATGTTAGGTGCTTCCATGACAGAAAAGGTCACTTCCAAATAGCCTGTTTATTTGTTTGCACGAAGTTTGCAGGTTACGTATTCCAATTTGTTTGTAGGGAGGATGCTATTATTTTCATTTATTTATTTATTACATTTATATGCCACATTTTCTCCAAGAAGCTCAAGGTGGTGTACATGGTTCTCCCCCTCTTCATTTAATCCCCACAACAACCCTGTGAGGTAGGTTAGGCTGAGAGGCAGTGACTGGCCCAAGGTCACCCAGTGAACTTTATGGCTGAGTGGAGATTTGAATCCTGGTCTCCCAGGTCCTAGTCCAACACTCTAACAACTACACCACACTAGCTCTCGCATCCTTCTATCCCACCCTACCCCCCTCAAATGGAGCCCATATAAGGTTATATGATACTGCATCAAGCAGGTATTATCCCACACTTTCCAATGCATTTTCCTATCACTTTTCTTATCACAGAAAGCCCAATTGGGGGGGGATGAGTTTGTTGTGCATGAACATCAAATCAACAAAATAGCCAGTCTGGAAACTCCCAAAGA
Organism: Rhineura floridana; assembly: GCF_030035675.1. Lineage (NCBI taxonomy): Eukaryota > Metazoa > Chordata > Lepidosauria > Squamata > Rhineuridae > Rhineura > Rhineura floridana. The sequence continues at coordinate 139,991,430 of NC_084480.1, forward strand.
TAAAATGTAATGCAGCCATCCAAGAAGACTCAGTATTTGAGAAGTATGAAACCAGGATATTCTAATATCTGAAACCTGTTCAGAGCTTGGAAAAGTTACTTTTTTGAACTACAACTCCCATCAGCCCAATCCAGTGGCCATGCTGGCTGGGGCTGATGGGAGTCGTAGTTTAAAAAAGTAACTTTTCCAAGCTCTGCCTGTGAATGGAAATTTGTTGTAATACCAGACACCAAACATACCAGGCACACCCAGAACAGAATATAGGGGCCATGGCAACTTCCCTTTCAATTTATAGAGCTTACTGGTACATGGGAAGTATACACAGAACACCCTTTCAAGATAATTTTACAAATCAGAAGAACAGGCCCAGATCGACAAAGTAGGGAGGGGACAAAAACCTGGAATCAGTTTCTGATTTCATGACATGCAATGCCCCACCAGACAAGATGCTGATCAGGAGGCAAATCAGATGGCAGTTTGCTTCTACCCTCAGAATAAGAGAGCAAACTGTTGCTGTCCAGCTGAGCAAGCCATAAAATCCAGCAGACTTACACTTTACATTTTCAACTTTGATTCAAAAAAGTCCCCAAGCAATGCCATCAATTGTGAATGGCGGAGGAACTGACCAGGTTTCCCTGTAAAACAAACAAACCAGCCATTGAAAAACAACGTGTATGTGCCACTCACAGCTGATGGAACTACAGTGGCATGTATTTTATAATTAAAAGTTAAACTCCTGCTCTTTTCACCCAAGTTCAAAATGTAAAGTGTGGAACTGACTTTGCAGAACCTGAACAGGTTTCTATGTTATTCAAAAAGAAAAGAAAAATTGCTGGCAGGAAAAAAAATGTTTGTATTAGCTTGGGAAGTCTGTGCCAATGAAGCACGCGCCAACAACTCTGGAGGGCTAGGCCAGTGTCCATTGTCAAATGAATAGCCAAATTCTGTTCATTGACTGCCCATTACTGCTATGAAGCCAAGAATATTTCTGTATAAAGTACAGCTTACCTTTAAAATAAAACCTGCACGAGAGGATTAATTGCTAGCAATGGTAGGAGAAACAACCCATTGCTCTTCCTGCCCTGCAGCAATTATGGTCACACATACACACAATCTTCATTTATTTATTTATTTTATTTATTTATTATTTCAATTTATATACCGCCCTTAGCAGAATAGCTCTCAGGGCGGTGAACAAACAAGATAAAATACAATATATCATAGTAAAAAATCACAAAAACATGTACGTACAAACAAACAACAGAAAGCACAACAAAAACGAAATACAACACAAATTAAGAAGGATACATGTTAAAAGTAGAAAGATTAAGAAAATTAAAAGATTAAAATGCCTGGGAGCATAAAAAGGTCTTTACCTGGCGCAGGAAAGATAGAAGTGTAGGCGCCAGGCGTACCTCTTCGGGGAGGCTGTTCCACAACTCAGGGGCCACCACAGAAAAGGCCCTAGATCTAGTAACCACCCTCCGGGCTTCCCGATGAGCTGGTACCCGGAGGAGGGCCTTAGATTCTGAACGAAGTGAACGGGTAGGTTCATAGCGAGAGAAGCGTTCCACAAGGTATTGAGGTCCCACGCCGTGTAAGGCTTTATAGGTCAAAACCAGCACCTTGAATCTCGCCCGGAAGCAAATAGGGAGCCAGTGCAGACGCGCCAGAATAGGTGTTATATGCAAAGACCGACTGGTCCTCGTCAATAGTCTGGCAGCCGCGTTCTGCACCAGCTGAAGCTTCCGAACTGTCTTCAAGGGCAGCCCTACGTAGAGCGCATTACAGTAATCCAATCTTGAAGTTACCAGAGCATGAACAACGGAGGCGAGGTCGTCCCTGTCCAGATAGGGGCGTAGTTGGGCTACCAGACGAAGATGGTAAAATGCATTCCATGCCACCGAGGCCACTTTGGCCTCAAGAGACAAGGAAGAATCGAAAAGAACCCCCAAACTATGTACCTGTTCTTTCAGGGGGAGTGTAACCCCATCCAGAACAGGGTGAACATCCACCATCTGAGCAGGGAAGGCGTTCACCAGCAGTGTCTCGGTCTTGTCTGGATTGAGTCTCAGTTTATTAGCTCTCATCCAGTCCATTATCGCGGTCAGGCAACGGTTCAGCACATCAACAGACTCACCTGAGGAAGATGAAAAGGAGAAATAGAGCTGCGTGTCATCAGGATATTGATGGCAACGCACTCCAAAACTCCTGATGACCGCACCCAGCGGCTGCATGTAGATGTTGAAAAGCATGGGGGACAAGACCGACCCCTGAGGGACTCCACAATGGAGAGTCCATGGTGTCGAGTGATGTTCCCCAAGCACTACCTTCTGGTGACGGTCCGCGAAGTAGGAGCGGAACCACTGCCAAGCAGTGCCCCCGACACCCAACTCCGCGAGTCTCCCCCGAAGGATACCATGGTCGATGGTATCAAACACCACTGAGAGATCAAGGAGAATCAACAGAGTCACACTCCCCCTGTCCCTCTCCCAAGAGAGGTCATCATACAGGGCGACCAAGGCTGTTTCGGTGCCAAAACCGGGCCTAAAACCGGATTGAAACGGATCTAGATAATCGGTTTCATCCAAGAGCGCCTGGAGCTGGCCGGCAACCACCCGTTCCAAAACCTTGCCCAAAAAAGGGACATTCGCCACCGGTCTATAGTTGTTCAAGTTATCTGGGTCCAAGGAGGGTTTCTTTAAAAGAGGTCTCACTACTGCCTCCTTGAGGCTACCAGGGACTACTCCCTCCCTCAAGGAGGCGTTAACCACTTCCTTGGCCCAACCGGTGGTCCCAGCCCTGCTAGCTTTCACTAGCCAAGATGGGCAAGGGTCCAGAACAGACGTGGTTGCCCGAACCATTCCAAGCACCTTGTCCACTTCCTCGAGCTGCACCAACTGAAACTCATCCAATAATGAAGGACAAGGCCGTGCTCCGGACACTTCAATGGATTCATCTGTCGCAACATCGGAGTCAAGATCCCTGCGGATACATGCGATCTTATCTTGAAAGTGTCCAGCAATTTCGTTGCAGCGGGCTTCCAATGTTTCCGTAGTATCGTGGGGGCCAGAGTGTAAGAGCCCTCGCACGACTTTAAAAAGCTCCGCTGGGCGGCATAGGGATGATCTAATAGAGGTAGCAAAATAAAGCTTCTTTGCTGTCCTTACCGCTTTTGTATACAACTTATTGGTGGCACTTACCAAGGCATGATTGTATCCACTGGGAGTTTTCCTCCATCTGCACTCCAGCCTCCTCCTCTCATGTTTCATCGCTCTCAGCTCCGGGGTATACCACGGAGCTGTATGAGCTCTACAGCGGAGGGGGCGCGCGGGAGCGATCATGTCAATAGCCCGGGTCATTTCCGTATTCCACAGTGCGACCAGGGCCTCGACAGGAGCACCAGTCCTATCAGCCAGAAAATCTCCCAGAGCCCTCTGAAAACCTGCGGGATCCATCTGGCTCTGGGAGCGGATCAACTTAGGATAAAGCACCCAACTCTCTCCAGAAAGTTTGCTCTGTCCTCTTCCCTTCCACTTAAGCCAAGTGGCTTAGCTTCACCCACTGGTCATGTGCTGTAACTGCAGGCATACCTGAACAGGAACACAGAATACTGTACAAGATTCAGCAGACAACAGGAAGCAAACACACACACACACATTCATTTACAGTGGCACTAGTGACAAGTGTCCAATTTTATTAAAGGGCCAGATCTTCTGTGAGCCCAAGTGAGCCTCTTGGCTCAGACACCTCAGAAGGAGTGGCGGATGATCAGCTCCATTCCCCCACTGCTGCTGTTGGCCATCCACCTGATCCCTCCTACCTGCATATCCATCTACCCTACACCATCACACACGCACCCAAGCAAAGAAAAAAAGTCAGGTCTGGTGTGCCTGCTGGCTGTGTTAGAACCATTTTTACTGTCATAGCAAAGTGGGCACACCTACTGGCTCTCTGAAGTCATCTTGCTCAGTGATCCCACACTGTCTCATGCTCTGCACCAGTGGAGGCTAATCCATTAGGGCACCAACGTCAACCAGCCTCCACCTGTTTGGCCTTCCTACTTACAACCAGTGCAAGGGGCAGTCCTAACCACCCACTTCCTTCTTACTTCTACTACTGCCGTTTGTAGAATTCGGCAGGGAGGAGGATGGGGACAAAACTAGAATTAATTGGCTCTGCCTGACATTGGCTCTGGCTCCGCCTACTGTTGGGCTCCCTGCCTTCCGCTCTACCAATCCCAATGGGCACCAGCCACCATTGCTCTGGAAGTTAAGTGCTAAGGAGGTGAGAGAAGGCAGAATAGCAGCATGCAGCAAATATCACTGTAGCTGCCGGTGCACATGGCAAGGAAGTTGAGGGAAATAAAGTGGAGTGGGCAACATTTGCTGGTCCACTTAGGCAACAAAGTATCTTGTGCTGGTCCTGGTATGTATGTGGCTGGAAAAAGCAGCCCAGCCTATTCTTCTCTCTAATATGCTGCAATTGGTACATCAAGCGTTTGGGCATGGATATAACGCATCACCACCCGCAAATTGCCTGCAGATCATATCAAGGTTAAAGGTATAAATCTAGAAGCCAGTGCAAAAGGAGTACCCCCATCTCACTGCATTTTCAAGTGGGTACAGAGGCCTCCATAGACATGCCAGTGTATCAACTAACGCTTCCGGTGCGGACCCCGTGCAATTCTCTCTGCAATTTTGTGATAATTCATGCTTTAACACTTAACCAATAACTGACCAACAGTAGATTTCATTTTCTTTGACTGGTCAAATACAAACAAACCCTAACTTGGTATCCTGGTCTCTTACAGCCACTTCAAAAATGTTATTTTGAGAATGTCTAGCTAAAAGAAGGAGAGATAAATTAGAACCCAGAACTCCTGCTCTTTTAAGGAACAGGTTATTGGCATTACTTTCATGGTCACCAAATTGCCACATTTATTGTGGCTATGGAAAGAGGGTTGAAAAAGCTAATAGAAACTTTGCAATAAAAAAAAAGTTTACACTACTGTATTTGCAGAACAGCGTAGTCATCTGCTTATGCAACATTTTAAGCTAAGTATTATTAATATAGTCAAGAGTACAGTCCCAAGCTAGGTCCCTGCCCCAAGAGGTATACAGTCTAAATTGACAGAGAAGACGACAAAGAGAACAAGATTCAAACAGCACTCAGCCATGATGGCAGCCAGGTGAAAAAGAGAACAGGGTCCCTGTTAATAGTCATGTAGAAAGTCGTGTGAAAGTACAGGAACCCTGTTCTCTTTTTCACCTGGCAACCTTACTGATGAAAGCCACTATTTCTCTATCTAACCTACTTCACAGGGTTGTTGTGAACATAAAATGGGAGAGGAATCACATGTGCTACTCAGAAGAAGCATAGGATAAAAACTTAATAAATGAACAAACATGCACTAATAGTGTAACACACATACTTAACTTTTGTAACTAACCAGGCGAAGCTGAGGATACTGCTATTGCAGCGCATGGTGAATGAACCTGACAGTTAAGGAACATTTCTTCTTCCGTTCTCATGGAAGCACATTTAACACTAAGGAAAAGCTACAGGTGGTCACACATTTTAATGGCCAAGTAATTAGAAGATAATGGGCCCTCTATGAACACATTTCACCTTCCGGCTATTTTTCAGATTACAATTGCATTTGCTTTATCTAAGCAATGGGAAATTAAAGGGGAAGTTTTCAAAATCACAGTTTCAGGTTGAACATGAATGCAGAACCTCACCACATGCCCTTAGAACAAACCCTGGGCACATTCTGAGCCAAAGTTAAGCATTTCTAAGGTCCACTCCTTTCACTGGCAAAGTTAAACAGGAGCATAAATCTCTCCACCTGAAGTCAAGTGCCACTGCTGAAACCAAAGCATAAATCTGATTTATTTATTATATATACACCAAACAATCATCATGAAAAGGCAAAGAGAAACTTGGTTTTCAAAGTATGAAGCCTACACAATGAAACTGTGCTTCTCACTGCAGCAAGAAAAATAAAAAAGGGGAACAATCCAGCCAAAGTCAGGTACTTTTAAGTTCCATCCATTTGGATGGAAAAGGGTGAAGTGGGTAATGAGTAGTGAACCCTTTCCTTTTTAGGTAATATATATTTCACTTGAAGGTCTGGCTTCTACAATAAAATATGACTCCCATTTGGCAAAGTGAAGCCCAGAGGTCAGGTTACCAGACTTCAAGCAAAACAGGTATCAGATATTAGCCAATAGCAGCTGCTTCCAAAACATCTCCCTCTCTTTACAGACAATGTGCAAACAGGGTTCCCAGGACTCGCATTCTAAACATGGAGCAAGAGTTTTAATTCCCATTAACTAGCATTAACACAGTGCCCTTGAGTGTTCAAAGTGCTCAAGATAGATTGATTCTTTACAACAATCCTGAAAAGCAGGTCAGTAGTATTATCTCAGTAATCATGACAATAGTCCTGAACAGTAAAGTAGGTCAGAATCAATATCCATATTGTGGATAGGGAGCTAAGAGAAGGTGGCTTACCTAAACCTAACTTGGAAGCTTGTAGCAGAAGGAAGATTCAAAATTGGGCCTTCCTGATTCATAGCCCAGTTTATAAGCCATCTCACCACGCAGAGTGAGTGCAGATAGACTGCGGACCATCAAGGAACCAGCTGCTAGCAAGCTATCTGCTAGCTGCTAGGATTCTTGTTAAGAATGCTGCACCTTGGCCTGATCCACAAGACACTACTTTCAATTTACACAAGTGTGCATTCTCAGGATTGCTTAACTATGCAAAGTAGTTATTAACTGTTAAGAAAGCCCAAATACACACTCTTGCTTTGCAAATTTAAAACACAGTGGTGGACCTGCACTTTTTAAATTTGAGTGACAGACAGAGAGAATAGATGCAGGACCAAAGCTGCACTGCACCAGCTCTCTACTTTCGTTTATTGTCTTCTTGCCAAGCAGTGATCACAAGCCTCCTCACAGAGATTCAAACACAGTGGCTTACAAGATATGCAATATATTTTAAAGGGGGCAATATGTTGGAAGTGGGGCAAGAGCAACTCCTGTTTTGTTCTTTTGTTTTCCAGAAGGAAGATAGAGCTAGGGTCCTCCAGATGGATAGGCTTGTTTACCTTTTACCTGTCATGCTCTGACTGACTTCCTTCTGTCACTAGACTGTTACGTCTTTAGGGAAGCTTACCTGCCCCTCCTCCTTCCGCCCTTTCCATTCCTTTGTCCTCTGACTGTCCGGGAGAGAGGAGACATCCCTTTGTCTCTGCTCTCTCCAAGCATGGGACTAACTCCCTCACCTGGGCATTACACCTCCAACTTAGTTAGTTAGAACTAGGTTTGCTTTTCTATCTACAATGTATTTCTATGGATAGAGTAGCTTTTCTTATTTTACTAAGTCTCAAGTCTCAGTGAGCCTGCTTTCTTAGGCAAATGCATGCACACGCTGGCACACTTGCATTTCAACATCTGCTGTTACTCTGCTGCTGTGGTGTTGCTTTAAACAAAATTAAGCACACACAAATACACACAGTGCAACACAATATATATTAGCATAACATGCAAAGCCCCTGTAGTGGCCAATTTCTTCTTTACTGGTCCTGGTCCAACACCTAATGCAAACCAACACTTTGTGCCCATATCAGGAAAAGCCTTTATCTACTAAATTCCTGCATATTAGGCTACTATTAAAGGCATAGGAACTGAGCCAGTAAAAAGCTTGCAGTTCTTTCTTAAACAAATTTTTATTTGCAAATTTTACAATGAAAGGAAACGGGGGGGGGGGACAAAGAAAAATAGTGAAATAAATAAAAATACCTAAGGTACAAAAATAAAAATAAATTAGAATAAATAATATATGAATACTACTAATAACAATAAACCACCATCAGTTTACATCATGTATACAGTAACCATCAGTACATGCACCCTGAGTTAAGCATCTAAGTTAGTATAAGCCCTTCAGACGTCCAAACTGGCATCCAGTCAAAACTGATGTCTACATGAAATATATTCCAATATAGCCCTGGCTACATTAGTCCTAAGAATCACAGGCACAACTGCATGTGGTGCCTTGAAGGAGGACATTCAACCTACATGCAGATACTTTGAAGCTGCAGAGCTAGCATTAGCTTTAAAAGTAGGGAGTGATACAGATAAGAGAAGAATACAAAGAAAATATTATGGAGTTTTGGAATGACATTTCATCCACTCTATAACTGAATTTAAGACTATAATATAAGATTATAGAGGCTCCAGAAACACATAATCTTCTTTCATCAGTGGCCACCATGTAGGTCTGCCAACTTTCCAACCAGCCTATGTCACTATGCCCTTCACAATGTCTCAAGTCTAGACATTAACCAGTCAAGTCTAGACATTAACCAGTGATAACGTTTATCTGCAAAAAGTTCCACCTGTTGATTCCTGCAAATAAAGGTGCTGCTAAAGGTTTTTAAGCAGGGCAGGGCATTTTTATGATCAATTAGAAATCGTACCAATCATCCAATCAGCATGCTCCCCCCCCACACACACAAACACACCTCCTTTGATCAACTTAGGTTGAAATCCAGTACATGTCTACTCAGATGTAAGCTCCATTGTGTTCAATGGGACTTAGTCCCAGGTAAGTGTGTATGGGATTGCAGCCTAAATGCTTCCACATTTGTGTGCAAACCAGGAGTGTAGAAGCCTGACGTTTATGAGTTTTTTTTATACAAGTTCATTCAAGATTCCCAATATGTTTCAAATTCAATGGACTTTTATTCAGGGGAGAATTAGATAGTTTTGAGTTCAAAATGCACCAGAGATCTTTGATTGAATAAATTCATGGGGGGGGGGTACTGAATAAATGGTATTGAAGTTGACAGTGCTATCTTGTTAAGTTTTTATAGATACTTTTACATTTGTTCCTCCTGAGAATGTGGACATAATTGTTGGAGAGGTAAGACCCTAACACCCATGTACTTGACCCACGTCAGTCCTGGCTAGCAAAGCTGCCAGGGGAGGCTTGGTAAACTTATTAGCCCTCTACTGAATTAAGGTGTTGCACCATCTATAAAGAAGCTACAGTGAGGCCCTTCTAAAGAACTCTTCGTGGATGTTACAGATCTCATCTCTCTAACTATTGATCAGTCTGAACTATACCATTCTTGAAAAAAGCAGTAATATGTGCTAGACTTGCAATTCCAAGGGTTTCTGGTTACCTCATTCCTTTTCTGTTTAATTTACAGCCCAGTTTGGAGGCAGAAACAGCTCATTCACCTTGGTAGATTATCTATGCTGGAAGCTACACAGAGGGAGTATGTCTCTGTTGGCTTTGCTGGACCTCACATCAGCTTTTGATTCAAACAGTCAGAAGTTGTGGAAGTCTGAAATTGGTGCCTAAGACAACGGACAACTGAATGTGGGCTTAATCCAGCCAAGAGACCAGTGTGGGAAGAGATGTTCAACCTGTTCTAAAGGAGATGCACAATCTGAGAATACTACTGGACTTAGCTTTGCTCCTGGACAGGTGCTTTTGCCCAGCTTCAGCTGGTTCATGAACTGTGGCCTTTTCTGGAGAAGGAAGATCTTGCCACAGGTGCACACTCCTTAGTTACTTCCAGATTAGAGTGTTGTAAATGGGGCTGTCCTTGAGAAGTGTACAGAAAATATAATTGGTACAAAAATAACAGCAAGAGCCTGGGCTTATGAGCATCTGACACCAACACTTCATCAGTTGTACAGGCTTCCAATTTGTTTCTGGACCCAATTTAAATGCACTGTTTATAGCCTTAAAAATTACTTTGGAGCAGATTTTCTGAAGAGCCATTTCTTCCTGTGCAAACCTATTTGCACACTGAAGCCATCAGGAGAGCACTCCATGAATACCTGTCTGAAGCATCCATTGTTTTGGATAGCACCATCATTGTCCAACATTTTCTGCATGCTTAGGTGACCCATTAAAACCAATGGAATGGATCTTGAGCAGAGCTTGGAAAAGTTACTTTTTTGAACTACAACTCCCATCAGCCCAATCCAGTGGCCATGCTGGCTGGGGCTGATGGGAGTTGTAGTTTTAAAAAAGTAACTTTTCTGATCTTGAGACTCAAGTTCCACTAATGTCAAGGGGACTACAGCCTCAATCCTGTGCATGCTTCCTTGAGAGTAAATCCCACTGAACTCAGTGGAATTTACTTCTGTGTACATGTGCATAAGATAAAGCTATTTGCAAATAACTTGTTAGATTGTGTCCAGTGTTTCTATCGTATGTTTTGTCAATTCATTTTTATCACAGTCAATTGTGCTTACAGAGGACATCACAATATACTGCTCTAATGTCACTTTAATTGACTGATGCCCCAATCCACTGCATGGCAATTAATCAAAATTAACTTGCTTCCAAGGAACGTATTTAGAATTATGACCAAAAGAAAATTAGTTTTTTGGACTCTGCTATAAGTTCTCTCTGTTGGGTTCCCTTAGCAGTCCTTTTCTGAGATTGCTTCATCTGCTCCTAGTAATAATGGCCACAATCCCGTGCACAGCTAGGTTACTTATTTTTAACCTACTGGCTCCTAGAAAACAAATATTAACTTTGTGAAACTGGCATGCAGCCAGCACCTTTACTTGAAAGTAAACATTTCAATGGGCCTGACTTCCAAGCAAGTGTGCATAGGACTGTGGTGTTAGTTAAAATACTTCCTTCCAACTGCAGGTCTTTTTCAAAGCTGTTCAGGAGGCATGCAGTGCACTCCAGCACTCTTTGCACTGGGGAATATATTACAAGTATCAGAATAGTCAAGCCACCCAAATGCACCTTAACAGACAGACTGATCCTGCAGGTGCTTATTCAGGAGGAGATTCCACTCAGCTCAGTCTTGGCCTGCAGTCCCATATACACCTAGAGGTAAACCCCACTGCACACAGTGGGATACCTCTAAGTAAACATGCATATTTTTGGGACACACAATGTGCTTTTCCAAAGAATTTCCATAATATGTCTTAATATGCTAGGTCTCCATTAGCATCCTCAGGGTATTGGTTTATTACAGAGGTCATCCACAGAACAGCTTGGCCTTTGGTAGTTCTCTTTTTACATGTTTTTACAGCATTATGTTTTTACTGAAACAACTTATCTCTTCTTTGTTTTAAGAGTCTGACAAGTGAAATTGCTTTATCTAGAGATAGTTTAAGATCTCTCAATAGGCTGCTGGTAGACTTTTTGAGAGAGGAAAGGAGGGGAAAGGGGGGGGGCGCAAAGGAAGGCCGACATTACCGCGGTTAAAACCCAAGCCATGTTTAGGCGTGCAAGAGCAAATGTCTCTCTTAATAGGCACAGGAGATAAAACAAACAGAACAAATGAAACCCTGATGAGGTGCATTTGGAATGCGGGAGCCTCCTGCCTGCCCTCCATCCTGGCGGGGATGCTGAAGGGGAGGGGGCGGGAGGAATTGGCAAAGGAGTGAGAAGTGTTAAGAGTAAACACAGCCAAGGAGAGGATGACCCAAACAAACAGCAAGCAGGCTGGCACATCCACTGAACCTTATCTCCTCTCTCCGCTGGATCTCATTAAAGGCACTCTAAATCCCATCAAAGGCTAATTTACACCCCAGCCTCATCTCTCTTAAAAAGAAGACACCACTCCACCTACACAACGGCCAACGGGGACGACACTTCCCTCCCCCCCTCAGCCTCTCAGCCTTTTGCACGCAGCGAATGGAGGAGAGGTCCTGTTTCTGCAGGTTGAGGTTTACTCGGAAGCCCCCCCCCCCCGCGTGCAATGCAGTTTCCACCACCACAGGACGTACATGAAAGGAAATGTAGGCTGCGACCCTAGAGACTCCAGAGCCCTGTTAGTCTGTTGCGGCAAAAGCAACAAAGAGTCCTAGAGAGCACCTTAAATTCTCACAGATTGGCAATGAAATCATAAGTTAAATCCTGGCTTTGATTGGCGAGGCTCACTCGCGGGCAAGGGGGCATACGAGTGAGCTCTCAGCCCACCAAAGTGGACTCTATGCGCCAACACACCCCTTAGCCTTTAAAGATACACCAAGACACGGGTGGGACCACTTATTTCCGACCTGCTGGCTTGCAATCGTAACTGGGATGAAGAAGTCCGGTTTGCAGCCAGCTCCTTTTGCTTTCGCCAAAGTTCTTGCTGACAAGCCAGCCAGCGTGCAAGATGCCTCCGTTCAAAAAGCAAAACTTTCCGCCGTGCACGCAAAAGTACGGTGGGTGGATGCACCACTGCAGGAGCGAAGTTAACCCCCGAGGGGGGGCCCACCTCGCTTTCTGGCGCTGCTCGAGCCCCTCGAACAGGGAAGGTGCGCTTTTATGCAAAGAGGCAGAGTTTGAGAGGCGTCCTCTAATTTTAGTCTGATGAGCAAAGTCTCGAGGCGCCACTTTTTACCACCCACCCTTCCTAAATTTGAGAACGCCTCCCCCAGGGAGCGAACTTACTTTCCTGTGGAGCTCGCAGCTGGTTGCAGCAGGAACCCGGCTCTGCTTCGCTCCAGCCAGCAGGAGGAGGAGACAGTTCAGCAGCAAGCCAGCCCCGGCGTTGTGCACCACCATCCTAGTTCACTCCACGCCCGGAGCACGGATGGGGGGCGGGGGGCAAAGGGACCGGATTGGGAGGGGTACTCACTCACTCTGCAAAAAATCTGCGCAAAGTTGGTAGGAGTTGAGTTTGTTTTTGTTTTGGAAGCTCTCAAGATGTGCTTTTCTTCTGGCGGCTGTCCCAGCGGCCCAATCCCGAGTCATCCCCTGGCCAAGCCTTCCAGGCGCTGCCCCCTCCCCTTAAAGGGTCCCTGTGCCAGGCTGAGAAAAGGGGGGCTTGCCATGCCGCGGGTGGGCGTGGGGTCGGTGGGGGGAATTGCCAAAAGGGACCGATCCCTCCCTCTCTTCCTTCCTTCTGGAAGCTCTGACTTTCCCCTTTGCAAAGTTGTTCCAGCGCCGAGCGGTGCAGGCTCTGCAATTCCGGCAGCAGCCCCTGGATGGAGGAGGCACAAAGTCACACACCCTGTGGGATTGGCCGCAGGAGGTGCCTAACCCTAAACTCTCTCCCGCCGCCGCTGCCTCCCTCCGTTACGCCTGTCCCTCATCTGACCTAAGCACTAGGGTCCGTTCGGCCTCATGCTGAATTCTCCTGCTCGGGCAGTTGTACTGAACGTTCCCTTCCTCGTGCATAGTTACCCCGACAGAGGCACACTACAAGAGGACATCCCAGGTGCAGAGTAGCTTGGAAGAAAGAGCAATGGGTTACAATATAAAATAAATACGCGGAGCACCCAGATGGAGTGAACGGAATAATCTCAAACCTGCAGAACAAAATGATGCTGGTTCAGAGGCAAAACGCCTTGCCATGTGTTTTTTACACAGCGATACTAAATATAGGAGAAGAAAAAGACATAAGTTATTATGGTTTTATAACCCTACGGGTGTCAGGGGGAAAAACAAGACTGCATTAACTAATGGACAGTAGTGTAGTGGCAAATGGAGAAATGCAGGGTCCCTTCACGATAGTCACAGGCACATACCTCCCCCTTTTTACTGCTGGTTTGAGAATGAAATCCTTGTTAATGCCTGCTCCCAAAACAACAGAGTCCCTAGGAGCCAATAAGCATGAAAGGGAAGAGTGTTAGCTACTGAAAAGAGATTTCAGTACTTAGCTCCTTTTACTCTGATTGGCACCAATCAACAGAAAAAGACAAGCATATGAGAAGACTTCTCAGTGACTAATACACTCTCCTTTCATGCTGATTGGCTCATAGGATGCTGGAGATATAGGGACCCTGCTGGGATCCTGCTCACAAAAAAGTAAGGGGTCTAAGACACACACACCCCGAGACCCTGGACAACTTTCCCCTGAAGTGAAGTGAAATTACCCTGATAGGGAAGCAAACCACTGCCCCAACTTCCCATCAGCATATCATCCTGATATTATGCATGTGTGAAGGTTGCCTTTCCTCTGTTATACATACTGCCTATGCTGAAATAGGCTATAAGACCAGTGGTCTGATATGCACACTTTTTTGAGTCAAAGCCACATTGACCACTGTTGGACTTTATCACTGTTATATATGCTGGATTGCAATACCATGTTTAAGAAGATGGTTTTATAACAAGAAGTGTTGTATTAAACTGGCCTGCCATATTCTATTTCTCTGCTTGGGTGATTCCTGGTGAGGAGGGTCAACTTTTCTCTTTTTTTATGCTAAGGAGCAGGGAGGAGGGAGAAAAGATGAGCTGTACAGTGTGTTTTTCAGACTGCAGTTCTATGCAAACATTTATCCTATGCACATTAAGAACACAAGAAGAGCCCTCATGGATCAGGCCAAAGGCCCATCTTGTCCAGCATCCTGTTCTCTTTGAGGTGGGGCAATCAGAACTGTACACGGTATTCCAGACCCGATAACTTGCTACGCTTACTCAGGAATTTTTGGCGAGAGACTTTAATGAAAGCTTTTTATTCAGATTCATTTGTATCTGATCATCAGACCATTACAAAACAAATATGTTAACAGTATGAAAGTAAGACAAGGTAACATCAATAGAACTCAACTCAGGCTCAAATAAAATTACAACATTCAAAATGCTGATCACAGTATGCCCCCTTTAAAAAAATTGTCCCTCTTTTAACAAATGTTAGAGTAAAATATTGAAATGAAATTATGCAAATCTGAATAAAATTATGAGAAACCTAAATGAACAAAGGCATAAAACAACCTTAAAATTCTGAATATCCCTGACAAGACACAGTGTTGTCTCCTAAGAACTTTTATCCTCTCATTAGTTACTGCAGATAGAAAATATTATAGATTTATCTTGTCCACCCAGTAAATAATTACAGACTCATGGTGAGATCTGTCCCTAAAATTTGTTCCAATATTTACAAGGTGTTCAACCTGGTTTAAACCATAAGGACAGGTACATTAATATGGAATATGAAAAGTATCATGAAGGATCTAAACAACAAGAACTTTACTATAACTAATCATATACAGAGAGCAACGCCCACAGCATGGTGCTGCTTGTAAGGCAGGCCTAGAACAGCAACTACCACAGCCTGGGGCTGACTCAACAGTTCCTGGTATGGCAAGCCTGGAGGACCAATACACTACACCCCTCACCCCTAGCTCTCATAGTCCTGAAGATACTTGGGATGAGCCCTGGTGCAGGTTGATTGACGACAATTTTGCATTGAAGCTGATAGTGCATCCCCTAGTTCCCCATTTGGCTCTGGTTCATGCTGGTCCACTTCAGGGTCTAGGCACAACTGCTCTTGTCCAGCATCAGGAGAAGCTACTGGCTTATTTTCTCTTTCTACTTGAGAATTTCCAGCACTCTCAGAGAGAACTGATGGAGCTCGGCTTCGTCCTCTCATCTGGTCCACATGTCAACGTAACACATGGCTGTCTGATGTTTGAGCCCTGTAGGACAATGGGCCCATGGCTTGGGTCACAGTGCAAGAATCCATGTTTCACCAGCACCATAGTTCCTGACATACACCGGGTCACCTGGGGTGAACACCCGTGCAGGTTCTTGAACTACAACAGACTCCCTTGGTCGGTCCTCGGTCAAGTCAGGATGCAACCGATCAAGCAGAGTCGTTAGTCGTCTGTTCATTAATAGCTCAGCTGGGCTCCTTCTAGTTGTAGCACAAAGTGTGATGTGTTGTGTCAGGAGAAAACTTGCAAGGCGTCGGTCCCAGTCACCTTCTATAATCCGTTTCAATGCATCCTTTCTTGTCCTGACCATCGTCTTGGCCTGACCATTGATTGCTGGATGAAAAGGGGCTGAAGTGACATGCCGAATCAGTCCATTATCCAGGAATGTGCAGAATTCCGCAGATATGAACTAGGCCGCATTGTCTGAGACAATGGTGTTTGGCAACCCATGTGTTGTGAAAAGCCTGCGTAAGGTCTTGATAACAATATGAGATGTCATTGACGATACTGGAACCACTTCTAACCATTTGGAGTATGAATCAACAACAATCAATAAAGTTTGTCCCTGGAAGGGGCCTGCAAAGTCGATATGAAGCTGTGACCATGGTGTTTTTGTCGATTTCCATGGGTGCACTGGGGCATGTGGTGGAGCTGGTCTTGAAACCTGACACTTCTCACATCTCTTGACACATTCTTTAATCTCGCTGTCCATCTTGGGCCACTATACATAGCTGCGCCCCAGAGCCTTCATTTGCACTATAGCAGAGTGTCCCACATGTAGGGCCTCCAACACCTGATGTCTCAACACAGTAGGAATGACAACTGTATTTCCTCACAGGAGGCATCCCTTGTGCACTGATAGTTCATGTTGTTTGGATACAAATGGTTTGAATTTTTCCTCAAGCTTCCCTAGTGGCCATCCCCTCCACACCCAGTTGAGAACACGGGCAAGAACTGGGTCCTTGGACGACACAGTGGCAATATTCCCAGCATGGAGGGGTGGTTCCAGTAATGACTCTACTAACAGCACATCCAGCGGAGGGGTTTCATCAATCCCAGCAGAAGGGAGAGGGAGGTGGCTCAAACCATCAGCATAAGCAATGCTCCTGCCAGGCTGATGTTGCAATGTGTAATCGTATGCATTCAGGAAAATCGCCCACCGCAACATGCATGGAGATAATATTTGAGGCATCTGCTGGTTAGGGGCAAACAATCCCAATAATGGCTTGTGGTCAGTAGCAATAGTGAATAGTCGACCATAGACATAGTCATGGAATTTTTTTTATGCTAGCCACAATAGCCAGGGCCTCCTTATCAATTTGGGCATAATTCTGTTCTGTTGAAGATATTGTTCTGCAGTAGAAAGTGATAGGCACTTCACGAGAGTCCTCAAGTTGGTGGCTCAGGACAGCTCCAATACCATATGGAGATGCATCATATGTGAGAATCAAGGGCTTCTGTTCATCATAGCGCACCAAGACACTGTCAGACGATAACAGGTGTTTTACATCATGGAAAGCCTTATCATGCTGGGCTGTCCACTGCCATGCAGCATGCATGTCAAGAAGGCGATGCAGTAGTTCTGCCACTGTAGCCTTACGTTTCAAGAAGGCGTGATAGAAATTCAAGAGTCCCAAGAAGGCTTGGAGTTCCTGTTTATTACAGGGCACTGCAGCTTCATGAATTGCTTTACATTTTTGGGGGGTAGGCCGAATGCCAGCGGCATCAATACTGTAGCCAAGGAGTTCAATTTGGGAAGCACCAGATACACATTTCTCAAGCTTGACCCGGAGACCAGCAACAGCAAAATGGTGCAGTACCTCCCGCACCCATGAGGCAAGTTCAGCAGTGGAGTTGCCAGCAACCAAGACATCATCAAAATATGGTATGGCACCTGGTGCTCCTTTGAGAATATCCTCCATTAAGCTCTGAAAAATTCCAGGGGCCACAGAAACACCAAACTGGAGGCGTTTTACTCCACGATGCTCCACGATGAGTGATGATAGTCTGAGCATTGGCAGTAGCATCATCCATAGACAGTTGCTGATAGGCCTGGGCCAGGTCAAACTTCACAAAAACTTTTCCTTATGAAAGTGATGCCAAAAGATGACTCACCACTGGGATTGGATATGGATGCTGATGCAGGGCTTTATTGATAGTGCACTTGTAGTCACCACAAATGTGGATGTCGCCATTGGCCTTCAATTGGTGACAATGGGTGTCTCCCATGTAGGGTGTGTCACTGGCTCCAAAATGCCTTGCCCGATGAGGTGATCAAGTTCAGCATCAATCTTTGCTCACAGTGCGAATGGGAGATGACAGGGCTTCATACGGATGGGGGCCACAGTAGGATCCATGGAAAGTGTGGTAATGCACCTCAACTTTAGGGATGCCCTTTACTGGAACCTGATTTTCCTGGTAATCAGTAAGTTTGGAGTGGAAAGGGACAATTTGTGGGCCCCCACAAGGAAATATTTGCTGGTAGGTTTCCAATGATAGTATAACCTGAGCCCAAATCAATTTCCATGGTGCATGGAGTGCCCTGGATGGTGATTGTCACCTTCACCTTCCTCACACTGGCGGAGTACTGCAACCCTGGCTTGATGTGGTTAATCACCTCCTCTGCATTGTCATATGTGGAAAACTTGTGTACAGTGTATGTGGTACTGCTTTGTGTCCTTGATGGTGTTTTCCTTTCCACTACACTTCTGGGGGCGGCTGCTTTGGCTTGAGATACTTGCTCAATATGCCTAACTTTTTGACAATACCGACACTGTGCACCACTGAAATGGCAGGCACGACATTCATGGGATCTGCCACAGCTCTTACCTTTCACTGGAGAAACTTGTCTGGATCTCGGAAGTCCTGCAGCACCTACTCCGGTTGATGAGCATTTGCACTGCAGCCTATGGATCTCTAGAAGTTGTTGATTTGAATCTTTAACCAGCTAGATTTCTGAACAAGGTGAGTTTCTTGCCAAGCACACTTCTCGGGTGCTTGCTGCTGCTGCTTCTGTAGCCAGAGCTTCCTGTAATGCAGTCTTGAACGTGAGCTGTCTTTTTGCAAACACGCTTTTGCAGGCCTTTATCATGCAACCCACAGACCAGGCGATCATGCAGCATCTCCTCAAGGTTTGGGAAATTGCAGTGCTTCGCAAGGCGTCTAAATTCAGCGACATACAGTGACACACTGTCTGTTGGGCCCTGATTTCGTTTGTAGAAATAATTACATTGTGCTATTCCAGACAGTTTTAGAGAGAAATGTCCTTGTAAAATATTCAGGATATCCTCATAAGATGTATCAGCAAGTTTTGCTGGTGCTAGGAGGGCCTGGGCTAGGTCAAAGGTGTCCGGCCCACAGACACTGAGTAACACTGCATGCTTCTTTTCTGACTCTGTAATGCCATTTGCTGCCAAGTAAAACTCCAGCCTGGCTGCATAACTTTTCCACTTACTGGGACATGCAGGGTTAAATTCTTCAAGATGCCCTTGGGTGGCCATATTCCACAATACTGTATACACACGGACCTGGAGTGCTTTGCAATGGTTTCCACAAGGCCCAAGCTGATGTCCTAATCCAGTCTAAGGAGAAATGTTTTCTCCCTTTCAGCCTCTAATGCATGAAGAAAACACTCTGTGTGCCTCAGTAGATCTCATCCTCGTCGCCAGTGAAAAGTATCATGAAGGAAGAGGCCACACAGAGGATCTAAACAACAACAAGAACTTTACTATAACTAATCATATAGAGAGAGCAAGGCCCACAGCATGGTGCTGCTTGTAAGGCAGGCCTAGAACAGCAACTGCCACAGCCTGGGGCTGACTGAGCAGTTTCTGGTATGGCAAGCCTGGTGGGCCAATACACTACAGAATATTTCTGACCTTCCTTCTAAACAGCTGTGGGCATCAGACTTAACCATCATATTTCTCAGCTTCAATCCTTAAAACAGCCTTTCCCAACCAGTGTGCCTCCAGATGCTGTTGGACCACAACTCCCATCAGCCTCAGCCAGCATTGCCAATGTCCAGGAAAGATGGGAATTGTGGTCCAACAACTTCTGGAGGCACACTGGTTGGGAAAGGCTGCCTTAAAATAACAAACTAGTACTAAAGGAATATAAGGGACATTTTAATACAATTGTGCTATTTTAGAAACTAATAACATTGCTCTGTTCATGTGAGGTGATACATCAGACAATCTCTGCTTCAAAAAAGTTTAGTGTGCTCAAAGGCATGTTGAAAGTCTAAATACACAATTACTGACATTCTCAAAGAACTCAAAAAAGTTATCTAGACGGGACGTACCCTTGCAGAAACCATGCTGGTTCTTCTTCAGCAAGACCTGTTCATTCTATCTTTAATAATGCTTCTCACCAGTTTTCCCAAAACACATTTTAAACTAACTGGCCTGGAATCTACCAGATCCACTCTTCAGGTATGGAAGGCTAATTTTAGGGACAAGAATTAATGCTTAGTAAAGACGGGACACAGTCTAACCTGATAGCTTTGGGCAAGCAACTCAGGATGAATGCTCAATAAACACATTGTCTGGAGGAGAATCTTGTCCAGGAGCATCTCAAGGGCCCAAGCTTTCCCACCCCTGGTGTAAGCAGATGCTAGTGTTCTGCTGGGCAAGTGTGAGCAGACATCAATGACATTTTAAGGATGAGGCTATTAAAATATTTCCATTAAAGATCAATAGTCCATTCCTAAGCACATTTACTCGCTAGTATATTTTACAGCGTTCAATGGGATTTACTCCCAAGGATGTGGGACTCAGCCTAAGCCTATGTACACTTCCTTGGGAGAAAAGTCCTTTGAATTGTCACAAAGTAACATGGATAGGACTACAATGCAGCAGCTGCACAGCACCAAAACGTTGTTGATAACACAGACCCCAGAGGGGAGGCCTGTAGTTGCTGATGGAAGCCTCCCAAAACAGCTACTCAGCAGCAGCAACAACAGGCCACATAACAGAGGTGCAGGCACAGACCCTGTGGCAAACTCAGCTGGCTACTCTGTCCCCATGTCGATTCTGGACACACTATTACAGGTCCAAATAACAACATCAGAGGTTCATTCATCTGCATATCTTCTAATGTGATGTTTGCCATCCAGTGCCAGCAATGCCTTCTGCATTCTACAAAGGTCAGATAGGCCAGTCTCTGCAAAATAATAAACAGGTATGAATCTGACATCAGAAATGGCCTTCCAGGACACTTTGTAACTGATCTTAAAGTGGCTGTGCTTGAACAAAGGAGCTTCAAAGGGAGGCCAAAAACTGAAGAGGGTCGATGCTACCACTTGTTGGTTGAATCTGGACAATAGATTTTTATCACACTGCATGTGTTAATTGGCTTTCCAATGCCAGGATGTCAATGTTATCACCAACTGTTTTGTAAATTACTACCGTTAATTGTCATTATCACCATCTCTGTCCTCAGGATAACGCTTCATGCTTCTGATGAAGTGGACTGTAGTCCATGAAAATGCATGCAATAATAAATGTGCTAAGGCATCACAAGACTCTTCTTGGTTTTGCTGCAACAAATTAACATGACTACCCTTCTGGTAATTATTTAAACAATCCTTACAACAGTGCTGGAAGGTCAGTCACTTAGACTGTAGTCCTATGGACATTTATCTGGGAGTAAACCCTACTGAATACAATGAGACTTGATCCTGAGTAAACATGCTTAGGATTGCATTGTGGCTATATTATTATCCCCATTTTGCAAATATGAGGCTCATGCTGACACAGCATGGCAAACCTAAGGCCACCTTTGTGAGTCCAGGGCAGGGACAACACATGGAGTGGGCACTTCTTGGTTCACAGCTGAGCCTCAGCAACTATATTATGCAAGTTCTCTAAAATTAGATATACCGTGCTTGCCTAGTGGCAAGAAAGACAAGTGCCATAAAGAGGAAAGTGCTGCATCACGGTCCTTCTGGTGAGACATTAATATGTGGTGTAAAATAAGTTTGGATAGAAATAACTTTAATGATTTAGAACTAAAGAACAGGTAGTGTTCACAAAAGGAAGAAAAAAGGATTCCCTCCCGCCACATATTTACAGTATGTGATGGGAAGTGATGAAACTTGATCTTTTCATTTACTGCAAAAGGAGCAAGCATAGCTTAATGGTTACGTGTATAAGCTGGAAGCCTCGGGTTCAAATATCAGTCCAGCCATAAAAGCAATGGGTGGCCTTAGGCAAGCCTCGGTTCTTCTCCCATCTGCAACATGGGTACAATAGTATTAGACTGCATTCCTAATACCACCATCCCCATGTTAACAAACAGGAACACTACTGTTGGGGAGGGCTCTGCTGTGGGAAAGGTACCAGTGGTACCCCGGGGAGAGCTCCCAAATGGGCAGGGAGTAAGTCACCAGAGGCTTTGGATCCACAGGATAACCCCCAAGCAGCCCAGTCCTCTGGTGCCTCAGCTGCACCAGACTGGGGCTGGCACAGCAGGAAGATCCCCCCACATACATACAAAACTTGGAAGTAAAAATGAAAATTACAAAAAATGAATTACTTGTAATTGATTACTTTTTTGAGGAACAAGTGGGTAATTTCTTTACATTTTGATTGTAACAGGAGTGATTTTATTACTTTTGAAGAGTGATTGTAATGTTTCCAGCATTACATTTGGGCATTACTGGGGGGGGGGGAGCAAGGGAAGTCTTCTGCTCTGCTGATTTGTGGATGAAAATCATGTGGCTCAAACTGGGCTTCTGCCTAGCATCGCTCTTTCCTTGTGTTCTGTGGGTGTTTAGGAGGCGACGAGTGAGGAGGTGCAGAGCAAGACGGAGGTGGAGTTGAAAGAAAAAAATGTTTGAAAAATGGACAATGGTGGAAAAGAATGGAATGGAGGAAGAAAGGAGCCAGAAGGCAAGGACATGGATGAAGGAGGAGAAGGAGGTAGCAGAGGAATGGAAATTAAGAACTGTGGAGGTGAGAGACAACGTTTGTGCGTGTGTGTTAATACTGCGTTTGCACTTGGCACGCAAAGTAGCCTTCCTGACTAGGGTTGCCAGGTTCTTGGCCTGAGACTGATCCTGTATCTTTAGGAGAAGAGAAAGTCAGCCAAGTGCAGGTGTTCTTGCAACTCTGTAATGAGAAAAACCAAAAGGTGGAATTCTCCCTTCTCCCTGCCCAACTTTTAAAGATACAGAAGACCTCTTGGTTGCCAGGCCCGGCCTCCAAGAGGTCTTCTGTATCTTTAAAAGTTGTGGAGGGGGGAGGGAGAATTCCACCTTGTGGTTTTTCCCATTACAGAGTTGCAAAAACATCTGCACTTGGCTGACCTTCTTTTCTCCTAAAGATACAGGATCAGTCTCAGGCCATGAGGGCTGGCTCCAGGCATGTAGGGGCCCTTGGGCATCAGCTTGCCCTGGTCCCCCAGTGGGTGGGTGGGTGTGCGTGCATGCTCACACGCCCCCCCCGCATGGCCCCCCACGGCCCCCCCTACCTGTCTAGTCTTTACCATTGCCCTTAATGAAGATGGTGGCCGTGGTTTCCCTAAGGGGAATGAAGCCTCCGCTGCTATCTTTGTTGATGGCACACGAGCGTGCTACGTGCGCACATCTCTGCCATCAACTAAGATGGGAAGCTGCAGCCACCATCTTCATTAAGGGCAATGCTAAAAAGCCAGCTGACAGGTAAGTGGGGGGGCGCGGATTGTGGAAGGGGAGCGGAGGGGCCCCTGTAGCTCCAGGGCCCTTGGGCCAGTGCCCAACCTGGCTGCCCTTTAGAACCGGCCCTGCAGGCTATGGATCTGGCAACCCTATTCCTGACTACTTTGCTGCATTTGCAGTGTTTTACATTTTTTTGCACCCCAGGGGAAAATGTTTGCTTAGGTGGGTGTGCCTTAGTTGGTGGCAGGGCAGGGTCTGGGAGGCGGCTGAGTGAGAGAGAGGACACTCTGCAAACTCTGCATACACGTACCTTTTGCCCTGACCAACAAGAGTAGGCAGAGCTGTGGATGATCTCCAGCTATGCACCTCTCCAGCCCCTATAAGATTGCTCTACCTGTCTATTTTATAGTACAATTATAAGGTCTAGCACAATAAAATCTGTAAAGTGTTTGGATCAGCTCACAAAAATGCAATGTATAAATGCTGATTGTTTATGAATGATTACATTGATGAAAGCAAAATAGATAGTTGGGAAAATATTTAAGTTGGTTTCTAAGATCCCATCACTTACAGTGCAATTCTAACCATGTTTACCATGAAATAAATCCCACTTAGTTTAATTGGTCTACTCTTACTCCAGGTCAGTGGGTATATGCCCTCTTGGTAGTTCCACAGCCCTCAGAAGTTCAAGGTGGGGGCCTGGGAGAGGGCATTCTCTGTGTCAGCCTCCAAGTTGTGGAATTCCCTCCCCACAGAGGTGTGTCTGGCACTTTCACGAAACAGCTTTCATCCTGTGCTAAAGACGCACCTCAGCAACCTAGCTTTTGACACTTGAGATATATATCTTTAGGATCCTCTCTAGTTGTGAATGTAATTTGTTTTAAACTGTTTTTAATAATGTATTTTGTATTGTTTTGACCTGTCCTGGGACATACTGGTGAAGGGCAGGTAATGACGATGATGATGTTGCAACCCAGGTCCCACAAGCCCAGCACCAGTATGACCAGTTTTCAAGGATGATAGGAGTTATTCAAAACATCTGGAGGGCACCAGGTTGGGGAAGGCTGCTAAAAAGACTCCTCTTTCTTTCTTTCTCATTCACACCTGCTGGAATGTGGACATTTCCCTAGTTTTTGTTTTTGATGCTAACTAAGCAGCATAGAAAAACCACTTGCAAAAGTTTTACAAACTCATCCAAAGTGAGTGCAACAAACTTCGTCAGTTTTCTGCCAACGTCATCTGTAATAATTACTGTATTCACATATGTAGCATATCCTAAGGTTGATCCCTAGCACTGAAAGTTAAAGAAAGACTTTGCCCTGGTGAACCACAACTTAAACTCCAAGAGCCTTCATACATTGGTAGTGTTTACTCAACTGAAGCAAACCTAAACCCTTTGGAAAAAGGTGTAGTCTGGGGATTTAACAAATAATTACTTTCAAACCTGTGCAATTCCCCCTGTGCCCAATATCATCCTCTTTCTCCCATTGATCTTACAGATTCCACAGATCTGCTTTCACATTTTTCTGAAATTCTTTTTGATGGCTCATAGTCTGCTTCTGCCCTCTAGACAGCACACTTAAGGCTCAATGTAAGAAGTGATATTCATTCGGACTCTTCTCCCAGTGACTCAGGATTACGGGAGCATGAAACCATAAATATACTTTATTCTGTCTTGGGCAACAGCAAAAGCATATGGGATATTTATCATTTATACTGGGCTTCAGAAAATGCTCAAGGTGGTGAGCAAAACAAAACAAAGATAAAACCACAATAAAATGGCTGAAAGTACAATAATCAATTAAAATCAGACCAAAAAAAAAAAAAAAAGACAACAGCAGCAGAAATATCAGCTTATGCATATTCTGGTGAGCCACGACAGAAAGCAACTCAATCAACAACAGTATTCAACCATACAATTTTTTCCCTATATTTAAATATATGTTATATTTACCTTGTTTTTAACGCAAGCATGAGACAATGCAATATTTCTACAGTACAATGCTATACACATATACTCAGAAGTAAACCCTATTGAGTTCAATGGGACTTTTTCCCAGTTAAATGTATATAGGAGATTCACAGCCTTAAAACTGGTTTTCATACTGTGGCCTAGGGAATCTGTGGGTTTGGAAGCTTATCAGGGCTCCTCAATAAAAATAACAGTAAACCTTGAAAGATAGCTGGCCTGCCCATACTCCTTTTCAATATGCAGATACAGGGAAGTGATGGATGTGTAATAGGACACATTCTCAGTAACACAGGGTGACATAAAGGTCCTGCAGACCTGGTCAGGGCTGGGCTTGAACTGGTGTAGCAGAGAAAAATCTAAAATTGCCCTGTCAACTAACTCCAAAAATTACCATAATAATTTCATTGTTCTCTAGGTATGCCTCTATGGTGGATATTGAAACTGCTGGATATTTAACATCCAGCCACCAGGGGCAGGAGAAAGTGAGCATTTTCTGGTATTGAGCTTTATTGAAAACCAAACAAAAAAGCCCTTAATATAATTTGCAAAGAGCTTACTAAGAAACAATTCAATAGAAATTGAAGAGATTTAAGGGAATGAACATGAATTGATGCTGCTTATTCCTCATCATCATCACTAAGAACTGCTGATATAGTTGTACAGGTACTTCCACTGCATTGCTTGGAAACCACTGAATGTGCAAAACTGTAAATTCAGCATGTACACCACATGGCTCATTCACA
Source organism: Rhineura floridana (assembly GCF_030035675.1). Taxonomy (NCBI): domain Eukaryota; kingdom Metazoa; phylum Chordata; class Lepidosauria; order Squamata; family Rhineuridae; genus Rhineura; species Rhineura floridana. The sequence continues at coordinate 140,017,210 of NC_084480.1, forward strand.
TTGATTCTGCGGGCGCAATTAATAGTTTCCAGTAACGTTTCTGCTGCAGATTCTTTCTTTGTGGTTATGGGATGTAGTTACCCATGTAAATGTTGCCACACCATGTATTTGGATCCAGTTCAGTATTTTCAAGCTTTCTCCATATCACACATTGGTAATGTGTCCTGCACAAGTGGTAATTTGCTTTATCAACTGTTGGAGGCGGATGTGCAAGGCAAGCTCCTTTTTTGTATAGATGTTTCCTACACACATTATATATGTCAGACTGTCAAGGTCTGGATTTTCATCATTCCCTTCATATAAGATGATAGTATTTTGTGCCTGATCTCTATCAGTTGTTCTTTGGTGGTATGTTCTATTCATTCAAATGATGCCCAATCACATAGTTTTTTTTTAATTTGAGAAGGAGATGGAATTATACAGCCACAAGAGTGGCTGTATACTATAGTCAGCATGGCTTTTTTGCATTCTGCAATGTTAAATTGAAAATACCCCCATGCCATTCTAATCCTTCCCATAAACTCATTTCAAAACAAAACCTTACAGAATTTATAGTCCTGAACTCAGACATGCTTGCTTAACAACCCTCTAAATTTTCATAGTGATACACAAAACAGTCAGAGAGAACAGAGAGTTCAAAGTCTAAAAAGAGAGAGAGAAACCCCAGAGCCCTTTTGGACTTTTTTCTGTCAGAGTTCTCATAATCTGTTGAAATAAATTAAAAATCAGCCATGTTCACAGAGTACCTGTAATCCTAGTACTGACCTTGCCCCATATTCTGACCTTCATTTTCTGCAGTTTAAAAGTTAAAAAAAAAAAAAGCCTGGCTGATTTTTAATTAATTTAAAAATTTTTTGCCTGAACTCAGTGATAATGTTGGGCATGTTCAGTAAGAACCAACTGTCAGTGTTCTAAAAGCCAGACTCCCAGGTGCTAGGCTTGCCTAATCAGGGAGTCACACCCACACCAGTCTTTGATTTCATGTGAGACAGCCATGGTTTCCCCCAGAGAATCCTGGGAAGTGTAGTTCGTGAAGGGTGCTGAGAGGAGACTCTTATTCCCCTGACAGAGCTCCAGTGGCCAGACTGGTTTAACAGTCAGCCGCTCTGATTGAAGCTCTGTGAGTAGAACAGGGCATCTCCTAGCAACTCCCAGCACCCTCCACTAACTACACTTCCCAGGATTCTTTGGAAGAAGCCATGACTGCCAAAACTGAAATAACAGTCTGGTGTGGATGTGGCCAGGAACAGCTTTGTTTTAAATTTGAGTAGGAGGCTCCATGTGTCTGCTGTAGAATAAAAAGGTGGGAGAAACCCTGAAAAAGAATGATACTGTTCACAATGCTTTCCTTTTGGAAAGGAAAAGTGTCCCCTCTGCCCAGTGCCCACCCACCCGATCTCCTCCCCTTCCCCTCTCCCTTCCTCACTCTCACTCCCCTTCCTCCCCCTCCCCCAGGTCAGTTTTACCTATCCTAAGCATGATTACACAGGAATAAATCCATCTGAACTCAAAAAGCATGCAAATGATCAAACCTCCCCTCCCCTCCCCTCCTCCTCCCTCCTATCCCCTCCCTCTTGCCCCTTCCCTCCCCCTTCCTTTGCCCCTCCCTCCCCATCCACTTCCCCTCTCCTCTCCCCTCCCACATAGTCAGTTTTACCTATCTTAAGCATGATTGCACTGGAGTAAATCCCATTGAACTCAGTAATCATTCAAATGATCAAACCTGCCTTTCCCCTCCTCCTTCCTCCCATCACCTCCCTTTTGACCCTTTCCCCTCCCCTTCCAATCCCCTCTCCCTTCCCTTCCAATCCCCTCCTTCTGCTCCTGTTTCAATATTGTTGCTTTCTCCCTGCTAAAACAAGATCAGCACAGCACATGTCTTGTTTCTGTTATTTGGGCTGACTGCAGGTGTTGCAACCACTCACCATATGCTCAGAGGCACATGTTACCAAATTTTTCCAAGCTACACAGGAAGTGGATTGGACTGTGAAAGACCAACCCAAATTGTGTTTGAATTTTGACAAATTTGTAGGGCAGTACAATATCTCAGAGAGGAGGTCAGGACTTCGGCTCCCCTGGTGCATTCACTATAGCTGTCCGATTTCCCTGCTTTTTAAAGTTTGATAGAAATATCTGGGGGCTATAGGTACATTCTTAAACCACAAGGTTTTTTTGCCTATTAGTAAATATAGGTATATTCTGGAGCTGTTTGTATCACAACCACTAACATGAGCAAAAGGGACAATTTTGCATCCCTCCACTCCTACTGAATTTTGAATGGCAGTAATGCCATTGATTTTTCCAGTGTGTGCTGCAGACTGCACCACTCGGTTCCTCAGTTCCCTTTCCATGATGCAAAAGGAGGGCTGGTATGTCTGTATCATCAGCAATGCCTGTCAGATACCTGCTGTCTGCTAATTGTAATGCTGTTTTCATAGTGAATGTATCAGCATCCACAATATGACCCTTGTTTTTTAGGTATCACCTGAGCATGTCCACAAAGCATTGATTGTTTTTGGGGTTTCAAAGAAAAGGCCCTTTACTCAAAGCCACTGCTAACTTCTCAAAAAGCTTCTCAAAACATTTCTTTGAAAGCTACAGATGCTCCATATCTTTAATGCCGGCAGCAGTGCTGTACCTAGCAAAAACAGCAATGACCTTTCCATAGGGCTGCTTAATGTAGGTTCTGTACTGAATGAATGAATGAATGAATGAATGAATGAAACTTTATTTTTACCCCGCCCTTTTTCCAAACTGGAACTCAGGGCAGCTTATAAATAAAACTACATGTAGTTAAAAACATAGAAAAACATACAGTTAAAATACAATTAAACTATACACAACCTTAAAACCGTAAAAGGCACTTAAAAATCTAAAACAATTTAAAATAATACAGATAATAATGTAAAACAATAAAACAAGCCTTGTAAAGCCCAATTCTAAACACCTTCTATCCCAAAGGCCTGTCGGAATAAAAAAGTATTTACTTGCTGACGGAAGGATGGCAAGGAGGGGGCCATTCGTGCCTCCCTAGGAAGGGAGTTCCAGAACCTAGGAGCAGCCACCGAAAAGGCCCTATCTCGCATCCCCACCAATCGCACTTGTGAGGGTGTTGGGACTGAGAGAAGGGCCTCTCCTGAAGATCTCAGGGCCTGGGCAGGCTCATATAGGGAGATACGGTCTGACAAATAGCCTGGACCTGGGCCGTATAGGGCTTTAAAGGTCAAAACCAGCACTTTGAATTGTGACCGGAAACAAACTGGCAGCCAGTGGAGCTGTTGTAACAAGGGAGTTGTATGGTCCCTGTAACCAGCCCCTGTTAATACTCTGGCTGCAGCTCTTTGTACCAGTTTAAGTTTCCGAACAGTCTTCAATGGCAGCCCCACGTAGAACGCGTTACAGTAGTCTAAACGGGATGTAACTAAGGCATGCATCACATAGTCAAATCAGGCATTTCCAGGAACGGGCGCAGCTGGCGCACTAGTCTTAAATGGGCAAAGGCACTCCTGGCCACGGCCAAGACCTGGGCCTCCAAGTTCAGAGCTGAGTCCAGGAGCACACCCAAACTGCGAACCTGTGTCTTCAGGGAGAGTGTAACCCCATCCAGCACAGGCTGAATCCCTATTCCCTGATCTGCCCTTCGACTGACCAGGAGCACCTCTGTCTTGTCTGGATTTAGTTTCAATTTGTTCGCCCTCATCCAGTCCATCACTGATGCCAGGCACTGGTTCAGGACCAGGACAGCTTCCTTGGCTTTAGGTGGAAAGGAGAAATAGAGTTGGGTGTCATCCGCATACTGATGGCACCGAACCCCAAACCCCCGGACAACCTCTCCCAGCAGTTTCATATAGATGTTAAACAACATGGGGGACAAAACTGAACCCTGAGGGACCCCACAGGTCAACGGCCAAGCAGTCGAACAGGAGTCCCCCAGCACCACCTTCTGAGTTCGTCCCTCCAGAAAGGAATGGAGCCATCGTAACACAGTGCCCCCAAGTCCCATCCCAGCAAGGCGGTCAAGAAGGATACCATGGTCGATGGTATCGAAAGCCGCTGAGAGGTCCAGTAGAACTAACAGGGATACACTCCCCCTGTCCAGCTCTCTGCGAAGGTCATCCACCAAGGCGACCAAAGCTGTCTCTGTCCCGTAACCAGGCCTGAAACTGACCAAGCACATCCTCTTATGCTCCCTCTTTTGTTCTTAGAATAAGGTGGAGTAGTGCTCCTCCATCAGCAAGATACAATGTTCCCTCAGGTGCAGTAAGTATCACTAGTGGTGTGTGTGGCCAAGAGGAGGTGACCTTTCGACACCAGTGTCGCTGCTGCTTATTTGGACAGGGTAGAGTGGCAGCAAGGTTGGGGCCAAGGAAGTGCAACCACAGGGGCCCTGACCCATGCGTCATCATGCTCCAACACTGTCCAGGTAAGCAGCAGAAACGCAGGTGCTGGGAAGGTGGCCCTGCCCCATCAAACACACTGCTACTGGTGGCAGGTGTACTTTTAGTCTGAGTACTATCACCAGTCAAGAGTTCCAAGGCTTTCACTAGGGTGGACTTGTCACTCATCCTCATAAGCTATGTTTCTGCATCAAACAAGGCTGGTGGCAATGTGCATAACTGATATGTCGCTTCCACAGTATGGCCAGCGACATTAGCTAGCTAGCGCTCTATGCTTTTCTCTGTAACAGGGGAACACATGGAATACAAGGAACCGAACCGCATCGCCTGCACGCCTGCCTACTCCGCACTTCTTTCCTTCCACCTCCCTCCTTCCCCTACCCCAAAAGGACTCTGTAACAGCCCACCACCTGTTCCACAACCGCTGTCTGGTATATACATATTTCTCTTATAGACTAATATAAGATTACTACCCCGTCAAAGGTAAAACCTGTTTGGGACGGGCTGAGACCCCCATGAAGGCGCCGCGGCCCCGAGCGGCAGCAGCAGTAATACCAGCCTTGGGTGGTGTGTAGGTGAAGAGGAGGGTGGCGGCGGTGGCGGCAGCAGTTTGATCGGGGGTGTCTGTCATTTAATTTCTGTGGTTGTTGGTTTTTGCAGAGTTGTCTCACCATGATGGAGGAGAACAGTGCACACTTCTTCAAAGGGACTGAGAAGCTACTGGAGGTGTGGTTCGCCTGGCAACAACCCTCGCTGCAGGAGCCGCACCAAAGCAAGGGGTCTGGTGATCTCCGCACCATTCCCAGGCTTGAGTGGGACAAACTGTTGGAGAATGTGCATTGTTTGATCATAAGTGTGACAAAAACTGACAAGCAGGAAGCTTATGTACTCAGTGAGAGTAGCATGTTTGTCTCCAAGAGACGTTTCATTTTGAAGACATGTGGTACCACCCTCTTACTGCAGGCACTGGTTCCCCTGTTAGAGCTTGCTAGAGAGTACTGTGGGTTTGACTCAATTCAGAGCTTCTTTTATTCACGTAAGAATTTCATGAAGCCTTCCCACCAAGAGTACCCACACAGGAATTTCCAGGAAGAAGCAGAGTTCCTTAATGAAATATTTCCAAATGGAGCAGCTTATTGCATGGGCCGTATGAACTCTGACTGTTGGTACTTGTACACTCTGGATTTTCCAGAGAGTCGGGTAATCAATCAGCCAGATCAAACATTGGAAATTCTGATGAGCGAGCTCGATTCAGTAGTTATGGACCAGTTCTACATGAAAGATGGTGTTACTGCAAATGATGTCACTTGTATGAGTGGAATTCGTGACCTGATACCAGGTTCTGTCATTGATGCTACAATGTTCAATCCTTGTGGATATTCAATGAATGGGATGAAAACAGATGGAACATAACTGATACTGAAAGTATTATTTTGATCCCTGCAACTCCATGTTTGTTGAGAACACCAGCAGCATTCTCTGTGTGAGCAAGACAGTCTAAGTGGCAAGTTTCATTTGCAAGGACATCTTTCTTTAACACTTCCATAGTAATAGCTTGCTGTGATTTCCTCATGGCCACACTATTGAAGAAAATACCTGTGAATTGCTTCTGTATTGCCTTCCATATCTCCTCTGCTTCATCAGCATTCACTGAAAATATTTACCAAGTCTTTGTGGCTGAGGTCCAGGAGAATGTAGTCTTGAAAAAAATGAAGTCTTTCAAATCTCTTTATATTCTTGCATCAGAAAGATCAATGTGTTGCTCTCCACCACCACCACATCTAACAATCCCTGTCAAGATGCTTAACACATAGACAACAACAGTGCACGCGTAATGACATAAAATCCACATCGCTCTTTGGCTTTTTGACATTCCTCTTCCATATGTCATCCCTCCACATCTTTTGGAAGATTTCATAAATATTTGCTCTATGAACATATTGGTCCAAACACCAGCCCACATTTTGTTTTGTCTCTTCAAAGTGAAACGGCCTCCTTCATAGCTTTGCCAACTTCTGGAAACTTTTCATTTAATTCTCTCATTTGCTACACATAAGTTCTAGCAACTTTCCATAATTATTGTGTCCAGCACAGACAACAAGGGAAGCCTGACTTCAACACTATGCAAATCAAGCATCTCGTTTCTAATTCTCTCTGCTCCAATGAACATATTTGCCAGATCAACCATGTAGAGAGGTACATGATCTAAAGGGCATGCTGCTCTATGCTTTTCCAGCTCTTTCTTTTGATTTAGCACTGAGGATAAATTGTGTACAACTGTAGGTGATATTATGTGCTCTACAGTTGTTTTAAAAAGCCAGCAAAAAGCTTGAATATTTCTTTGATTGTTGGGTTAACAGTCTTTATTATCACTCGTATCAGGAGATATCCACTGTTGGCAGCCGTCTACTGATAGGGTGCTGTCGTTGTCTGATAGATAACACTAATCAAAGCATCTTCTGCCAAAAGAAATATTTTTTCCTGATTTCAAAAAGAATAAAATCCCTAACTAAAATCAGGATAAGAGGACATACCTGCAAGTTTTCAGAGGAAAGGGATTTTAGTACAATAGATGTAGAATTTGTTTGTGCCTTCAGGTATTGGAAGCTATTTTTGCTATTCATCTTCTTCTTTTCCATGTAGATACCTTTGTAAATTTGTATGAATTTTTTTAAATTAAATTTAAAAAAAAGAACAAAGGGCATAAAAGGCAGTTAAGGAATTCACAACCTCTTTCAGTAGCAGCTCAGCTGTGAAACTGAACAGCTGGACTATACCCAGCCCTAGCAGTATTGAGCATGCTCAAACAAGTGGAGGCATACACAATTGCTACTCCCTCTGCTGTTCTAAACAGGAATCACAGCTTTTTGTAACAGCACCATTTTAAAAATAAAACGATGACAATCAATTGTTTCCCAACTACATGGAAGCTTTTCCCTAAAAAATTAGAATTTACAAATGGCAAACAAATAATAGTTATTAACAGGGGGGCTGTTATGCTCATGAAAACTGCTTTTGCCAGTGGTTGTAGACAGTAAACTTTTAGCATGCCCAATATCCACATATACATTTTAAGATTAGAATAAATTGCTTTTTTTTTTAGATACTTGAGAGTCGATATCCAAATCGACTGTGCTAAACTGAGTCTGCAACCTAGAACATGCCTCAGAATCTTTAGCAGGGAGCAAGAGACCCATGGCAGACAAGCAGATACAGAAAACATTCCTTGAAGGGGAAAAGTGAGCCACTTCTCTATAGGAAACAAAATACAAAAACAAAACAAAAGCCCACAAACCCTTTGGGGAGGGGGTTGTTCTTTGCTTTTTTTATACTTCCAGTTTCTCAAGCTAACTGCCCCAGCCACTCAGATTCTCTCAATAAAACAAAAGGAACCTAACTTCTAAGAGTTTATTACAGCATTGCAAAAGAATGATTAAAACAATGTTAGAAATATCACCTCCCCATCATTGGTGGTCTCTTTATGGTTGCAATTGTAAAACACATTAACTAGAGAGTAAGCCCCACTAAACACAGCGGGACTTATTTTCAAGTAAATATGTACAAGATTGTACTGTATGAATATCTGCAACTTTACGAAAGCTGTGAGGCACAATGAGCGTAAACCTATTTCTTATTTACTTCTGCAAGGATTTTATATGCAAGGGATTGAAGCACTAGTAAGATTAAGGAATGGGGGTAATAACTGTTTGATTTTGCAATTATATCTAAATTAATTAAACTGTATTCACTTTTTTTAGAAAGGAAAACTACGGCTGCAATATGGGTACGCTTGCTTGTGAGTAAGTTCCATTTAACTAAATGGGGCATACGTCTGAGTAAACATGCATGGTGCATATGTGTTTTAGAGTTGCTGGCTTCCATTTTCTAAATATTTTCTAAATATTTGAATCAATACTAAATGTAATGCAGACTGTTTGATTTTCTTTTAGTTTGTACATTTTTCTTTAATAATCATAAATTAATTTTAATGGTTACCTATTCTTTTTATTAAAATAAAACGTTTAGCAAAATATTGCAAACCAGTATGGCTGACAATGACTCAAGCACAATCCTGTATAGACAAACTGTATTACAGGAAGTGTCAAGAGCAAATGTGGTTGCAGCAGTTTAATGACGACAGTGTGGCCATTGCTTTAAACTCGAAATTTGAGCATAGATTCTAATCCTAAATCTTCCTTAAAATAGCTTGTGATTTTTTCACTAATATCCGACTTGGATTGAATGAACTAATACAGCATATCACATGTTCCCCAGCATCAAGCTATTGCTTAGAATGCTAGGAAAATATATTATTACTCCCCATTCTTGCCTTGAGGAAAGATATCTGGATCCTCCTCCCAAATAACTAAAAACTGAGTGGTTATTCAGTATCCAACCATTAGCCAGAAGCTCAAGGTACAGCTGGAACAAACTGCAAAATTTTCCACTTTGCAACTAAAATTTTTAATGCAACATTCTGAATTCAAATTGAAATACATATTGTGAATATTGAATTCTTCAGAATGCTCTCTTGGCTGTCTTGCAGTTAAAACAAAGGTAGAATGGCCACTTACTCACTGCAAAAAAAGGAGAAATGCATCACCAGAAAAGAGAACAAAAGAGGACAAAGATGTCCATCAAGTTTGCATATGCTAATTGATATGTATACATGCAAATTTAGAAATAATTACTGTAATTTAAATAGAAATACAGTGGTTGTAACCATAGTGAGGAAGACCGTGATCACATGGTCTGTGTGCCTGCTAAGTGTGCTCTAATTCCAGTTGCTGTTCATGGGCATCTTCAAGGCCCCTGCTCTCTTTTCTTCATGGTTCTTTATCTTTAAATTGGACTTGGATTGGAGAGTCCTTCAAACAGAGGACACCTTCAAATAGAGAATTGTCCTCCTATGGCTCTTCATACAGAGGACCATCCTCAGTGAAGTAGGACACATGGCCACCCTAAATATTGATATTTCCTTTAAAAATATTGATATTACTATTGATATTTTTTCTGAGTGGAAACCCCCCCCCAATGTCAATAAAAGCAGCGGCTAGTGGATACAGAATGAATTCGAATCAATGCCAGCCTGTTAGGTCGATGGAATGCTTTCGAACCAGCACCCACCAACGGATCCCATCCCTATTGTATGCAAAGGCTGGCAGTAGCAGGTAATGAGAGTTGTACAAAGTGAGTCAAGATGGTTGGCAGCCTCTGAAAAGATTTTCAGCCAGAAAGTTGACATGCACTGCCCACAGCTGAAACCCTAAGATTTTGCTATTAAAGTTACAAATTTAATATTTTTTTTAAAAATTAAAGCTTTATATATTATGGTATGCTTTCCTTATATATTATTTTTGTTGGTGTTTCTGATACTAATGCTAAAATTATGTCCATGGAACATTGATGTGCTAGCATGATTTATGACAATCAGCTGGAACAGCAGTCAAGATACTCTACCCTGAGCACTTATTTGCTGGCATAAATGGGATCCAGCCACTAGGCAATAGTTTGAAATGCATATTAGTTGAGAAATTGATGCTTTCTTAAAAACAAAACAAAACAGAGGAAGCTTGAATTTCCCCATATTAACATATTCTGGCAAACTGAACTTTTGAATTGAACAAGCAACATAATTTACCCATGGTATATATAGTGAGTGCTTTAAAAGATTACTGGAAATAAAGTGAAAATTATGAAACTGAATTATTTATCACAAGGGTGTAGATGGAAGCTTGGAATTAGAAACAACCAAGCTCATTCAGCCATGATCTCGTTCAGAGAAATGTGTATGGACTGAAACTATAAGCACTTGCTTAACTTTCCCAATTGAATTATTGAGATTGAAAGCCTGATCTTACGCATATTAAGTACACTCCACTCTCAACTTTCAGTGAGAGTTAGGCTTCCATGTGGCATAATCTTATGCTACAGGGGCATGTATGAAAACAAAAATTGTAAAATACAACATTAAAAACAATTTAAAAACAACCAAACATCTCAAAAAAGGACGGACCCTAAAAATACATGTCTCAGGTGCCAAAGATCAGGCTAAAGAGATGGGTCTTCAGCATTTGCCTAAAAATGTACAGCGAAGTTGCCAGGCTCACTTCAGTGAGAAGGGAGTTACATACCTTATGGGCCACCACATGGAATGGCTCTCCTAGGCAGCCACCCCCAAGCTTCTGGGGTGGAGGAACTACCAAAAGGGCTCACAACACCGAAGTGCCAGCAAATAAGCACTCAGGATGGAAGATCTTGATTGCTATTCCAGTTGATTGTCATAAATCATGCTAGCACATGCTAGCACATCAGTGTTACATGGACATAATTTTTGCATTACTGTGAGAAATGCTGACAAAAATAATATATAAGGTAAGCATACCATAATGTAAGAAAGGAGCCCTAACTGGAAGCTCTAACCAGAATGTTTGTTGCTAGACATGCAAATATGTCTGAGATGACTGGGACTGGTGTAAGGGCTGCTAATGTCACAAAAGCACTGATGCATTTCTTAAGCAGGAGAAAACAGTCCTATTCCCCTTTTGGAATACGGATAGGGCCTATCATTTCCTAGAGAGAGGACGCCTTTGGAGGCTTGGTCCAGGTTACAGATACCCCAGTCACAGTCCTGCTTCTTCTCTTCAAGGTTTATGACAGTACATTTCCTGCCCAAGCTGACAAAGTGGGATAAATGATAGATAGGCAGATTCACACACCTGGGGCTTTTATTATAGAAGATTCTAATAGTTTTTTTTTCTTGTTAGTGTATTTTATTTTTCCAAACTGCTTTGATATTAATATTCTGCTTTCCAAAATTAATAAACTTAAGTAAATCATGGAAATAAATTATTTCATCTTAGGGGTCCCAGTTCGGCTATCATCTTACACTGTTGCTGATTTTGTACAGCTGTGCTGAAAGGAACAATACAATAACACATGTACTGCTTAACTACAGTGCATGCAATGCCCTGGCGAAGCTGATCAGGATCCCTCCCCACAATGGAAAGAACAAAGAAATTCAATTTATGTCTGAGGCCAAATATGACATACTTAATTTAAAAAAAGAGGAAATCTAGTTATGCTACATTTCACCAGTCAATGTCCGTAGCACAAAAACAGGAGCACCAATATTCGGCGCCAGGTCAAGACTTTCCTCTTCTCCCAGGCACTTTAGCATGTGTTTTAAATGGTTTTTATATTGTTTTAAATTTTAAAATTGTGTTTTAAATTGTTTTTAAAATATGTGTTTTAAATTGTATATTTGTTTTAATGTTTTTGATTGCTGTAAACTGCCCAGAGAGCTTTGGCTATGGGGAGGTATACAAGTGCAATAAATAAACAAACAAATAAATAAATAAATATTATTCACACAGTCCTGGTTGGGCAGCAGCTAGGGTTGCCAGATGTCCAGTTTTCGGCCTGAGACTCCGGATTTTTGGGATCCTCTCTGGTCTCTGGGTGAGTCAGCTTAATCTCCAGACTCTCTGCTTTCATTTAAAAAAAAAAAAAGTTTATCGTGGTCTGGTTCTCAAAAAACACACCAAAAAGTCGGCTGCTGCCCCCTGCAACTTCTGTTAAATGAGCTGTAGCTGGCTACTCTAACTCCACCCTTTCAGGTTTGTAGCCAATAAGTGAAGTCAGGGTTGTGATTGACAAGGAATTTCTGGGCCTCCAAGCAGTACTTAGACTCCATTGCAAAGGTAGAAGACTATTATTTTTTCCTGTTTATCTAAAAATCTCATAAACTGAGTAAGTATATAGCTTTCAGCAGAACCAAAAGTCGTTTTTTCTCTTGTGTTCACGAGTCAAACAAGTTTAAATTTTCCTGGGCTGTTGGAAGTGTTTTGAAAACCTTCCCAATATAAAGCTTTAATCCAATACTTGCTTTTCTGGGAGTAAAGCTCCAATGCTAATCCGACATACCCAGAGTAAACCCCATTGAATTCAATAGGACTTAATTTTGAGTAGACATGGTTAGGATTGTGCTGTAAATTAATGGGACTTTTGAGTGAACATAGCAAAGGATTGTGTTTGTGTTTTAAATATTTCTGTCCGCCTCCAATTCTATTTTTAAAGCAATTAGGCAGGGTTTACATAGATATCACTGCTTTTATTATGTAGGAAACTAATACTGATATTTTTTTTAAAAGTTCTGCAATGACCGTCTCATTTTGTCAATAAACTACTATATGGGGTGTATATATTTTTACATCTCCAGTGTGTGTGTATATATGGAGTCTTCCAAACAACCCTATGAGGTAGGACTGCCGACTGGAAACCAACACAGCTCACAACAAGAAATAAATCCCTTTAAAATCCAATAACCATAAAAAGTATAAACAGTTGCAAAACACCTTAAAGTGGCATGATTCTGAATTTTGGGTTGGGTGAGTGTTCCTTATCACTTGAGGTTGTAGTCCTGTGCATGCTTCCATGTTTGAGTAAGCCCCATTGAATACATGGGGACTTGCTTCTGAGAAAACAAACATAGGATTGCACTACAAATATCTTTACAGGTTGTGTAAATAATAAGCATCTTTGACAGTCATGCTTATATAAATATTTCTTCATTTAAAGCACATGACGTCCTCTAAAGAATCCTGGGAAGTATAGTTTCCCCCTCACAGTTATAGTTCCCACCACCCTTAACAAGCTACTGTCCCCAGGATTCTGTGATGTGATTCATGTGCTTCAAATGTGTTTTCAATGTGCTTTAAATGAATGGTGTGGATCTGCCCTAGATATGATATGCATTCATTAGTGAATTGAAAAGAACAATTTTAAAAGATACTTTTTTAAACAGAGAAAGGGCTGTAGCTCAGTGGTAGGGAATATGCTCTGCATTCAAAGGTCCAAAATTCAATTTCTGGAAAAGACTATTGCCTGAAATCCTGGAGAGCCAAAGCTAGTCCATGTCATCAGTACTGAGCTAGATGGTATCAAATCACATATTGGGAAGTGTGGCTGCAATTGTTGTTGTTCCCAAGCTGCTGTCTGTGAAGGTAGATCAAACCAAGTATGTTTTCTCTCTGTTAATTATTACAATGGAATTTTAGCTGTCAAAGTGAGTTTATAGCAGCCCACAAGGTAGACAGAAAAGAGCAGAGAATCTTCTTACTCTTCATTTCTCAGACCTCTTTCGGAAGTGAAGGGTCAAATCTGTAAAGAGGTTTGGAGCAGCCATGTTGAAAAGTAGGGGCAGGGTATTACAGGCAGGGGGTTGCCAACCCTGCTAAGATATGGATATCTTTGCAGAGGATCCCTAGTCAAGCTTTACCAACAGCACAATCCAAACCATATCTACTCAGAAGTTAATCCTATTGAGTTCTATGGAGCTTAGTCCCTTAATAAGTGTGTTTAGAATTGCAGCCTTCAGGGGCATCCATCTTTATTCCTGAATGCTCCTATCTAACATCTCCACAATACTAGGCTCCTTTCCTCCTACAAATGCCTTCTGGTGACTGGGCTGGCCTGAGGGCACTTAAATCCTTCTTGCCAGAATCAAGTAGGCTAGATTAAATGTTCCCTACCCAGGCTCTATCTTTCAGGTATGATTTCTATCTTAATTTCTAATCAGATAAATGTTTTTGTTTGAATTGTATGCTCCAAGCAACAGTGGTGATGCTTAATGTATCATGTTTAATGACATCACTTGAGCCCACCCCTGAAATCTCAGAGCTTGGGATGCTTCTGATCTGGCAACCCTAGCAGCAACTAAGGTAGGACTGCTGATGAATTCAGCGAAGATTAAGTATATTCTCATTATTAAGCAAACACTTTGTTGAATCTGAAACTGTTTTCATCCCACCCCTCCACCAAATTAGAACTTTTATAATAATATTTATTTTTATTACATTTGCATCCCACCCTTCTTCTAAGGAGCATGATTATTATTGTTGTTGTTGTTGTTGTTATTTATATAGCCCTCCCAAGGGCCTTTGCATGCACTATCGCAATATCCCCTGAAATATCATCTCTGTAAGCCAAGTCAGCATTATTTTCTCTGTAATGCAGACAGAGGGCTAAGCCTAAAGCAATGACTTTCTTAAGGTCACTTAATGAGTTTAAGACTCAGGCAAGATTTGAAGTGGGAACTTTTCAACTTATTCTTAGGGCGAAGAGTGATGCTGATTTATACACACCCCAGCAATTTGAACACTGAATTGGTGAGTTGCTTTCCTATGCCAAGGAGTTACATTAGCCCTCAGTCTTGCACCTCTTCATGTGTGTCAAACTGATGACCAGCTTTTTCAGGAGGCACCCAGATATGTGTGTTAATTATTTACTTTAGTCCGCTCAAAGATGGGAAGGGGAAGAGATTTGTTGGTGATGTTGTGAGCACTAGCCAAAAATATCCAATAAGAACAATCAAATATGTTTACACACACCATACATGTAAATCACATTATTTCCCCCACAGAATAATGGGAACTGTAGTTTGTAAAGGGTGTTGAAAATTGTAGCTTTGTGAGGGGTAAATTACAGTTCCCATGATTCTTTGGTGGAAATAATGTGCTTTCAAGATGTGGTGTATATGCAGCTTCAGAGCAGCAGTAGATTATTAAACAGCCTCTGCCCCTCATAATTGTAACATCTTTTTTCACTTTTAGTCACTGCTAACATTTAAATGCACCACAAATGCAAACTTTGGAATTGGCTGTAATCAAATACATTCAGATTCCTCTCACAGTAACCAAGCTCAGTTAGATTGGAACCATATTCCCATGCAATTTGCATAATGCATAATGGTATCGCAACTTTTATTTAAAATGGCAAGTGGATATTATGCAATATGCACCAAGGAGATGAACAAGCGCTTTCCCTTGGACTGAGGGGCAAAGTGGGGAGGGCGGGATGGGGTGGGGGAGAGAGTCTTCGACGTTATCTGCATTTGAAAAGAAGTTTGCTTTGAAGGAATGATGTGGATTTCAAAGATGCAGAAGCAATAGAGGCCCATTTACGCCTTCAGATAAAAAGGGTTAGTGAACTTTGTAGTATGTTACTGTATGAAAGTGTTAGGTCAGCTGGAAGGGAAATATGGGGAATATATTACAAAGTGAAGTGGTTACACGTAATTACCAAGCGTAGTTAGCCAGAAGCTCAAAATAAAGAGGAAAGAGTGTACTCTAAACACATTTTAATAATAGTCACCTCAAAGCAAATGGCGAAAGAAATCTAAACAAAAATAAATCTCTTAGGCACTGAAAGGGCATGACGAGACAGTACATGACCAGAACAAGGACTGCTGAATTGCATTAACCCTCCTGCGTCACTCAGGAATGACAAAACAACAACAAAACCCATAGCTGAGACTCAAACATCAATCCATAAAGAGAGCATAAAAAGAGATAATTTTCTATTCCATCTCTTAACAGAAAAAGAAAGGTAATGCTGATAAGCTTAGCGTTTTAAGGAATGTAAAGAGGAGTAAAATGACAGGCAGTCAGAAATGAATTAATGTTAATTTTGAAAAGCAGAATTGGCAGAGTTGAACTAAAGGGACTGTTGAGCTTAACTCTTCAGCATTCTCTCTTGTTTGTTTGTAATACAATAGCCCACTAAACGCGTAGAGGTAAGGCCCTAATATCCTAACGGGGTATGAGAAGAGAAGCAGCTATGGGCATACAATTGGGAATACATTATAATGTGATATAGGCCCCAAAGAATGAGATATTGGAATGAATTTTGCAACATGTATTCAGGACATAGTTTTGCGCTTGAGATTCATACTACAGCTTGACCTCCTCCCTCCCTCCCATTTGCAAGGGGAAAGCGTAAAAATATTGTTATCTCCCTTCAGCACTGAAATAGGATAGGGGCTCCCAAACTATGGCCCGTGAACCACCAGTGGTCCACGAGCTTCATTAAGGTGGTCTGCAGCATGTCTGCATTATATAGTCATTTGATGTTTAATTGTATTTTATTGCGTATTACTTATGCTATTATATTACAATTTGAATTCTATGGGATGCAAATTGTAATATAATAAAATGCAATATAAGAAATAAAAGAAGCAATAAAAATACAATTAAAAACCATACAGCATCTAACACAGCACATTACAATTACTACAAAAGGCAGAAAAATCATTAAGTGGTCTGCTAAGACCCTCAGCAAGTTTCAAGTGATCCATGGGATCTGGGAATCACTGAGATAGGAAACTGGGCATGTATAGTTAGGGCATCATACTTTGTGAGACAGGTGTGTATTTTATCACCCTATTTGTTTAATCTATATGCAGAACATAGCATACGGAAAGCGGGATTGGACCAAGATGAAGAAGGTGTGAAAATTGGAGGGAGAAATATCAATAATTTAAGATATGCAGACGATACCATACTCTTAGCAGAAACCAGTAATGATTTGAAACAAATGCTGATGCAAGTTAAAGAGGAAAGCGCAAAAGCAGGACTACAGCTGAACGTCAAGAAGACTAAAGTAATAACAGAAGATTTATGTAACTTTAAAGTTGACAATGAAGACATTGAACTTGTCAAGAATTATCAATAACTTAGAACAGTCATTAACCAAAAGGAAGACAATGGTCAAGAAATCAGAAGGAGGCTAGGACTGGGGAGGGCAGCTATGAGAGAACTAGAAAAGGTCCTCAAATGCAAAGATGTTTCACTGAACACTAAAGTCAGGATCATTCAGACCATGGTATTCCCAATCTCTATGTATGGATGTGAAAGTTGGACAGTGAAAAAAGCAGATAAGAGAAAAATCAACTCATTTGAAATGTGGTGATGGAGGAGAGCTTTGCGCATACCATGGACTGCAAAAAAAACAAATAATTGGGTGTTAGAACAAATTAAACCAGAACTATCACTAGAAGCTAAAATGATGAAACTGAGGTTATCGTACTTTGGACACATCATGAGAAGACATGATTCACTAGAAAAGACCATAATGCTGGGAAAAACAGAAGGGAGTAGAAAAAGAGGAAGACCAGACAAGAGATGGATTGATTCCATAAAGGAAGCCACAGACCTGAATTTCCAAGATCTGAACTGGGTGGTTCACGACAGATGTTATTGGAGGTTGCCGATTCATAGGGTTACCATAAGTTGTAATTGATTTGAAGGCATATAACAACAAACTTTGTTTAAACTTCAAACTTCAAATCTATCCCTCTTGTTTATGGGGGGGAGGGAAGACGCATAAGTATTGTACTGCTATATCTGAAGCAAGGCTTCCCAAACATTGTGCTTAACTAGTAATAATTAGTATTTATATTGCACTTCAAGTGTTCAAAAAGCTTTCAGGTATATTAGCTTACTCATCCTTACAACAGCTTAGAAGGCAGGCCAGAATTATTGCCCCACAATGCATATGGGGAGGGAGAAGGCTGAAAAAAAATAGCTTGCTTAGAGATTTGAACCATAAGGCACTTCCAGACTGTTGTTATTTTCCAGTGGGATTCAGTAACAACCCATCAAATTCAGGTTGCACAATTATAGTTGATTTGGTGGTCTTGTACAACAAACCCACTTTCCCAAAAGATCTGACTTTTTGCAGTAAGGAAAGTACCGAGAAAATGTACTAGAAGGTGTAGGCTAACACTTCCTTTGACGTAGTCATCTAAGAACCCCCTGCAAACAAATCAGAATGAATGCTCATTAAATAGCCAATGTTGTCTAGTCCTCCTGCAAACAAATCAGGATGAACACTCCATAAACAAGTCATCTGGAAGTACCCAGAGATTCTCCAGTTTGCACTCTTAGCTACTATCACATTTTGTGATCAAATTCATAAAGCCTGTCTTTTATATATATAAACATGTGTATCCCTCCCTTCTAGTGCACATACAGCAATAACCAGTGCATGCTGTCTCTGTGACAGCATCCTTGAATATGTCACATATAGGGGTGCTAAAGTTCCCACACTGAAGAGCTGCATATGATTAGGAACCTTTCCATAGAGCTGAAGACTACTATCCAGGTTGCGGCCAATGTTCCTTCAGAATCACTGCTTCCTCTGCCAGCCTTCCTGGACTTTGCTGCTTTGGGGTTGTAGGTAGGTAGGTAGATGATTTGTCAATTTTATAAATGAGCAAATAGTAATTTCCATCCATGTTGACCTCAAGTAGTGCTTTGAGATGGGGGCTTGGATTGTAGATTTGGAAAATTGTGTATGTCTGTGGAGGCAGGGAGGAGGATCAGGATAGATACGGATGCAACTCTGCCCTTCCCCCTCAGCAGCTGTTTTTAAAAGATATTAAAAGAGATGGGACCTCCAGGCACATATTTCCAACTTCTCATCTAGTTTGGCCGTCTCCTTAGTTTGCCCCAGCATTACACTCCCACCAACTTGGATGGCTTCGAAAGGGGATTAGATACATTAATGGAGGATAAAGCTATCAGTGGCTACTGGCAACAATGTCTATGCTCTACCTCTACTATCAGAGGCAGTATGTTTCTGAATACCAGTTGCTGGGAATTGCAGGTGGGGAGATTGCGGTTGCACTCAGGTTCTGGTTGTGGGCTTCCCATGCGGATCTGGTTGGCCCCTATGACAATGGGACAAGATATGCCCTTGGCCTGATCCAGCAGGCTTGTATTATGTTTTATGTTTTTATAAGACAACGCACCGTCTACTATATATTTTGGGAAGTTGTTTCTTTGTCTGTTTGTTATACATTTGGATATCTCTTAAGATATAACCAAATTATGCATGATCAAACAGCAGGTTTAAGTCTATGTTTGGATATAGTGGTATGCCATTTTGAATCAAGATGGTGGACTCTCAAAACTGCACTTTTTTAAAAAAATGAGGCTGCTTGTTTATTATGTTAGGGCTTCACGCTCTCCAACACTTTTACGCCTGGCTCTGTCACTGGATATGTTTTTACTGCAGTGAGGCTCACATTTTCCCATTCTACTTCTGGCTATTGCAAGAATTAGGAAGTCTGTGTAGGAATCCACGTTCAAGGGAAAAAGTGGATATAGTTGCAATTCTGTAATTTTAAAAACATTCACTTCAAAACAATTTAAAAGGTATGAACATTCCTTGTTCTCCCCACCCATCCAAATCACAAGCAATACATCTCTAGATACCAGTTGCTGGGAAACAGCAGGAGGGAGATGGCTTCTGAGCTCATGTCCTGTGCGTGGCATCTGCTTGGCCACTGGGGGAAACAGGATGCTAGACCACAGAGCCCTTTGGTCTGATCTAGCAGGGCTCTTCTTATGTTCTTCTGTACCACTGACTACAAGGCCAAACATCAAGCACTGAATATTGCCATCAAGTCCTTCCCGATGGCATCAGGCCAGCCACTTTTAAAAGACAGCATGCTGGATTAGATCTTCCTCTTGGTTGGAACTAGCAAGACTTTTTAAAAATGATTTCACTTTCTGCTGCATGTTCAGTGGTTACATGGGAGCAGTACTGAAATATTTAGCACATAGGCCTCACAGAGGTAGCATTTGAACCCCTAGAATATCCCTTTACTTCTGCTGCTATGCTATACTAGGGAATCCCATTTGATGAATAACTTTTCTCCATTGATCACTTGTTTCCCTGTTGTCAGGTAGGGGCTTCCTTCCTATATGTGGAGAGAAGAGGGCAGGTACTTAGCAGGAGACTGAGACCCACACAAGTTACACTTCTCACCAGAGCAGTGAAGCACATCTGATTAAAGTCAACAGAATTATTTGCATGCTTCAAATTAAGTGTGTATTTAAATGCTCTGCTGGGCAAAGCCTCAGTAACTCATTTCCTCCACATCTCCCCACAGAAGCCTTTTCAAACACTGTGCTGTTGTTGTTTTTCTTTCAGAACCAGCAATGTGAACAAAATCAAAACAGGATAAAGCAGGATCACAGCCTCTCACCTACGAATCCACAAAATACCGCTAAAAGGATTTGGTGAAAGAGTTCCTGGAGAATCAGTTGGTATCCTGTGGTCCCTCTCCCACTGCATAAATGATTCAACTCCCCATCCCCTTAATAGGACATTTCTCACTTTTACAACTCTGGTGGATGCCACAGGGCTTGCCACTGTCTGGATTGTTGTGCCTCTGAGTGAGTATCTTCCACACACCCTTTCACTCACTGCCATGGACCCCTGATGAAGAGAGACTAAGGACTTGGGCATTGCTAAGTAACATCCTCCTCAGTGGCATCTAGGTTAGGAAGTGTGCCGTTGCTTCCACCTCTTCCCTTAAACCTTAAGTGCTGTGTGAATATGAGGGGTGGGTAACATCTATTTGGTAGTAGTGATCCCTGAAAGGGGGGTAGATCTCAAAGATATGTGTTGTTGCGACTGAGAGAACAAAGCAGGAACCCACTGAGACTCCCTCTGACTAGATAGCGTTTTCCACTGAAACACCCAAGGCCATTCAAAGCATGACATCCAAGGTCTGGACAACAGTACCCTGATCTGCCTAGCAAAGCGAAAACCTGAGAAGACAATCTAATTCTAGTAGTTAAAAAGAAGTGAAGGACAGAAAGCCCACTTGTACAGAAAGGCAAGGAAGAAGCAGGCAATGTCCAAGTAAGCCTAACGGCAGTGGGCTACACAACAACTAAATGAGGAGCAACAATAAATAAAATGAACAGATTTGTTCATTTCAATGGGGTTTGCACAGGAGAATACCCTGCTGTGTTTGTGCCTTGTCCTGTCTGCTCCCTTTGTTAATAATAGGGAATTGCACTTTGGATTTTTCACCTGAAGCACTACAATATCTTTGCGCAGTAAAAAGTGTGGTATAGTGTCAGACCAGGCCCAGGGAGACCTACATCCAAATCCTCACTCAGCCATGAAGATCATTTGGTGACCCTGAGCCACTTGCTCTTCAGCATAACGTACCTCACAGGATTGCTCTGAGCGTGAATGGCACCCTCAGCTTCTTGAACAAAGGTGTGTGGATATGGGGGAAGGGGAATAAAAATGTAATACGTTTAAATAAATACATTGGCCCAGCCACAAGCCCTTCACTTTTGGTTTTCTCTCATCCTGCTAGAAGCCTACAGTCACACACAACTGGGTAGGGAGTTATCACTCTGTAAGTGATAGCTGCAATTCAAAACTGATGATTGAAAAATTGCCATTGGGATGCCGTTTTCAGTGTCATCTACAAGGCAAGAAGAATATGTAGATCAGTTCCTGACTTCTATCTGATGGAAGATAGATTATTCCAGTTTAGATAAACCATATGCTACATTCTTAGAGCAGTTCTATATGCCCTGGTTTTATATAGGACTTGGGCCATGGGGAAACCCCATATCTATGTGAGCTTTTCACATGTACTCAAACACATCTAAATGCACACACCAAGTGCACCTCCGTTTAGAGCAGCGTTACCCAACCTTTTTCGACCCAATGCCCCTTTGCAAAATCTTTTTGTGCCCAATGCCCCCCTCAGATTAAGTATATGCCAATGCTTCCTAATATACTTAACAACAAACTCATTCAGTTTACCGACATTGTTTCGTTAAACAAGTTCATTTAAACGTCACAAAAACAACGGGTAGCGAGTGTGTCCCATTCCTGAAGAAAACCAGCGAATAACCGACTGTCTGCGTCACCCATTTGCACACGGCACTCATCCGTTGGAAGAATGTGCCCTCCACCAATACACCCAGCTTATCAAACACTCTCTCGTGATTGGTTCCAACATCCCTCAAGACAGCATCGGAACATTACCTAGTGCCAGGGCGTGGCTAATATCCCCATTCCTTGATATGACACTGGCCGCTATTCAGAATTTCTTTACTAAAGAGCACACACTATTTATAGTGTTATTTCCATGAATTGCGACTATTAAATAAATTCTAACTGGGCACAAAACCGTTTAAAAATTAATGATTTGTGTATTAAATAAAATTAAACTTAAATGCTTCAACTGTCGCATCAGACCGCCAAATGTCAACACCCCCCTAATGAACCCAAACGCCCCCCTAAAGTTTGTAGTCACGCGAACACCCCCCTGAAAGGCTGTAATGCCCCCCAGGGGGGCACTACCGCCCACATTGAGAATCGCTGGTTAGAGGAAGGGGCGTTGGTCAGTGGTGCAGCATATGCTTTGCCGGCAAAAGGTCTTAGGTTCAATCCCAGGCATCTCCAGAGAGCGCTGGGAAAGACTTCTATCGGATACTCCAGAAAGCTGCTGCCAATTGGTATACAACACTGAGTTAGATGGAATAATGGTTTGACTCAGTATAAGGCATGTTCCTATTTTCCACCATGGGTCCAACTGTGTGTTCATGTTAGCATACCAGCTATCAGTGGCTTAGGTAGGAGCTCCACTAGCATATTATGTAATAAATAATAATAATAATAAAATTTTATTTGTTAGTCGCCTATCTGTCCGAACTAACGGACACTCTAGGCGACGTACAATGGTATAAAATACAGTATTACAAATCAAAACCCACAATCATCAATTAATCTAAAACCATCCTTCAATTAATACAACATAAAAACTAATCCACCCCAGAAATCCTATAGGCCTGCCTGAATAGCCAGGTCTTTAAGGCTCGGCGAAAACCTATCAGGGAGGAGGCATGTCGGAGGTCAAAAGGAAGTGAGTTCCAGAGGGTGGGGGCCAATAGGCTAGTAACTGCTTTTATACATGGCAAGCATGGCAAGCTTACAAGGGCAAGGATTTTCTGTGTGGGCCATGACCTATTTAAATCAGATCTACACTGAATGAGATGATGATTTTTGGACTCTAGCACTTCATCCTGTTGGGGGGGGCATACTTTTCAATGCTTCCTCCCATGTTTTTTTTAAAATACCAAGACCGTGCATATAGTAAACTAGCACATCTACGGAAAATGTTTAGTGCAGCCCTCTCCCTGAAATGGCAGGGAGGTTGTTTGTGTGTGTTCATGAGTGTTACAGGAAGGAGATTTTTTAACAAATCACTGTCTCTTCCCGACAGTTGGACAGTCTAACATTCTGTCACTGCATTCTGTATAATATGTAGAACAGGTCTAAGTAGTAGTTGTTACATTACAATGGAGGCATTGGTAGTACTGCAATGTAGGTTCTTCCCATGCATCATAGGTCTCACAAGAAGTCTCAGGCCACATAGGAAGAACCTACACTACTGGGGCTCTTCTGCAGACTTGGAAGTTTCTGGAAGACATGTTTGTATGAGCAACAGCTAGGGATGTGCTCAAATTTTGCAAAATTTGAATTTGACATTGGATTTCCTATATATTCACTTTTTTGTCCTTGCAGATCCAGCTTTTTTCTAGCAGTTTTCCACAGCTGAAGTTAACTTTTTTTAAAAAAATTGCCTCAAAATATCAATATTAATATTGATATTTCCCTCAAAATAGTTTGAGGGAAATATCAATCAATATTTTTTAAAAAAAATCTATGAAAAAATGTTATTTCTGCAGGAAAAAACCCAAATTGGTATTTATCGCAAATAGTGAACATTGATGCCTTACAAAGCGGTACTGGAAGGGAGTGTGACAGAGCGAGAATTGAACAGCCATCGAAATGCGGATCCCATCCCTAGTGACAGCCATAGGTTAGACTCCTCCTATGTGTTCTGGAGCTTCTCATGTGACCCAAAGGAGCTGCACAGGAGCCACAAAGGTCATGTATGTTGCACAAGAAGAATCCAACCTCCTATAATACTAAGGTAAGAAGGAGTCACCTGCTTAGACCAAAAGTAGAAATCCTGAATAACTAAAGAATAAGCTTTGAAGCATGATGTCACAAGGTAATAACCAGCCCATTCCACAGTGGGTGGGAACCAATATCTATTATGGAATTTGGTGCAGATCATGAAGCAATCCTAACATAGAAGTTCTACACTGAAAACATAGAACTACACTGAATTCAATCAAATGGATATGGCACAAAAGGAAATCTTCCATTACATTGGCATGTGGATGGGAAAAGTAACCAGAGATCTCAGTCACTTCCTTCCTCAGTCTAACATTTATACTAACTAGCCAGCACAGTGTGGTGTAGTGGTTAAGGTGTTGGACTATGACCTGGGAGACCAGGGTTCAAACCCCCACATAGCCATGAAGCTCACTGGGTGACCTTGGGCCAGTCACTGCCTCTCAGCCTCATGAAAACCCTATTCATAGGGTCACCATAAGTCAGAATTGACTTGAAGGCAGTACATTTACATTTAGCCAGCACAGTACACAGGAGACTAGGGAATCGTCTGCCAGTTTTAAATAGCCTTTCAAATCCCATCAAAGATTATTTTTGCTTTTACGTTTTACCCCCCATGGATTCCAACCTGGATTTCATTCATTTTGCAGCCAAATCATAAGGGATTTAATGCTAATATAACAGCTAGAGGGGAAGCTGGCAATCAACTGTATTTGCCTGTTCTTAGCACCTTGAAACACACAGAAAGTGTTAAAATACAAACCCATGATATCTAGCATTTGGCAGCCAACTATCATTTTCTATTACAGACAACAGCACTCTGCTGCTGCCCTAGAATTTAACAAAGGGAATAAAAAGTACACCCCTCCCACTTTCCACAAGAAACAATTCTCGAAGTAGCACAGAATTCCAGTTTAGTTCAAAAGTGAAACTAAGGAACCTAAAATAAGATAAATAAATGGACAAAAGTCAGCTAAAGTAAAACACTTGATTTCAGTGGGAGAGATTTATAGCACAATCCTATGTATGCTTCCTCAGAAATGAGTCTCAGTCAGTTCAATGGGGCTTGTTCCATAGTCACAATGCACAGGATTGCAGCCTAAAACACATGTTTAAGAACATAACATAAGAAGAGCCTGCTGGATCAGGCCAATGGCCCATCCAGTCCAGCATCCTGTTCTCACAGCGGCCAACCAGCTGCCCATGGGAAGCCCACAAGCAGGACCTGAGTGTAAAGAGCACTTTCCCCTTCTGAGGTTTCCAACAACTGGTATTTGAAAGCATACTGCCTCCAACTATGGAAATAGAGCATAGCCATCATGGCTAGTACTCACTGATAGTCTTTTCCTCCATGAATTTATCTAATCCTCTTTTAAAGCCATCCAAGCTGGTGGCCATCACTGCCTCTTGTGGGAGTGAATTCCATAGTTTAACTATGTGATGTGTGAAGAAGTACTTTATTTTGTCTGACCTTAAACTTCCAACATTCAGCTTCATTGGGTGTCCACAAGTTCTAGTGTTATGAGAGAGGGGGAATAACTTTTCTCTATCCACTTTCTCCATGCCATGCATCGTTTGATACACTTGTCACCTCTGACTCGCTTTTTCTCTAAACTAAAAAGCCCCAAATGCTGCAACCTTTCCTCATAGTAGCTGCTCCATCCCCTTTATCATTTTGGTTGCCCTTTTCTGAACCTTTTCCAGCTTTACAATATTCTTTTTGAGATGAGGTGACCAGAATTGTACACAGTATTCCAAATGCAGCCACACCATAGATTTATGTAATGGCATCATGGTATCAGCAGTGTTATTTTCAATACCTTTCCTAATGATCCCTAGCATGGCATTTGCCTTTGTCACAGCTGTCACACACTGGACCAACACCTTAATCAAACTAGCCACTATGACCCCAAAGCCCATTCCTGGTCAGTCACTGCCAGTTCAGACCCCATGAGCATATATGTGAAATTAAGATTTTTTTGCTCCAATATGCATAACTTTACACTTGTTTACATAGAATTACATTTGCCATTTTACTGCCCATTCACTCAGTTTGCAGAGGTCCTTTTGGAGCTCTTTGCAATCCCTTTTTGTTTTAACAACCCCGCACAATTTAGTATCATCAGCAAAAAACTTGGCTACCTCACTGCCCACCCCAACTCTAAATCATTGATGAACAATTTAAAAAGCACAGGTCCCAATACGAATCCTTGGGAGACTCCACTTTCTACAACCCTCCACTGGAAGAATTGTCCATTTATTTCCACTTCTCTGCTCCCTGTTTCCTAGTCAGTATCTGATGAACAAGAGGACCTCTCCTCTTTTTCCATGACTGTTAAGCTTACTCAGGAGTCTTTGGTGAGGTATCTTGTTGAAAGCTTTCTGAAAGTCCAAGTACGCTATGTCCACTGGGTCACCGCTATCTATATGCTTGTTGACACTCTCAAAGAACTGTTAACAAGTTAGTGAGACATGACTTACCCTTGCAGAAGCCATGCTGGTTCTGCTTCAGCATAGCTAGCTCTTCTATATGCTTGGTTATTTTATTTTAAAGAATTCTTTCTACCAGTTTTCCTGGGACAGAAGTTAAGCTAACCGGCCTCTAATTTCTGGGATCCACCCAGATCCCCTTTTAAATATCTGTGTTATGTTGGCCACTTTCCAGTCCTCAGGTATGGAGGCACATCTGAGGGACAAGTTACACATTTTTGTTAGAAGATCAGCAATCTCACATCTGAGTTCTTTGAGAACTCTTGGGTGGATGCAATCTAGACCAGGTGATTCGTCAGTTTTTATTTTGTCTATTAAGTCTAGAATTCATCTCTTGTCACCACTATTTGCTTCAATTCCTCAAACTTCCTTCCTGCAAAAGTTACTTCAGGCACAGAGATCTGCACTATATCCTCCGCTGTGAAGAAGATACAAAGAATTCATTTAGCTTCTCTCCAGTCTCATCCTGTTTTAGCACACCTTTGTCTTCCTTGTCATTCAAGGGTTTAACTGCTTCCCTAGATGGTCTCCTGCTTTGAGTGTATTTAAAGATATTTTTGTTGTTGGCTTTTGTTTTTAGCAATGTGCTCCTCAAATTTCTTTTTAACATCCCTTATTGTCTTATTGCTTTTTTTTGCCAGAGTTTGTGTTCCTTTTTATTATCCTCATTTTGACAAGACTTCAGTTTTTTTGAAGGAAGCCTTCTTGCCTCTATAGCTTCTTTGACTCTGTTCATTAACCATGCTGGCATCCTCTTGGAACTGGTGGTACCTTCCCTGCTCTGTGGTATGCACTCCAGCTGAGTTTCTAATATTGGGTTTTTAAACAACTCCTAAGCATTTTGGAGTGATTTGACCCTCTTGACTTTCAACTTTCTTTTTATCAATCCCCTCATTTTTGGGAAGTTTCCTCTTTTGAAGTCAATATGACTGTATGGAATTTTCTTGGCAATTGGCCTACATGTATGTTTAATTTAGTAGCACTCTAGTCATTATTCCCAATCAGTTTGACAACATTTATATCTCACACCAGGTCCTGGGCACCACTTAAGATTAGGTCCAAGTTCGCCATCCCTCTGGTTAGTTCCATGACCACCTGTTCTATGGCACAGTCATTTAGAGTATCTAGAAATTTTACCTCTCTGTTGTGACGGGAACATATATGTAGCCAGTCCAGGTCAGGGTAGTTGAAACCACCCATTACTTCAACATTTCCTAGTTTGGATGCTTCTTCAGTTTCGTTTTTCATCTTAAGATCTCCCTGAGCATTTTGATCAGGGGGCTGATAGAATGTCCCCAGTTCCAAATTACTCTTGAGGACTGGTATCATCACCGCCAATGGTTCTGTGGAGAAATCTGCCATCTTTGAGGTTTCTAGCTTGTTGGATTCAATGTGCTCTTTCATATATAGAGCAGCACCACCTCCGATAAATCCTTCCCTGTCCTTCCAATACAGTTTATATCCAAGGATACCTGTGTCCCACTGGTTTTCTCTGTTACACCAGGTTTTAGTTATGTTCACTACATCAATGCTGTCCTCTAAGACAAAGCAGTCCACGTCTCCTATCTTGGGTAGGAGGTTTCTAGCACTAGAGCATAAACACTTATGTACAGTGTATCTCTGCAAGTGTCTTTTGCACTTTTGATTTGGCCTGTGATATTTTGGCTTTCCTGAAATGCTATCTTGTGTTTAATTTTCCTATTTAAATCAATGGGATTCAAACATACTTTTAAAATTATTCTATCTTTATCATATTTGTATTCTACTAGATACAACCAAAAAGCAAAACCAACCAAGACACAAGCAGTTTGTAAGTGATAATTATTACTAAGGGCATGGAGTAGGTTTGGGCATGCCTATGAGTGCTACCCTTCTTGTGTCTCCAGCACAGACACTGGATGGCTCAGTTCGTATGTGTATGTGTGTGTGGGTGCAGTGTCCTTTATTTAGTGACCCTTTTTTGGCAAAAGAATAGGATAAAAATATGCATTTAAATAAACAATGTGCCTTTGTGTATAAGTATACAAATATGTGCTGCATCCCCACTGGCTCTTTCTAATATAACACTTTTCCTCATACCATATTTGTTACAATGAAGGGCATTCTGTTAGTTAAAAATAAAAATGTGAACTCTTGAAATGCGGGGGCAGGGGGAGGCATTGAAGCAGAATGGACTTACCAGAAGTGCAAAAAGTTGGCCAAAATAAGCTTTGTCTGTGGCTGGACTAGATGTTATGTCTTTGCGAACAATTTGCATTTCAAATATGGCTTTGTAATGGGCCTGGGAGGATGCTAGTATTTGGGATAACTGTTGTAAAGCAATCTTTATAAAGATAAAGTTTCTAAAATTGTAGCTTACCCTTCTACCATGGAGGACCATGTACAGACCTTTGGGAAGGGCCGTAGCTCAGCAGTAGAGCATCTGCTTTGCATGCAGAAGGTCCCTGGTTCAATCCCTGACTTCTCTAGATAGGGCTAGGAGAGATTCCCCGTCAGAAACCCTGAAGAGCTGCTGACAGTCAGTGCAGACAATACTGAGCAAGATGGACCCATGGTCAGACTCAGTATAAGGCAACTCCCTATGTTCCTATCACTTCCCTCAATTTTCTCTAATGACTTCCACCTTGAGAAATTCAGATTGTAAGTTCCTCAGGGCTCAGTCCTGCGTTTTGCTTATATTAAGCACCATGTACAGTGATGTGCTATAAAAAGGTAAAATTAGGCAGAGAAAGAGTGTGGCTTGCCCAAGGCCACCCAGCAAGCTGAGCAGGGACATCACATTCACCTTCATTTGGTTTGATACTTTGTTTTAACAACTTATGTCTTCATTTCTCTTCCCACTACAGGGAGGGGGACAGGGTGGCTAGGGGCACTCTATTGAATAATCAATAGAACCTTTGCTTTCTTTATTCATGCATGTGACTTGCTTCTCTATGAGCTGAGAGATAATTATTCTGAAACTCCAACAGCAGTTTTCAGTTAGGAATGTGGCACCTCTGAGCAAGGCCCTGAATTTTATTCAAATAGTGTCCTAAACTCATGGCCCCTTATTTATATTTAAATATAAATGGAAGAAAATTCTGATAAGCCTGGACCAAGAACTACTCTCACACAGAGAACAAATAATAATTTCTACTCTCTGCCAGAGGAGACATATTACTGGACCGTGTATTGTGCACTGCCCTTCTAAACTTATAAAATATGTTTGTGTCATTACTTCTTGGCCTCAGTCATGTCATTTATAGTATGGTGTAGCCTCTCCATCATCAGAATTTGATAATGGTCCAAACAATCTGCTTCCTTTGTTACTTTGTTACTAAGCCAGCCAAAGAGCAAATTTTGTTCATGGGCTCAAAAATGCCTCCATCAGAATGGAAGGGTAGAACTTGATTCATATTATTATCTATATAATTAAGGTTTGGGCCTTAAGATGTTTTAATAAGAATGTAGATAGATCTACTTACAATTAATTTGAGGACTAAAACAAGTACCAGATATTTCTTCTTTTTGATTCTGTGACCAATCTGTCTATGCCTAATTAGCATATATTGGGTAAAAGTTCCATATATGGCTTGGGTTTAACAAGCTGCTGTTGTGGCTAAGCTACAAATCCTACAGCCAGAGAGCCACACACTCTCCACGTGTGGCCTAGAACATGATGCAATTATATACTGTATTCTCCTTTATCAACCTGCATGCCTAGAGCTTATGTTGTCATGCCCTTTCCCACCCCCACCCCCTATCTATGCAGTCTCAGCAGTGGGCCATACGTCAGCCAAAGTCAGGTCACACATGCTGAAGCATTAGATATTTGTTATACTCATCAGATGAAAAGTAGCCATGCATAAAGAATTCTGAAAGTTCTCCTAAAGACAGGCAGAAAAAGCTGAAGGAGACTGTAGAGTTGCTGGCTGCCTTGATCTCTTTATTATTTTTCTAGTGGTTAAAGTGTTCCACTACGACCAGGGAGACCAGGGCTCGAATCTCCACACAGCCATGAAGCTCACTGGGTGACCTTGGGCCAGTCACTGCCTCTCAGCCTCAGAGAAAGGCAATGGGAAAACACCTCTGAATACCACTTACCATGACCACCCTATTCATAGGGTCACCATAAGTCGGAATCGACTTGAAGGCAGTCCATTTCCATTTCCATCTCATCTCTCCAATAGCAACAAGTTGGTCCTAGAAAGCTGGGATGGGGAGAGCAGGAACAATTAGCTGAGATGATAGGAAGTACAGATAAGCAACAGATTGAGTAAAGCTCTACTGTCCCCTCCAGTTTTCTCTGCTGCTTCTTATGGAAACTTTTAAAATGCTGAACGCTCAGAGCCTGGCTTATTCACATGGCTGAATTTTCACATGAGATGAATGTAGCCCATAGCCAATATCTGGAGCCTGGGTGTGTGTGTGCATGTGAGCAGGTCTAAAGCATAGTTAAGGCAGAAGTAAGATTAGGCATAACTAGGTAGCTAGTCCATTCAAAGTAAACAATTTCAAAGCAAACAGAGTAATAAAGAATCACAATCAGGAGCCAACTATGTTCAAGGATAAGGTAGTGGGAACTAGGAAGCAGGGAACACAGGCTGGTAAACCCAGAACATCAGCACAACGCCTGGTAGATTGTTACTTTTAGGCAAGCCTGACCTGGCAGTACTTATAACTAAGAAGATAAGAATGTACGAAGAGCCCACTGGATCAGGCCAAACGGCCCATCTAGTTCAGCATCCTGTTCTCACAGTGGCCAACCACATGCCTATGGCAAGACTGCAAGCAGGACCTGTGCACAAGGGCACTCTCCCCTTCTGCAGTTTCCAGCAACTGATATTCAGAAGCACTATTGTCTCCAACTGTGGAGGCAGAGCACAGCCGTCATGGCTAGTAGCCACAGATAGCATTCTCCATGTATTTGACGAATCCTCTTTTAAAGCCATTCAAGTTAGTGGCCATTGCTGCCTCCTGGCCTGTGGGAGTGAATTCCAAAGTTTTATTATGTGCTGCATGAAGAAGTACTTTCTTTTGTCTGTCTTGAATCTTTCAATATTCAGCTTCATTGGACAGAAGACTCAGTGGGCTGGTGGGCTGTGTCAGGGCCCAGAAGATCGATACTACCTTATTTTCCCCTCATGTGGTTACTAACATTTGAGCCAACCTCAATAACTATCCATTTAACAGAATTTAAATGCAGCAGTTAGCAGGCAGAAATTTAGAGCTCCATGCCATGAAAAGCATCTGCATACGAAACCTCTGATAAAAACACAGGCTTGGTTGTCAAGGTCCCATCCCCCATCCCCCGTGTGGCCCCCATGGATCTTTGACAGATCTGTTCTTCTCCTACTCTGCATTATTGAGTGGCTCACCCTCAGGGGCACCAGCTCCAGAGACTCCTAGACTGGATCCCGAGTAAATAAGCAAGTGTGGCCCACCTCAGTATCTTATCAGATGCTTTGCACCCAGGTAAAGGGTAAGGCACAACATTTACGCTATTTAAAACAGCGTAAGTACCTCTGCAAATCAATAAAGATATTTACTTATTCTGAAAGACAGACTTACCTGAAAATAACGATGATCTCCCAAGTCTCCCCTTCTGTTTTTCTGTCTCTCCCCTCACACTTTGTCCTGTATATTCTCACCCTGAGCCTCTATATCCCTTTCTTTCTCCCTGAACCCAGAACAATTTTACCATGAGGTAGTTAAACTCAAAGTTAATTACTTCAAGGAAACAATATATCTTTTTCTTATTGCAGACTAGCCTTAAGAGATTTGTGGTAAGATCATCTCATGTAATAGGATTCTAGTTAAGGAAACAAGAGCTTATCTAGGATTTAGGAAATACAGTAGTTTTCTTTAAGTGCCTACATATGAAACAACAAAGGACTGGGTTTAAAAATACTTGTATTACAAGCTTTTATTATCCTTGAAAGTAACCGTACCACAGTTTCAGTCAGAGTCTTACCTGATAATATTATCTGTATATGCAGGCAGACTAATTAGTAATGGAACTGGGTTTACATAAATGTGGCACCAGTCCATGCGTACTAACACCTATGGGGAATGCAGCCAGTGTTCCACACTAGTTTTTGTAATACTTTTAGGTTCCAATCCTATATATAATTGCTTGGGAGTCAGCATTATCAATTTCACAGAGCGATGCTATGCAGAGTTAGGCATGCTTAAACCCAGTGATTTCAATTATCTTAAGGCTAAACTAGAAGTGGCATGGGAAATTTGTGCTTAGATATTCTGATGCTTTTTTCAATGGTTAAAAAGGAGAAGCAGAAGGATTTTGGATCAGGGCTGTAAGCAGTGAGGAAGGGTTAACCCATGCCCTCATGCTGTTTCCTAGAGTTAAATTGCTCCCTTCAAGCTATTAGCCATGGGGGGCAGGGAAGACAGGTACCACAGGTGTATTTGTATTATACCTGTAAATAGAAGCTATTTATGTTGGGGAAATGGCTTAGACCTCCATCCTCCACTCCAGACGAATCTACCATGGCTACTTTTAACGCTGTTTTGTTTTAATGTATTTTAAGATTTGTTTTTATGATGGTTTAAAGTGTTTTTAGCACTTTGTTTGCCGCCCTGGGCTTCTGCTGGGAGGAAGGGCGGGATACAAATTAAATAATAAATAAATAAATAAATCACAGAAAAAGAAATTGCACCTAATTCTGCATGGACTGAGCTGTAGTTACTTCCAATTAACCATGCATGGGATTGGGCTATTGTACTGCATCTTGAATCTTATCATTCCAAAACATAATAAAAAGACTCCATTTCTCAGTACATTGATATTTTTGTTGCCTCCTTTCCCTTACTTTAATCATATTAGTATGTTTGGTCACATTGGCCGTGTCCCAAAGTCTCATGCACCACTCATCAGTAGAAGGTGGATTGATCTTTTCCCATCCATCAGTCTTCCCTAGCCATTTGTCCCCAAATGTTGTTAGACTGCAAGTCCCATAAACCCTGACCGTTGGCCAAGCTGGCTGGGGATGATGCGGGTGGAGTCCAACATCTGGAGAACCAAGGTGGGGAAGGCTAATCTATATATTCCAATGGAGACAGTTCACTCATTCTGTTATGAATAATCAAGTGCTGAGTACTTAAGGGATGGAAACTCAAATGATAAAAATGTTATGTGAACCAGCTCTTAAAGGTCCGGGAGCTGCACCTGGCAATGCTAGGTATTGGCATGACACATGAATTGGGAAAAGTAATACAAAGTACAGAGATTCCTTGACAGCTTCTCTGTATATATTTATAAGACTTCTTACCCACCCTTCACCATTATATCCCAGGGCAGCAGGGCTGGCTCCAGGCATGCTGGGGCCCTTGGGCATCAGCTTGCCCTGGGCCCCGGCGTGTGAGTGTGAGCATGAACGCACGTGGCTCACACGCAGTCCCCCCATGCCCCCACCTACCTGTCTCCTGTCTTTTACCATTGCCCTTAATGAAGATGGCAGCCGCGGTTTCCCTAAGGGGATGAAGCCTCTGCCGCCATCTTTGTTGATGGCACGTGTGCGTGCTACGCGTGCGCATCTCTGCCATCAACTAAGATGGCGGCCATGGCTTCAGTACCTTAGGGAAACCGCGGCCGCCATTTTCATTAAGGGCAATGGTAAAAGACAGGAGACAGGTAGGTGAGGCAAGGGAATGGCGGGCAGGCGGATGGTGCAGCGGATCGTGGACTGCAGAAGGGGAGCGGAGGGCCCCTCAGGGGCCCCTCAGGGGCTCCTGTAGCTCTGGGGCCCTCGGGCCAGTGCCACACCTGGCCGCCCTTTAGAACCGGCCCTGCAGGGCAGGATACAACAATATACTCATGCAATGAAAAAAAACACACAACAGTTTATATCATTATAAAACCAAGAAAAACAATTCCAAACAAAAGCATGACAGTACAGGTTAAACAAAACAGAAAACGTGGTACTACTAACCTTAACTGTCAAAGGTCAGAATAAAAAGGTGTTTCTTCAGCATATAGTGGAAGCTGAATAACAATGGTGCCAACTCACCTTCATGGGGAGGGAGTTCCACAGTTCAGAAGCTGCCAAGGAGAAAGCCCTCTCCCAGGCCGCCATTCCCTGCACTTCTGAGGGCACTGTTAATCCATCATGATGGATTCTGTGGAAGTACAAAAGCAGTGAAGAATGTGGCATTGGGCAAGAACATTAGCACTATTTTTCAAAAGTCCTCATGGCTTTGAAGACATGCTTGAAAGTGCATGGACTAAGGCTGTGGAAATCACTAAATCAGAGATGGCTGAGTAACATTTTCACTGGTTGGGGGTATTGCTTCAGTATCCTGTATAACTCTTTGCCTTTCTCCATTACTACCAAATTCAGAATAGAATATTTATTTATTTATTTATTTGTTTATTATTATTATTATTTAGAAGACTTATTAGTCGCTCGTTACCCAAAGCTCACCAAATGACTTACAACAATATTATACATAATAAAAAACATAGAAATTTATGTAAATCTGTGTAATTTACACAGTATTGAGCTTTTTCTTAGTACAATAATCAGATTTCTTGGGTGTACTTTTCTTTAATGCACAGTACACAATCCTGAATATGAGCAACTGAATGAAAACAAGTTACTTCTACCCAGGAGTCATAAACAAGGGTTAATTTTCGGCAGCTGATTCCAGTTTGAATACTGGAAAATCCTCCAAATGCATTCATCATAGCCAGCTACATTGTATTGAAGACCGTGATCTGGCTTAGGTTTAATGGTGACACATTCTTCCTGTGCTGGCACAAAGCAAACTTCCAGACATTTCTAAAAACAGCCTGAAGGCAGAATTACTGTAACCCTAAACATAGAGAGGTTATTTCAGATCCTCACAGGATATGACAGGAAGACCTCCGTAATGACAAATGATACTCTCTCAAGTCAAGATCATTCTGTTTCAATTTTTCCAAAAAGTCTGCACTGAAATAGGAAAATGCAATAAATGCAGCAGTGGTGAAATTATGTCAAGTTGCTTATAGAATTATTGTAGAGTACAGCTCTTTCTGGTTACCACAAAACGCTGATTTGCTGGCAGGTATTGGGAAATGGGCTTTTCTCAGGAAGGACTACTCAGCCATTGCTAATCCCTCATTCTTCTGCATGAGTGACCAATGCAGATTCTGAGACTTCATCACCAAGCTAGCTTCCCCCTCCCCCCACTATGCATAACATCCAGTCTAAGCCAGAGTTTTGGAGAACTCAAAAGGTTGTTCATTATTTTCTGACATTTTGGTTGGGTTCTAATAAATAAACATATTGCTTGACTGTGGGTTTTGGAATTTTTCTTATAGAACAACACGTCTACCTTTGCTGTTTGAATACCTCTGCAAATGTTGGTGTTGGTAGTCTAGCAGCACACAGATAACTCACTGAAGCTACTGGGAATGGCAATTCTCAGGCTTGCATATGGAACAATTTCCAGCATTTTGCTGTGGTAATGGAGGTTACAAAAGTGTTCTGGGCACCCAGTTGACGGTGGGGTATTTCCAGAGAATGCTGTCTGTTGTGCTTAGATCTGATTTTAATCTTTTTACATCTTTGGGTATAAAAGTAGCCAATAAATGAAGCTAGAATCTTTATAGTTGTGAATGGGGGGAGGGGAATTTTAGTGTAGTGCCAATCACAGAAGGGATCAGGATTCTAAACAAGGTCAAAGCGAAATGGGATGCAGAAAAGTTCGTGATATTTTTGCAACCTCCTTGTACACCATTTAGATTCTGTGATGTTAAGTGGCATATACAAATCATTATGTTTAAATCTGGTCATTCACAAAACAGTTGTCTTGTCCCTAAGATTGGCCTCCATACCTGATGACTGCAAAGTGGCCAATGTAACACCTTTTTTAAAAAATGGGATCCAGGTGTGGTGGTGATGGAATCCAGGAAATTACATGTAAAGTAGATTCTGAGTAAACTGACCAAATCCACTAGCAAAGATAAAGTTATCAAGTGCACAGAAGAACAAGTCTTACTGAAGAAGAATCAACATGGCTTTTGCAAAGTCCTGTCTAACTAACCTTTCAGAGTTCTTTCCAAGTGTGAACAAGCATGTGGACAGAAGTGAACCTCTGCAGACATAGATTACTTGGACATTTGGTTATGCAAAGTATTGTAAACAGATTCATACTCCAATGATTGTTGAATGGGAATTGTGCATGAATGTATATGCCATTATGACAAAATTTACCAGGTATATAAGAATAAAAAAAGATTAAAACATACCAGATTTGTTTAGAACTGGAAGACTGTCATGCCAAAAGAGTACATTCTTCAGACATTAGATACTTATTTGATATATGATGAGCTGTATCCAGTGCTTGCACCAGTAGAAGGCAGCTTGCACAATTAATATTTCTATTCTCTTCCTCCTGCCTCTGAGCCTCTGGTATCCCGAAAACACCTATCCATTGGGTGGGGTGGGGGCTGTGTCATCCTGAGCTGCATTGGGAGGGAGGAATCATCTAAAACAGGGGACAGGGATCTTGTGGAGCTCCCATTTGAGCATGGTCCCTCTGGTCATTTTCAGGATATTCTCTCCTCTTCTTGTGCTCCCAGGTGATATAGCCTTCAGTGCTCACGCAACCATTGGATACAACTAAATATGCTGTAATATATTAGTATTTCTTTTTTCCTTATTTTAATATTTAGTGATGGGACATAATTAGTCTTACTCTTCAGTTCATGGTATTGTTCGTCTTATTTATTTATTCTGCTTAGAAAACCAATGAAAATTAAAATTTAATGATAGGATAGAGGTTGAGGGTGCAACCCTATGTTCCCTAGGAGGTTGGCTCAGGGTCTGTTGGATACTGTAGAACTCCAGGGGTGAAGTGGGAAGTCTTGAGCAAAGGCCTCCCTGGTGCAGTGGTGGAAAGATCCACCAATGTTATTCTATCATCAGTGATGCTCCAAAGGTGGTAGTGCCAGAAAAGGGGCATTCCATGTATGTTGGTAAGTTGGGGGTAGACTGGTGGATCCACCTGATTTAAAAAACCAAAAGCCACCAAACCCATCCTTGTTCTCCTGTCATGCCTCCTCAACCTAACATATTTATTTTCCCTTCCATTAATGTCAGTGGCAGAGGGGTTTGGTGGTTTTTTTAAAGGCAAAACTGGGAAGAACCAGAAACCTTCCACCCGCCCCTCTGGTTCTGCGCTGGCTGGGGTGAGCTGGAAGGGCTTAGGAAGTGGCAGTTTCCCCACCACTACCACCTTAGGATTGGTCTATGCACTTGTTACATATAACATTGGCTGCTAAATAGTATTAAATTCATAATAATTCATAAAGTTCAAGGTTCTAGTTTTGGTGTACAAAGCCCTATACAGCTTGGGATCAGGATACCTGAAAGACCATCTTACTCTTTATATACCCAGTTGATTACTGCACTCTGCAGGTGAGGGCCTCCTGCAGATACCATCTTGTCAGGAGGTTCGTTCCGCACAACATAGGAAATGGACCTTTAGTGTGGCGGCACCTACCCTGTGGAATTCCCTCCACTTAAATATTAGACAGGCACCATCTCTGTTATCTTTTCAGCACCTATTGAAGCCTTTTAAGTTGAGACCTATCCCAGTCTGCATCTGTGTTGGAATTGCTTTTTAATATGTTCTTAAACTTTCTTTTTTAAAATGTTTTTAATCTTAGAAGGTGTTTTGACAGCTTTTTTAAAGTAATGTTTTTGAAGATGTTTTGTTTTAATGTGTTTTAAAGTTTGTTTTTATGATGTTTTAATGTTATTAGTGCTTTTGTTTGCTGCCCTGGGCTCCTGCTGGGAGGAAGAGTGGGATATAAATCAAATAATAATATGTAATATATGAAACTGAGGTTCCCATGAAATTCTGGATGAATAGAGCATGGGATGTAGCTATTACAACCAGATTGAAAACACATCATAAACTACAGGGATGGACCCTCCTTGGAAGGGTTAAGTACGTGGGGTAACTTTGGGGAAATCTATACAGGTACTCAGTTGCAAGGCCTCAGTAAGTCATGCAAAGTTGATTTCAAATATAGTTTGTACTGAAACTTACAAACAAGTGCTTTATATCTGTATATGT
Organism: Rhineura floridana; assembly: GCF_030035675.1. Taxonomy (NCBI): domain Eukaryota; kingdom Metazoa; phylum Chordata; class Lepidosauria; order Squamata; family Rhineuridae; genus Rhineura; species Rhineura floridana. Next base: position 140,055,756 of record NC_084480.1, read on the forward strand.
AACCCACTCAACATATGCCACAAAGTTGCACATGCTCAGTGGGAGAGATGAGCCAGGGAGTAGCCACCATTATGGGCAGCTAGTTTATTACCTCAAAGCAGTTGGGATGATGTTTCCTGTCTGTACTGAACTCTTGGAAACAGGTTCGCAGTGAAATTTATTTTAAATATGTATTTATATTTAAAACGATTTGTGAAGTTCCTCAATATTGTAAGTTTCTTTCTATTTTTTTAATGTTATAAGGGCTTGTAATAATTTTGCTGGTACCCATCTGAAGAAGCTGAGGTGGAAAAGAAGAAGTAGTTTCCCCCTATCAGCTAGATCACCAAGACCTAGCCAGAGAGTCAGAAAGAAACTGTGTGGTAGCACCTAAGAACTTTGGGGGGGCTATAATTTTGTATTTACTGTTTTATTTCAGTTTTGTGATAATGATACATAAATTTGACTATGTATGAAAAATCTTTCTATGTGTGATTCGGATCAATCATTTTTAATGGCTTATGTTTAAGAAATACATGTTATTTGTCTCTGTCACTGCCTTTGCTGTGAGTCCCTTCAGATACCCTGAATAAAGATCTTTGACTATATGTAAGAACATTAAGGACCATCCCAAAATAGTTACATATATTATAAACATATATACAGGTTAAACAAACTGGAGGAAGACTCAAACCTTTAAGGGGATTCTTTCACAGATTCCCACTTACCTGTGAATCTGGATCTTCTCTCTATCTCCCCATCCTGGAGAGATTCTTCATAATTCATGTTATCAAACTAATAGAGCCTCTGCAGCCTCAAGTAGTTCTGCATTCCTTGGCCCTCTTGTCTCTTCTTCAAAGGCCAGAAAAGTATAATGTCAGACTTGCAAAACCCATTTCCTAAACAGCTGATGAGCTCCAAACCCAACAATTCTCAGCATATCATAGTTCAGACTAAATGGAAATGGTCTGCCCAAATTTATTTGGTAGTGACATGCCTCTTATCCCCCCCCCCCCATTTTCTCATCATTAAGATCTATTTGGATCAAAAACTACTGTCAAAGTGTTTTCTGTCCAGTTTAAATAGCATCAGGGAGAGCTGACCTGTCTGTCATCTACCAACATGGCTGACACAACAGTGGCCTCTAGTGGCCATGTGGTCAACTGCTGACAGGTCCATCCACTGCATTGGAGGAACTCTTAATAGAAGACAGAAATCAGACTGACACAAGATGGAAAAGCAAGTTTAGGGCATGAATACACTAGACCATAAACTTCTACAATTCTTCCAATACTCCATCACAAAACAAAACCCAGGATGAGGCTATGCAGATAAAAGAGCAGGCCTGAGTCGCAATGGCTGGGATTACCAAGGCAGGAGCATAGAAGAATAGAATAGTAGAGTTGTAAGGTTCCTATAAGGCCATCTAGTCCAACCTCCTGCTCAATGCAGGACTCAAACTCAAAGCATACCTGACAGATGGCTGTCCAGATGCCTCTTGAATGCCTCCAGACCACCACCTTCCTAGGTAATTGATTGCATTGTCATACCTCTGTAACAGTTAGGAGGTTTTTCCTGATATTTAGTCGAAATCTGGCTTCCTGTAACTTGAGTCCATTATTCCATGTACTGGACTCTGGGATGCTCAAGAAGAGAACCTGCCCATCCTCTTTGTGACAACCTTTCAAGTACTTGAAGAGTGCAATCATCTCTCCCCTCAATCTTCTATTTTCAAGGCTAAACATGCCCAGCTCTTTCCATTGCTCCTCATAGGTCTTTGTTTCCATCCCCTGATCATTCTCATTGCCCTCCTCTGAATCCGTTCCATTTTGTCTCCATCCTTTTTAAAGTGCCGTGTCCAGAACTGGATGCAGTACTCAAGATGTGGCCTAAACAATGCCAAATAGAGGGGAACTAGTATTTCATGCAATTTGGAAACAATACTTCTGTTAATGCAGCCTAAAATTGCATTTGCCTTTTTAGCAGCCACATCACACTGCTGACTCATATTGATCAACAACTCCTACCTAAATGATGTCTGAGTACACCCCTTTAGTTTCTCCCATATGAGTTAATAGCTGTTACTGAATCCTGTAGGGAAGAGTAAAGCACTATTCTTGGCGGGCACTGTTGTTGTAGCAAAAGCACTGCAACACCTGCCCTCCAACCCTCAAAACGGAGTGGTTTGTCCTTGCTGTCAGGGATCTCATAGGTCCTCTTTCCTCCACCACCACCCCACTCCCAACATACTGCCTGTCACAGTGATGAGATAGTTAATAAAAAGAATGAATATGAATGCATGAAATATACCCACTTGATTGATAGACATATAAACAGATAGACAATTAAGGCTGTAAATTAGTTAACCAGTTAGATTGATTCATTCATTATTTTATGAAGTAAAAATGTGGCTACATTTAATCAGACAAATGATCTTTAAAAATTGTAATAAAATGGCAAAGAACGGCTGGTTGGCTCAAACTTAGAAGAGGCATTTTCCCATCTCTCACATATCTCTTCCAATATTGGGACTTCTTTAGTTCTCCTGGGCATAATCTGAAATCAAATAAAGTGTATGTGTTTTCTTCAGAACTATTTTTATTCATATGCAAATTTATGAAAAATATTAATCACTGAATTAAAGTTTCTTTAATTGGATGACAATCCTAAAAACAATGGTGTTGAATTAATTTATATTCAATTTATCTCCAAATTAATTTACTTTAAAATTTATCTAGTTAGGTCCTTTTCAGTATGAGCATCCACTATAAACCGAATGGCTCATTATAAAATGATGAGCTTTAGCAATACTTTAGTGTCCTGTGCCTCCCAACTACAACCATTAGAAGAAAACCCTATACTCCCGCTTGCAACATCAGTGACTTTACTGGCAGATGCCGAGGGTATGGCTATACTGGTGGGTTTGATTTCATGCACATTCCTTGATCCTGTGACTATCAGTGGTCTGCCAACTATCACTGACATCTGGTTTCCATACTCACTGAAATTTCAAAAGCAAAAGGTATTGCTGGTTTCACGAAAAAATGTGCTGTGATCCACTTCATTGTGATGCCACACAGTGAATATCTTGGCCCCCTTCAAAGAGCACCAGTTTAACTCAGAACTAAAACAGACAAGCAGAATCCCCCGCATGATATATCTGTTGCCTTGCCTGTTCTGTTTCAGATTCCAGGTAGGAGTTCCAATATATCAATCCTCCCCTGCCCCTCACATCAAAATACTCCGGATACATCCAAAACTAGCATATCAGGATAGTGGTCAGCCTAGAACCTTCTCTTTGACATGCTAATATTAAATGTACAGGCCAGGAGTATTTTTGTGTGGGGAAATGCAGATATTTGAATACCCACATGCAGTCTGAAATGCTATCATCTGAAAAAAAATCCCTCACATGTGAATTCAGCCCGTGTTTCAGGTTTAGGGTTGTCACACACAAACCCAGGCCCTGATCCTAAGGATGAAGACTGAACTGGACAGGGGGAGTGTGTCCCTGTTGGTTCTACTGGACCTCTCAGCAGCTTTCAATACTGTTGACCATGGTATCCTTCTGGGCCGCCTTGCTGGGATGGGACTTGGGGGCACTGTTTTACAGTGGCTCCGTTCCTTTCTGGAGGGGCGAACCGAGAAGGTGGTGCTGGGGGGATTCCTGTTCGACTCCGCAGCTGTTGGTCTGTGGGGTCCCTCAGGGTTCAGTTTTGTCCCCCATGCTATTTAACATCTACATGAAACCGCTGGGAGAGGTTGTCCGGGGGTTTGGGGTTCGGTGCCATCAGTATGAGGAAGACACCCAACTCTATTGCTCCTTTCCACCTAATACCAAGGAGGCTGTCTTGGCCCTAAACTGGTGCCTGGCATCAGTGATGGATTGTATGAGGGTGAACAAATTGAAGCTTAATCCAGACAAGACAGAAGTACTCTTGGTCAGTCGAAAGGCAGATCAGGGAATAGGGTGTCAGCCTGTGCTGGACGGGGTTACACTCCCCCTGAAGACATAGGTTCCCAGTCTGGGTGTGCTCCTGGACTCGGCTTTAAATTTGGAGGCTCAGGTGTCTGCGGTGTCCAGGAGTGCTTTCGCACAGCTAAGACTAGTGCGCCAACTGCACCCATTCCTGGAGATGCCTGATCTGGCTACGGTGATACACGCCGTAGTTACATCCCGTTTAGATTACTGTAACGCACTCTATGTGGAGCTATCTTTCAAGACTGTTCAGAAACTTCAATTGGTACAGCAAGTTGCAGCCAGAATGCTTACTGGGGCTGGCTACAGGGAGCATACAACCCCCCTGTTACAACAGCTCCACTGGCTGCCAGTTTGTTTCCAGGCACAATTCAAAGTGTTGGTTGTGAGCTATAAAGCCCTATATGGGCCAGGGCCAGGCTATCTTGTAGACCGTATCTCCCTATATGAGCCTGCCTGGGCCCTGAGATCTTCAGGAGAGGCCTTTCTCTCAGTCCCAACGCCCTCACAAGCATGATTGGTGGGGATGCGAGAGAGGGCCTTTTCGGTGGCTGCCCCTAGGCTTTGGAATTCCCTTCTTAAGGAGGCAAGGATGGCCTCCTCTTTATTGTCCTTCCGTGGGCAGGCAAATACTTTTTTATTTCAACAGGCTTTTAGAATAAAAGGTGGTTAGGACAGTTCGTTGACAGGTTGCTGCATTGTCTATTGCTTAATTGCACTATTTTTAATGTGTTTTTATTTATTTTAAGTAAATTAAACATACATGTAAATGGCCAATTGCCAAGAAAATCCAACACAGTCACATTTGACTTCAAAAGAGGAAACTTCACAAAAATGAGGGGATTGGTAAAAAGAAAGCTGAAAAACAAAGTCCAGAGGGTCACATCACTCGAAAATGCTTGGAAGTGGTTTAAAAACACTCTATTAGAAGCTCAACTGGAGTGCATACCGCAGATCAGAAAAGGTACCGCCAGGGCCAAGAAGATGCCAGCATGGTTAACGAGCAAAGTCAAGGAAGCTCTTAGAGGCAAAAAGTCTTCCTTCAGAAAATGGAAGTCTTGTCCGAATGAAGAAAATAAAAAAGAACACAAACTCTGGCAAAAAAAATGCAAGAAGACAATAAGGGATGCTAAAAAAGAATTTGAGGAGCACATTGCTAAGAACATAAAAACCAACAACAAAAAATGCTATAAATACATTCAAAGCAGGAGACCATCTAGGGAGGCGATTGGACCCTTGGATGATAAGGGAGTCAAAGGTGTACTAAAGAACGATAAGGAGATTGCAGAGAAGCTAAATGAATTCTTTGCATCTGTCTTCACAGTGGAAGATATAGGGCAGATCCCTGAACCTGAACTAACATTTGCAGGAAGGGATTCTGAGGAACTGAGACAAATAGTGGTAACGAGAGAGGAAGTTCTAGGCTTAATGGACAATATAAAAACTGACAAATCACCGGGCCCGGATGGCATCCACCCAAGAGTTCTCAAAGAACTCAGATGTGAAATTGCTGATCTGCTAACTAAAATATGTAACTTGTCCCTTGGGTCCTCCTCCGTGCCTGAGGACTGGAAAGTGGCAAATGTAACGCCAATCTTCAAAAAGGGATCCAGAGGGGATCCCGGAAATTACAGACCAGTTAGCTTAACTTCTGTCCCTGGAAAACTGGTAGAAAGTATTATTAAAGCTAGATTAACTAAGCACATAGAAGAACAAGCCTTGCTGAAGCAGAGCCAGCATGGCTTCTGCAAGGGAAAGTCCTGTCTCAGTAACCTATTAGAATTCTTTGAGAGTGTCAACAAGCATATAGATAGAGGTGATCCAGTGGACATAGTGTACTTAGACTTTCAAAAAGCTTTTGACAAGGTACCTCACCAAGGACTTCTGAGAAAGCTTTGCAGTCATGGAATAAGAGGAGAGGTCCTCTTGTGGATAAGGAATTGGTTGAGAAGCAGAAAGCGGAGAGTAGGAATAAACGGACAGTTCTCCCAATGGAGGGCTGTAGAAAGTGGAGTCCCTCAAGGATCGGTATTGGGACCTGTACTTTTCAACTTGTTCATTAATGACCTAGAATTAGGAGTGAGCAGTGAAGTGGCCAAGTTTGCTGACGACACTAAATTGTTCAGGGTTGTTAAAACAAAAAGGGATTGCGAAGAGCTCCAAAAAGACCTCTCCAAACTGAGTGAATGGGCGGAAAAATGGCAAATGCAATTCAATATAAACAAGTGTAAAATTATGCATATTGGAGCAAAAAAATCTGAATTTCACATATACGCTCATGGGGTCTGAACTGGCGGTGACCGACCAGGAGAGAGACCTTGGGGTTGTAGTGGACAGCACAATGAAAATGTTGACCCAGTGTGCAGTAGCTGTGAAAAAGGCAAATTCCATGCTAGCGATAATTAGGAAAGGTATTGAAAATAAAACAGCCGATATCATAATGCCGTTGTATAAATCTATGGTGCGGCCGCATTTGGAATACTGTGTACAGTTCTGGTCGCCTCATCTCAAAAAGGATATTCTAGAGTTGGAAAAGGTTCAGAAGAGGGCAACCAGAATGATCAAGGGGATGGAGCGACTCCCTTACGAGGAAAGGTTGCAGCATTTGGGGCTTTTTAGTTTAGAGAAAAGGCGGGTCAGAGGAGACATGATAGAAGTGTATAAAATTATGCATGGCATTGAGAAAGTGGATAGAGAAAAGTTCTTCTCCCTCTCTCATAATACTAGAACTCGTGGACATTCAAAGAAGCTGAATGTTGGAAGATTCAGGACAGACAAAAGGAAGTACTTCTTTACTCAGCGCATAGTTAAACTATGGAATTTGCTCCCACAAGATGCAGTAATGGCCACCAGCTTGGACGGCTTTAAAAGAAGATTAGACAAATTCATGGAGGACAGGGCTATCAATGGCTACTAGCCGTGATGGCTGTGCTCTGCCACCCTAGTCAGAGGCAGCATGCTTCTGAAAACCAGTTGCCGGAAGCCTCAGGAGGGGAGAGTGTTCTTGCACTCGGGTCCTGCTTGCGGGCTTCCCCCAGGCACCTGGTTGGCCACTGTGAGAACAGGATACTGGACTAGATGGGCCACTGGCCTGATCCAGCAGGCTCTTCTTATGTTCTTATGTTCTTATGATGTTAAATGTTTTAATCGTGCTAATGGTTTAATCTTATTTTAATGTAGAATTTTGAATGTTTTAATCATATGTATTTATGTTTGTTGTAAGCCGCCCTGAGTTCCACTTGGAAAAAGGGCGGGGTATAAATAAAGATAATAAATAAATAAATAAATAAATAAATAAAAATAGACGCTCACACACACACACAGTGCTTAGTATGAATCTGGCTTCCTCCTGGCACTGCAATTGTACATACCAACAAAGTGAATGTCTTGCACCTCCTTCCCAACAGACTTTTGACCTTTTCATTTTTTAAAGTGCTACCTCTACTTTCACCCTTTAAAAAAAGACAGAACTTTTTTTAAAGTGTGAAGCCAGTCTGAGGACGGGGTTGTCAGGGCTGGAGACTTGGCACAAGCCAGTCTGCACAAATTGCAACTTGTTTCTGCTGCAAACCTGCAGAACACCCCCCTTCTTGGACTTTGGAGAGGAAACTGCAGATCCTGCCATTTGATTAGGCAGAGTGAGACAGCAGTCTCAGATGGCAGATACTGAGGGGCAGTGGTGCAGTCTTTCAGGGGTTCAGGGGGTCAGACCCCTTATGTTTTGGGGAGCAGGGTCCCAGCAGGGTCCCTATGTCTCCAGCATCCTATCAACCAACCAGCATGAAAGGGGAGTGTGTTAGCCACTGAGAAGAGTCTTCTAACATGCTTCCTTGTCCTCTCCTGCTGATTGGAGCCAATCAGAGTGAAAGGGGGTGAGTCGGCCACTGAGAAGATTCTTTTCAGTAGCTAACACTCTGCTTTGTGCTTATTGGCTCCTAGGGATATCTGTCGTGGGAGAAGGCATTAACAAGGATCTCATTCTTTAAAAAAGAGGGAGGAACATGGCTGTGACTATCATGAAGGGACTCTGCAGTTCTGAAATTGCCACTATACTACTGCTGAGGCCGGGCATGGAGTTGGCAGAGCTGCATGTGCCTGGCGATCTGCCCTCCACTCCCTAACCTAACCTAACCTAACCAGGTGCAGCTGAGGAAAATTCAAGTGCAAGTCCACTTGATTTCTGTATGTGGAATGGGGAAGGGAAGGCGCCATTTTGTTATTTGCTTCAGGAAACAAAAGTTCCTGAAACATACTTTTGAAGAGTAAGGGTGCTTCCAAATTGGCTATCCTACTCTAACTAACGTAATGCTTACCTTCTTCCTAAAACAGTCTGACACACAGCAGTTCAGCAGGAGGTGAAGCTTTGACCACTTTTTATCTCCATGACAAGAAAAGCTGCCTCTGCTTAATTTCTGCATATCAAGTTGATATTAAAGCACAGGAGAAGGGGTGGGTAGTGAGGGGAAGGGAGAAGGTAACCTTATGGCTTTACAGTTTTTCTCACCTATAGTAGTCTTGTTCTGTTACTTCTGGATTCAGGAGGCAGGTATATGAAGAATCTAACTTCCTTGGAAGGCTTTTCTGACAGGCAGGTAGCGAACAGGCACATGAGATCTCAGAAGGTAACTAATATGTCTAGCAACAGCATGGCTGGTAGGGAAGGGACATGGAAGATGGCAGGGAGAAATTTAGGCCCCATCTACACTGCACTGTACATTTAAAGCAATATTAGACCACTTTAAACAATCATGGCTCCCCCCCCAATATTCTGGGAACTGCAGTTTGTTAAGGGTGCTGTGAGTTGTTAGGAGACACCTATTCCCCTCACAGAGCCACAGTTCCCAGAATTCCCTGGAAAGAGAGATTGACCCTTAACTCTTCTGAGAATTGTAGGTCTGTGAGGAAAATAACTCTTAGCACTCTTAACAAATTACAGTTCCCAGGATTCAGTTTGTTTAAAGTGCTGTGATATTCCTTTAAAAATATAGCGCAGATGCAGCCTTAGAGAGGGGCTGGAAGTGAGCTGATACAATATCTCTTAAAGTTACAAGCACATCAGCATTGTAGACAAGAATTCTCATATTTGTATGCAAATCACAGTCCTCTACATGAGATCTCTTGCACTCTTGTATGAAAATATGCAAGAATTCAGGCTTGATCATGCAGCACTAAGTTTGGTGTCCTTTTTGAGAGATGTTGAGCGGAGAAGTGCAAGGCAATTGTTTTAATATTTATTTATTAAGTTGTATTATGTATACATTTGTATTATGGCTTTATTGTATATTTTTATAATATTTGCTATTGTTTTATCTTCTGTACACCGCTTAGAGATTTTTATATATATTAAGCAGTATAGAAATGACAATAATAATAATAATAATAATAATAATAATAATAATAATAATAATAATAATAATAATATTTTTAGGAGGACAGGACATTATCAGATCCTAGCATGGCTAGTGAGTCTCAAATAAAAGCATAAGGAAGAAGGCTAGCCCCACTGTGAGGTAGGGTGGGGCACTCCTACCTCAGGTAGCAATTGTATGTATGAAATTGTATTAAAGGTTAGGGTTGTTAATTCTTTCATTTGTTACTATATTTTTACTGCTGCAGGTGGCACTATTTGGATTCGCCAACTCGTGTTAAAATGTGCAGGGCCACCTACGAGTATGGTGGATGGTTGAAAAAGCAATAGGATTTGTTGTTGTTTTCTGCCTTAGGCTGTGAGCACACTACTTGCCTACAGGAAAGTGTTTCCATTGGCTGCCCCTAGAGGGGCAACAGGTTGATCTGCCAATCAGTTGCAAAATTTGTTTGAAGCTAATTAAACACACACACACACACACACACACACACACACACTAGCTGATCTCACCAGGTTTTACAGTAAAAAAGAGTGGGGTTTGACTAGTGTTGTATGCCCGCATTTTCAGAAAAGAGAGGTGTATTTATTTATTTATTTATTATTGTACTTGTATACCGCCCCATAGCCGAAGCTCTCTGAGCCGCAAGTGACAGAGATGGTTCTAGGAGAACCCCCAAGCTATGAATGATTTCTCTGATGAGGTGCACCTGGTGCCAGCACTGTTATCTTTTTGGCGCCAGGTCAAGACTTTCCTCTTCTCCCAGGCATTTTAGCATGTGTTTTAAATTGTTTTTATATTGTTTTAAACTTTAAAATTGTGTTTTAAATTGTTTTTAAAATATGTGTTTTAAATTGTATATTTGTTTTAATGTTTTTGATTGCTTTAAACCGCCCAGAGAGCTTTGGCTATGGGGCGGTATACAAGTGCAATAAATAAATAAAATAAATTCCATAATTTGGGGGACACCACTGAGAAGGCCCTCACCCTTGTTGCCACCCTCCGAGCTTCCCTTGGAGTAGGCACCCGGAGGAGGGCCTTTGATCTTGAACGTAGTGTATGGGTGGGCTTGTATCGGGAGAGCCGTTCCATCAGGTATTGTGGTCCCAAGCCGTGTAAGGCTTTATAGGTCAAAACCAGCACCTTGAATCGAGCTCAGAAACATACAGGCAGCCAATGCAAGTGGGCCAGAATTGGTTTTATATGTTCGGACCGTCTGGTCCCTGTTACCAATCTGGCCACTGCATTTTGCACAAGCTGCAGTTTCCAAACCGTCTTCAAAGGCAGCCCCACGTAGAGTGCATTGCAGTAATCTAATTTGGAGGTTACCAGAGCATGGACAACTGAAGCCAGGTTATCCCTGTCCAGATAGGGAAGTAGTTGGGCCACCAACTGAAGTCGGTAGAAGGCACTCCATGCCACCGAGGCTACCTGAGCCTCAAGTGACAGAGATGATTCTAGGAGAACCCCCAAGCTACGAACCTGCTCCTTCAGGGGGAGTGCAACCCCATCCAGGACAGGTTGAACATCCACCATCCGGTCAGAAGAACCACCCACTAGCAGCATCTTAGTCTTGTCTGGATTGAGCCTCAGTTTATTAGCCCTCATCCAGTCCATTGTCGCAGCCAGGCACCGGTTCAGCACATTGACAGCCTCACCTGAAGAAGATGAAAAGGAGAAATAGAGCTGCTTGTCATCAGCATACTGATGGCAACGCACTCCAAAGCTCCAGATGACCGCACCCAACGGTTTCATGTAGATGTTGAACAGCATGGGGGACAGAACTGACCCCTGTGGAACCCCATACTGGAGAGTCCAGGGTGCCGAGTAATGTTCCCCAAGCACCACCTTCTGGAGGTGACCCGCCAAGTAGGAGTGGAACCACCGCAATGCAGTACCTCCCACTCCCAACTCAGCTAGTCTCCCCAGAAGGATACCATGGTCGATGGTATCGAAAGCCGCTGAGAAATCAAGGAGAATCAACGGAGTCACACTCCTCCTGTCTCTCTCCCGACAAAGGTCATCATACAGGGTGACCAAGGCTGTTTCCGTGCCAAAACCAGGCCTGAAACCCAACTGAAATGGATCCAGATAATTGGTCTCATCCAAGAGTGTCTGGAGCTGGCCTGCAACCACTCGTTCCAGGACCTTGCCCAGGAATGGAACATTTGCTACCGGCCTATAGTTATTAAGATTTTCTGGGTCCAGAGAGGGTCTCTTCAGGAGTGGTCTCACTGCTGCCTCTTTCAGGCAGCCAGGGACCACCCCCTCTCGCAGAGAGGCATTAATCACTACCCTGGCCCAGCCGGCTGTTCCATCCCTGCTAGCTTTTATTAGCCAAGAAGGGCAAGGATCCAGCACAGAAGTGGTTGCACGAACCTGTCCAAGCACCTTGTCAACGTCCTCAAGCTGCACCAACTGAAACTCATCCAAGAAATCGGGACAAGGCTGTGCTCTGGATACCTCGCTTGATTCACCTGCTATAACACTGGAGTCTAAGTCCTGGTGGATGCTAAAGATTTTATCCTGGAAGTGCCTAGCAAATTCATTACAGCAGGCCTCAGATGGTTCTACCATGTCCCTGGGGCCAGAGTATAATAGCCCCCGGACAATTCTGAAGAGCTCCGCTGGGCGGCAGATTGATGATTTGATAGTGGCAGCAAAATATTGTTTTTTTGCTGCCCTCACTGCCCCTAAATACAGCTTACCAAATAGGCACTTACCAGAGTATAACTGCATCCACTAGGAGTTCGCCTCCATCTGCACTCAAGCCATCTCCTATATTGTCTCATCACTCTCAGCTCTGGGGTATACCATGGAGCCGTATGAGCTCTACACAGGAGAGGGCGCTCAGGAGCAATCATGTCAACTGCCCAGCTCATTTCTGTATTTCACAGTTCAACCAGGGTTTCGACAGGAGCACCAGCCCTATCAGTCAAAAAACTCCCCAGAGCCATTTGGAAACCATCCGGATCCATTAGTCTCTGGGGGCGGACCAGCTTAGTAGGTCCCCCACCCTTGCAGAGGGGAAAAGCCGCTGTAAGTCTAAACTTTAGCAAGCAGTGATCTGTCCATGACAGAGGGACTGATGTAAGGCCCCCCACATTCAGATTACCAACTCCATGTCCATATGCAAAAACCAAATCTAGAGTATGCCCTGCTACATGTGTTGGGCCAATGGCATGTTGGGACAGTCCCATGGTTGTCATGGAGACCATGAAATCCTGAGCCGCCCCGGATAAGGTGGCCTCAGCATGGATGTTGACATCCCCCAGTACATCCCTCAACAGTACACCCGAGACCACCTCTGTCAGCTCAGCTAGGGAGTCTGTTGGGCAGTGGGGTGTGCGGTACACCAACAGAATCCCCAGTCTGTCTAGCTGACCCAACATAAGGTGCGAACGCTCCAGACCAGTAGTCACATGAACAGGGTGCTTGCAGAGGAAGATGGAGCTCCTATAGACCACAGCAACCCCCCCTCCCTGACCCTCAGGTCTACCCTGATGCTGGACCAGGTACCCTGGTGGACATAGCTGGGAGAAACTAACTCCCCCCTGCTCACCCACCCAGGTCTCGGTTATACATGCTAGATCCGCTGCCGCATCCACAATTAAATCGTGAATGAGGGAGATCTTATTATGCACCGATCTGGCATTTAGCAGCAGCATCCAGAGGCCTGAGAGCTGGCTGATAGGGCAACCAACAAACCTGCGGGTGTGGGGAGGACCGGAACAAGGCACAGCCATTAACTGCCTGGGCCACGTTCCCCTTACCTGGCAAGTCCTTCTCACAACGCCATATATCCCTCGACCCGTCACTACACTAATTGGGGCCCCCTCAAATCTCTCCAGTTGGCTCTGAGTCCTCTCTCCCAGGCACATAACTGAAGACCCAGAAAAAGGCAGACAAAGCAGGAGCCACTTCAGCCAGCCAGCTTATGTAACCCCTCCAGAGAAGGGACAGTTGGAAAAAAATCAGCCACAGCTGGCTGAGTACCTGGGGCCTGGTCCTGCAAGGCGTGACCCCCGCAGAGCAGAAGTCCAACCAGGAAAGGGTGGTGATGGTGGCAGCTGAGCAGCAGCAGCAGGCAGACAGGCAGGCAGGCAGGCAGGCAGCAGCAAAGGGCTCTCTTTCCCTGGATGGCGGTGTTCCCCTTCCTCCTGCAGGCACTGGGTGTAGACGCACTGGAACAGACAAAACCGCAAGCGTGTCTCGAGAATGGTGAACTGGGAGTTGCTTTTCTCTGGCAGTGCTGCTGGGAGCCTGGGACAGTGGACTGAGAAAAAGCTGAGGTTGTTAAAAAAGAAAGCCAAAAGAAACCTTGCACTGCACCCCTTTAAACAGCAGTGGGTGGTGGTGTGCCAGCACTTACCTGACCTCCTGGTAGGTGAGCAACTGCTGCTTACCGTGAGGCACAAGGTGGCAGGGAGGTCACTGTTGTGCAAGTACACTGGCAGGACTACCATATGGGCTCCACCAGTATGGCTGCACAGTGCCAACTTCCCTTCCTCCTTGCCTTTCCCACTGTCCCTCCTGGTAAGCAGCAGTGACTGCTGTCAAGAGGTCAGAAAACACCACTGCCCTACCATGGGATCCGCTACTGCCTTCACTGGAGACTTGGTGGGAGGGAGAGGGACAGTGTAAATGCCTTGGGTCATTGCTGCTTGAGGGGGCAAAAGGGATGCTGTGTTCTCTTAATGATGAGTTTGAGTTCTGAGAAGTTTGTAGCACCCAGTATTTGAAGAAGGAGGTGGGATGAGGGAGAAGAAAAGGAGAGGAAGAATATTGCTGAGAATGTGGCTGGAGGTTACCAATAAAGCTTTCTTTGAGATTATTACAATGTCTTTCTTATGGATGAAGGGATAAATTAGACACAAAAAGGGAAATGGCTGAGAAAAGTGGCAGCTGTTTTTTCCCTGGGCACTTGCTTGAAGGGAAGAAATTTATGGTGCTATTGTGAGATAAAAAGAAGGGGTACAGGAAAAGGCTAAAGCTGGAGTCTCTCCCCCCCCACACACACAAACACACGTATTCTGAACAAAAACAAAAAGTCTGAATTTTGAGGCTCTCGAATGAGATCTAAAATTGATAATTTGACAATAATGAGCCAAATATAAGGCCTGCCTTTTTCTAGAAATCATTTTCCTCTTGTCATGTCACTCATATCAGAGTTTTGAGCCACCTGCTTATTTTGTGCAATGCAAGAGACTCACCTTGAAACAAACAAAGGGGTTTGGAGAAGGACAAAATTCTCAGCATGGTTCTGCTAGAAAGAAGATAAGGGGAGCTGGTCTGAACTCTGAGTCCCTCAAGTCCAGCACTGTGGTTCTAGGAGTGGGCAAATGCTTCCAAGAAGCCCCAAAACAGGGCATGAAGGCAATAGCCTTCCCTCATTGTTTTGTCCCTTTGCAGCTGATATTCAGAGGTATACTCCTGTGGAACATGGAGGTTTAGTTTAACTATCATGGGTAATAGTAGGTATTAGATTTAATCTCCACAAACGTCTAATCCTTTTTAAAAGCCATCAAGGCTGATGATCATTACTGCATCTTGTGGAATTGAGTTCCATAGGTTATTTCAGTGTGATGTGAAAAAGAACTTTATTTTGTTTCTTCTGAACCTACTGCCCACCAATTCATTAGGTGACCCTGAGTTTTAGTATAATAGAGAATGTTAAGCTTTTGCACACAAAGTTAAATCTGGGATCATGTAACAAAGAGTGCCGTGATACCGTTATATACTGTACTACATAGCCAAACAGATTTGGCTATGTGATGACATAACTAAGTGAAATGAAGCGAATTAAGAGGGTAATGCGATGCTGGAAGCAATGCAACCTCACTCTGAATTGACTCCATTTAACCTCAGTGACATTGTCACATAATCAGATCAGACTGATTCTGAAGCACAGTGATTTTAAATGGTGACCACTTTCAGTCCTTTTTTCCCCAGCCCCCACATCACAAAATTATTGGGGTGCTTTTCATTGCAGGTGAAAATGAAATGTGGGGGAGGCATGATTGTCCCTTCTCCTAATGGTACCCCTGTTTCGAGCTGGATTATACCCATACATTTTTATTTTTTATGTCTGTCTTTTGAAAAATTGGCTCCTTTATATTTTTTTTATCCCAGTTCAAAACATAAAAAGGGCATGGGGTGGGGAGAATGAAGGAAAGAAAAGCAAGATGAAAAGAGGGGCTGAAAGGAAAGCCAGTTGCATGGAGAAGCGTAAATCCTCCCTGTGCAAAGGAATTTTGCTGCTTCTCCTTGATATCCTACCCAACCCAGCCCAAGTCAATCAACTGGCGTATGATGTGTTTTGCAGATGGATCTGCAGTGGTGCATAGCTGACACACAGATGTTTCAACTTGTATTGCTTAGCTGTCCAGCAATCAGACAAAATTTTGAAGCTGATCATTTGCAGATGTATCTTGAAGAAAGCAAGCAGCCTGTCCACCTTGACTAAATTAATTCCTCTTTTGGTAAGTCTCAGCAATGCTATTGCCTGAGAAGTGTGATGGTCCTATGCGCAGAATTTAGCTGCTGCCTGCAATGAAGCTGGGGTTTTTATCATGAGTGAAAATTGATTAAGGAGTTGTAGAAGAAGGAATGGAGTAGTGGCTTGTGTGTATGTGGAGAGGGAAAGCTTTTTTTTAAGGTTCCATCTTCCAGTGTTGTCTGGGTTCAAAGAGGGATAGAAAATCTAAAACACAGATTCAAAAATGGCTGTAATTCTGAGAACCGAAAATATATACCAAGAATGGTGCCTATGAGGCCATTGAGTCCAACCCCT
Source organism: Rhineura floridana (assembly GCF_030035675.1). Taxonomy (NCBI): domain Eukaryota; kingdom Metazoa; phylum Chordata; class Lepidosauria; order Squamata; family Rhineuridae; genus Rhineura; species Rhineura floridana. The sequence goes on from NC_084480.1 coordinate 140,071,873, forward strand.
TCCTCAGTGCAGGTGTTCTCAGACTCTCCATTGTGGTTTGTCCTTCCATCTTGACTACCTGTCTCCTTCCAGACTCACAGCCCTGACTAAAGCATAACAGCCTTCTGGGTACATAATAGATACAAGAAGGGACAAAGGAACAGCCTCCTATGGTAGCCAGGTCTCTGGTTTTCACCTGGAAACTCCAGATACTTGGGGTCCTCTCAGGGTCTCTGGGTGAGTGACCTTAATTTCCAGACTCCCGGCTTTCATTTTAAAAAGAATTAAGTTTCCAGATGGCCTGGTTCATGAGATATAGACCAAAACATATACAGCTCGGGATCAGGATACCTGAAAGACCGTCTTACCCCTTATATGCCCAGTCAATCACTGCGCTCTGCAGGTGAGGACCTCCTGCAGATACCATCTTATCAGGAGGTTCGTTCAGCACAACATAGGAAATGGACCTTTAGTGTGGCAGCACCTACCCTGTGGAATTCCCTCCCCTTAAATATTAGGCAGACACCATCTCTGCTATCTTTTCGGTGCCTTTTGAAGACTTTCCTCTTTCAACAAGCCTTTTAGGTTGAGACCTATTCCGTCTGAGTCTGTGTTAGAATTGCTTAATATGTTTTTTAATAATGTTTTTAACCCTTTTTTAAAAAATGTTTTTAATGCTGTTTTGTTTTAATGTATTTTAAGATCTGTTTTTATGATGTTTTAAAGTGTTTTTAGTGCTTTGTTTGCCACCCTGGGCTCCTGCTGGGAGGAAAGGTGGGATACAAATTAAATAATAAATAAATAGATAAATAAACATCAGCCGCCTCCTGCAACTTCTGTTAAATGAGCTTGTAGCTGGCTGCTCTAACTCCACCCTTTCAGGGTTGTAGCCAATAAATGAAGTGATTGACAAGGAACCTCCAGGCAGTAGCTAGACCGCATTGCAAGGCCAGAAACCTGTTGTTTCTTTTCCCTGCTTATCTAAAAATCTCATACATTGAGTAAGTACATTACAGATTTCAGCAGAGATAAATGTTTTTTATCTCTTGTGTGCAGGAGTCAAAAAAGTTTAAATTTTCCTGGGCTGTTGAAGAGGACAATGTTTTGAAAACCTTCCCAATATGAAGCTTTAATCCAATCCTCACTTTTCTAGGAGTTTAAAAAAGTTTAAATTTTCCTGGGCTGTTGAAGAGGACAATGTTTTGAAAACCTTCCCAATATGAAGCTTTAATCCAATACTCACTTTTCTAGGAGTTAAGTTAACCCCACATACCCAGATTAAACCCCACTGAATACAGTAGGACTTACTTTTGAGTAGACATGGTTAGGATTTGTTCTGTAAATCAATGGGACTTTTGAGTGAACATAGCAAAAGACTGTACTTGTGTTGTAAATCTTTGTCTCTCCCTCCAATTCTATTTTTAAAGCAATTAGGCAGAGCTTACATAGGTATCACTGCTTTTATTATGTAGGAAATTAATACTGATTTTTTTTAAAAAAGTGTTCTGTAATGACCAATTGGTTTTGACAATAAACTATTATATGGGGTCGATGTATTTTTACATCTCCAGTGTGTGTGAGTGTATGGAGTCTTCCCAACAATCTTGTGAGGTAGGGTGGTGATTGGAAACCAAGGCAGCTCACAACAAGAATTATATCCCTTTAAAATCCAATAACCATAAAAAGAAGTATAAATAGTTGCAAAATAGCTTAAAGTGGCATGATTCTGAATTTTGGGTTGGGTGAGTGAAGTTCCTTATCACTTGAGATTGCAGTCCTGCGTACTCTTCCCTGTTTGAGTAAGCCGCATAGAATACATTGGGACTTGCTTCTGAGTAAACATGCACATAGGATTGCACTATAAACATCTTTGACAGTCATGCTTATATAAATATTTCTTTATACTATGTCCTGATAAGTATCTGATTTCACATTATAGTTGTACAGTATTACTTCCTCTACATTATCAGTATGCCTTTCTTCCTTCGGTGGTCATGGTTTCCCTCTGTTGTTTTCATCTTGAGGGGCAGGTTAGGCTGAGAGATGGTGAGTAACCCATGGTCACCAAGTAAACTTGTAACTCACTTCCATTTTAAAAAATTAATTAAAATGATTTACATGCAGGCAATGTTTATTAAGTAGATCCACACAATACATTTAAAGCACATCCAACTCGCATTTAAAGTGCATGGCTTCCCCTAAAGAATCCTGGGAGATGTAGTTTCCTCCTCAAAGTTATAGTTCCCATCACCCTTAACAAATGACAGTTCCTATGATTCTGTGGTGATTCATGTGCTTCAAATGTATGTTGAATGTGCTTTAAATGCATGGTGTGGATTATTTTAATAAAATTATTTTTATTTTTTTAAACAGGGAAAGGGCTGTATAGGGCATATGCTGTGCATGCAAAGGTCCAAAATTCTGGAAAAGACTATTGCCTGGAATCCTGGAGAGCCAATGTTAGTCCATGTCATCAGTACTGAAACAGATGGTACCAAATGGCCTGAGTCCGTATGAGGCGGATTCCTTTGTTCCTAAAAGTGGAAAGAGATCCAATGGCCACAGTGACTCCAGAATTTATTTATGTATTTTTTTACAACATTCACATACCACTTGATTGTAAAAAATCTCAAAGAGGTTTACAGAAGGAATTAAAACAATAAAATTATTGGCAAAAACAGTTAAAGGCAGGTATTTAAAAACATTCAAAATAATAAAACCAACAATGAGTTAAAAACAGATAAAAAACATAATTGGTTCTACATGGCTTGGTAGGCTTGCCTAAACAAAAACGTTTTTAGCAGGTGCTGAAAAGAGTACAATGGAGGTGTCTGCCTAATGTCAATAGGCAGGGAGTTCAAAGCGTAGGTGCTGCCCAGAGTTCAGTGGGAAAAGGGACTGATTGTTAAACCACTCTGAGAATTGTAGCTCTCTGAGGAGAATAGGGGTCTCCTAACAACTCTCAGCACCCTAAACAGACTACACTTTCCAGGATTCTTTAGGGGAAGCCATGGCTGCTTAAAGTGGAATAATAGTGAAATAAATGTACAAGCCATAAAACAAATCTTTCCACTCCCCTAATTATTTCAAATGCTGAAAGATGGCATGAGTAAAACAATTGATCATACGGTAAATTGTTTCTGGACTGTAGCACTTCAGACTTCCTTGTATATAAAAACTCCCTGCACAGCAAAAATAGTATGTTGGGAAAGATAGTTCTAGCCTTGCCATTTCCCTGACATGCTCTCTGTGTGTATGTTTTTACATGGATTTATCCCCACATGGGGAAGCATTCAAGCATGCAACTCCCTCTGAAGTCTGAAATGGTACAGTGCAGTCTAAGGGCAACTTCACCAGATGATCTGCTGTTTGCGCAGAACAGGTTTTTTTAAGCCTATCCCTAGATGGCTCTGAGCATTTGTGGAGAGAATATCCTTTCTGTTTACTGTTCTCCTTTGGCAAAAGAGAAAAGTTCCATTCCTCTCCTCAAGAGGACCATTTCAAGGGTTGTTTTCTAAAGAAAGCTCAGTGTTTTAAATTCTCCCTAGAGCCATGTGCATGCACTGCCTTCATATTAATGGAGCATGGCAATCTCTTCCCTTTCCTTTTAGCTAATGAAAGGTGAAGGTGCATAAATTGGAGGTTAGAAGGTTATAAGCTCAGAGAGCATACAATATGACATATGCCTCACATTTCTTTGAACATAGCAAAACACAAATTGCAGGCAGGCCTTCAGGGATGTTCTGTTCCTGTCTTGATAAGTCTCCACCCACCACCTCCATTATCAATTCAAATTATTTCATTCACTTTAAGGGCTAGTTTACAGTTACAACTGCATATACATAATTTGATTTCTCATCACTTGATTATGCAACACTTAAGGGCTGATTCACACATCACAATAGCCCATAAAAGCACTTAAGATTTGATTAATCTATTGGAAAGTTGTCTAGCAAGCAAATCTCTTTTACCCTATTTGTCTTGTGCAGTGTATGGGTTATAAAGGGAACCGAGTCACTTAGAACTAGTTCATACATGCATATTCATCAGTTGATGATTGTTAATATCTTCACAGTGCAATTCACAAGGTGCCACCACCATTGCTGCAGTGCCAGTAATGATAAATTGCATTCCTTGATCCTATTTATAGATTTTTACACTACTTTTTCGGAGGGTTACAAGTGAGACAAAGGCAACTAACAGGCAAAACATAAAAATTCTGCAAGAGTGAAGCATTTCAGCATGTTGCATCTGTATCTTGGATATCACCTTTTTATGGGGGTAAACAGCACAACCATATTCTTGAAATGCATCCTGAGAAGTAAATATGTAAAATAACTAAATTAATTAAATAGACAGAAATTCTTTTGACAATAAAGCAAGAAGATTGTGGGGAAAACTAGGCTTGCCAGGTCAGAAGCATCTCAAACCCTGAGATTTCAGGGGTGAGCCCTAGTGATGTAATGGGGGCAGGTCTTAGTGATGTCACGGGGTCGGGCCATACTGATGTCACAGGGGTGGGCCCAAGTCATGTCATTAAGCATGATGCATTAAGTATCAACCACAGTTGCTTGGAGCATACAATTCAAACAAAAACATTTATCTGATTGGAAATTAAGATAGAAATCATAGCTGAAAGATAGAGCTTAGGTCAACATTTAATCTAGCCTACTTGATTCTGGCAAGAAGGGTTTAAGTGCCCTCAGGCCAGCCCAGTCACCAGAAGGCCATTGTAGGAAGGAAGAAGTCTAGTGTTGTGGAGATGTTAGATGGGAGCACTCAGGAGTAAAGATGGATGCCCCTGAAGGCTGCAATTCTAAACACACTTACTAAGGCCCATAGAACTCAATAGGACTTACTTCTGAGTAGATATAGTTTGGATTGTGCTGTTGGTAAAGCTTGACTAGGGATCCTCTGCAAAGATATCCATCCATATCTAAGCAGGGTTGGCAACTCCCTGCCTGGAATGCCCTGCCTGTACCTTTTAACATGGCTGCTCCAAACTTCTTTACAGATTTGATCCTTCACTTCAGAAAGAGGTTTGAGAAATGAGTAAGATTCTCTACCCTTTTCTGTCTACCTTGTGGGTTGCTATAAACTCACTTTGACAGCCAACCCAATTCCAGTGAATAATAATTGACAGAGAGAAAACACACATGGTTTGATCTACCTTCACAGGAAGCAGCCTGGGAACAACAACACTTCCCAGTCTGTGAATTCTCTTTTACCACTATTGGGCAAGAAACAAACCATCATGCAACCAACAAGGTGTATCATCAGTGGGTTTAAGGGGGTTGAGCTGAGTGCATGGAAACACTGCTGTTGCTTCTATGGATGAAAGGGAGTGAGGTTAAAAGTAAATGAAATGCAAATAGAAAAAGAAAAGCAAAATACATTGATGATTTCCTAAATGCAATACCATACCAACCAGTCCAGATTCCTATGAGTAGGGAAGAAACTCAGCACCCCACAACCAGTTAGGATTCCTAACCAAAAACTAAAAAGATCCTGGCAGTCAGTCAGCCAAGGTCACAGAAATCCCCATACAGCACAACCTGACCCAGGAGCTGCAGTTAGTGCAGAATACTGTGGCACGATCAGCACATAATATCTCTACACTGGTTGCTGATTTGCTACCAGGCCAAGTTCAAGGTGTGCTTTCCATGTTATGGGTGCCACATAAGTGCTACTTCTGCTCTTGTAAGAAATCAGTCCTTTATTGTGGCAGCACCTAAACGCTGAACTCCCTGCCTATTGACATTAGGCAGACACCTCCATTGTATTCTTTTCAGCACCTGCTAAAAACATTTTTATTTAGGATAGCCTACCCAGGCAGGTAGAAACTATTGTGTTTTTATCTGTTTTTAACTCATTGTTGGTTTTATTATTTTGAATGTTTTTAAATACCTGTCTTTAACTGTTTTTGCTAATCATTTTATTGTTTTAATTCCTTCTATAAACTGCTTTTGAGATTTTTTTACAATCAAGCGGTATATAAATGTTGTAAATAAAATACATAAATAAATTTTGTAGTCACTGTGGCCATTGGGTCTCTTTCTACTTTTAGGAACAAAGGAATCTACCTTATACTGACTCAGGCCATTTGATACCATCTAGCTCAGTACTGATGACATGGACTAGCATTGGCTCTCCAGGATTCCAGGCAATAGTCTTTTCCAGAAATTGACTTTTGGACCTTTGCATGCAAAGCATATGTCCTGCCACTGAGCTACAGCCCTTTCCCTGTTTAAAAAGTATATTTTAAAATTGTTCTTTTCAATTCACTAATGAATGCACAGCATACCTAGGGCACATCCACATCATTCATTTTAAGCACACTAAACACACATTTGAAGCACATGAATCCCACCACAGAATGATGGAAACTGTAGTTTGTTAAGGTTAGTGGGAACTGTAACTTTGAGGAGGGAACTACGCTCCCTTGGATACTTTAGGGGAAGTCATGTGCTTTAAATGTGAGTTGGATGCAGGGCCGGATTAAGCTGAGGAGGGCCCCTAGGCTGATTGGTGTTTGGGGGGCCCTTCTCCTCTTAGGCACCCATGCATGCCATCAACCAAGATGGTGGCAGAGGCTTCAGCCCCTTAGGGAAACCTTGGCCACCATCTTGATTGATGCCAAACCGCAAAAAACAGTGGAGAAAAAGGTAAGTGAAGCGGGCGGTTCAGAAGCTCTTGTCCTGTGATCCGCGGCTCCTGTCCTGCTTCCGCAGATTGCCGAAGGACAGCGGAGGGCCCTCTGTAGCTCCAGGGGCCCTCAGGCCAATGCCCCATGGGCCCCCAAGAACTCCAGACCCCTAGACTTCAGCCTACTAAGCCTAATGGATAATCCAGCCCTGGTTGGATGAGTTTTATATGTATTGTGTGGATCTACATAATAAACATTGCCTGCATGTAAATTGTTTTAATTATTTTTTTAAAATGGAAATGAGCTATAAAATTTACTTGGTGACCATGGGTTACTCACCATCTCTCATCCTAATCAGCCCCTCAGGATGAAAACAACAGAGGGAAACCATGACCACCGAAGGAAGAAGGGCACACTTAAAATGTAGAGGAAGTAATAATGTGCAACCATAGTATGAAATCAAATACTTATCAAGACATAGTATGAAGAAATATTTATATAAGCATGACTGTCAAAGATGTTTATTATTTACACAACCTGTAAAGATATTTATAGTGCAATCCTATGTGTGTGTTTACTCAGAAGCAAAACCCAATGTATTATATGGTGCTTACTCAAACAGGGAAGAGTATGCAGGACTGCAATCTCAAGTGATAAGGAACTTCACTCACCCAATCCAAAATTCAGAATCATGCCACTTTAAGCTATTGTGCAACTGTTTATACTTTTTATGGTTATTGGATTTTAAAGGGATTTATTTCTTGTTATGAGCTGCCTTGGTTTCCAATCAGTAATCCTACTTCACAGGCTTGTTGGGAAGACTCCATACACACACACTGGAGATGTAAAAATACATAAACCCCATATAATAGTTTATTGTCAAAACCAGTTGGTCATTGCAGAACATTTAAAAAAAATAAAATCAGTATTAGTTTCCAACATAATAAAAGTGGTGATACCTATTTAAGCCCTGCCTAATTGCTTTAAAATAGGATTGGAGGGGGAGAGAAAGATTTACAACACAAGTACAATCCTTTGCTATGTTCACTCAAAAGCCCCATTAATTTACAGCACAATCCTAACCATGTCTACTCAAAAGTAAGTCCTGTTGAATTCAATGGGGTTTACTCCGGGTATGTGGGATTAGCATTGGAGCTTTACTTCCAAAAAAGCAAGTATTAGATTAAAGCTTCATATTGGGAAGGTTTTCAAAACATTGCCCTCTTCAACAGCCCAGGAAAATTTAAACTTTTTTGACTCCTGCACACAAGAGGAAAAAAGACTTTTGGTTCTGCTGAAAGTGATATACTTACTCAATTTATGAGATTTTCAGTAAACAGGATAAAACAATAGTTTTCTACCTTTGCAATAGGATCTAGGACTAGGTACTGCCTGGAGGCCCAGAAATTCCTTGTCAATCACAACCCTGACTTCACTTATTGGCTACCAACCTGAAAGGGTGGGGTTAGAGCAGCCAGCTAAGAGATCATTTCACAGAAGCTGCGGGGGGCTGACGTTTTGGTGTATATCTCATGAACCAGACCTGGAGAGGACCCAAAAAATCCAGTGTCTCTGGGCAAAAACCAGACACTTGGCAACCTGTAATGAGGGATCAAATATTGGGAATTTTTGATTCACCTCAGTGAACCAGAGTTTGGAAAACCTGCAACAGCAAAGATTCCTGGGAGACAGCCCCTCTGTGACGTCTGAGTACATATCTTGAAAGCCTGAAGGTATAGACTTCCTGACTCCTATGGAAATTCCTATGAGAATGTCACCCAGTAAGAACAGGTGCTCCTTTCAAACAAGGAAATGTTTATGATAATCTAAGCCTAGGAGGAAACAGGATAGTTCCTTTCAAACTGGGAAATGGTCGCATAATGGTTATGATAATCTAGGCCTTTAGGAGGAGACAGGATAGCTCCTTTCAAACTGGGAAATGGTCACATAATGTTTATGATAATCTTAACCTTTAGGAGGAGACAAAACCTCAGCAATTCGCAGGTAGAAGAAGATTGCAGTCATTTATTTATTTATTTATTTATTTATTAACATTATTTTTACCCCACACTTTTCCCAAAACTGGAACTCACGGCGGCTTCCAGATAAAAGCACACATATAATTAAAAACATACAAAAATCTAGATTAAAATCGAATTAAACCATTATCTGGGAATTCATCAAGGAATGGTTTCTGGGAAAAGATTTTTTAAAAATAAGTTTTTATTAGGAAGACGAGAGGAAAGGGAATCCCCCCTAATTTGCCTGGGGTGACTGCTGTCTGTATTTTGCCTGGGGTGACTGCTGTCTGTATTTTACTACGCTCTATAATGTCACTTTAAAGGCTCAACAAGCTGAAACTTTTAAATATCTCATCCAACATAACACTAGAGTAATTAGTTTATTACTAAAGGCTTATAAAGAAAGCTATTCTGAGTTGAACAGTATATTTTTTTCAAGGTTTCCTTGCGAATTGTGCTTATGCAAACTTCCAGAATGGATAGAGAGTGTTAACTGCAGTTCTAAGTGCCATTTTTGACTACAATCTGTGTTTTCTCTCTCTGTTTTTTTTGAATAACTCCATGAAAACTGGCAGGCTTGTAAACAAAACATTTGTGAGTTGAACAGTATAATTTTTCTAAGGTTTCCTTGTGAATTGCTCTGATGCAAAACTCAAGAAGGGCAGGGAAATCACTGCAGTTATAAATGAGTTCTATACTGTCCTTTCTTGCTGATATACTACTTTTCTGTCTGTAGGGATTTTTGTTTTCTTCTTTTGAGGAACATGTCAGGTGAGGAGGCTTAGTGATCGGGCAAGGGATGCTTGCTTACTCCTTGATTTGGTGGTGGGATGAGATATTCAATGGTGTAGTTAGGTAATTGCCACCATGGGTATATAAATCTAATAAATAAATAAAATAATTTTAGACTCTGGACTTAGTGGTTTTAAGGGGGTAACACTCCCCCCTCAGGTGGCAATATGTTTTTTTTACTTCAGACTGTGATAAACCAGTCCTTATGCATTGAGGCAAAGGTGGTGAAGAAGAAATAGGATGGTTCATAATGTAAACCAGAGATAGGGAAATTGTGACTATGTTGCTGAACTACAGCTCCCATCAACTCCAGCCAGCATGGGTCAGAGTTGATGGGAGTAGCACTCCCATAACCTTTGGAAGGCCACAGATTCCCCATCCTTGGTATAAACTGGGTGTAGGGAATCTTTGGGCCTCCATGTTTTGCTGAATGAGGCCACAAATCAGGTTGGGGGGTCCATGCACAGCCCTTTTGTGAGCATGACTGCACAGCAGCAAATCCCATTGAACTATGCACAGCATCAAAGTGCTCTTACCATTAGAAAAATCAAGCAGATTCTACCATTAAAAAACTTCCGGTTTAAGAACATTGCTATAGGCGCACATATCTCCCTTTGAAACGCCAAAAAGCAGGAAAATTGCTATAATGAATGCACCAGGAGTGCAGGAGACCACACCTCTTCTCTAAGAGGTACTGCCCTACAAATTTGTGGAAATGCAAACACAATTTCGGTTGGTCTTCCACAGTCCAGTGCACTTCCTGTGTAGCTTGGAAGAATTTGTTAACCTGTGCCACTGAGCCTATGGCAAGTGCTGTCATGAGCTCCATGGAATGGGTGTGCAGCGATAAGGAGGAGGAGGAGGAGGTCAGACTTGTACTTGGGGGAAGGCACTAGTGACATGCCTCCAGACGTAGTTAAGCTTGAAGGCTCCCACACTGCTGATAGTGATTGCTCTGCCCCTGTAGATCCAGTTACCACTGAGGAGGTGCTGCCCAATCAGGAAGTTGTCTCTCTACCTTCCCTTCATCCCCCCCTTCCTTGCTCACCCCACCATTGCCACTGCAGAGCCCCCATCCTGATGAGGAGGAGGAGGAGGACCTTGCTGAGATAGTCCAACCGGCCTCATTTCAAACATGCAGACTGTGGTGCCCAAAAAGTTCCCATTGTTCCTCTGAGGAGGAGCACTCGCATGTGTATGCACTCCTAGCACTAACACTTTCCTCATGCAAGTAGGGAGCCCTCCCATCCTTACTTAAGGCTTGTAAGGAGACGCGTCTAATTGTTGCGACATCTTAGTGCAGTGTAGTCATGCCTAACTATTCCTAGCAATGATGCTGAATCCTATGTAATCTGAAAGCTGATTCATGAAGCACTCTGAACTGAAACTTTCTATTAAATCTATTAAAGAAAAGCATACCTATGTGTCTGCATCTGTCTTCAACGGGTTCTGGCAGGACAGTTCGTCACAGCCACTACCTCCTTTACCCAACAACCCCATGAGTGAGATGGAAGCGAGTGGCAGGACAGAGGAGGACATGTGGCACGCTTTGGAAACTGTGCAAAGAATACATAATGGGACTCCAAGGGGTCTAAAACTCCATTTCTTGGAGTTGATGTCAAGAGACCCCTGGCAATCTGCTGGATGTCTACCTGAGGATGTGATAGAGGCAGAGAAGTGGACCTTGTTTGTCGCTCTCACACACCACACAGTAGGCATGGTTATGATGTTTTACTCATGCCTGATCAGCCTCACAGCAGTTCTTTCCCCACTTGCACTCTAATCATTGTCCAGCCTGTTTCATTGCCCTTAGTTCACTGGTGTTCTAAGGTGCAAACCAATGCTGGAAAGTGCACTCAGGGGCAACCATGTTAAGGGTCCACTGCATCTCGTTGTTCTACAACATGACAAGGCCTTCAACAGGGTGACTTGCGCTATCTACTGGAAACTCCTCCATGGCATTCAGAACCCAGTGGATTCCATTAGTCTCCAGGGGCAGATCATCTCCACCACCCCTGCAGGGGAGAATTGGAGTGGTATGTCTAAACTTCACCAGGAAGTGGTCTAACCATGCCAATGAGGTGACATCCACCACCCCCATCTCCAGACCACCCCTTCCTCCTTCTGGAGCAATAACCAAATCAAGGGTGTGCTCTGCCCTGTGTGTTGGACCAGTGACAACTTGAGACAGGCCCATAGACGTCATGGAGACCATGAAGTCCCAAGCCGGAACACTAGAGGCAACCTTAGCATGGACATTGAAATCACCCAGGACTATTGTTCTGGGCTCCTCCAATACCACAGCCGAGATGACTGCCGCCAGCTTGGTCAGGAAGCTGCTAGGCAGTAGGGTGGATAATATACCAGCAGCAACCCTAGTTTACTGTCTCCTTGGCCCAACACCAGGTGCAGGCCCTCACAGCCAGCTCCAAGACGAAGTTTCCTGATGACAGAGATGGATGTTCTGTAGGCCACAGCAACACCTCCCCTCCATCCTTGCAGTCTGTGCTGGTGTCTCACCGAGTATCTAGGTGGGCAAAGCTGGATCAGATCAACTCCCTCCAGTTCACCCATCCACGTCTCAGTAATGCACACCAAATCGGCACCTTCATCCACAATCAAATCATGGATGAGAGTGGTCTTATTGTGTACCGATCTGGCATTAAACAACAGCACACACAGGCCAGTGGGCACAGCAGATGAACACACCTATGGGAGGAGTGGGAGCAAGGAACAAGGCGTAGGTAGCCTTGCTCTTGTCTTCCGTGGTAGCTCATCTCCTCCCTATGGCTATACCTCCCTCTACCCATGATCACTGCAATTGTGGTGGCATCACCCATGTCCCTCCTTTCCAAGACTCCTCCTAAACACATGATATAGACACAAGGGCCCACTAACAAAACCAACAGAACCAGTACGCCTCTGAGAGAATTGGGAACAACCAAACCCACGAAAGAACTTTCACACAGGGCACATCTACTCCCCCCCCAACTCACATCCAGGGAGGGCCAGCCTTCTGCCAGTTGCAGACTCTCACTCTGAAGGCATCTAGTGATTTTCTCCTATCACAGTTTACTGCACGGGCTCTTACCCTTCTCAGGAACCACACTTGCATCTTACACCTTCCCCACACCAATCTTCTCTAGATTGGTTTAAAAATAAAATAAAATGAGAAAACAAAAATAGAAGGGGGTAGTGCCTTTACCCTCTCTAAGGGGATCCTCAAGGAATGACTCCCTTTGGTGTCCCCCCCCCTTCAGTGGCAACCCCATCAGCAGCAGACTCACTGCCCACGGGCTGTCGGGCTTTTATGCCCCCTGACCCAGCTAGGAGGTGATGCAAGAGGCTGCAAGATTGACTGCAGCCTCTTCCTGGATTCAGGGTCAGGCAGGGGTCCCAGACCTTAAAGCACTTACTAGGGACCTCAGCTGATAGCCATCCTGGGGAGCAAGTGAGTAAAAACCCAGATGCTAGAGTACTGACTCCCAGGGCAAGACTTTTCCAGTCCCTCGGTGCTGCAGCTGTTTCCCAAACAAACATAATTCTCTGGGATTCAGAACTGCATCAAGGAATGTTTCATACAGACTTTACTCTGCTTTATATGCATCTGAGCACGCTATGATGCATTTTAAACTTTTTGATTGAACAAGACCATTCCACGGTTTGGCATGAGGGATCATCAGTAGGCTACTGGTAATATCCTACTCCAGTGATTCCCAACCTGGGGGCCACGGCCCATCACAAAACAATCAAAAGGGGGTCGTGAAGAAGACATTTTTTTTTTTAAAAAAAGGAACTGCAAATAATGGTAAGCCACAGATGGTGTTGCCTCTACCCCTTTTCTAACTCTATGGTGACTGCCCCTCCGTATCCTTTCCAACCCATGACGTTGTCGATCTCATGACACTCTCATTGTCTCCTCCCACTGCACGGGATGATCTCATCCACGAAGGGGGTGCGTGGTTGCAGAGCGGAAGTAACACAATCGGCTGGAGCTCCACTGTTGCTGTGTCTTTTTCTGGTCAGCCCAGCCCAGCCCGGCTACTTGGCCACCTTTCCCTTTCTTCTCTCCGACTGGGTCCTCTTCTTTCCTTCCTCCTCCTCCACCCCACCCCCTGCTTCCAGTCCTGCTTGCCTGCCATGGGCTCCTGCTGGAAGGAAGGGCAGGATAGAAATCAAATAATAAATAAATGTCCGCCGGGTGGTGGGTTTGGCAACCTGCTGTGCAAGTTTAAGTTGGTTCTCCTCAGAGAGCAGAGCGGTGAGTGCAGGGCTAGGGCTGGGGTGGGCTGCAGGTGAGGGCATGGAGCGTGGGAGGTCTTTGGAGCAACAGGAAACTACACGGAGGCAGGATTACTCTGGGGTGGTGGTAGTAGTATGCTCTCAAATTTATATGGTGCCTCACAGAATTAGATAAGCGAAATCAGATAAGATACCTCCTCCACCAGTCAACACCTGGGTAAAATCTCATGTCCACAAATAGGCTTTCAGGTACCCTATCTTTCCTGGGTGGGTAGCAGATGAGGCTGTGTGTGGTGTCATGCTAGGGAATTATGTGAGAAATCCTTAAATACGTTCAAAACTAAAGGTGCTGCAACTGCACGTTTGTTAAGTGTGCTAAACGCTTCTCTTCCCCAGTCCCAGACATAACGCTGCTGCACCACCACCTACTAGCCGCCCTCCTGAACTAGATAGTTTGGGGTGAACGGGAAGGTGTGCACTGCAAGCTCTCTTGAATAGAAGTTATTCAGCTTGCATGCATACTGGCTGCACAGCTTAAAACTACTCAACACGCATGCTATATCTGGTAATTTTCTGCCAGGCAGCCACTACTCATGCAATCTGGATCACTCCCATTCTAGACTGCCTACACTGCACATCCTCCTGCCAAACACGGCGTGCAGGAGGAAGCCAGCCCAGATTGAGAACCTGCAGTAAAGGGCCAAGGGAGTGGAGGCAGGAGCGGCTTCTACTGAGGCTTTTCTCCTCTCTGATGAAGGGGGAGCAGCATTGGGCTGAAAAAGTCAGAAGGGATGTTTTCTTCTTCCCTCCCGGCATGGTAGCTTCTTGAAAAGTAAGAGGAATCCCTTTTTTTTGGGGGGGGGGGGAGAAGAAGCTAATGCACTTGTTGCATTGAAATTAAAATATCAAAACAAGTTAGATGTGTAACCAGATTTAAGGTTGAAATGTACATCTCTTCAACCAGACTTCCAATCTCTGACAGCTGCAAAACAGCACCAGCCTTCTCATTAACTCAGTTATACCATGGATGTATGAGCTTGATTTTAAGAACTTGTCAACAGTAATCATTTGGTCACCTGGATGCTTTTGGGCTGCATTCACTGTACATTTATTCCACTATTATTCCTCTTGAAACAGTCATGGCTCCCCCCAAAGTATGCTGGGAAGTGTAGTTATGGGTGCTGAGAGTTGTTACGAGACCCTGTTCCCCTCACAGATCTACAATTCCCAGAGTTTCCTGGGAAGAGGGTTGGAACGTTAAACCACTCAGGGAACTGTAGCTCTCTGAGGAGAACAGGAGCCTCCTAACAACCCTCAGCACCCTTCACAAACTACACTTCCCAGGCTTCTTTGAGGGAAGCCATTAGTATTTAAAGTGGAATAATAGCGCAATAAATGCATGGTGTGAATATGGCCTGGTTTCATTCTTCACATTTCAGAAGTAATTATCTGAGCAGATTCATTTAGGGAGGGACACATCCCTCTTTGTATGGTTCTTTGATGTGCCGGAAAGACTGCTCCAGCTAGCCCTCTATCCGGTAAGCTGTGTTTTTCCTCTCTCCTCTGCTTGACTCCCTTTTAATATTTTTTTTAACCATTTGGAGTTTTTAAAGATTGTGAGCAAGGTCACAAGTTTTTTATTAACAGCTAACCGGCCGAGTAGGGAGTCTGACCTCAGCCGGTCTGTTGATATGCAGCCCTCCTATGAACGAGTATATTTACAAACGCATATCTGAGAGTGATAGATTACATGCATAAAGACAGTGGAGATAACATGCAGGAGCAAAAAAGGCTTCTAAATTGGTCTGAAAGTTCTCAGCAAACTGATTCATATATGGCAAGAGCTCAAACAAAAATTACTGACTTTTTTTCCACAAAATGTAATTCCTTGCAGCAGTCTTTACATTTCCAACCATTTCAGAAAGCCATTTTAACCTTGGAAAGGACCCATGATTGGTCTCTTGATCGAGGGATTTTCGCAGCTGGTATCATACCGACCCAAGCAGCTACTTCTCTTGCTGAAGAACTAATGGATGCTGGGTTTAACCCGAACACAAACTCAATATATGAAGGAGTTTCACAAGATATGTTAACAATTGATTCTTACCAAACAATGGAGGAACAACTAGCACCATCTGGTGTTGAAATTCTTGTAAAATCTAATTCTACTCTAGAGGATTTACACTTACAAAGATATTCAGCTTTACTTCAAGAAGTGAAGCTGATTAAAATCTATATAATAGAAACAAATAGTTTACTCACCACGTTGGTGCATGCTATTGGAACCAAACTAAGCGAGAAGGATGAGGCACTAACTTCTGCACAGTCGCTCAATGATCCCCCTAAAAGAAATGACCACTTTACGATGAAAACTTTTTTACCTCATCCAGATGCTAAATCAAATAAAAAAGCTAAAAACTTTAAAAAGTCTAAAAAACCTAAAAAGTCTAAAAACATCAAGAATCCTCAACCTAAAAATCCAAGAACTTTAACTTTAAACCATTATTTAAGGTACTAGATTCCCAAACAAGATCCAAACATAATAGAAAACCTAAGAGGACTAAACATATTTCTAAACAACTAAATACAACTCCTGATACAAAAAGTGAATGCTCCATTACTGACTCCTCCAAAGCTGACAATTCTGATACACTATCTCAGATGTCTACACTAACAGATATATATCTGGGCAGCTCCAAACCTTACTCTACTTCATGGAACTTAGTCCTCCAACCTACCAAACTGGTTATTTCTTATATTCGTCCATCTTATGGAAGTAACCCTCACTTTCCAAGTATTCATCATTTGGATAAATTTTTTGGTAGAGCACTGCAACATGGTAACAGAGTAAACTACATTAAATCGATGAAGAATATATCTACCAATGCTTATAAGTGGCGACTTATACTGACTTTCCATTCACAGCAATATGCCACACAAATCTTTCAAGTAAAAGATGTTCTACTAAGGAAATACAATTTTAATTTACAAAGGTATTACATCAATATGGCCTCTCCTCGACCAATAGCTGTGACTGGTGCTTCTGTTATACGCAAAAAAAAAAAATTATATTACCCACACTACAGAAGACTTCGATACAGATGTCAGTTTCCATCATTCTATGCAAACACCCCAGGCTGTATCGTCCTATACTAGTACTGCCACGGACTTCATATCGACGCCATGTTACCTGAAAGAGCTGGAACCGGAGGAGAATCAGCTCACCAAACTTTATACACAATTACCAGACACAGTGCAACAAACCTTCATCAATAAGCTCTATAGACTAATTAAACATCTTAAAGCTACTGCAACCGAGGTTGACTATTATAAAGAGCTCTCAGAACACAGAATATCTGATGACATTCCTTTGAATACTTCGCTTCAAGAATTGAGGAATTCTACACCGGACGACAGATCGATTATACTTCCAAAATCAATTATGGTGGGTGATAAATGGGACAAGGCGCGATTTCTGTATCCAAAAGAACTTGGTTCCCCATCTCGCTCCATTGAGGAAATTCAGTGGAATATAAATACCAAAAGACCCATAACAAAAAGAGGATTACAAATGGATGAAGCAAACTCTAATAAAAATCTCAACTGACAAAATGAAAATAATATCAATAAAGATCAAGAAACTGCGAATACTGCACAAACTCCAATGTTGTCGTATCCCTCAACCTATTTACCAACTAAAGAGTCTCTCTGCTTACTTTCCTGGAATATCTCTGGTTGGAACTCTAAATCAAACGATCCACAATTTCTTGCTTATATTAACAAATATGACATAATCTCTTTGCAAGAAACATGGTCCAACTCCACACTGATTTTGGATGGATACTCCTCTTACCATCTTCAAGCGCTTCCGCCTACAAATAAGAAAGGCAGATTGAGAGGGGGTCTGACAACGTTTATATCTACTTCACTGGCGCTACATCACAAGGAATTACCATCTCTGCAAAACATAGCCATGGCGATACTTCTATCTGTCAAAACTGCCCAAATTGTGATTATTAATACCTATATACCTCCCGCTAATACAAATAGACAATTGGAATTAATCTGGGATACTTTGGATGATTATATATCAAAACTAGAACACACTTATCCTAAAGCGGAATTAATCCTGACTGGACACTTTAATGCCAGGACGGGATCTAATCCTGATGCACTTTTCGCCTCAAAGCTATGGAGAGAAGAAGAAAACGAACATTACTTTCCTGTCTATCCAAGGATTTCGAAGGACCCTAAGATTAACCATGGGGGGATCTGCCTAACTCGTTTTGTGGGTAATCATGATATGTTGATTCTAAATGGCTGTAGGTTTTTAAACGATTGTGGGGAATATACTTTCATTTCAAAGCGGGGCTCCAGTGTAATCGATTATGCCATAATAACAATCCAATTAATGAAGGCAGTAACACATTTTGAAATCGGAACTAGTCAACACAGTGACCATCTTACTCTTATTTTAACATGTCACTTCTCTGAACAATTGCATTTAGAATCTAAGTATAATCCAACCCTCAATAATGCCTATCTAATACACAGGAAAACGATCTGGACTGAGCAGCTATCTCCAAAGATGGCACTCTTTTTTAAATCTTCACGGGCAATGAATATTCGTGATTGGATAATGGAAGATAACAATGTTTATACTTGCCTCATTCATTACTGATTACTTCTCTCCCATATTAAGTCTATTTTGACCTCCAGATCATGTAGAGATAGATATCCAACAAATTCAAAAGCTAAATGGTTTGATAAAGAATGCCTAGAGATTAAACGCCAACTAAGGAGCATATATTTATGCTACCGTCATGCTTACTTACCAACAGCCGCCGCCGTGATCACATTACGCCGGTGTTATTTGATCTACACTGGCTGCCGGTTGTTTTCCGGGCCCGATTCAAGGTGTTGGTATTAGCCTTTAAAACCCTGTACGGTTTTGGCCCAGTTTACCTGAAAGAGCGCCTCCACCACCACCAATTATGCCGCCCGACCAGATTAGCCACGCAAGGCCTTCTCTCAATCCCACCAACCAAAACAGCTAGGTTGGTGGGTACTAGGGAGAGGGCTTTTTCTGTGGTGGCCCCCACTCTCTGGAACTCCCTCCCGTTTGATCTCCGACATGCCCCTTCCCTGGATGTATTCCGCAAGGCCCTGAAGACGTGGCTATTTCAACAGGCCTTTGAGATCTTTGGGATGGGTTAATCTCCATGATTTTGTCATCTATTATATGCTGTATATGTAAATGTTTTTATAAATGTACTGATGATTGTCCAGTATTTTATTTATTGAGATTAATGTGACTGCATTTGATACTATTGTATTTTATCCCATTTTAATGTACGTCGCCTAGAGTGGCTATCTGCCAGATAGGCGACACACAAATTTATTATTATTATTATTATTATTATTATTATTATACTCTTCCCCAGGAATATTATGAAATAAAACGGAAATACAAGAAGACAATAAGTAATAAGAAAAGACTAACCTTACAAGAGGACTGGATGTCATTAATTAGTGCGGCCAGATTCAAAAATTCCAAGCAATTCTGGTCCATTGTTTCAGCTCCTTGGAGATCCATACCTCAACCAACTTGTAACATTCCTCCCCAAAGGTGGGAACAATACTTTCTAGAACTTTGTGGAGATAGCCATTCTAACTCTAATGCTCCAACCCCATTTTTAAATCCCATAAATCTCCCCCAGTGGTCACCTCCCATGAGCAATGAAATAACTGACCTGATTGTAAGTTTAAAACCTTCTAAGGCTCCAGGTCTAGATAGTATTCCGCCAGAACTACTGAAAAGCTTCCCTGAATGGTGGGTACCTATTCTAACAAATATATTCACCAAAATAAATAACACAGGTCACTTCCCAGAAGCTTGGCTAGAAGCCATAATCGTCCCAATACATAAGAAAGGAAACAGAGATGAGCCGGCGAATTATAGGCCAATTAGCCTTCTTTCCATAATAGGTAAACTATACACCTCCTATCTGAAAATCAAACTAGATAACTGGATGGAAGAAGAAAATATATTAGGAGCTGAGCAGGCAGGTTTTAGAAAGAGAAGTTCCATTTTAGACCATTGCCTTCTCCTTACATACTTGGCAGATAAATATATGAAACACAGGGGTAACGGTCTATTTGTTGCATTTGTTGACCTGAAAGCTGCTTTTGATACCATCCCGAGAGAATTACTTTGGAACAAATTGGCACGCACCACAATAGACAAAAGATTACTGTTTTTAGTTTACAATTTACATCAAAAAAACTTCCTTACGAGTTCGTTGTGGCAGAAATGGAGAATTAACAAACTCAATTCCAACCAATAAGGGAGTTAGACAAGGATGCACGTTAGCCCCATATTTGTTTAATCTTTTCTTAAATGATCTCAATTCCCAATGTACATCTAGGGACTTTCATATGCCAAAAATTGGGAATCAGACGTGCCCACTTCTCTTGTATGCTGATGATGCAGCCCTCTTTTCGCTTACAAAGATCGGCCTTAAAAGACTACTACGTACTTTTATGTCCTACTGTACTCAAAACCATCTTATAATCAATCATCAGAAAACCAAAATTCTAGTCTTCTCTAATTGCCGGTACGTTGGCTCCTGGAATGTCAATGGGCACCATTTTAATTTAGTTTCACATTACAAATACCTCGGTATTATTTTTCAGTCATCGTTAAATTGGGCTATTCATATAAAATCTGCAGTCAATTTGGCTCGAAGCAATGTTAAGAAATTGTTTCTTTTTTTTATTACAAAGGAGGGAAGTATCTCCCTGCAGCAATTCAAATTTTCTGATTAAAAATTATCCCACAATTATTATTTGGAATTCCAATCTGGATTCAGGCCTTTAATCCTTCGGTAGAGGCTATTCTTTCATCTTTTTTATACCAACTAATGGGTTTGCCATGGTGCGCCCCTTCGGCTGCACTTAGGCTAGAAGCTGGCCTACCATCTTTAATATGCCAAGCATGGCAGCTGGCCCTAAATTACTGGGCCAAAATATCATACGATCCTCCAACTAGCTATTTAATCCACATGTGGGGAGATTCTTATCCCTCATCCTGGAATAATAAAATTAGGAGACACCTTTTGACAATTGGCCTATCTTCTGATTATCTAGCAACCCAAACTTTATCTTCGGCTAGATTAGCTATTCATACCCGACTCAATGATATTGACTTCCAAATGGCAATCATGAAGGCTACAATAGTTTGTTTGCCCATATATTTCAAATTTCAATTTAAGCCTTTAATTCAGGCCCCTTATTTAGATTATCTTGTTAACCCTAATTTTCGTTTGACTTTTACTAGGGCAAGATTTAACTCATTACAATCTGCCTTATTGTTGGGTAGGTATAAGGCAATCCCCTACGAACAACGTTTTTGCCCTTGTGGAAGTGGAAAAATTGAAACTCTTGCGCATACTATCCTCGACTGTTCTCTCTATGACTTTCTACGATCCAAATTCATAGCCAATATAACAGAAAACTGCTCTCTGATGCCGACTGATAAATTGATCCACCATCTTATCTCGGGTTCTAACAGAGAAATAACTATGAATGTGGCCAAATTCTTATACGCTGCTCAACGTTTACGCTCAAATGCCTTTGATATGTAATTTTCTGATCTCCTGATCAAATGTATATGTTGTTCTTATTTGATAATTTTTGTACATATTTATTTTACTATACTCTCAGTATACGGGTCTCCAACCGCAAATAAATAAATGAATGAATGAAGGGAGGGACCTGTTCTGGAGTCCTTGTGTGTGTGTGCATTGTGTACCTGGGTGTGGGTGTTGGGTGTGGATGTGTGTGTTTGGGGAGCTCCGGGGTGTGTGTGTGCATATGCATATGGGGTTGGCGCATGAAGCCCCTAGTGACCTAGTAAGTTGATGATCCTTCAAAATTTGTTAGACGTTGTTTATATTCTGTAATCTGCCCTGGGATTTTCTGGTAAAGGGCAGATAATGAATATCATCATATTTGTTGTTGAGATGAATAAAAATGACATTACTTACCCTTTCATTATGTATTTTTTTCAGAGACTATAATTACAATTAGCATGTGGGGGTCACAACATTTTTTGTTTACAAAGGAGGTCCCACGCTCATAAAGGTTGGGAACCACTGTCCTATCTCTGTTTTAACCTGATAGTGTGTGGATATGCCTTATTGCCCAGAGATACACTGAATAACTGCCACGCAGCAAGTTAAAGAAATGGCAGTGGAACATTGATGAGGTTTTGCTTGCTTGCTTTTTGCGGAAATCAAATATCAGATGAATTGATCCAGAGGAAACAGCCATGCCTGATAATAGAGATGAAGAAGAATGAGATGGTAGAATACTGACCCGTGTTCAAGGTTTTGCTACTGACATATAAAATGCTCAACAACTTGGGGCCAGATACTTAGCACACTCTCCCATTGTACATCTCTGGCCAGTTATTAAGATATTCAGAAGAGGCATTGCTGGCTATATCACAGCCAGTGGAATGCCTCCTTACAACATCTAGGACCCAAATATCTGAGAGACCACCACCTTCCCTACAGGCCATCTCACCACAGGGGCCTTCTTGGTAGTTCTGCCACCCTCAGAGGGGTTCAAAAATTCAAAAATGCAATACCATACCTGAAGAGGTGCAGAAGTGTGGTCTTCTACCATCTTATTCTTCTGCATTTATGGATCAAGGTGCTATGATCATCTTACTTTCCTGCATAGCATAATACAATATTGTTTTGTACACCATTCTTGAAAAGGCAGAAATTATTATCTCCTACTGTCAGGGTAAATACTTTTTAACCCAATAACTTAGCACTGGGCTCCCAAGTTCTTTCTAGAAAGACATCTGGTCTCGATTTAGACTCTACATGATGATAAATGGCCAACTACTATTTTTTTGGGGGGGAGGATAATATACAGAGAGGATTTCACACTGCACCAATGTAAAGCACTGACATTGCTCCTTGATATATCTATTTATTCTTTTTTCATATCCTTTTATGAGCTATCACTGCTGTGTACCCCCATGATCGAACAAGTAGAACTCTGATACCTTACACAGCAGCCTTCCAAATTCTGTTTTGTTGTGTCTTAGTCCTGGTTCACATATAACCTATTAATCACTTCTAATTATAACTTGAAGGCATATAACAACAACAAACTATAACTTCCATATATGATACTGCAGTGATAACTTGCATTGTAAACAATTTATTTGTCAAGACCATGTAATAGCTACAGTAAAGTCATAAACATGAAATATTTTTCCAGTTCAGTAAATACATTACAATTAAAAACAGTTACATATTCTGCTTTAAATTTCTAAACTTCTGAATTTCTATACAATTAGTAGCTAACAGCTTGATCTTTTATTGAACTGACCAATAATCTTTTCTTAAAACATAAATTGCATGTGTGAATGTGCTATTTCCTGAGAGAGAGATTCACACAACCAAATCAAATTAAAGCTTTTACCCCATTCCCAAGGTAGCTTTTTCAGTCATTTCATAATATATATGTCTTCTAGATAGATTAGCAGGTTAATTTGCAAGTGGTTATAACTTATAAAGCCCTAAATAGCTTGGGACCACGTTACCTGACTGGCTTCTGTCATATGTGTCTGCCCAAGTCTTGAGATCTTCTGGAAGGATCTTCCTTCTTTTAGGTGGCATAGACACACCAGACCTTTAAAGTACATCCAAATTCACATTCCCCCCCTCCAAGAATGTAATGTGTGAAGGGTGCTGGGAATTGTAGCTCTTCACGGGATAAACTACAGTTCCCAGAATACTGGGGGGGATGTGGTTTCAATGTGCTTTAAAGGTCTGGTGTGTACATAGCCTTTGTCCCACCAATATGTTGAGGCTCATTTGGCAGAGACACAAGACAGGGCCTTCTCAGTTGCTGAATCCAAGCTTTGGAAATCCCTCCTTATGGAGGCCTATAGACAGACAATAGGTTGTATCTAACAGTAGTCATACTTTGAAATTAATGGACATGATTACCGTATATTCCGGCATATAAGATGACTTTTTAACCCAGGAAAATCTTCTCAAAAGTCGGGGGCCGTCTTATACACCGGGTGCTGAAAAAGAGCAGGAAAATTAAGTCAAAAAATGACGGAGAAGAAGGGGCAATGGCGGCCGTATGCTGTTGAACTGGGGAGAAACTGCCCAGCACAGGCTCGCAGGAGCAGCCGCGGGGCTGATAGCTGCACTAGCAGCTCTGAAAAAGAAAAACCCCAGGAAGGGACGGCCAGGAGAATACTGTGAAGTGTAAGGCAGCAGGGACAAGCAGCCGACGGCGCCGACTGCAGAGCTCTCTGCGGCGGAATTTAAAGCAGCGGAGTGTGGCTAAGGAAAAAGAATCTCTCTAATGAGAGAGCCGCAGCCGCAGGCTCCCATGGAGCGCGGCAATACCCGGGCAAGCTAAAAAGAGGTGGCGGGGAAAGGCAGGGAGCCGCAGCCGCAAGCTCCCACCTCAGAGAGAACCGCAGCCACGGTCTCTCCAACGACGCCACAGAACGCGGGTCGAGGCAGCCCAGCCCAGAAAAGCCGCTACGGGAAAGTCACAGCCGCAAGCTCACAAGGGCTGTGACAGAACTCAGGGGGAAAAGCTCGGAAACGGCCAATGCCGTAGAGACCCGCAGCCGCGGTCGCTCTAGGGGCCGTCAGACAATCAACAGGGAAAATAAACTGCCCGGGTAAATGAAATAAGCTGAAATAAGCAGTGAAAAGCAAGACAGGGGAAGGGAAGGACTAGGGAGACACACAAGAAACACTACCTCCACACCCTGTCAAACAAACACACAAACAAATACTTAGCTAAATGCTACGCTATAGGATCTCAATCTTGTTCATAGGAAGGCAAGAATGAACTGGAGAGTGGGAGGGGCCTGACGCCCCTAGTCTTGACTTCAAAGACATTCTTGCCTTCGCACGATAGTCTTTGTATACAACAACCAGCCAATCGCTGGTAAGGTACATCGCTTGCATGTCATAAGCAGGGGTAGTCTTATACGGCGAGTATATCCCAAACTCTATATTTTAACTGGAAAAGTTGGGGGTCGTCTTATACGCCCAGTCATCTTATACGCCGGAATATACGGTACCTTAGGTCCATTAATTTTAATAGGTCTTCTCTGTGTAAAACTTAGATATAACCTAATTACCTTTAAAAAAATTAGATAAGCCTTGGATTGTTGAGCTGATTTGGCCTTTAGAAACAATAATGGCTCATCTTAACACATTTTAATGTGGCCACCATTTGATGCTTTATTTGCTTCCCTTTTAATTTTATTGTAATTCTTTTTTAAAAAACTGTGAAATCACTGAAGAAAATATAGAGAATCTGCTGTGGCCCTAAGATTTAAAATCTATGCCCCTCCTGCTTGGTTCTAGGATGACATGTTGTGTCTCACTTTCAGAGAAACTTCATTTTGCGGTCCTCTCCAAGGTTGCTTTAAGAAATGATATGATAAAGATTGCCTCCTGAATGCCAAGGATTATTTTTAGAATCAGTTAAGCAGAGGAGGCATCCATCGCAGAAGCCCAAATTGTACAGAATAGATATAAGTATTTCTAGAGGCACAGTAACCAAAATGAGGGCAAAATTACGTGTTATTAATTCTGCAGAAGCCATATTTGGACCACTGAATTCCACAGAGATTTGTAAGACTAAAGACTACAAAACATTTTTGACGTTCCATCTCATGATGCCAGGATTTAGGGCCATCCAATGAAGCTGAATGTTGGAAGATTTGGGACAGACAAAAGAAAGGACTTGTTCACACAAAACTTACTCAAACTATGGAGTTTGCTCCCACAAGATGTTCTGATAGCTTTGAAAAACGATTAGACAGATTCATGGAGAATACTGTTATCAAGGACTACGAGCCACAATGGCTCTGCTCTGCCTCCACTGTCAGAGGCAACATGCCTCTGAGTACCAACTGCTGGGAATCACAAGCCAGGAGAGGGCTCTTGCACTCAGGTCTTGCTTGTGGGCTTCCAGTAGACATCTGGCTGGCAACTGTGAGAACAGGATGCAGGACTAAGTGGGCATTTGGTCTGATCCAGGAGGGCTCTATGTTCTTTTTTTTAAAAACACATCTGTCTTTGGTTAGAACAATTTGTTGTTATGTGCCTTCAAGTCGATTATGACTTATGGCGACCCTATGAATCAGTGACCTCCAAGAGCATCTGTCATGAACCACACTGCTCAGATCTTGTAAGTTCAGGTCTGTGGCTTCCTTTATGGAATCAATCCATCTCTTGTTTGGCCTTCCTCTTTTCCTACTCCCTTCTGTTTTTTCCAGCATTATGGTCTTTTCTAGTGAATCATGTCTTCTCATTATTAGTCCAAAGTATGACAACCTCAGTTTCATCATTTTAGCTTCTAATGGTAGTGCTGGTTTAATTTGTTCTAACACCCAATTATTATTATTTTTCGCAGTCCATGGTATGTGCGAAGCTCTCCTCCAACACCACATTTCAAATGAGTTGATTTTTCTCTTATCTGCTTTTTTCACTGTCCAACTTTCACATCCATACATAGAGATGGGGAATACCATGGTCTGAATGATCCTGACTTTAGTGTTCAGTGATACATCTTTGCATTTGAGGACCTTTTCTAGTTCTCTCACAGCTGCCCTCCCCAGTCCTAGCCTTCTTCTGATTTCTTGACTATTGTCTCCATTTTGGTTAATGACTGTGCTGAGGTATAATCCTTGACAAGTTCAATGTCCTCATTGTCAACTGTAAAGTTACATAAATCTTCTGTTGTCATTAATTTAGTCTTTTTGACATTCAGCTGTAGTCCTGCTTTTGTGCTTTCTTCTTTAACTTTCATCAGCATTCGTTTTAAATCATTACTGGTTTCTGCTAGAAGTATGGTATGGTCTGCATATCATTATTGATATTTCTCCCTCCAATTTTCACACCTCCTTCATCTTGGTCCAATCCTGCTTTCCGTATGATATGTTCTGCGTACAGATTAAATAAATAGGGTAATAAAATACACCCCTGTCTCACACCCTTTCCAATTGGAAACCAATCGGTTTCTCCATATTCTGTCCTTACAGTAGCCTCGTGTCCAGAGTACAAGTTGCGCATTGGGACAATCAGATGCTGTGGCACTCCCATTTCTTTTAAAGCATTCCATAGTTTTTCATGATCTACACAATCAAAGGCTTTGCTGTAATCTATAAAGCACAGGGTGATTTTCTTCTGAAATTCCTTGGTCCGTTCCATTATCCAACGTATGTTTGCGATATGATCTCTGGTGCCTCTTCCCCTTCTAAATCCAGCTTGGACCTCTGACATTTCTTGCTCCATATATGGTACAAGCCTTTGTTTTAGAATCTTGAGCATTACTTTAATTGCATGGGATATTAAGGCAATAGTTTGATAATTACTGCATTCCCTGGGATCCACTTTCTTTGGAATTGAGATGTATATTGAACGCTTCCAGTCTGTGGGCCATTGTTTAGTTTTCCATATTTCTTGACAGATTTTTGTCAAAATTTGGACAAATTCAGTCTCAGTAGCTTGTAGCAACACTATTGGTATGCCATCTGTTCCTGGTGATTTGTTTCTTCCAAAGTATTTTAAGAGCAGTTTTCATCTCACATTCTAAAATTTCTGGTTCTTCATCATATGATTCCTCCGTGAATGAATCTGTCATCCTTGCATCTCTTTTATAGAGTTCTTCAGTGTATTGCTTCCATCTTCCTTTTATTTCATCTTGGTCAGTCAGTGTGTTCCACTGTTGATTATTCAACATCCCTACTCTTGGTTTAAATTTGCCTTTCATTTCTCTAATCTTTTGGAATAGGGCTCTTGTTCTTCCCTTTTTGTTGTCCTCTTCTATTTCTATACAATAACTATTGTAATAGTTCTCTTTGTCCCTATGTACTAGTCACTGTATTGTTGCATTTAGGGTTCTGACTGTGTTTCTATCTCCTTTTGCTTTTGCTTTCCTTCTCTCTTTAACCATTTTAAGAGTTTCTTCAGTCATCCATTGAGGTCTTTCTCTCTTTTTAACTAGAGGTGTTGCCTTTTTGCATTCTTCCCTGATCATGTCTCTGATTTCGTTCCATAGTTCTTCTGGTTCTCTGTCAGCTAAGTTTAAAGCCTCAAACCTGTTCCTTATTTGATCTTTATATTCTTCTGGGATGTTATTTAAATTGTATTTTGGCATTATGATTGCTTTGTTATTGTTCTTTAGCTTAACTTTATTTATTTAAAACAATAAGATATTAAATTTTATATTAAAGATGTTTTGCTAAATTTATTGGAATTTTCACTCACATTAAGTTTATATCACCAATTTAACACAATCTTTTCACTAAATGGTATCACTTTCATTAATTGAAAATGTTTTATTAGTCAATTTTATACCTCAAAACACATCCAAAAATGTATGGTTCATGTATAACATCTCAAAAAGACTGCTTGTGAGGTGGAAATATTATAGAGAGAAGCAGATAAGCCCCATCTGGATATAATTGTACACAACAAAATGTACACAGCTGAAGAGACTTGTTTGTTTATTATTGTTGTAGCCTGCTCATCCCTGAAAGAGCTCAGAATGATTTATGTACATGATGGAATTATCCTGTAAACTATTTCAAATATATAATTGCTTCAATATATCCTTACTCCATATGAATTACAGATTTTGCCCTACTATTTAGCCCTACGTTATTCGCACATTCCTATATGTCCTGCATTTATATCTGAAGAATGCCCTGTCCAGAATACCCTAATATCAACCTCACTGTATCCTATACGGACATAATATTAAGCATCATGTTCTCTTTGTACATACTTGATTTAGCGCTTAAATGAAATGGCACATTTTGTAGATATGCAGAAAGGGAAGCTGAGCCAAGAATTGCCCTCTCCAATCCACAAATTGCTTAACATTTTTCACCAAGGCCTTCTGCTTATTCAGACAAGGATTTACAAACCCAGAGCACACACACTCAATTGAAACAAGCCTGGAGGGTTCTCAGGGAGGGGCTGGATCTTAGCTGAGATTTGGGAGAGCAAGAGCTAAGATGGAAGTTAGCTTGCAGCTAGCATCCCTTGAAAGACAAATGCTGAAAAGAAGCCCTCTGACTGGTGGATAGATGGAAAACCTCAAAGCTGGGGATAGGAAAAGCACTCTGTACAGGGCAAACCCAGGTTGCTAGCAATAGCCAGGAGTGGCAATGATCAATGCCAATTTAGCTGAGGATTAAGTATTGCAGATGCCTGTATACTCCAGCCTCCTGCTGCTTAAAAAGGGTTCAATATGCCTTGCCAATTATTTTAGTGATCTCTGCACACTCCCAGCCTTTTCCCTCTTGAAGCCTGCTATGGGGCAGGGAGAAAAGGCTCTCTTAGAAATCCATGAAGCCCTTGGACATTCTGTTAGTTAGCATTATCCCTATCAAAGGCTTTCCTGAAAAACTGCTTGAAAGAGCTGGATAGCATCCAGCAAATTTAACAAGAGTACCAGTAGTACCAACTAGTCTGTGGCATCCCTGAAAAACACCTCTAAACCCCACAAATTGCAGTTTGTAATAACTCCATTTGCCCCTATTTATCAGGCACAGTTCCTATTTTTCGCACCTGCTCATGGTATATCACTGTCCCTATTATTTTGCTTTTCAAGGATGCCTTTTAAGATCTTGTTAGCATGCTCCTAACATGCATTGACATGTAAATCCAGTGGGTTTACAGAAAAATCTCGGTGTGGAAGATCATTTACATCTGGTCTTGTGCCACCCTGGGCTCCTCTGGGAGGAAGGACAGTATATAAATTTAATAAAATAAAATGCTGCAGAGGAATGTAAATATGCATGCACAGACCCTAAACATTAGTGCATTGCTTCCATTCCCTACCTCTATAACTGCCTATCCAAGATAGTAAATGCTCTGGAATGTGCTTTGATTTGCAATTTTATAGGAAGTACAAGATCCAGTGTGAGATTGATATGATGATGATTGGCCTGATTGGCCACTGTGAGAACAGGATGCTGGACTAGATGAGTCACTGGCCTGATCCAGCAGGCTCTTCTTATGTTCTTATGTTCTTAAATTTATATCCTGCCCTTCCTCCCAGTAAGAGCCCAGGGTGGCAAACAAAAACAGTCTAAAACATCTTAATATATTTAAAATATATTAAAACATCTTTAAAAACATCTTTTAAAAAACTGCTTTAAAAACATAAGGTCTCTACTTAAAAGGCTTGTTGAAAGAGAAAGATCTTCAGTAGGCACTGAAAAGATTACAGAGATGGCGCCTGTCTAATATTTAAGGGGAGGCAATTCTAAAGAGTAGGTGCCACTACACTAAAGGTCTGCTTCCTATGTTGTGCAGGATGGACCTCCTGATAAGATGGTATCTGCAGGAGGCCCTCGCCTGCAGAGTGCAGTGGTCGACTGGGTATATAAAGGGTAAGACATCTTTCAGGTATCGTGGTCGCAAGCTGTAAAGGGCTTTGTACACCAAAACCAGAACCTTGAACTTAGCCCGACAGCCAATAGGTAGCCAGGGCAATTATTTCAGCAGCGGGGTGCCATGTTGGCGATACCCTGCCCCAGTGAGCAGTCTCACCCCCACATGTTGCACCAGCTGCAGCTTCTGGACCAACCTCAAGGGTAGCCCCACATAGAGTGCTTTACAGTAATCCAGCCTGGAGGTTACCACTGCATGGACAGCAGTGGTCAGGCAATCCTGGTCCAGAAATGGCCACAGCTGTCTTATCAGCTGAAGCTAGTAAAAGGCACTGAGGAGGTCACCTGGGCCTCTAGCAACAAAGATGGATGCAGGAGTACCCCCAGACCAGAGCTTGGAAAAGTTACTTTTTTGAACTACAACTCCCATCAGCCCAATCCAGTGGCCATGCTGGCTGGGGCTGATGGGAGTTGTAGTTCAAAAAAGTAACTTTTCCAATCTCTGCCCCAGACTATGAACCTGCTCTTTAAGAGGTAATATGACTCCATCCAAAGTAGGCAACTGACCAATTATCCGAACTCTGGAAGCTCCAACCCACAGCGCCTCCATCTTGCTAGGATTCAGACTCAGTTTATTGGCCCTCATCCAGCCCACCACCAAGTCCAAGCATCGGTCCAGCACTTGCATAATCTCTCCTGATTTAGAAGTTACAGAGAAATAGAGTTGGGTATCATCAGAGTACTGCTGCCACCTCACCCGAATCTCCTGATGGCTGCTCCCAAGGGCTTCATGTATTATTATTATTATTTATTATTATTATTATTTATTATTATTTATTAAACTTATATACCGCCCAACTAGCAATAGCTCTCTGGGCGGTGAACATAGGAAATACAATAAATCACAATATGATACAATAAAACATAAAGACAGTCTAAAATCAATTACAGCAAGATTTTAAAATTAAATTAACATTAAATTAAAATGCTTCAGAGAAGAGGAAGGTTTTAACTTGGCGCCGAAAAGAAAACAGTGTCGGCGTCAAGCGCACTTCCTCGGGCAGACTGTTCCATAGTTCGGGGGCCACCACTGAGAAGGCCCTAGATCTTGTCACCACCTCCGGGCCTCTCTATGAGTTGGAACCCGGAGGAGGGCCTTCATAGTAGAACGTAGTGTACGGGCCGGTTCATATTGGGAGAGGCGTTCCAACAGGTATCGTGGTCCCGCACCGTATAAGGCTTTATAGGTTAATACCAACACTTTGAATCTAGCCCAGAAGCATATTGGCAGCCAGTGCAAGCGGGCCAGAACAGGTGTTATATGCTCGGACCGCTTAGTTCTTGTTAGCAGTCTGGCTGCCGCATTTTGCACTAGCTGTAGCTTCCGAACTGTCTTCAGAGGTAGCCCTACGTAGAGTGCATTGCAGTAATCCAAACGCGAGGTTACCAGAGCATGTACCACTGATGTAAGGTCCTCTTTACTCAAATAGGGACATAGCTGGGCTACCAACTGAAGTTGGTTGAACGCATTCCTTGCCACCGAGGCTACTTGAGCCTCAAGTGAGAGGGAAGAGTCTAAAAAGACTCCCAGACTACGAACCCAGTCCTTTAGGGGGAGTGTAACCCCGTCCAGGACAGGGTATATATCCACCATCCGATCAGAGAAACCATCCACCAACAACATCTCAGTCTTGTCTGGATTGAGCCTCAGTTTGTTAACTCTCATCCAGTCCATTGTCGCGGCCAGGCAATGGTTCAGCACATCGACAGCCTCACCTGAAGAAGATGAAAAGGAGAAGTAGAGCTGCGTGTCATCAGCATACTGATGACAATGCACTCCAAAACTCCTGATGACCTCCCCCAACAGCTTCATGTAGATATTAAAAAGCATGGGGGACAAAACTGACCCCTGCGGGACTCCATATTGGAGAACCCATGGTGTCGAGCAATGTTCCCCAAGCACTACCTTCTGGAGACGACCCGCCAAGTAGGAGCGGAACCACTGCCAAGCAGTGCCTTCAACTCCCAACTCCGCGAGCCTCTCCAGAAGGATACCATGGTCGATGGTATCAAAAGCCGCTGAGAGATCAAGGAGGATCAACAGAGTTACACTCCCTCTGTCTCTTTCCTGACATATGTCATCATACAGGGCGACCAAGGCTGTCTCAGTGCCAAAACCAGGCCTAAAACCTGATTGAAATGGATCTAGATAATCGGTTTCATCCAATAGCGCCTGGAGCTGGCCAGCAACCACTCGTTCCAAGACCTTGCCCAGGAATGGAACATTCGCCACTGGCCTGTAGCTGTTAAAATTGTCTGGGTCCAAGGAAGGCTTTTTCAGAAGTGGTCTCACCACTGCCTCGTTCAGACAGCCAGGGACCACTCCCTCTCGTAAAGAGGCATTTATCACTTCCTTGGCCCAGCTAACTGTTCCATCCCTGCTAGTTTTTATTAGCCAAGAGGGGCAAGGATCCAGTACCGAAGTGGTTGCACATAACTGTCCAAGCACCTTGTCCACGTCCTCGAGCTGAACCAACTGGAACTCATCCAACAAAACATGACAAGACTGTGTTCCGGACACCTCACTAGGATCAACTGCTATAACTTGAGAGTCTAAGTCCCGGCGGATGCATGAGATCTTATTCTGGAAGTGATCAGCAAACTGATTGCAGCGGGCCACCGATGATTCCACCGTGTCCAGAGGGTTTGAATGAAGAAGCCCCCAGACAACTCGAAAGAGCTCTGCTGGGCGGCAGAGATATGATTTAATAGTGGCAGCAAAATGTTTTTTCACTGCCCTCACCGCTCCTACATACAGCTTAGTAGAAGCACTAACCAGCGCATAATTGTATCTGTCGGGAGTTCGCCTCCATTTCCGCTCAAGCCGCCTCCTATCTTGCTTCATCGCTCTCAGCTCTGGAGTATACCATGGAGCTGTATGAGCTCTACACAGGAGAGGGCGCGCAGGAGCGATCGTGTCAACAGCCCAGGTCATCTCCATATTCCACAAAGCGACCAGGGCTTCAGCAGGAGCGCCAGTCCTATCAGCCAGAAAATCCCCCAGAGCCCTTTGAAAACCTTCAGGATCCATTAGTCTCCGGGGGCAGACCAATTTAATAGGTCCCCCACCCTTGCAGAGGGAAGAGGCTACTGAAAGTCTAAACTTCAGCAAGCAGTGATCTGTCCATGACAAAGGGAGTGATGTTAGACTCCCCACATCCAGATCACTATCCCCATGTCCAGTAGCAAAAATAAGGTCTAGAGTATGCCCCGACACATGCGTTGGACCACTAACATATTGAGACAGCCCCATGGTTGTCATGGAAGCCATGAAGTCCTGAGCCGCTCCAGACAAAGTAGTCTCGGCATAAATGTTGACATCCCCCAGTACTAGTAGTCTGGGGGATCTCAGCAATATCTCCGAGACCACTTCCGTCAGCTCAGTTAGGGAAGCCATTGGGCAGCAAGGTGGGCGGTACACCAAAAGGATTCCCAACCTGTCCCTCTGGCCCAGCACAAGGTGCAGACACTCCAGGCCAGTAACTGCATGAACATGGTGCTTGGTGAGTGAGATGGAACTCTTATAGACGACAGCAACACCACCTCCCCGACCCTCAGATCTACCATGATGCTGAACCAAGAACCCCGGTGGGCAGAGCTGAGAGAGACCAACTCCTCCCTGCTCACCCACCCAGGTCTCGGTTATACATGCCAGATCGGCTGTCTCATCCACAATCAAATCGTGGACGAGGGAGATTTTATTATGTACCAATCTGGCATTTAAAAGCAGCAACTGGAGATCTGAGAGTTGGCTGAGAGGACAACCAACGACCTTGCGGGTGTGAGAAGGACCGGAACAAGGCACAGCCACAACATGTCTGGGCCACGTTGCCCTTACCTGGCACGTCCTTCTCACAACGCCATACCTCCCTCTGCCCATCACTACGGCAATTGGGGCCCCCTCAATTCCCCCCGCCTGATAGAAAAAGCTCTCTCCGAAGCACATAATAAAACTTATATATACAACAATTATATGTGCAAACAACCATACATACAAACATACACACTCACTCACACCATACACTCATATACACAACCACCCATTCATCTCAAACCAAACCAACACGCCAACATAGTCCCGCACTCTGTACATGCAGATGCCAGCTCCAAGATCTCTCTTCTTCCCACAAAGATGACACCTTGAAACGGCCAGATGACAATGGTGGCAAAAAGCATAGGCCACCAATAAGAAGCAAGAACCGCAGCGGCAACGGTGGAAGAATGCAGGCCACAGCTGCAAAGGAAAACGCCAGCTGCAGCGGAGAACAAAGCCGCGATGGCCACGGGGCACAAACTATAATACAGGGCAAAGCGTAGAACAGCGGCAGCAACAAAGAGGCACAGCCGCAACAGCGACGATGAAGAGGCGCCGCATGCCGCGGCGACAGAGATGAAAACAGGCCGCCCAGCAATGGCCAGCCGCAGCCCCAGTAAGCGGCAAACGCTGCCCGGCCGCAGCAGGAAAAAAAAGCGGAGACCAGCAGCAGCTACAACACAGAACACAGCAGCAGCGGGGACAAGGCAGCAACGGCAGCAACGGCAGCAACGGCAGTAACGGCAGCGAAAAGCGCAACGACGACAGTGACAACAACAGGAACAGCGAAGATGACGACAACAAGCGACAGCAAGCAGAAAGGACCCACACAGCAGGCAGGACCCACACACGTCGCAGCAGTGGCAGCAGAAGGCACAGGCCAGAGCAGGAGCGAGGGCCAACACAGCGGAGCCCAACAACGACACTGGCAGAAAAGGTAAAAGGCCTTGCTGATCCCCAGCTTCAATTTCCGCGCCTCCTGGTTCCAGCCGTCTCCGTCCGTAATCACTGCTCCAAATTTAGCAGGGCAAGGGAAAGTGGGTAGCACCAAAAGCATTCACTCACCCACACACTCCCCTAACGGCCCGCACAATGTCAAAGTTAAAAAGATATTAAAAAGATGTTAAAAAGATGTTAAAATAGGTTAAGCAGCAGGAGCTCCAAACAAGCTCCTCCACCTAAGCCGCCATTTTTTGTTGTAATATAGATGTTAAACAGTACTGGAGACAAGATGGTATTCTGCGGCACCCCACAGCACAACTGCCACAGGGCCAAAAGACAATTGCTCAATGCTATTACCTGAAAATGACCCTGGAGAACAGATTGTTTGCATTTCTAACTAAAAGTTGCACACTGCATTTTAGCTGTCTGAAGATACATTGTTGTTATGTGCCTTCAAAACTTATGGTGACCCTATGAATCAGCGACCTCCAGCAGAATCTGTCATGGACCACCCTGTTCAGATCTTGTAAGTTCAGGTCTGTGGCTTCCTTTATGGAATCAATCCATCTCTTGTTTGGCCTTCCTCTTTTTCTACTCCCTTCTGTTTTTCCCAGCATTATGGTCTTTTCTAGTGAATTCTGTCTTCTCATTATGCAGTCTTAATGCGTGGATGAGACGATGGTGTCGGGTGGAAGGGTTCGGATTTGTTAGGCACTGGGGAACATTTTGGGACAAGCCAGTCCTGTACAAAAGGGACGGGCTCCACTTGAACCAGAATGGAACCAGACTGCTGGCACTTAAAATTAAAAAGGTAGCAGAGCAGCTTTTAAACTGACTGAGGGGGGAAACCCGACAGGAGCTGAGAAAGGTCCGGTTCGGAATAAACCTCCCCCCTGGGATAAAAACCAAAGAAATGATGAAATTTTAAAAGGGGTAGGCCTAGAAGTAGGCACTGTGAGAGCAGGGGTGCAGCATATAAATTCAGAAGAGCAAAATTACCACAGGCCAAACCACAAGTGCCAAAGACACTTGAAGAGAGACACTGCTTACAAGTGCCTGTACGCTAATGGTAGGAACCTCTGAACCAAGATGGGAGAACTGGAGTGCTTGGTCTTAGAGGAGAGCATTGATATAGTGAGCATAACCGAGACCTGGTGGAATGGAGAAAACCAGTGGGATACGGTTATCCCTGGATATAAACTATATTGGAAGGATAGGGAAGGACGTATTGGTGGCAGAGTCGCTCTATACGTGAAAGAAGGCATTGAATCCAGCAAGCTCGAAACCCCAAAAGAGGCAGACTTCTCCACAGAATCGTTGTGGGTGGTGATACCATGCCCCAGGAGGGACTTAATACTGGGAACGATCTATCGTCCCCCTGATCAAAATGCTCAGGGAGACCTTGAGATGAGATATGAAATTGAGGAAGCATCCAAACTAGGAAATGTGGTAGTAATGGGTGACTTCAAGTACCCGGATATAGACTGGCTGCATATGTGTTCCAGTCATGACAAAGAAGCAAAGTTTCTAGATATTCTAAATGACTATTCCCTAGATCAGTTGGTCATGGAACCGACCAGAGGGACGGCAACCCTGGACTTAATCCTCAGTGGGGACCGGGACCTGGTGCGAGATGTAAGTGTTGTTGAACCGATTGGGAGCAGTGACCACAGTGCTATTAAATTAAACATACATGTAAATGGCCAATTGCCAAGAAAATCCAACACGGTCACATTTGACTTCAAAAGAGGAAACTTCACAAAAATGAGGGGATTGGTAAAAAGAAAGCTGAAAAACAAAGTCCAGAGGGTCACATCACTCGAAAATGCTTGGAAGTGGTTTAAAAACACTCTATTAGAAGCTCAACTGGAGTGCATACCGCAGATCAGAAAAGGTACCGCCAGGGCCAAGAAGATGCCAGCATGGTTAACGAGCAAAGTCAAGGAAGCTCTTAGAGGCAAAAAGTCTTCTTTCAGAAAATGGAAGTCTTGTCCGAATGAAGAAAATAAAAAAGAACACAAACTCTGGCAAAAGAAATGCAAGAAGACAATAAGGGATGCGAAAAAAGAATTTGAGGAGCACATTGCTAAGAACATAAAAACCAACAACAAAAAATGCTATAAATACATTCAAAGCAGGAGACCATCTAGGGAGGCGATTGGACCCTTGGATGATAAGGGAGTCAAAGGTGTACTAAAGAACGATAAGGAGATTGCAGAGAAGCTAAATGAATTCTTTGCATCTGTCTTCACAGTGGAAGATATAGGGCAGATCCCTGAACCTGAACTAACATTTGCAGGAAGGGATTCTGAGGAACTGAGACAAATAGTGGTAACGAGAGAGGAAGTTCTAGGCTTAATGGACAATATAAAAACTGACAAATCACCGGGTCCGGATGGCATCCACCCGAGAGTTCTCAAAGAACTCAAAGGTGAAATTGCTGATCTGCTAACTAAAATATGTAACTTGTCCCTTGGGTCCTCCTCCGTGCCTGAGGACTGGAAAGTGGCAAATGTAACACCAATCTTCAAAAAGGGATCCAGAGGGGATCCCGGAAATTACAGGCCAGTTAGCTTAACTTCTGTCCCTGGAAAACTGGTAGAAAGTATTATTAAAGCTAGATTAACTAAGCACATAGAAGAACAAGCCTTGCTGAAGCAGAGCCAGCATGGCTTCTGCAAGGGAAAGTCCTGTCTCAGTAACCTATTAGAATTCTTTGAGAGTGTCAACAAGCATATAGATAGAGGTGATCCAGTGGACATAGTGTACTTAGACTTTCAAAAAGCGTTTGACAAGGTACCTCACCAAAGGCTTCTGAGGAAGCTTAGCAGTCATGGAATAAGAGGAGAGGTCCTCTTGTGGATAAGGAATTGGTTGAGAAGCAGAAAGCAGAGAGTAGGAATAAACGGACAGTTCTCCCAATGGAGGGCTGTAGAAAGTGGAGTCCCTCAAGGATCGGTATTGGGACCTGTACTTTTCAACTTGTTCATTAATGACCTAGAATTAGGAGTGAGCAGTGAAGTGGCCAAGTTTGCTGACGACACTAAATTGTTCAGGGTTGTTAAAACAAAAAGGGATTGCGAAGAGCTCCAAAAAGACCTCTCCAAACTGAGTGAATGGGCGAAAAAATGGCAAATGCAATTCAATATAAACAAGTGTAAAATTATGCATATTGGAGCAAAAAATCTGAATTTCACATATACGCTCATGGGGTCTGAACTGGCGGTGACCGACCAGGAGAGAGACCTCTGTGATGCGTCCTTCCCTGGCTCTCCCTGTCAGGTTCCTACCTGCGCGTGGCTACTGCCTGTCTCTAGGCACCACCAGGGACTCCACCAGTCCGGACCGCACTCTCTTATGAATTCTCTCCCCGCTCTAGCACAGATCTCAACAGATCCCCCTGCTAGGCAACCACCAGTCACGTCCTAATACTAGTATTCCCAGAGACTCTGAATACTGGTATTGTTATTCTCTTCACCGCTGCCACTATTTGTTACAGTTCCCCTTCAGCCTTGGTCATTACCTTACCCTCCCTTCTGGTCTGTGAAACCTCACCCAAGGATCAGGCCTTTGGTAAACCAAATTAAGTATTTATTAAAGATAACAAAGCTAACAAGATTAACAAGATTTCTTCTTAAGGCACATAAGCATATGGTTTTACTCAATACTAATCCGAACTCCACCTCCCTCCTGGCAAACAACTCTCTAAACCCCACCAAGCAACCCACTCAGTTCTCTTCTCCCCCCCAGATTCCACTCTCACTCTTCCTTTTATACATTCAGCCATTTTAAACACTCAGCCAATCATCTCGCATTCTACTGCCCATTCACTCCCCCTCTTTCACTCCACTTACCATGTATCTTCTAAAACAACAACACTTACCATATATACATTAATATAGGAACATCACATTTCCCCCCCCTTAAACAACAGCAGAGTATTATTCCTGTTCCAGGATTTATACGTCGCGTTAACAAATAAAAGTCTCTATGGGGAAAATGTCTTTCTTTGTTCCTCTGTCTGGTCACGTCACTGCAGTCCCAGCCACTTGCCTGGAAAGTCCATCGGCCAGTACATTGTCCTTGCCTTTGATGAACTGGAAGTCCACTTGATAGTCCTGTAGGGCCCAGGACCACCTCTGCAGCATAGTGTTATGGTTTTTCATAGTCTGCAACCATAACAAGGCCCGATGATCCGTAGTCACTGTGAATGTTCATCCCCACATGTATGAGCGCAACTTGTTCAGTCCCCACACGACCGCTAGGCACTCCTTCTGGACCGACGAATAGTTTTTCTCCCTCGGCGTCAGCTTGCGACTCAGGTACGCCACTGGATGTCTGGTGCCTTCTCTCTCCTGCAGCAAGATGACTCCCAGCGCGAGGTCCGACGCATCTGTAGCCACGATGAATGGTTTCTCATAGTCTGGTGCTATTAATATGGGTCCTTGGCACAAGGCTTGCTTCAGCAGATCAAAAGCCTTCTGACATTCATCCGTCCATACCACACGCTCAGAACACTTCTTCTTGGTAAATTCATGCAAGGGGGTTGCTATTTCCCCAAAATTTCTCACAAACTTCCTATAAAATCCAGCCACACCCAGAAATGCCCTTACTTGTTTTTTGGTTAAGGGGATCGGCCACGCTTGTATTGCCTCCACCTTGCTCCATAAGGGGGTGATTTTCCCACTCCCCACCTTATGTCCTAAATAGATTACTTCCTTTAGTCCAAACTGGCATTTCTTAGCTTTTATTGTGAGGCCTGCTTTTCTTAAGGCCTCCAATACTGTTGTCAGGTGTTGGACATGCTCAGGCACCGACTTGCTAAAAATGGCCACGTCATCGATATAGGCCACTGCAAAATCTGACATGCCTCGCAACACAGTATTGATTAGCCTCTGAAATGAACTTGGTGAGTTCCTTAGTCCCATGGGTAAGGTCACAAACTCATATAACCCATCTGGTGTACTGAAGGCAGTTTTGGCTCTGGATTGCTCGTCTAGTTCCATTTGCCAAAATCGTTTACAGAGATCTAGTGTAGAGATAATGGTTGCTGCCCCCAATAACTCTAACATAGCGTCTACCCTAGGCATAGGATACGCATCTGGGACAGTAATTTTATTGATTAGCCGATAATCAATGCAAAACCTTGTCATTCCATCTTTTTTCGGAACCAGGACAATACTTGAGGCCCAGGGACTGATGGATTCCCTGATCACTCCTAATTCCAGCATCTCTTCCACCTCCTTTTTGATCTCATTCAAAACTTTCCCATTCACACGGTACGGAACAGATCTGATTGGGGCATGATCTCCAGTATCAATGGAATGTATAACTATACTGGTTCGGCCAGGTTTGTTGCTAAAGAGATTCCTATAGTTTTTCAAAACTCTCAGAATCTCCTCTTTTACTTCCTCCTTCACCTCCTCTGACCATTCCACTTGATCTACCCCTCCTTTGTCTTTGCTTTCCTGTACCAAATCCGGAAGTTCAGGCCCACTTCCCTCAGGGAATAAGGTAACTTGCAACACCTTTTCATCCCTGGTATGGTAAGGCTTTAACATATTTACATGAACCACTTTGCTTTTGTTTAATTGGTCTGTGGTGATTACATATGTCACTGTGTCAAGCCTTTCTCTGATGGTATATGGTCCTTCCCAGTTAGCCTGTAATTTGTCATGTTTCCTGGGTATGAACGCCATAACCATATCTCCCACATCATACACACGTTCTCTGGCTGTTCTGTCATACCAGTAACTTTGCTTCTCCTGTGCATGACTCAAATTCTCTTTCACTACTTCCATCATTGATGTTAATTTATTGCAGAATTCCAATACAAAATCTACCACAGAAGTTTTGTACTCTCCCAGAGTTCCTTCCCATGAATTTTTTAGCAGTTCCAAAGGTCCCCTCACTTTTCTAGTGAACATGAGTTCAAAGGGTGAGAAGCCTGTTGACTCTTGAGGGACTTCTCTGTATGCAAATAAGAAGCATCCCAACCGTTCATCCCAGTCTTGTGGGTGATCTTGCACATAGCTTCTTATCATGCCCTTCAAAACTCCATTGAATCTCTCTGTTAACCCATTAGTGGCGGGATGGTAAGTAGTGGTCTTTAGATGTTTTAGACCACAACATTTCCACATACATTGCATCACTTCTCCCATGAATACACTGCCTTGATCTGTCAGCACTTCATGAGGGAAACCCAGCCTCATAAAGATTTTTAATAAAGCCTCTGCCACTACAGGGGCTTCTACAGATCTCAGTGCTTCTGCGTCTGGGTACCTGGTGGCAAAATCCACCACCACCACTAGATATTTCTTGCCATGCCTTGTGGGTTTGGAAAAAGGGCCCACCAAATCTATTCCCACTCTATAAAAGGGTTGTCCAATTATAGGAAGGGGCTTTAAGGGTGCCTTGGTCTTTACTCCACTCTTTCCCACCTTTTGGCATATTCCACAAGATAGACAATGTTGTTTTACATCCTTGGAGATATTTGGCCAATAATAATGTGCACCCAATCTCCTCTTGGTCTTTTTTATTCCCAGATGTCCTGCACATGGGACATCGTGGGCTACCTCTAGCAATCTGGTTCTGTATTTGCTAGGTACTATCAATTGCTTCACTGGTTCACATTCATCCTTTCTTTCAGCAGGCATCAACAGTCTATATAAAATCCCATTCTCACACACAACTTGATTCCTCAGTTTGTCAGTGAAAGGAATCTGTTGGGTCAGCGCTTGTTCCTTTATCTGCTTCAGACTTATATCTTTATGCAGCTCTTCCCTGAATTGATCTGCTTCTTCCCCAGAGACCACTTGATACAGTTTGTCTTCTTCAGCAGGCCTGCTAGTGGTTGCTATGGTGACCTGAGGCTGGTTAACAGATTCCACCCTGTTTGTTTCAGCCCCCCTTCTTTTTCTCTGCCAATTTGCTGTCTGGTCACTACATAGATCTTTCCTTGGGCGCCCATTACATCTCTTCCCAGTATTACTGGTTCTTGTTGCTGGGCATTAATGCCTACTTTATATCGGCCCTCTCGGCCTCTCCAAGTCATATCCACCAGGGCCACAGGCAAACTTTCTGGTTGACCCCTCACTCCTTGGATAGTCACTGTTTCCTGAGGTAATATTTCTTCAGATTTTATTAAATCTGGCCTCAGTAACGTCTGAGCGGCACCAGTGTCAAGCAATGCCCAATAAGTTGCCCCTTGTACACTCACTTCCTCTCTCAGACTTGAATCAAGATCTGTTACTTCTGTCCAGTTTATCTGGCAAAACTGAACCTTTTTCGCTGCTTCTAAAGCCTTGGACTCTGTTTTCACTGCCCTTGTCTGAGCAGGATTACTAATGGGGTTGGCAACCTCACATTGAAAACATAGGTGCCCCGGTCTACCACATTTGTAGCATAATTTCTCCTCACTTTTAGGGTACACAGATCCACTCTGGGGTGTCCTGTGCCCTTCAGATTTTACTGGAGGACTCACTCTCTGTGGTACCACATCCCTTCTGCCAGCACTATATGGTCTGGGTTTAAACTCTCTTGATGTTTTCCCCACCCAGCCAGTTCTATTGGAGGCGAAGTGATCCGCCATCTCTGCGGCCTCCTGCACAGATGTAGGGGAACGGTCTTTGACCAGGAGCCTTATTTCTGGTGGTAACTGATGGTATAATTGATCCAGTATCATGAGGCTTTTCACCTCTTCCACTGACTGAGCTTTGGCACTACTCATACACTTTCCAAATATATCCATCAACTTTGCTCCCAGTTCCACAAAAGACCTCCCTGTCTGTATCTGGCAATTTCTGAAAAGCTTTCTAAAATAATCAGGCCCCAGTCTGAATCTTTTAAACACTGCTTCTTTGAATTCAGCATAGGTGACGGGCTTGTCTGAGGGGAAATATTGGTATACCTCAGCCAGTTCCCCTTTAATCAGGTTTGATAAATCCTGCATGTATTTATCTTCAGGTAGCCCCCACAACTGAGCTGCTTTTTCAAAGGTGCTGAGGTAAATTTGAGGATCTTGACCAGGCTCATAGACAGCAAAGTCCTTTGGAGTAATTTTTATTTTTGCTCCATCTCTGTCTTTCCTTGTCTCCTCAGAGTGAAATTTCTCTCTATCAAATTTTAACTTTTCTACTTGTAATTCAGCATCCAATGCTCGTTGCTTCTCCCTCTCCTCAAACCCCAATCTCATTCTCTCAATTTCCAACTCCCTCTGTTTTTCCTTCTCTGCACCTTCCATCCTCAATCTCTCAGCTTCCATCTTCAATCTCTCAGCTTCCAACTCCCTCTGCTTGTCTTTTTCCTCAGCCTCCCATCTTAACTTCTCTCTCAAGTACTCTATATAAGCGGGATTGCTTAAATATCCTTCTGGGGTCTCTTCCCTGACAGGTTGTTTTTGCTGGGCAGTAGCAAATCCTATAAGTGCTACCCTCAATTCATCTACCCCTTTACCCTCGTGAGGTAAATTGAATGTTATGCACTTCTCCACCAGCTCCTCTCTTTTCATTTTTATGTATTCAGCCATGGTGTTTGAGTTCACTCACTCTTTGCCACACACTCTTTGCCAGTCACTCTCACTCACTCTCTTGTTTTGTTATTTCTGTTTGCCACACCACTGTTCTGGATTCTCTAGTATTTGTATCTGGATTCTCTGTTGTTCGTATCCCACCGCTACTGCCACCACATGTGATGCGTCCTTCCCTGGCTCTCCCTGTCAGGTTCCTACCTGCGCGTGGCTACTGCCTGTCACTAGGCACCACCAGGGACTCCACCAGTCCAGACCGCACTCTCTTATGATTTCTCTCCCCGCTCTAGCACAGATCTCAACAGATCCCCCTGCTAGGCAACCACCAGTCACGTCCTAATACTAGTATTCCCAGAGACTCTGAATACTGGTATTGTTATTCTCTTCACCGCTGCCACCATTTGTTACAGTTCCCCTTCAGCCTTGGTCATTACCTTACCCTCCCTTCTGGTCTGTGAAACCCCAGCCAAGGATCAGGCCTTTGGTAAACCAAATTAAGTATTTATTAAAGATAACAAAGCTAACAAGATTAACAAGATTTCTTCTTAAGGCACATAAGCATATGGTTTTACTCAATACTAATCCGAACTCCACCCCCCTCCTTCTCCACTCTCTCCTGGCAAACAACTCTCTAAACCCCACCAAGCAACCCACTCAGTTTCACCTCATCCACACCTAGATTCCACTCTCACTCTTCCTTTTATACCTTCAGCCATTTTAAACACTCAGCCAATCATCTAGCATTCTACTGCCCATTCACTCCCCCTCTTTCACTCCACTTACCATGTATCTTCTAAAACAACAACACTTACCATATATACATTAATATAGGAACATCACAACCTCGGGGTTGTAGTGGACAGCACGATGAAAATGTCGACCCAGTGT
This sequence comes from Rhineura floridana, assembly GCF_030035675.1. Lineage (NCBI taxonomy): Eukaryota > Metazoa > Chordata > Lepidosauria > Squamata > Rhineuridae > Rhineura > Rhineura floridana. The sequence continues at coordinate 140,116,258 of NC_084480.1, forward strand.
GTGGCAGCTGTGAAAAAGGCAAATTCCATGCTAGCGATAATTAGGAAAGGTATTGAAAATAAAACAGCCGATATCATAATGCCGTTGTATAAATCTATGGTGCGGCTGCATTTGGAATACTGTGTACAGTTCTGGTCGCCTCATCTCAAAAAGGATATTCTAGAGTTGGAAAAGGTTCAGAAGAGGGCAACCAGAATGATCAAGGGGATGGAGCGACTCCCTTACGAGGAAAGGTTGCAGCATTTGGGGCTTTTTAGTTTAGAGAAAAGGCGGGTCAGAGGAGACATGATAGAAGTGTATAAAATTATGCATGGCATTGAGAAAGTGGATAGAGAAAAGTTCTTCTCCCTCTCTCATAATACTAGAACTCGTGGACATTCAAAGAAGCTGAATGTTGGAAGATTCAGGACAGACAAAAGGAAGTACTTCTTTACTCAGCGCATAGTTAAACTATGGAATTTGCTCCCACAAGATGCAGTAATGGCCACCAGCTTGGATGGCTTTAAAAGAAGATTAGACAAATTCATGGAGGACAGGGCTATCAATGGCTACTAGCCGTGATGGCTGTGCTGTGCCACCCTAGTCAGAGGCATCATGCTTCTGAAAACCAGTTGCCGGAAGCCTCAGGAGGGGAGAGTGTTCTTGCATTCGGGTCCTGCTTGCAGGCTTCCCCCAGGCACCTGGTTGGCCATTGTTAGAACAGGATGCTGGACTAGATGGGCCACTGGCCTGATCCAGCAGGCTTTTCTTATGTTCTTATGTGTCCAAAGTATTTTCTCTTATCCGCTTTTTTCACTGTCCAGTTTTCACATCCATACATAGAGATTGCGAATACCAATGATCCTGACTTTAAATGATTGAAATGATCCTGACTTAGTGTTCAGTGATACATCTTTGCATTTGAGGACCTTTTCTAGTTCTCTCACAGCTGCCCTCCCCAGTCCTAGCCTTCTTCTGATTTCTTGACTATTGTCTCCATTTTGGTTAATGACTGTATTGAGGTATTGATAATCCTTGAAAAATTCAATGTCCTCATTGTCAACTTTAAAGTTATATAAATCTTCTGTTGTCATTACTTGAGTCTTTTTGACATTCAGCTGTAGTCCTGCTTTTGTGCTCTCCTCTTTAACTTTCATCAGCATTTGTTTCAAATCATTAACTGGTTTCTGCTAGTAGTATGGTATCATCTGCATATCTTAAATTATTGATATTTCTCCCTCTAGTTCGCACACCTCCTTCATCTTGGTTCAATCCTGCTTTCCGTATGATATGTTCTGTATATAGATTAAACAAGTAGGGTGATAAAATACACCCCTGTCAGAATAAGGGTATTATAAGTACACTAGTGTCCTTACTCTAATCATTGACATGTTGTTGTTGTTATGTGCCTTCAAGTCGACCACGACTCATGGCGACCCTGTGAATCAGTGACCCCCAAGAGCATCTGTCATGAACTACCCTGTTAAGATCTTGTAAGTTCAGGTCTGTGGCTTCCTTTATGGAATCAATCCATCTCTTGTTTGGCCTTCCTCTTTTTCTACTTCCTTCTGTTTTCCCCAGCATTATGGTCTTTTCTAGGGAATCATGTCTTCTCATCATGTGTCCAAAGTATGATAATCTCAGTTTCATCATTTTAGCTTCTAGTGACAGTTCTTGTTTAATTTGTTCTAACACCCAATTTTTTTTTTGCAGTCCATGGTATGCGCAAAGCTCTCCTCCAACACCAGATTTCAAACAAGTTGATTTTTCTCTTATCTGCTTTTTTTACTGTCCAACTTTCACATCCATACAGAGAAATCGGGAATACCATGGTCTGAATGATCCTGACTTATTGGAGGGTAAGTAATAGCAAACAATAATAGGATGGCTACTGTCTTGGAATGGAAGAATGGAGGATGGTGTTGGCCGATATTCATGGGAAGCTGGTAACAATTCTCTATCTGACCTTCTCTATTCAGCTGCTGCCACACCTGCTTTGAGTAATATCTGTCTTTTTTTTCTTTTTGCTCTCTTATCTGTACTTAGGGTTTTGTCGTGATGGAAATATTTAATTTGATCCTTAGGTAACAATGGTGAACTTGCTGTTTTGCCATTTTAGCTGTGGTGGCAGCCCTAAGCTCTTACAGTATGCTCAAAATAGTTCTTGAGGTGCAGAACTAAAGTGACATGTGTAGCCACTGTTGTTTCTCCAGTAGATGGCACAATTTGTTTTACTTAGAAAGCATCACTGCAAAAAAGAATAGCTAGTGGGGGTAGAGAATCACATCACAGTAGCAGATGTTTCCCTATTACCGTTCTTGTGCATTGCCAAGAGTATAAAACTGCAGGTTCACATCAGGACCAGAGGAAGATGAGGTGTTATTGTTAAACGTCTTCTTTGTCCATATATACTTTCCAGGCCAGTGAAGCTGGATGGAAGATAGTTTAATATGCCTGTTGGGTTAGCATTAGGTTATGGCCTCGGTTGGTATAGTGGTTCATTAAGTGTGAGGGGAAGTTGATTGTTGGTTGCAGAACTTCCTGTAGACCAGTCTCTAGAGAGCAGGGTTGCTAATCTATTTCAGGCTGGGGGCTACATTGATGGTCAGCCACCACTCCAAGGGCCACATGCCAGTGGTGCTTGTGACTGTGACCAAAGTATGTGTGCGTGCCTATGAGCACACAGATTAAAAATATGGCATACATGCAACACACAAACTCACCAGACATGCAGTCACAAAGCACTCTCTCTCTTTCTCACACACACTCACATACCCAGTCACTCACTCATACATACACCCTCACACACACATACATACACTCTCACACATACAAATACACAAAACACACAGAAAATCAGCATTTCAAGCCCTCCCCATTCCAGTACACTCCACAATGGCCAGGGATCAAGAGGGCATATATATAGTTGGCCTCACCACAGCAAGTGTCCTGTGCACATCCTTAGTCCACAACAACTGAAACTGATCCCACAACTAGATTTATTTATTTTATTTATTTATTATTTAATTTATATCCCGCCCTTCCTCCCAGCAGGAACCCAGGGAGGCAATTACATGGTGCTCCAGGGACTTCCAATGAACCTGCACTAATGGTGGCAATCAAGTTGGGCACAGATCTGAGAGATCTGGCCTTCGAAGTGCTTTGCAAATCTCTCACATCATCATCATAATCATCACCACCCTCACTTCACTCAAAGATCCCAGGGCATGTTACAACAGTTTAAAAATGCATGAAAAACAGTTAAAAGCAATTTAAAATCACATCACAAAAAATAGGGAGGGCACTAAAAAAGATACACCTCAATTGTCAGGGACCAGGGTAAAGAGGTGTGTCTTTAACGTTCACCGCAAACTGTACAGCGAAGTTGCCAGACACATTTTGGTGGGGAGGGAGTTCTACAACTTAGGGGATGCCACAGAGAATGCCCTTTCCCAGGCCACCATCCCCCTGGCTTCTGAGGGTGGTGGAGCTATTGGGCCCAAAACGAACTGGCAACCAATGCAGCTGTTTTAAAATGGGTTATATGAGTTTTAAAGGGAACCACAGCCAGTAATGTGGCTGCTGCATTTTAGACCCGTTGAAGTTTCCAAGTCGTCTTCAAGGGCAGCCCCACAGAGAGTGCATTGCAATAATCCCATCTGGAAGTTATGAGTGCATGGGGTACTGTAGCCAAGTCATCTCTGCCCAAAAGGGGCCAAAGCTGACAAACCAGTCGGAGCTGGAAAAAGGCACTACTAGCCACTGAGAACACCAAGGCCTCCAGTGACAGTGTTGGATCCAGGAATACCCCCAAGCTACGGACCTGCTCCTTCCAGGGAAGTGCAACCCCATCCAGTCTCCCCACCTGCCGGACATGAGAACTCTGGACACGTAACATACTGTCAGGCCCAGGATGTGACTCAGGAACCAGACCAATGGCTGTAGTTAATTCGTGTTTTATTAGGGTAATGTCCAAACAAAGACTGCATTTTCTCATGAAGCAATACAGGGATACAGGTCCTGCGGCACTGGGAGAAAGTTGACAGAGCAAGGGACTTCTTCCCGCCTGTTCTTTAAGAAGGGGCCAAACGGGCGCGCAATCTTTCGCTCCTCCTTAACTGCCCCTCAGGTACTGCCCGCCTTCCCCTCCTTCTCTCCTGTCTTTTCAGCTGTCTGCGTGTGCGCGGTGAGGGGGGAAGCATCACCCCTCCTCTTCTGAAGTTTCCGATTCCAGGATGGGGGATAGGGGAGGGGCTGATGGTAAACTGTCTCCCCGCTTTTCGGCTGTGAGCAGCCCTCCCTCTTTCCCCTCTTGCTCTGAGCCTGAAAGAGGGGGAGGCGTGAGAATGTCCAGGGAGGGCTCAGGCTCCCCGTTGCTAAGCGACCTTATCACTGGCAGTTCCTCTGTTTCATCTTCGCTCCAAAGGGGGGAAGTTCCTCCCCCTTCCCTCTGCCATCCATCCGAATACTCTTCTCCCAACTCTCCGGGATCCAGCTCCCCGGGATTGGGACCCCAGCTCTGCCTTCCGACACCATCCCCCCTCCCAGGCTTTGCCCCCCTCCCCTTGTCTGGCTTGGGACGGTGGGGAAAACGTTGATGGAAAAGTTTTACCAATTCTGGAGCATGCACATCAGCTGCATCTTCCCATGATCTGTCAGCCACCCCATAGCCTTTCCAGTGAATCAAGTACTGCAGCTTGTGGCGTCTGATCCTGGAATCTAAGATCTCCTCAACTTCAAACTCAAGCTGCTCATTTACCAGGAGTGGAGCTCCGGGAGGTTCCTCCGGCCGTAACTCACTGGGAGGGGCGGCTTTCGTTAAGAGGGATCGATGGAACACAGGATGTATTTTAAACGTGTCAGGCAGCTTCAGTCGGTACGCCACGGGATTGATTTGAGTTTCTATTTCGAAAGGACCCACCCTCTTGTCTTGTAATTTTCTACATTTGCCCGACATCTGGAGGAAGCGGGTGGACAGCCATACCTGGTCTCCCGGTTGAAGGGGGGGGCCCTCCTTCCTGTGCAGGTCAGCAACTCGCTTGTACTCCGTTTTGGCTTCGTTTAACTGCTGTTTCAGTGTCTGTTGCGCCGCTTGCAATTCCTTAAGGAAGTTCTCAGCTGCCGGTACCAGCATTCCTTCTGAGCTGCTTGGAAAGACTTTAGGATGGAATCCATAATTAGCGAAGAACGGGGTTTGTTGAGTGCTGGAGTGCAGAGAATTGTTGTAGGCGAACTCTGCAAAATGCAAATATGATACCCAGTCAGTCTGTTGATAGGACACATAACTTCGTAAATATCTTTCCAAAACGGCGTTCAAGCGTTCCGTCTGCCCATCTGTCTGGGGGTGATGGGCGGAGGAGAGTTTTAATTCCGTCTGCAACTGTTTCCACATTGCTCTCCAAAATTTGGCTGTGAACTGAGTTCCTCGGTCTGAGACTACGCTGTTTGGCAATCCATGCAGCCGGTAGACTTCTTTTATGAATAACTTGGCCGTTTCTTTAGCCTCTAAGGCCCCTGCACAAGGAAGAAAGTGTGCCATTTTGGTAAGTAGATCCACCACTACTAAGATGGCTGTCATTCCTTGGGACTTGGGTAGATCAGTTATAAAATCCATGGAGAGGTCCTTCCAGGGTTCGTGTGGGACAGGCAACGGTTGTAACAGTCCTGCTGGTGTCCCTGTTTGTGTTTCTGTCCGCAGACAGACAGAGCAGGACTTTACATAACTCTCAATATCCCGACGCATTTTAGGCCACCAGAAGTCCTTGGCCACGTTCTGAATGGTCTTGTAAATCCCAAAGTGTCCCGCTGTGATGGAATCATGACACTGGCGTAGGATTCTGAGCCTTAATTCCCCTTCTGGCACATATCTGGCGGTTTTGAACCATAACAGTCCATTTCTCCAGTGAAAGGTTACTTCTGAGTCTTGACCTTGTCCCGTCTCCTGCTGATATTTTAGCATGTCTGCATCTTCTTGTTGTGCCTTTTTGAGTTCCTCTTCCCATGAAGGCTGGCATACTCCCAATGTTAATTTCTCTGGCGGGATTACGTACTGAGGCTGGTCCTCGGATTCACTTTCTTTGTATTGTGGCTGTCTGCATAAGGCATCCGCTCTCTGGTTTTTGGCTTGGGCATGGTAAGTAATCTGGAAGTTAAACCTAGTGAAGAACTGGGACCATCTTATCTGTCTCTGGTTCAGCTTTCTGGCTGTTTGGAGGCTTTCAAGATTCTTGTGGTCGGAGCGCACTTCAATTCGATGAGAGGTCCCCTCTAGGTATTGTCTCCAGTTTTCAAAAGAGTCCTTGATGGCCAGCAGCTCCTTCTCCCAAACTGTGTAGTTCTTCTCTGCAGGCTTTAACTTCCGAGAGAAGTATGCACAGGGGTGCAGCTCCTTCCCTTCTTGGTCTAATTGTAGCAGGACCCCCCCCGATGGCAAAATCTGAAGCATCTGCTTCCACTACGAAAGGGCGGTTCGGATCAGCAAAGCGCAGAATGGGCTCAGTAGCAAACCTTCTCTTCAGCTCCTCAAAGGCCTCGGTGGCGTTCTCTGTCCATTGAAACTTCTTCTTCCCCCTTAAACAGTCAGTCAGAGGAGCTGTTAATTTGGAAAACCCTGGAATGAACTTTCTGTAATAATTGGCAAACCCCCAAAACCGTTGTACATCCTTTTTGGTGACAGGTTGGCCCCAGTCCAATATGCAGCTTACTTTCCCTGGGTCCATCTCCACGCCTTCCGCTGAGATTCGATATCCAAGGAAGTCTAGAGACTTGAGGTCAAATCCACATTTCTCTAATTTAGCATACAGGTGATTTTCTCTCAGTCTCTTCAACACCGTCTTCACATGCTGGTCGTGGTCTTCCTGGTTCTTTGAGAACACCAGGATATCATCTAAGTAACAGATTACATACGTGTCCAACAAGTCTCTAAACACGTCGTTCATGAATTTTTGAAAAAATCCTGGACTTCCACAAAGCCCGAACGGCATGACCAGGTATTCATACTGTCCGTAAGCGGTCAAGAATCCTGTTTTCCATTCATCTCCCTCCTTCATTCTGATCAGATTGTACGCTCCTCTCAAATCCAACTTCGTGAAGATTTTTGCAGAGCGCAGTCGGTCCAGCAACTCTGAGATCAGGGGCAGCGGGTAGCTGTTGGGGATGGTGATCTGGTTCAATGCGCGATAGTCGTTACAGGGTCTGAGTCCACCCCCTTCTTTTTCACAAACAATAGTGGCGCTCCAGCAGGGGATTGTGAGGGGCGTATGAATCCTCGCCTCAGGTTTTTATCCAGGAATTCCTTCAGGGCCTCCCTCTCATTCTCTGTGAGAGAGTAGATTCTCCCTGATGGGATGCTGGCTCCTGGCACTAGGTCAATCACACAGTCGTAAGGGCGGTGGGGGGGTAAAGTCTCTGCCTCTTTTTCATCAAACACATCTTTGAATTCTTCATACTTTGGCGGTAGGGTCACTTGCTCGATCTCTTGCACTGCCCCCGCTAAGGTGTTCTTGATTCCTTCAGGTTGACAGTTCTCCTGGCAATACTGTGAGGTGAACCACACCACCGCCTCCTTCCAACTTATTTTGGGTTCATGCTTTGCTAGCCAGGGCATTCCCAGAATCACCTCAAAGTTCGAGAGATCTGACACGTATAGCGAAATGAACTCTTCGTGCCCAGGGATTTGAAGTTTCACTTCCTCCATGGCTTGTGTCACCCCTCCTGACTTCAGGGGTCTCCCATCGATAGTCTCCACAGCTAGGGGAGCGTCCAGTTTCCACCGGGAAATTCCATGACGCTTGACTAACTTTGCATCAATAAAATTTGTGGAGGCTCCACTGTCAATTAAGGCAGTGGAATTAAACACCACTCCTCTGGAAGTTGTAATCCGAATAGGCAAGACCAACACCCCCTTTGAGGGAGGTTGGATCATTGGGGGGCCTTTATACAATGCTGCCCCCAGTCCACCGGCCTGCACGTGGACTGGGTGTTCTAGTTTCCCGACGGCTCGGCTTTCCCCTCTTTCAGTCCACAGTCTCTGGCCACATGGCCTGGCTTTGAACAATAAAAGCATAAACGTTCCCGGCGTCGTCTTTCCTTTTCTTCTTCCGACAGTCTTGGCCTAGCCCCTCCCTGTCCCTCAGTTGCATTACCTGCCATCCCTGCAGTGGGAAGGGTCTTGTTGCGGGATGCCGAGGCTGAGTATCTCGGGACCTCCTGCTTCCTTTCCAGGCGCCTTCCTTCCATCCGGTGATCTATCTGTAGGCATAGCCGGATGAGCCCTGGTAGGTCAGCGGGGAGGGAGGTCCTGGCCAACTCATCCAGGATTTCAGCATTTAATCCACTCCGGTACATAAACATCAGGGCGGCGTCATTGTAACCAGTTTCCTGGGACAGAATTTTAAAAGCGTTAGTGTACTCGGAAACAGTCCCTTTAGCTTGCTTCAGAGCGCCTAGTTGCCGCGCTACTGTTTCAGCCCTTTGCGGGTCTTGAAACATCTCGGTCATCTCCTGTATAAATCCTCTGTACCTTCCTAAGACAGTATCCTTTCTCACGAGATATGGAGTCACCCATTTTGCAGCTTCTCCCTCCAGGAGGCTAATCACGAAAGCTACTTTAGCCCCATCGTCTGGAAATTCTGTGTGCCTGACATCCAGATATAACTCATATTGAGCCACGAAGGTTGCCAACTGATCACTTTGCCCCACATATTTTGGGGGCAATCCAATGGGAACCTTTACTACGGCAGCTGGAGGGGCTGTTCGCATCTGGTCTATCGTGGCCTTCAAGGTTTGATTATCCGTCTTCAGCGCCTTGACTGCTGCTAGCAGGGCTTGAACATCCGTCTGCAAATCAGCTACCTTAGTCCTCAAGAGTTCCACTTCTTCCGTCTCAGAAGTGGGGTTCATCCCCCCCGCTGCTCCCTTTGACATCTTGTCCCAGTCAAGTGAAGAGAGCGTTGAGGGTGATTTAGGTGGCTCTGTCAAGCTGTCAGGCCCAGGATGTGACTCAGGAACCCGACCAACGGCTGTAGTTAATTCGTGTTTTATTAGGGTAATGTCCAAACAAAGACTGCGTTTTCTCATGAAGCAATACAGGGATACAGGTCCTGCGGCATTGGGAGAAAGTTGACAGAGCAAGGGACTTCTTCCCGCCTGTTCTTTAAGAAGGGGCCAAACGGGCGTGCAATCTTTCGCTCCTCCTTAACTGCCCCTCAGGTACTGCCCGCCTTCCCCCCCTTCTCTCCTGTCTTTTCAGCTGTCTGCGTGTGCACGGTGAGGGGGGAAGCATCACCCCCTCCTCTTCTGAAGTTTCTGATTCCAGGATGGGGGATAGGGGAGGGGCTGATGGTAAACTGTCTCCCCGCTTTTCGGCTGTGAGCAGCCCTCCCTCTTTCCCCTCTTGCTCTGAGCCTGAAAGAGGGGGAGGCGTGAGAATGTCCAGGGAGGGCTCAGGCTCCCCATTGCTAAGCGACCTTATCACTGGCAGTTCCTCTGTTTCGTCTTTGCTCCAAAGGGGGGAAGTTCCTCCCCCTTCCCTCTGCCATCCATCCGAATACTCTTCTCCCAACTCTCCGGGATCCAGCTCCCTGGGATTGGGACCCCAGCTCTGCCTTCCGACACATATCTGTCTTTTCAGGTTTCAGCCTCAATTTAGGCATGGAGTGGTCCATTATTGATACCACATTGCTCTGAACCAGCTGATTTACCCCTCTAAACAGCTCTACTGGGCAGTTCACTGAGGATACAATGGAGGCCAAGAAGTATGCTCTCTTTGCTGCTGCCACTACCCACATGGTAGGAACAACTATGCACTTGCACCTGTTTGTTTGAAGCACTGTAAGACTAGGGACTTGACAGGAGCATCAGCGTTGCCACCCGGAGCATCCTTCAGAGCATCCAGAGCATTCAGAAATCCACGTTTCTGACAGCGGACCAACTTCAGCAGCCCCCTACCCCTGCAGGGAGGGTCGCTCACAGCCGGTCCAAACTTCACCAAGAAGTGATCCATCCGCTTCCATAATGGAATGATAGTCATCCATGATGGAATGATAGTCATCCCCCAACCACTGAATCACTCCCAGGCCTCTTTGTAGTGAGGATCAGATCAAGAACATGACCTTGACCTGTGTGTTGTGTGCACTGAGACAGTTTCAAGGTTGTCATGGCAGCCATGAAGCCCTGAGCTGGCCTAGACGTGGTGGGATCAGCATAGACATTGAAGTTAGTCAAGGCTAATGTCCTGGGGTTCTCCCAACACCACACCAAAAACCACCTCTACCAGCTTAGTCAAGGAGATTGTTTGGAAGCAGAATGGATGGTATACTGACAAGATCCTTGTCTTGTCTCTGCAACCTAGCATGAAGTACCATCCCTTTCAAGCTCTTAGAAGGACCGGTTTCCTTGTGACAATGATGGGATGTCTATGGATGACAGCCATGCAACCCTGACCTCTGGTTCCTCCAATCTGGTATTATATTTACCTAGCCACTATGCTATTTGAGCTCTCTAGAGGATAGCCTTAGCTCTGTAGTAGATCACATGCTTTGCAGGCAAAAGGTCCCAAATTCAGTCCCTGGCCAGGGACAACTGGGGAAGACCCCAGTGTGAAATTTTGGAGAGTCACTGCGAGTCAATGCAGATAAGTACTGAGCTAGATGGAACACTGGTCTAAATTAGTATAATGTCTCTAGGGATAGAAAGATCTGTCAGTTTCGGTTCTCTAAGTTTCTCACTTTTCTAATGTTAAATTCAGTCGTCTACATTTCTGCAGCAATCTGCAAATTCTTTAAAAAAAAATCCTCATGAAAATTCTCCACCATTTTAGTGTGAATTTCTCCAAATAAACACATTTTTGGTGGCTGTTTTGACAAAGGTACACAGTTTTGCAAGCTATTTCTCATCACATCATGCCTTTATGCATGTTATTTTCACATATATTCATTTTTATGCACACTTTCCCTGAATACATGCATTTTTATAAATATTGTTTAGTTGGTGAACTGCATTCCAAAATTCTAATAAATGAAAATTTCAAAAGATGGCTGTGTTTCAGTTCTCATATTGTTTCGGAAAGTGCGAATTTGATAAATTCTGCTTGAAATGCAAACTGAATTGAATTTTTCACCCATTCCTAAATGCCACTTCCTATGTTCCCTGAAATGCTATCTGTACTTTTATCCCTGTCCTCCATCTAACTTACTGAAGTAGTTTGCAGCTGAAGAACCAGTTGCTGTTCTCACATCCACCTCCTTCTTTGCCAACCATAGTTGTTTCCTGATATGTTCTTGGCAGAACTGGCCCTGTTTACATGTCTACAGGGCATGGAGAATATTCAGCCCTAGCTTTTATAGGTACCAACAGCTGAGCTGCCTGAGAAAATGGATGCCACAAGCTTGCCAGACAATACTCAATAAGGACGAAGCAGCTGATGACAACAGAAATCTAGTTGGCTCTATTTGAAGAGTGGTCCCATCTCTTCAAATGGTGACAGTTGGAAGCATCTCCCTAAGTGCATGAGTGGGCCATGGAATCTCAAACTTGTCTGTTATTGGTTTCCAAGTGTGCATCTGACCATATGTGTTGAGCAATTATACCACATTCCATTTCTGTTTTGGAACATGAAATGTTTCATTCATCCTGTATAAAACCCCTAATCCTTTTCCTTACCAGCAATGCATTGCAAAATACTGTCATGCACAAATTTGATCATACTTTTCTCTCCATCCGTTGCCCAGAACGCTAATGAAAATATTGAATTAAATATATTGCAACATTTATCCATGAGGAACACCATTATTTATTTAGTTTCAACTTGAAAGTTCACCCTTAAGCACCTGTAACAAGCTCCTTGCTAATCTTGAAATACTTGCACTTACGCTTGCCTTTTCCATTTAAGAAGCAATTTCCCTTGTGGCACAAGCTATATCAAATTGTGTGCTGAAGTTCCAAGAGGATAGGCACCACATTGCCTTTGCCTATGAAAAAATAGCCCATATTTTATTTTTTAGAAGGATATCAGATTAGTCTGGCAAGTAAAACAGGTCTGTATTCCAGCACAAAGATATTATCTCAGTAAAAAACTGAGAGCATATGGGTGCAAGAGATTAATGCATATTGTTGGACAGAGATGAGTCTTGGGCTATTAAAGAAACTTATAGAAGGTATCTAAGGCTCCAGTTATACACACACTTACTTGAAATCAATAGGATGTACCTCTGCGTAAACTTCATTAACATTGAGCCATAAATAATTTTGAAGCCTAATGTTTGTGGCAGCTCATCATTGATAGTGCCATTAAGAATGCCATTAAAGGAATAGTCTGTATTATCCTATTCTCAATTAGCCAAACCCTAACAGCTGCTTCATCAGCAAATAAGCATACACAATACATAGCCAGTTCCCAGCATTTCATCACACTCCAGCATGACCACGAAGAAACTCCCAAGTTTGGGTAAGTGTGCGTCCTTGAGACTCTGCAGAGTTGACCAGGCTTTATTTTAAATAGCTGGGGTCACCAGAAGCAGGGAGCAAATTTAAATTCCATTGTAATAGCATCCTCAAGTGAACTCTTTTACTTTCTTCCTGTAAATGAATGGTTTCCCAAGAGGTGGGAATAGCAAAGTGAAATACTGCACTCGGAGCTATCCTTCCTTAAATGGAGAGGTTTAAGCATAGCAAGCTGAATACATGCATCTTGGGCAGGGCAAGTTTGTTTTTTTCCAACAGCTGGATTCATTTCTTAAATAGGAACATATTGCAAGTCTCATTTTACATCAAAGCTGCAGTTTCAAATTGGGCTCCTACTGTGAGAAAGGATGGGATGAATAATTTTCTAGGTTAGATTCTCTGTAGAAACAGTAGTAACACAGAAGAGAAGTTTTGTTCAGGCATCAAGGCTAATATGAATCTGAATAAGCAAGGATGGGGAACCTGTCACCCTCCAGATGTTGTTGGACTACAACTCCAAACTTCCCTCACCTGGGGGGGGGGCTGATGGAATCCAGCAACATCTGGAGGGCCACAGATTCCTTGTCACTGCAATTAATCTGTTATCTCCCTCCAACTGATGCCTTTTCTCCATAGGCATGTGAGCAAGGCTGTCCTGGCCTTATGGAAGGCTCTGAAAGGGGCTCAGACCAGAGCTTGGAAGATTACTTTTAAAAAGTAATAAATTACAGTTACAGTTACATGGCCCCCCAAAAGTAGTAATTACCGTTACAATTACAATTGCTCTGAAAGTAACTGATTACTTTACTTTTACTCAAAAGTAATTGCTACAATTACATTTTAGTTACTTTTTTTTAAAAAAATTGCCTACAAGGTGCTGGCCTTGACTGCTGCACATCTAAGTAGCCTAAAACAACATTAAAAATAAGCGCACACACATAGAGGGTAGTAGAATTTTTTTTTTTATCCATAAGATTAACAAAATGGCATAACAGAATCTCACATCCCCTCACCCCACCCCCAGCAATGATGATACCCCAACACACATATTTTTTGTATATAAATATTGCCTTCAGCTCTTTTCTCCTTATATTCCTGTCAATTTTTAAACAATTGTTTTCTCCACGCCATCTTGCTCTCCACCTCCTCCCTTGTCACCTCCTAAGCACACATAGAGCATGAAGGAAGAACAACGCTGCACAGAAGCCCAATCTGAAGCACATGATTTTTATTCACAAATCAGAGGAGCAGAAGACTTCCCCTGCTTCCCCCCAAGTAATGCACAAAAGTAATGCTGGAAACATTACAATTACTCCTCAAAAGTAATGAAGTTACTACTCATTCTATTACCAGCAAAATGTAATGAAGTTACCCACTCGTTACTCAAAAAAGTAATAAATTATAAGTAATTCGTTACTTGTAACGAGTTACTTGTAACTAGTTACTTCCAAGCTCTGAGAAGAACACCAACATAAAACAAATGTAATTCTCCATCACTGAAGATGCAGTCTTGATTGCAAGTGTTGCCGCCACTCACCATATGCTCAGAGGAGGAGAAAGCTGGGCAAGGGGAAGGCAGGAGGAAGAGGGGGAGGGGGAAGGGAGCAGGCAGGAGGAGGAAGGGAGGAGGAAGGAAGGGGAGGTAGAGGGAAGGGGAGGTGAGGGGAAGATTGATCATTTCCATTCTTATTGAGTTCAGTGGGATTTATTGGTGTGCTGAGAGCCTGGCTGGAGTCCAAACTCTGTGAGTTCAAATCCCCACTCGTGTCTCCTGGGTGTCAAGGGCCAGGTAAATATCACCCCCACAATGAGTGGCTCAGGGATTACGTGCCCTGTCACCTGTGCAGCCATGGGCAAGCTGCATAATCCCAAGGAGCCCAGTTGCCCCCCAGCTGGCAGTTGTGGAGAAGGAAGGGGCTGGCTTGTGCAGCTGTGGCAAGCTGAGCAGGCCCTAGCCAGCTGGGGGGGACTAGCCTCAGAGGGAGGCAATGGTAAACCCCCTCTGAATACCCCTTACCATGAAAACCCTATTCACAGGGTAGCCATAAGTCAGGATCAACTTGAAGGCAGTCCATTTCCATTTTTTATCATGCTTAGGAAAGGAAACTGACCACAGCGGCTGAGGATAAATGGAATGAAGGGAGGGCTGGAGTGGAGAAGGGAGGAGGAGTGGGGGGGAGTAAAGGAGTAGGAAGAGAGGGGAGGGGGGAGAATGAAGGGAGTAGGAAAGGAGGAGAGAAGGGAAGTAGGAATGGGGGAAGAGGGGAAGGGAGGGGGAGAAGGGAAGGGGAGAGGGAAGGGGGAGGGCTTAGGAGGGAGGAGGAAAGAGGAGGACAGGTTTGACAATTTGCATGCTTATTGAGTTCAGTGGGATTTACTCCTGTGCAATCATGCTTAGGATAGACCTGGGGGAGGGGCAGGGAAGGGGAGGGAGGGGGTGAAGAGGAAAGGAAGGGTAGATATAGGGAGGAAGGTGGAAGTGAGGGGGGAAGGGGGAGACAGGAGAGGAGATTGGGTTGGTGGGCACTGGGCAGAGGGAAAACCCCTTTCCTTTCCAAAGGAAAACATTGTTATCATTATTTTTTGGGATTTCCCTGAACTTTTTATTTTGCAGCAGGCACATGTAGTCTCCCATACAAATTTAAACCAAAGCTGTCCCTGGCCACATCTGCATCAGATATTTATTCCACTTTAACAGTCATGGCTTCCTCCAAAGAATCCTGGGAAGTGTAGCTTATGAAGGGTGCTGAGAGTTGTTTACGAGACTGTTATTCCCCTCACAGAGCCCCAGTTCTCAGAATTCTCTGGGAAGAGGGGCTGACTGTTAAACCACTCTGGCCATTGGAGATCTGCCAGGAGAATAGGCAAGCCAAATAGCTGTTAGGTTTTTAGAACATTAACAGTTGGTTCTTACAGAGCATGCCTGTGCTTATTATTTCCAATGTTAATTTTCTTAAATTAGCTAAAAATCAGTCATGCATTTTTTTTAACCTTTAAACTTGAGAAGACAAAGGTCAGAGTATAGGGCAAGGTCAGTAATAGGATTATAGGCACTCTGTGAACATGTCTAATTTTTAATTAATTTCAACAAATTATGAGACTACTGACAGAAAAAAGTCCAACAGGAGTCTGGATTTTTTTTACTCTTCTTTTGGATTTTAAACTGACAGTTCTCTCTGAGTGTTTTATATATCACCATGAAAACTTAGACGGCTGTTAAGCAAGCATTATTGAGTTCAGGACTATAAGGATTGTAAGATTTTGTTTTGAAATGAGTTTATGGGAAGCAGTAGAATGGCATGGGGGTATTTTTAATTTAACATGGTAGAATGCAAAAAATCCATGCTGGCTATAGTATACAGTACAGAAATACAAAGTACAGAGAGACAAGTACATTTTGAGTCAGTCTTAAGGAAAGGTAATGACTCTAACAAAAAAATTTTTTCCAGATGAGGCTCTGGAACTATCTCTGATAGTTCCATGTCCCTGCTAGAGATTTGTTTCCTTTATACAATCAAGGATTATATTCATTTGCCCTTTAGGCTCCAGTAGTGTTTTTATGGAGCATTGTGGGTCGAGAGACAGTATGCTTAAAAGTGTATGGCTAATGGTTGGTGACATTTAGAAGCTAGGAACTTTGCTGAAAAAGTGTAATCCAATGCTTACTTCCATCAGAGTAAGCCCATCGGTATTCAATGGGATTTCCTTCCAAGTAGAACTCTAACTCATTGGAGTGGTAGAAAAGGGCACCCACGGCAGCAGTGTTAGCAGCAGTGGGCCCTTGACACCTACCTGAGGATCCCCCTGCTGATGCCAGGCCTGTGTTATGTCGGTGCGTGCATATAGATATCATACAAGTAAGAAATTCTGGTGTCGAATAGATCCAGTGAATAAGCCAGGCCAGGCAAGTTTCTTGTAAGAGTCTTTACTGACAAAATACAAAACACAGTTCTCTCACTCCAAACGACTTTCCCCCACACCAGAGCTTCTGTGAGAGCAGCTTCTTATCTTCCAGGTTGCCCTTGCCAACCACCTGCTGGCCTTGAGGAACCTGGCAACCCCTCTTGCTCTGTTTAACCTGTTTATTGCAGGTTTCATTCTCCTCCGAACAAACCTCTGTCTGTGAGTCACATAGATTGCACTACTGGCCAACAGCCCCCACCTGGGACTCACAGATCACAAACTACATTTATCTTCAGTTATACAATACAATTCCAATACATATATATATATATACATATCTTTTTTTGTTGTTTCCCTTTACAGTCTCTATTTCCATTTCAGGTTTGTTTCTTTATTCATACAAGTTTTACAGCATTTTGTTCACTTTTATTTGATAACACTCATTTATATTTCATTCTTCAATACAGTATTTTCACATGAGATCCATTGTTTCTTTGTCTATTGGACCTTCTTTTTCCCATTCTACAGGATATTCATCTGTCTCATCATTCTTTTGTGTAACGTTAAATGTAAATCTATGAGGTGGTTTTCCTTTTGTTTTTCTTTCTGACCGTCTAACAGTATCTATTTCCATTTCTTCATCACTCTCAATTTTACTTGGTCCTGCACCTGTGTCTGCACTTGTTCCTGCACTAGTACCTGGCACCTCTTTATCTTGCATTGCCATGTCTTCACTCCTCAGTCTTTTCACAGTACATTTGCCACTTTGAATTAAGTCTGTCAATGCGGTTCTTAATGGTATTTGATGCCCAAAAGGAACATCTGCTGCTTCCTGCTTGCTTGCATCATCAAGTATTACTGTTTGACTGTCTCTCCAAGGTTTATCTATTACCTTTATGCTTCTACTTAACACTAATTGTTGTTTCTCAGGCAACCAAATTCTATAATATGAATTCTGAAATCCCAAAATGCGACCTGCCTGAGCTCTTGAGGCCAATTTACCATGCCTTTTCTGCTTTGAAACATGCACCCAGCATTTTGCTCCAAAACGCTCTATGTGTTTTACCCTGGGTTTTCTTCCTGTCAGTTTCTCATATGGAGACATGCCTATTACTCTGTGCAGAAGACGGTTCTGAATGTAAGCAGTGTACAGAATACATTCACCCCAATAGGTGTTATTCAAGTCTGCATCAGCCAGCATGGCTCTCATTGAATCCTGCAGTGACCGGTTCCTCCTCTCTGCAGTTCCGTTGGAGGATGGGCTGAAGGGAGCAGTGAGACTTTGGATTATTCCTTTCTTTTCTAAATATGTTTTAAATGAATTACTGGTAAATTCTCCTCCTTGATCTGATTTGATATTTTTGATAACAACCCCATATTGTGTCTCTGTCCTCTGTATAAATGCCTTTAATTTATCTTCTGCTTCACTTTTCTTTTTCAACAAGAATACATGTGTAAATCTGGAAAAATCATCTACAATCACTAAATAAAATCTTGCCCCACCTTTAGAGCACTGGAAAGGTCCAGCCAAATCCACATGTATCAGCTGATAGGGTTTAGTGGTAGTACTTTCACAGCTCTTATTGACAGGAGTCACAGTCATTTTTGTTTTATAGCATACCTCACATTCATCCACATGCTCACAATGTGTTAGTTCCAAATCTTGACTATGCTTTGGAGTATTTTTCACTTTCTCAAAATGTGCGTGCCCTAATTTTCTGTGCCATTCATGTATACAGTTTTCGTGTATGTTTTTATTTACTCCTATCCAGGCACACGTGGGTTTATCAAGCTTGCTCTCTACCATAAACATTTGGTTCTGTAATTTCCCTTGCATACAGATTTCACCATCTTTTCTCACAAAACATCTATTCCCTTCAAATGTTATTTTACAACCTGTTTGAGCTAGTTTTCTCACCGATAGTATGTTATATTTTAAACCAGAAACTAATAACACATCTGTCAATATAGTTCTCAAATTACTTAACTTGAGCGTGCCTCTTGCAATTGTGTCCTGAGTCGAGCCGTCAGCCAGATAAATCTTCTCTTGCACTGGCTTTGATGTGTAAAATAAACTAGAGTCTGTGATCAGGCAATTAGACGCTCCGCTGTCGAGAAGCCATTTAGAGTTAATTAGTTTATTGTCCTCCTTAGTAATAAAGTTCACACTTGGTTTCCGATGTCCAAAGTCCCTGTTACTTCTCTTCTTACTTAAACAATGTCTCTGTATATGTCCTCGGGACCCACAAAAATAACATATTTTATTCTCTTGCCTGTTTCTTTGATATTGTTGTTGTTGTACAGCCTCAGTCTCTTTTATTTCAGTCCTCTTACTCTCTTGTCTCCTGTTCCATTCTTGGTGAAGTTTCTGCTCTACAAAGTCCAGAGATAAAGTTCCGTCTGGTAAAGTTTCCAAACTAGAGACCAGTACATCCCATTTTTGATCAAATGAAGATAGCAGTATATAGACCATCTGAATGTCACTATGATGTACTCCTCTATCTTGAAGTTCAGCAAATAATCAACGAAATTCAGCCAGATGCTCTGTCATAGTCACTTCATCTGTAAAACGCATCTGATAAAGCTTCCGCGCTAAACACAACCGGCTCCCTGCGGTTTGCTGCACATGAGTGGCCCTTAGCTTCTCCTACATTTGATTAGCTGTCGGCTCATTACTCACCAGCAACAGTTGAGAATCAGACAGCCCCAGAGTAATAAAAGCCTTCGCTTTCTCGTCTTTCTTCGTCCACGCTGCTGAAGGAGCTGCCGGAGGGGGGTTTTCTACGACATCATTCAAATCTTCTTTAATCAGAACTGCTCTCATTCTCCATTTCCAGCTGGAGTAGTTTACAGCATTCAGTCTCTCCATCGGCATCCCGGATGACAGGTTTACAGCCATGTTGTCCACTCTTTACTTGCCTCTTTCTTGCACTTTTTTCCTCTGCGACGACGTCACGTAAACGACACTTGAACCCCTTACTTTGTATGATAAGCTGGGCCCATAACCCCTGTCGGTGCGTGCGTATAGATATCATACAAGTAAGAAATTCTGGTGTCGAATAGATCCAGTGAATAAGCCAGGCCAGGCAAGTTTCTTGTAAGAGTCTTTACTGACAAAATACAAAACACAGTTCTCTCACTCCAAACGACTTTCCCCCACACCAGAGCTTCTGCGAGAGCAGCTTCTTATCTTCCAGGTTGCCCTTGCCAACCACCTGCTGGCCTTGAGGAACCTGGCAACCCCTCTTGCTCTGTTTAACCCATTTATTGCAGGTTTCATTCTCCTCCGAACAAACCTCTGTCTGTGAGTCACATAGATTGCACTACCGGCCAACATAGTTATGGGCTTCATCTCTATTTTTCTATATTTTTCTGTATATTGGTCATCTTGAGTTTTTTATATTCAGTCAGTTATGTTTAAGAGAAGTGGTGTGGGGGTACATAACCCTGGTTTGGTCCGTTAAAAGTAAGTTTTACTGTCCACCCATCTTAATTCCCTCATTTTTGGGCAGTTAGCCAATGTTTCCCTGGGGAAGTGTAAACAAAAGATAAGACAACCCTGGTTTCTTTTTATGATTGCAGCTGCCTGTGGGATTGCAGTACATAGTTAAAAATCTGAGTTGGCAGTTAGATCTGAGTAAGCAGATAGGTTTGGAATATAGATGTAGAAGCAGTGTTTAGAAGGGAACACTTGGTATCAGGGCTATATAAGGCAGACAGCTTAAGAGTTCAGGACCAGTGCTTTTAGCCTGGTCAGAAGAACAGATGACATCTACTCTGAGTTTTGAAGGCCCACACACAACAAACGTGAGAGAGAGAACTCTATTACTGATTGTGTAATGTGATGTAACTGTAATGTATAAAATATATTGTTGGTGTACATCCCCTATATGTGAAGTATATGACCTAATGTTCTGATTTCTGGCACTACCCACTTGGGACCTTCTGGTGAAAGGCAGGTAATAAATATCCTAATCATATTTGTTTTCATGATGAATAAAAAGTGACATTATTTAATGCTTCATTATGTTAAAGTTTTCAATTAACAGAGAATAAATTACAATTAGCATGTGGGGGTCGCAACAAATTTTGAGGTTACAAAGTGGGTCCCATACCCATAAAGGCTGGGAACACTGTGTTAGAGCAAGGACAGGCAATAACTCCCATGTTTGAAAGACCACAGTGGTTGCTAAGTGGAAGAATGATGTTGGGGCTGCTTTTCATAAATCCATTGTCACTTAACCTGAGCTCTGCAACAGCATAGTTAGACTATCAACATAAATAAATAACACCATAGCTCTGTAGCAACTGTCAGCATAACAGAAAGCAAGGGAAAGGGGCTTTAGACAAACATTTTGGAAGGGGCTTTTAAATATCGCATGTGCTGAGATCCTCTTCATTCCCTTAGTTTAGGGCTACTGTCAAAATAAATGGAATCTTATAGTGAAGTGCCACCTTCTTTCTCTGGAGATGCTTGGAAAAATCAACCCATCTGCCTGATGCCATCTGCTGTTGCTTTAGAAATAAATTGGTCAGGTTGGATGGAAACAGGTTTCACACAAACTGCTGCTTTGCAAGAGAGTTGATATTAGTGTTTCTGGGGATGTCTTCAGAGCTATTCAAGGGTCTGTTTTCCTTGGAATTCCTACCATCTTAATTGCCCCTTAGGCTGTGTCTTTGACCAGCAATCTATGACACTGCCTCTCTCTCTGGTATTTAATTTGACATGTTTCTCGTTAGAGTGCTTCCTTATTACAGATATACCTATACTTACCTATAGTATACCTATAATATTTTTGTAAGTGTCACACTACACGTTCACAGGTAGTGTAATGCTTCTAGGCAAGACCCATATGTTGAGGCCTGCAGGGCGAGGCCTGGAGTAGTGGCAGGCCCTCGTGGTGAGGCCCTGAGTGGCAGTGGGCCCGTGTGACCTCACCAGGTAAGTGGGAGGCTGGCAAGGGGAGGGGAGTTCTGCCACCCCTGGAGTGATGGAGGGAGAAGCGAGAGGGGAGCTCTGGCGACCCCTAAGGTGGTGGTGGAGGGAAGGGAGCTCTGGTGACCCCTGAGGGGTGGGTGCAAGGGGGAGAAGAGGAAGGGGAGCTTTGGTGACACCTTAAGGTAACAGGGGAGAGCTATGGTGAACCAGGGGGGAGGCAGGCTTTGGTGATCTGGGGGGAAGGGGGGTTGATGAGCAAAGCAAGTAGGGGTAGAGCCCCTAGTTTTAAAAAAGAACACTAGCATTTCACAACTGCAGCCATATTAACCCTCAGAATCTATTGTGGTTGTGCCAGAACTTGAACCTATAGCAAGTTTTGAACAGGTGACATTGAGGACAGAGATGTGCAGGCCTGGAAAAAAAACAGAAACAATTGGGGGAAACCCAGGGGGTCTATTTCCTCCCCTTTTTTCTGTTTTTTTCCCCAGAAAAATTGAGGGAGAAAAAGGCGCAAAAGCAGAGGGGGGGGGAACAGTAGGAAAGTATCCCCCCCCCATTTTCCCTGTTTTTCCCTCTAGCCCTTTACATCTCTACTTGAGGATGCAGCTTATGCCTCACTACACAGCTCTGGTCAAAGGAGGGAGCTGCAGGGAGATCAACCAAACTACCTAAGGAAGCCACCTTACACTGATAGGAAGTATCACTTGACTTAGTCTGACCTAAGCAAGTAGGAGTCTTGTTCTTTTAGCTACAGACTCTCTTGACCTCAGCTGCGTAAAACAATTCCTGGCAAAGGGGAGAACCTTGAAATGGAATGGCTAAGTAGCAGGTTTAGCTTTTGCTTTACATAGAATTAGCCAGTGAAATAAGCAAAGTATTTAGAAGCAAGAGTCAAATAGTGCAAATCCACAATATACTTTTTTTCAAAAGGAAGAAAAAAACCCTGAACATAATAATAATAAGGATGGAACAATCCCGAAGAAGAAAGGCTGGATAAGATTTCTGCCCAGTGCTGCATTCACTGTATGTATTGTACACTAGAGTGTTTCTGTGGGAAAGTATTTGTGGCATCTAATGTTAGTGTGGCAAATGAAAACAGGCAATTATTGTGAGCTTGTATTTTAACCTGTACATGTATGTCCTGTTCAAATCTTAAAAATTAAATTTATGCATCGGGGTAATTAAGGCTACACCCTTAAAGAGAGAGAGAGTTAAATCCCGTATTCTGAATACGTTGTGCAAATAGAAGAAATCTGCTTGTTTCCTGTTATTTTGCATAATCTACTTTGTTTCTGCTAGTTACAAAGCAGGGCAAGGAAGAGCAATGCAGGGTACTAAATTCCTGCCCACGAGAAGTCATGCAGCACAATCATAGTTAAAAATTCACTAACAGGCAAAAGACTTTGCTGTTTAAGAATGTACCTATAGCCCACAGATATTTCGATCAAACTTTAAAAAACAGGGAAATTGGGCAGCTATAGTGAATGCACCAAGGGAGCAGGAGACCTGACCTCCTCTCTGAGATATTGTGCTGCCCTACAAATTTGTCAAAATGCAAACACAATTTGGGTTGGTCTTTCACAGTCCAATCCACTTCCGGTGTAGCTTGGAAGAATTTGGTAACATATGCCTCTAAGCATATGGTGAGTGGTGGCAACACCTGCCATCTCCAAAGATGGAGAATTATATTTTTGTATGTTTGTTGGTGTTCTTCTTACTTTGCTTCTTTCCTATGTTAATAATGTTTCTACAGAGAATCTAAACTAGAACGTTTTATTTCCCTCATTATTCATCCTAGAAATCTGTGTCAAATTTATTTTTATTAATTTCAAAGCCTTTTTATTGGTCATTGTCATATGATGGTGAAGACAGCCTTTTGTGTTTCAAACTGGAGGTTATGTTCTATTTCAATTTTGGGTGCATTAACAGTTGAATCTGAAACTGCAGTTTGATGTGAAATCAGACTGCTTAAAATATGTTGCTACTTCAGCAATGACTCTAGCTGTTGGAAAAAAGATCATGCATGTTTTCAGCCTGCTATGTTTAAACCACTTTATTTAAGGCAAGGTGGGCACAGTCAATTAAAAACATAGAGCACATCTAGAATTTTGCTAGAATATATTTCACCTCCCACCGTTTTATCTTGTGCAAATTGAGACACTCCTGAGGTCCACTGGAGACTATTCTGCAGAGGTCAGTGCCATTATCCCACAATTATGTTTGGAATTTTTTTAGTGTAAATTTTGCAAAGTGTTGCTGTGCTTCTCATATTCACACAAATATAAACAAAAGAAAATGATTTCCTATAGGAAACTTCACTAAAATTGCAAAGTAAATCAGACATATTTAAAGTGGCCATATGAACTATATCAACTGTCTTAATGTTGCTTCCTCCCTGCTAAAACAAGATCAGCACAGCACGTCTTCTTTCTATTATTTGGGCTGATTGCAGGTGTTGCCACCACTCACCATATGCTCAGAGGCACATGTTACCAAATTCTTCCAAGCTACATAGCAAGTGGATTGGACTGTGAAAGACCAACCCAAATGATGTTTGCATTTTGACAACTTTATAGGGCAGTCCAATATCTCAGAGAGGAGTTCAGGTGTCCTGCTCCCCTGGTGCATTCACTATAGCTGGCCAATTTCCCTGCTTTTTAAAGTTTGATCGAAATATCTGTGGGCTATAGGTACATTCTTAAACAGCAAGGGTTTTTTTGCCTGTTAGTGAATTTCCCTGCTTTTTAATCTGGGTGGTAAGAAATGGGATCCTGTCCAAGTTTGCCGAGAATGGATTGATCATTCGCATGTTTATTGAGTTCAGTGGGATTTACTCCCCTGCAATCATGCTTAGGATAGGTGAAACTGACCACAGGAGATGGGGAGGGGAGGAGGAGGAGGGAGGGGAGGAATAACAGAGGGGAGGACTGGGATGGGAGCAGGCAGGAGGGGGAGGGGAGGAGAAGGACAGGTTTGGTCATTTGCATATTTATTGAGTTCAGTGCGATTTACTCCCGTGCAATCATGCTTAGGATAGGTAAAACTGGGTGTGGCCCCCTGATTAACCAAGCCCAGAAGCTGTGAACCTGGCTTTTAGAACACTGACAGTTGGTTCTTACTGAGCATGCCCTGTGTTATCATTGGGTTCCAGCCAAAATTTCTTAAATTAATTAAAAATCAGCCAGGCATTTTTTTTAACTTTTAGACTGCAGAAGATGAAGGTCAGAGTATGGGGCAAGGTCAATAACAGGATTACAGGTACTCTGTGAACAAGGCTGATTTTTAATGAATTTCAACAGATTATGAGAACTCTAAAAGTCCAAAAGGGCTCTGGGTTTTTTTCCTGCTCTTTTTAGACTTTGAACTCTCTATTCTCTCTGACTGTTTTGTGTATCGCCATGAAAATTAAGAGGGTCGTTAAGCAAGTGTTTCTGAGTTCAGGACTATAAGTTTTGTAAGGTTTTGTTTTGAAATGAGCTTATGGGAAGCATCAGAATGGCATGGGGGTATTTTCAATTTAACATTGCAGAATGTGAAAAATCCATGCTGGCTATAGTATACAGCCACTCTTGTGGCTGTATAATGTAAATATACTGCCTTCAAGTCAATTCCGACTTATGGCAACCCTATGAATGGGGTTTTCATAGTAAGCAATATTCAGAGGGGGTTTACCATTGCCTTCCTCTGAGGCTGAGAGGCAATGACTGGCCCAAGGCCACCCAGTGCGCTTCATGGCTGTGTGGGGATTGGAACCCTGGTCTCCCAGGTCATAGTCAAACACTCTAACCACTACACCACAGTGGTTGATTGATTGATTGAGTTTATTTATGCACCACCTTTCCACAGCAAGCTGTGCCCAAAGTGGCTTACAACAAAGAAAAGACACTTTACAAAACATAATAAATTCAAGCAGGACAAAAACCAACAATGTAAAAACATAAAATAAATTCAATATTACAAAAGAAATAATCTAGATTGGTTCTCATAGTTACTTGGAAGTAAATCCCACTGAATATAATGGGTTTTCAGTTTTTTTCCAGTGGTTTATGAAATTTCAGCAGGCATTGACCACACACTTTAAAACAAATAATTACAATCAAGAGGATTAGAAATTTATTGGGTTTTAAAAAACCAAACTGATACAGTTTCTCAGATAGTTCAATTCTGTGCCCAGTATCCACTTTTTGTCCTTTCTCTGCACTTGTGAGGAGAGCATGCCACACACACAGCCTTGCTCATAGTACACACTGATAACCATGAATGATTTTAATGCTTGGACATTTTTCTGTCCACACGACCTGTTTCAGAAAAATCTAATGAAAACTGGAGACAAGACTCAAAAGATGGAGGTCATGATAAGGGAAACAGGGCATAGATAGGGATGAAAAGGGCAGAGTATGTGCCCCTTGGGCTAGCTTTCAGGTTTATGTAAATGAATACATTGCCTTCCCTTTAAAAATGCAGAGCAGAACAGTAAAATTACAAGTAAAACAGCTGAACAAGTTACAATCAGTTAAACATAGTGAAAGGGAAAAGCTCATGACTAACAGTAATATGAAAAGGGAACCGCCCACGCCTAACACCCCTGATTTCTACAGCACAAAATCGGATCATATCCTAAAGAGCTTTTATGGAAAAAAAATTGTTGACATATATAGACATTCCCTGGCAAGCTTACAAGGGGGACAACTTCTACAACCTAGGTGCTACAATGGACAAAGAACTGGCTGAGAGTCAGTGTGGTATAGCTGTTACAGTTTTGGACTAGAATCTGGGTTCGAATCCTCACTCAGCCATGAAGCTTACTCGGTGACCTTGGGCCAGTCATTGGCTCTCCTACCTAACCTACCTCTCATAGCCTAATCTGCCTCACAGGGTTGTTGTGGGGATTAAATGTGGAGGGTGAGCACCATGTATGCCACCTTGAGCTCCTTGGAGAAAACATTGGATATAGATGCAATAAATGAATATAAAATAAAATAAATGGAAGTATCCACCAAATGGGCATCCTGTGAGAAAGGACACCAGAGTAAGGCCTCTAGTTAATATAATAATAACCAGGGAAGTTATTAGGAAGACTAGTTGCTTTCTAAGCTAGACTTGCCATCCCCACCCATAATGCCCTCTCCTCCCACCCTGCTGTCACCCAGTTATCATTCACCCTCCTCAAGCATTAAATACATGTGCCAACATACAGCATTCCACTTCTTTTGTACGCTGTCCCTCAAGTGGAGAAGCTAACCTGCAATCTTGGATTAAACTGGATGGTCTGAATGCTTTCTGAGAATTTTAACAGGATTTGGGGTAAGCTAGAGAACGATTTGAAGGCTGAAAAGCAAGCCTTAATTAACTGGTTGAAAAGAAGGTTAAGAAGTGGCTTGATTAAGCTTTGTAAAGTAGTACCTCCATGGGGAGAAAGTATCGGGCACTAAAGGGCTTTTTATTCTAGCAGTGAAAAGCGTAATTGGAACAAATGTCTGGAATTTAAAGTGGAAAGAATTCAAATTAGAAATGAGGCACACTTCTGTCTCTCACTCTTTCTCTTTTAAAAAAGAGAAGATGATTAACTATTGGAAGAGATTGCTAAAAGAGAGAGGGGTGGGTTTGCCCTGAGTTTCTGTCTTTAGATCAGGAAGATACATCCTTCACAAGATACGCTTTAGTAACCACAGTATTGAAAGTTTAGTTAATTATAATTCAGTGAGCTTGTTGATCTCTGGAGGTCTTCTTGGCCTTAAACTTTATTAATTATAGCAGCACATTAGCATTGCTGCCCCAGTCGGCTTGGTGTCAGATTTCAAGGAAAAGGGGGTGGGGAGACAGCCTAAATTTAATCACCAACATAACCTTCAAGACATAACATGAGATAGCATTATAATGTGTTATCACGTAAGAATGTGTGAATCGATTGTCTGTGTGGATTTTACCACTAATAAATGTATTCCTATTACAGAGATATGGGCTTTCATTCATATCACAGATGTTTAAAAAATGGTAATGGTAGGAAAGGTTAAAACGTGGTCAGATTTCTGCTTTTGCTTAGCACTTCTCATGAGCATCAAGTAGTTCTAGAATCTTGGTGTACTCATGTCTTTGTTAGAGATGGATGTGTGGTTGAACCATTCTAAGGCCCAGTCTATAAAGGCAGAAAGGGAACTGTGTGCCACTTCGGACTGGAGGTGGGCATATCATTTTTAAGTGCTCCCCAGCATAAAGTGCTCCCTGCCAGAAGAAAATGTGCAGAACTAAAAGGGAAGCACTTGGTGGCCAGAGCACCAAGAGCCACTGGGAGGCTGCATACCCTACCTCTCAGCAGGAGCATCATGACAAGGGGGAGATCAACCTGGCATCATCCATTGGACACTGAAGAAGCTGCTGCTCTATTGTTTGCTTTCCTCTTCCCTCACCATTCCTTTTTCCTTTTGCATTGTGTCTATTAGAATATGAGCTTGTGGGCAGGGACGCCATCTTTTTACAGGTGCTTTATAAGTCATCATCATAGGTCTCTGTACCAAAAGACTGAAAAGTGGCAATGTAACATAATTTTTAAACAGGGATCCAGGAAATTGCAGAACCAGTTAGTTTAACATCCGTTCTGAGTAAATTGATGGAAAGCATTATTAAAGATAAAATTATCAAAAATTAGAATAAGTCTTTCTGCAGAAGAATTAATATGGTTCCTTCCTTCAGAGCTATGTCCTGTTTAGAATTCTTTGAGAGTGTCAACAAGCAGGTGAATAAGGATGACCTAGTAGACCAGCCTTTCCCAACTAGTGGGCCACCAGATGTTGTTGGACCACAACTCCCATCAGCCTCAGCCAGCATTGCCAATAGTCAGGAAAGATGGGAATTGCGGTGCAACAACATCTGGTGGCCCACTAGTTGGGAAAGGCTGTAGTAGACACTGTTTACTTGGGCTTTCAAAAAGCTTGTGATCAAGTCCCCACTGGCGACTCCTCAGCAAACTTAGCTGCAATGGGGTAAGAGGAGAGGTCCTCTTATGGATTGATAACTGGTTAAAGAACAGAAAGCACAGAGTAGGAATAAATGGGCATGGAATGTGGATGGGGAAAAGGGGGGCAAAGGACTCTTTTTACTCTTTTGTCAGATTTTCTTCTTTTCCTTCCTTCCTTCCTTTTTGGTGGGAGGGAGATTAAAGAGCTCACCGGTGGGGATAGGGGGCAAAAAAATAAAGGTTCATTTGCTCCCTTCTGCCCACAATTCCTAAATACCTTCACCCAATGACCACACTTAGCTTTCCCTTCAAAATCCTGGCATATATTTTATCATGGACAACCTGCAGAATGCAAAGATGTGGAATTCTTCAGGTACATTATTAATCTTGGATGGGCTTGCCTGACTCAACACATGTTTTATAAATGATGTGAGGTCAGCTTAAGTTGGTGCTTTCACATCCATCTATTTTGTGCAACACAGGTATTTTCGTGAAGCTTGGAAAACATTTAATATTTATGGATAAATACAGTTCTGGAATTATCTATTATTCTTGTAGCTTGGGCTAGATTGTGAATTTAGCTGCAGGTAGAAGCTGATCCACTGTTTTGTGTGTCTGTGCCTGTGAGACATGCCAATAAGGGAACAAGGAGTGAACTATAATCCAGGTCCAAAGAGCATAGACAACATGGAACTTGTGCCTTTGAAAGATCAGCTGGCACAATAGAGAAATGTATAGCAGGCACTGAAAGAGATTCTTAATTATTCAGTGCTGTGACTCATTGCTTTAGGTCTCATATTCTTGCTAAATTGAACTGAAATCCTCCAGTCTCCTGGCTTACTGGGAGAACAGGAATCCATACCTTAGAAAACCTTGAAGGGGGCCCGAATTCACTGACAGAGCATGTGCTTTGCATGTAAGAAGGTCCCAAATTCAATGTATGATGCAGAAGTTGTGAAAGTTGTCCTGAAAATTTTTATTTGAAGTATGAGATTTAAATTAATAAATGCATAATGTTGTAAGATTGGGGGTTGGACAGAAGAGAGTTAAGGGACAAGAGGTAATATTGGACATTACCTTAAAGGCCCTGGCAAAGTTGCATCTCCTTTGTTAAAGAAGTTCAGGAAAGGCCAAATCATGCAAAAAGTAGCCTTGCTGGTCAGAAGAAAAATCCCCAAATCCATAATAGGCCAACCAAAATGGCAGAAAATAGTGTGCAAGCTTTCAACTTCTCCAGAACTCTTCATCAGGCTTGATGGTAAAGAAAATAAATGGGGGTGGGGGTGGGGAAGAAAAAAATTGTTAAGCCATAAGTCTGCATCAGATAAGATCCTTAAGAATGAGTGTGGGAAGAAATCGCAGACATTTCAAATGAAGCTCTATTAGATATTATGCAGGTTTCAGGTTGCACCAAGGCCTACTGGGAAGGAGAAATACATAATTGCTGATACCACTGGAAGAACCTACTCAGTTTGGCTTCTACTGACCTTTTTTTTACCTACCACGCATTTAAAATTAATCTTCACCCTTGTGGGGAGAGCAGAACAACGTAAAAAAAAAAATCTCTAGCATTTCCAGTTAAATGGATGCCAGGTGGCAGGGCATTAATGAAATCCTCCACTTGAGACTTTGGAAAACCATGTAGATACCAATATAAAGTAGCCTAATACTATTTATTATTTAGAATGCTCATTGTCTGCTCTCAGAGTGGCTCACAGGAAACAACCTAGTATGGAAAAATCCTATACAACTATCACTCTTACCATAATGCAACACTGTATCTACTGTACTGACTGTGATTACACCCATCTGCTCTGTGGACAGCACCTGGTCTAGCATTTGCCACAGTATACATCACAAGCAGGAGGAATGCACATTGGTGGACATCCATGTGGATCTGACCTTGGCATTTGCTTGAGGGTACACATGCCATAGATTTAAGCCCTCTTACATCCTTGCCTGTTTCCCAGCTGCCTCTCAGATGTTTTTCATAACCCAGAAGGAATACATTAATCAGAACTCCCTTTCCTTTGCTGTGCTTTCACCAAGCAGCATCGTGCACTGCTAATGACTGTTATCCCCCCCTTACACCTTTGAAGTCAGCCATGATGGTGATGCTTTACCAGGGGAATTACACAAAGAACTTTAAATGCCTTTGTTTTATTCTCTCTCCCCCCCCATGATGATTGTTCTGTCATGTTCAGATAAACAACTGCAAGAGGGAGAAGGGAGGTGTGAATATTTAACAGAATAAAAAACTGCATTTTTTTTATTAGCTCCACATGTCACCTGTCAGTGCTGGGGCCTGACCGAGCTGTTAATTCCTTGCTGAGCCATGGAACAAAGCTGTATTACTGCAATGTACTGGGGCAAAACCATACTGTAAACAGGTGTGTGTGAATGAATGAGAACAAGATTCAACATCATAAGAAGAATCCTCCTGGGTCAAGTGAGAGGCCCATCTAGTCCAGCATGCTACTCTCACAGTGGCCAACCAGATGCCCATGGGAAGCCCACAAGCAGGATGTGAGCACAATAGCACTACTCTCTCCACAGTTGCATCTCCTGTTTGTGTATGGAGCAGGGATGATCAACTGATGGGTAAGCTAACTGTGAGCCATCACCCTCAATATGATTTTATTTAGCCTCTGAGTGTGTGGGAATTGTAGGCTGCCGTGGTCCCTAGGGCAGAGACTTCTCTTTTTAAACTTATGCTGTTCTCTAAAGTGCTGTGTACTTTAATGGCACTTTAATAATTCGTAATAAAAGCCCGTGTTTTCAATGCAATATATTTACAGAACTTCAAAGTGTGTACAAGAATTGCGTTTCTTCTCTGACCTCAGCACATCTAATAAACACTCTCACAGCCTCATGGCATCCTGCACAAATTATTGTGGTCTGATTGATAAAGGAATCCAGGGTTCAAAAGTAATTACAGCTAAGGGGAAAACGTTCTAGCCTTGCTGTATCTTCTGGCTGGCATACACTTAACTTGATCTCTTCCAGCCTGATTATTCCACATTTAATGACTTGCAAGGGAACATGTGAACTACCCTGATTGCTGAGGATTTGCATTTGACGCAACAACAGGCAATGTGAATTTTCTACCTGTGTTTTTGCTTGAGTTGGTTCATTCAGACATGCAAGTCATCAGCTGATGTTGCAGTCTTTAAGTGATGATGAAGATGTGTATGTGTGTATTAGCCCCACTGAAAACTATTGCATTTGGAGTAACTGATGGTCCGAAAGTTCTATCTCTTGCAGACTAATTTGTGAGAACTTATTTACACATTCAATGTCATTACTTAATGCTATGGTCAGTGGGTACTGAAAATATGTATACTGTGAAACAACAGTTTGTCTCAGCTGACTTACTTCATGGAGCTAGTTCAAGGATTATAAAGCTAAAAGTTGTTACGGCTGTTTCTAAATGATTAATAATAAACATGACAATGAAAACCTTTGAATATGCCCTTAACTGTCAAATTCTCTTATTCCCCCAACATAATATTTCATAATATTGCATGTTTTTAAGCCTACATGTGCTGCAAGTTATGTTAAAGGGCTTTTAAACCCCGTGCCAGTCAGACCTATGGGAATCTGTGCAATAAAGAGGCTGTTTATTATATAGTCCTTGACACAGCTGGACTTCTACAAGCAGCGACCTTCTAAAGCTAGAGCTCAGTCATAAGAAGAAGAAGAAAACCAACTGGCTGACAGCTATTACTGCAGTGAACTATCTAATCTAACTGGCACCTTATGGCAAACCTTTTCAATAACTGCATGTTGCAATGTGGTGTGCCCTGTAACATCATGTTCAAAGGGTCTGTCATGTCAAACATGTCACAGTGTTCTTTTGGGAAATAATTAGTTGCTACATGTCTCACCTTTAATTATGCTTTCATAAAACCAGCCAGACAAATAGAAGTATTATAGCTCCCCACAAAATTTAATGGCCATGAAATATTCAACTCTCCCCTCCCCCCACTGTTTTTAGAAACAGTTACCAGGAAGGACTTTCCATATTGAAAGGACAACATTCATTCATTCTACTTCCAACCTACCTGTCATTGACAAGACCCCAAACTGGGTAAACAAATTCAATGCATTTTTTTCACACAGTAAAACAATGTTATGCATGTGTGTGTGTTTTAAAGCATGAAATCATACAGCAGCACACCTTACATTTTAAACCGAACACTCTCAGAAAGAAAAAAGGGGTTTGCCTTTCTCCTGCAAATTCTCAAAGACTGACTTAGCTGCACTTCTAAAGGGAGGGTATTCCACTGCTGTGGCACCACCAGTGAGAAGGCCCCGTGCTTGGTGCTTACCAGTCTGGATTTCAGATGGCTGAGTGAATAGGCAGTAAAATGGCAAATGCAGTTCAACATAAACAAGTGTAAAGTTATGCATATTGGAGCAAAAAATCTTAATTTCACACACATGCTTATGGGGTCTGAACTGGTGGCGACTGACCAGGAACGAGACCTTGGGGTCATAGTGGATAGCTTGATGAAAATGTTGAC
Source organism: Rhineura floridana (assembly GCF_030035675.1). Lineage (NCBI taxonomy): Eukaryota > Metazoa > Chordata > Lepidosauria > Squamata > Rhineuridae > Rhineura > Rhineura floridana. The sequence continues at coordinate 140,149,001 of NC_084480.1, forward strand.
CCATGCCAATCAGTGTGCAGCAGCTGTGAAACAGGCAAATTCCATGCTTGGGATCATTAGCAAAAGTATCAAGAACAAAACTACCGATATCATAATGCTGCTATATAAATCTATGGTACAGTCACATCTGGAATACTGTGTACAGTTCTGGTCGCCTCACATCAAAAAAGATATTGTGGAGCTGGAAAAGGTTCAGAAAAGGGCAACAAGAATTATAAAGGGGATAGATCTGCTCCCATATGAGGAAAGATTGCAGCATTTGGGGCTTTTTTAGTTTAAAGAAAGGGCGTGTCAGAGGTAACATGATAGAAATTATGCATGGCATGGAAAAACTGGATAGACAAAAGCTTTTCTCCCTCACTTATAACACTAGAACCAGAGCTTGGAAAAGTTACTTTTTTGAACTACAACTCCCATCAGCCCAATCCAGTGGCCATGCTGGCTGGGGCTGATGGGAGTTATAGTTCAAAAAAGTAACTTTTCCAAGCTCTGACTAGAACTCATGGACATCTTCAACAGGTCCTGTATCTTCAACAGGTCCTGGAAACAAAGAGACAATGGGTATATTGAAGTACAATGGGAAAGGGTCATGGCTCAGTGATAGAGCATTGGCCTTAGGTGCAAAAGGTCCCAGGTTCAATCTCCAGTATATCCAGGTAGGACTGGGAAGGATTCCCTGTCTGAAACCCTGGAGAGTCACTGCCAATCAGTGTAGACAATACTGAGCTAGATGGACCATTGGTCTGACTTAGTATAAGGTAGCTTCCTACGTTCCTTCCTAATCATATGGGAACAATATAGTCTCTGCCTCTGGCTAGGCTCAGAGAATAATCTGACTCCCACAGTCTGTAGCAAATGAAGGTCTTGAACCATCTTCAAGGGCAGCTCCACACACAGCACAATGGTAGTACACATGACAATTTATTATAATAAAAGATGAATTCCTATTCCATAGGAGCGTAGTCTTGGGTTTTTTTTCTTTTCATTTTTATGTTTTTCAAACAGAAGTAGTTTGTGTAAAATCAGAAATCCCACCTTTTCAAGTGCTCAAATAATCACTGATAAGGATGATACCAAAAATTCCTGTTAAGAGAGTAAATATGCAAGGATTCCGTTTTCAAAATGCAAATTTCCATTTTCACAGTAAATCCCCATTTCTTGAATTTACAATTACATAATATGACAAATATTCAATATGCCTGTTCTCTGTATACATGTTGAAGTCAACTCCCTTGACAGTGAAAATAGCTCTCTTGAATAGAAAACCAAATTCAACCAAACAGCCCCTTTGTTACTGATTTTTTAAAACACTCTTCATAACTATTCTTTTCCTTCTCATGGAACACCAATCTGCTCTTCTCTACCAGATTTCCCTACCCAGACAAGACTCTGGGTTGGCCCTACAATTAGGCAGAGCAAGGCAGGTGCCTCAGGCAATGGATGCTAGGGGTTGGAAAGCAGCAGTGAAGGACTGGAGGACACAGCTATGTGGCACACAGAGACTGCCCTGCACCCCTACGTTAGCTGACTGCTCTCAAGAGTGGGAGAGGACACCGTCCTGCCACTACAGTTTCCAGGTCTCTGGTTTTTGCCCACTGACTCCAGTTTTGGGGGGTCCTCTCTGCATCTCTGGGTAAGTCACCCCAATCTCTGGACTCTTCACTTTCATTTTTAAAAAAATTAAATTTCTAGGTGGTCTGGTTCAAAAGATATACACCAAAATGTCAGCCGCCCCCCTCCGCAACGTCTGTTAGTACTGGCTGCTCTAATCCCCGCCCTTTCATGTTTTTAGCCAATAAGTGAAGTCAGGGTTGTGACTGATGAGGTATTTTTGACTTCCAGGCAATAGCTAGAAGCCATTGCAAATCCTGAAAACATTTCCTGCTTGCCAGAAGTTGAGTGAGTGTATAACTTTCAGCAGTAGCAAATAGCCTTTCTACAGTTATATAGCAGGAAATCTAGAACTGAGGATCACAGCAGGAACTTGGTAGGCATGTGCACACAGTAAACAGTTTTAATTATGATTATAATAAAATTGTACATGCAGGGTTTTTTTAATTACTTGCAAAAATAGCATATCATACATTTTATCTTTCAAATAATTTTGAACAGAAATTTGAAAAACTGTACCTGCTGCAGCATATGATACCATCACAATGTGCTATACTTTTCTAATTATAAGGAGTAAACAAGTTTAAATTTTCCTGGGCTGTTGAAGAGGGCGGTTTATTTGTCTTATTCATAGCCTGTTGTGAAAACCTTCCCAATATGAAGCTTTAATCCTATACTCAATTTTCTGGGAGGAAAGCTGCAGTGCTAATTCCACATACCTGGGAGTAAGCCCCATTGAATTCTGTAGGACTTTTGAGTAGCCATGATTAGGACTGTGCTGTGAATCAATGGGACTTTTGAGTGAACATAGCGAAGGATTGTGCTGGAAATCTTTCCTCCTCCAATCTTTTTTTTTTTTTTTTGGTAAGCAGTTAGGCAGGGCTTACTTAGGTGTCACTACTTTTATTTGGCAGGAAACTCATACTGATTTTTTTTAAAAAAATGTTCTGAAATGACCAACTGGTTCTGACAATAAACTATAATTATAAGCTTTATGTATTTTGACATATCCAGTGTGTGTGTATATGGAATCTTTCCAACAACCCTGTGAGGTAGGGTTGGAAACCAAGGCAGCCCACAATAAGAAATAAATCCATTTAAAATCCAATAATCTTGAAACAAGTATAAAACAGTTGCAAAGCAGCTTAAAGCAGCATGATTTTGAATTTGGGGTTGTGTGACTGATGTTCCTTATCATTTGAGGTTGCAGTCCTAGGCATGCTTCCCTGTTTGAGTAAGCCACATTGAATACATTGGAACTTACTTCTGAGTAAACATGCATAGGATTACACTATAAATATCTTTACAGGTTGTGTTAACAATAAACATTTTTTACATTCATGCTTATATAAATATTTCTTCATACTACATCTCAATATGTATCTGATTTTACACTATGATTGTAAATTATTATTTCCTGTACATTTTAAATGTGCCCTTCTTGCTTGACATGGTCATGATCCTCCTCTGTTGTCTTTACCCTGAGGGGCAGATTAGGCTGAGAGATGATGAGTAGCCCATGGCAGCCAGTAAACTTTGTATCTAATTTGCATTTTAAAAATTAATTAAAAAGATTTATATGCAGGCAAAGTTTATGAAGTAATGCAGACCCACACAATACATTTAAAGCACATCCAACTCGCATTTGAAGTGCATTACTTCTCCCAGAGAATCATGGGAAATGTAGTTTCCCCCTCACAGTTATAGTTCCCCCCACCCTTAACAAACTACAGTTCCCATGATTATGTGGTGGGATTCATGTGCTTCAAATGTGTGTTAAACGTGCTTTAAATGAATGGTGTGGATCTGCCCTAGGTATGCTGTGTATTCATTAGTGAATTGAAAAGAACAATTTTAAAATCTACTTTTTTAAACAGGGGAAGGACTGTCGCTCAGTGGTAGGGCACATGCTTTGCATGCAAAGGCCCAAAATTCAGCATCTGGAAAAGTCTATTGCCAGGAATTCTGGAGAGCCAATGCTAGTCCATGTCATCAGTACTGAGCTAGATAGTACCAAATGGCCTGAGTTGGTACAGTCTGAAATTTATTTATGAATTTTACTACAGCATTTATATACCACTTTATTGTAAAAAAAACCTCAAAGTGATTTACAGAAGGATTTAAAACAATGAAATTATTGGTAAAAACAGTTAAAAACAGGTATTTAAAACATTCAAAATAATAACACTAACAATGAGTTAAAAACAGATAAAAAGCATAGCTTCTACATGCCTGGGTAAGCTTGCCTACACACACACAAATGTTTTTAGCAGGTGCCAAAAAGAATACTATGAAGGTGCCTGCCTAATGTCAATAGGCAGGGAATTCCAAAGTGTAGGTGCTGCCACAGTAAAAGATCCATTTCATACAAGAGCAGAACAAGTACCATGTGGGACCAGTAACATGGAAATCACACCTTGAACTTGGCCTGCTAGCAAATCAATAATCAGTACAGATTTCAGTGCAGACATATTATGTGCTGACAGGGTCTCACTCATGTCAGCAATCATGCCACAGCATTCTGCACTAACTGCAGCCCCTAGGTCAGGTTGTGCTGTGTGGAAATTTCTGTGACCTTGGCTGACTGGCTGCCAGTTTTTTTTTAGTTTTTGTTTTTGTTTAGGAACCTGGACTGGTTGTGGGATTCTGTGTTGTCTGCCTTACTCATAGAAATCGTGTTGTGGTTGGTGTGGTGTTACATTTAGTAAATCATTATTGTCGTTTGTTTTTCTTTTTATATTTGCATTTCATTTATCTCTGACCCCATATCCACAGAAGCAACAGCAGTAGTTCCATCCTCTCAGCTCAACCCCCTTAAACCCACTGATGATGCACCTTGTTGTGCATGATGGTTTGTTTCTTGCTCAATAGTGGTAAAAGAGAATTCACAGACTGGGAAGTGTGGGTTCAACTGCTGTTGTTCCCAAGCTACTGCCATGAAGTTAGACCAAACCATGTGTGCTCTCTGTCAATTATTACTCACTGGAATTGGGTTGGCTATCAAAGTGAATTTATAGCAGCCCACATGGTAGGTAGGAAAGGAAAGAGAATCTTCTTAACTCTTACTCATTTGTCAAACCTCTCTCTGAAATGAAGGGTCAAATCTGGATTCCATTGGACTTACTCCCACATTCAGGACAGATGAATCTGTCTCTTTTGGTTTCTCATTTTTCCAATCTTCAGTTCAGTTCTCCACATTTTTACATCAGTATATGACTAAAAACAAAATTATCAGGAAACTTTATCAGCATTTTAGTGCACATTTCTCCTAATACACACATTTTAAAATGCAATTTGCAATTACATACACAATTTTGCGATTAATTTTCCCTTATGTAATGCATTTTTGTAAGTTCCCCCCCACTAAAATGTTTTTATACACCCTTTCCCCAATATACACATTTTTGCACACAATGTTGCAGAATTTATCGCAAAATTTGGAAAAGAGAATTTTGAAGGATTAACAAATGTTGAAGGACCATTCGCGTGTTGTTTTGGGAAGTGCAAATTAAGTGGTTTAACAATAAAGTGCAAACCAAACCAAAATCTCTTCCTCGGTCCTATTCCAGGTAAGTGTTTATAAGATTGCAGCCTTAGCCTCAATGTTTAAGGAATTAATGATCAGAGAGAGCTCTTTAACCCAAAGAGAGATTGAGACAGCCTTCACAAAAGGACCTCTTTCCTCCATTTTCTTAGTGATGGTCCTGAGGTGCTTCCCAAGGAGCTCTGAGTATGAGCCATTGACAGCCTGAATCTTCCTCCAGCTTTCTTCTTCAGGCACTGCTGGGACACTCATACTGAGGCCAAAACACAGGTATTAGGGCTCATCCAAACAGAGCGGAATAATCCACATTTTCCATATCCGGTTCGTCATCTGACAGTCCTTACTTTGCCTGTTTGTTCGCTCTTTCCCAATAAAAAACCGCTTTTTTTGCGCCCACACACGAAGTGAGAGATTCGTACTTCTTCTCGCTTTTCCCCAGCTCTGCCCATAACACTCCCCCCTATCAGCCAATTGGTCCACAAAAATATGACGTATGCTCCTCTCCCCCTTTGCAACAAAGCACAACAAGGCGCATGCGCTTGAACGTACGAGCACGAAAGTTTGAATTTCCTGATGGTTTGGTAGTAGTGGCTGTAATGGAGTTCCTTGTCGCTCACCACTTTGGAGCAGCGCCGGCCGGGGGGGTGTCTCCAGGTGCCCCTGACCATCCAGGGGGATTGTGGGCAGTGCAAGGGATCAGCGCTTGTAATCGCCAGGCGAATCCCCCCATAACCCTTGGGCTCATTCACTGCAGGGTTCAGCCCCGGACCGTTATGTGGCTCAGCGGCAGGAATGCTGCCCCTGAGGGAAGCAAACAGCCCCCCCATGGGTGGCCGCTCTTGGCTCAGGCAGGGAATGCAGGCAAACAGCCCCGCGTGCTGCTGTGTCAATCTGCACTGAAGGGACCAACACAGGCTTTGTGGTGTTCCCTCTGATAAAAGAAACATGCAAACCACTTATATGCCTATAATTCCTGTATTTTTGTTTGTTTGTATGTGCGATATTTTGCAAAACCGACTGTATGCTTTTCTACCTTAATGCATATTAATGATTCTGGAGATATACATGATTGCAATTCCACTTATTTCTCCAGAACAGCAAGTAACGATGTGTCATGTCTAGGAAGGTAGACCACCAGTCTCTATGGTTGCGGGTGGCTGAGACGCTCTAGCAAACCACTTATATGCCAATAATTCCTGTGGGTTTTTTGCTTGTATTTGCAATATTTCACAAAAGTGACTGTATGCTTTTCAGCTCAGCTGGGCTGCAGAGAACCTGCAGGCTGTGGTTGAAATTGACAAGACTCAAAGAGAGTAGCCTTGCAGGCAGGAAAGCAAAATTGACTAAGGGTGCGTGAGTGTCTGTAATCCAAGAGGAAAGCCTCTATTTCTCTTCTCTCCCCCCCCCCTTTCCCTCTACTCTGGATGCCTGGAAGCAAAGACCAATACGTTCAAGAAGGGCATTTGATGCAGGGGGGGGTGAGGGGTGGGAGGTGGAGGTTAGGCAAAGATAAATATTTTCTCCCTTGAAAAAGTTTACAAACAACCACAATTGCAGATCTCACCCTGAGTGGCTGCCCAGTTTGCAGGCTGGCTAAAAATTAACTGCTGTTGCTGCTTCTGCGCATTGCTCTGATAGGTTCCTTTTTCCCGGGCTTTCGCTGGACATTCGCGCACATGCGCAACAGTGGAAATACACGATTGGCTGAGAATGAGGGAAGGGATATTGGGAACTGCCCAAGAACTGCCCATCAAACGCCCAGCTGTAAAGTCCGCGGTATTGCATCCAAGCGCCTGAAGGTACAGCAGATAATTCCCGGTTTAAAAAAGCAAATCGCATTATTTGCGGTATTGCAGGAGCTGACTTAACCGCGCAAAAATGCGCAAAAGCGCGCTGCGTCATATGGACGACCGAACAATAATAAAAACACAAAGCGATCATGTCACACATTTTACAGTCGTCTGGATGAGCCTTTAGTTTAACTAAAAGCTAGCTGGGCAGGACTCCCAACAACCTGAAACCACAAGGCTCAGCAGAAATGGTGCTGACTGTGAGTACAGGAAGACAAATACAACCTGCAGCTATAGTAGCAACAGTGAATGTCTCATTCTTCAGCTCATTATGCTGGCATAAAACACCTGACCTTTCTGCCAACTTACAGGTGCCAATATGTTTAATCAGTAGGCTACCCACCCAGGGAACTTTGATAACTCATGATGGAGGAGACTTTACACCTGCTTACAAGAGCAAATTGGTTAAACAGATGCAATCTATGCATGAGTGACATTGAACAGAATGTTCTAAACATATTTCCTGGGGAAGCAGCAAACAGTGGATTGATGTGTTAACACCAATGATTTTGCCTTGCTGACTGCTCAGGTGAATGTGAGCAAAATGCCACTTCCGTGGGTGGGTTTTGAATACTTGTATGTGTAAGCAAATTGTTCCAGCCCACAGTGGTTGCCTGGGAAGGCTTCTATTCTGATTGTCAATATGACTTCACAGTCAGTAGAATTCCCTCCCAGGAACAAAGATGCAGGCCTGTTCAAAGACAAAAAGAATCTTTTGGTTTCCATGGAAACATGGAGCCATTGCTGCAAGGTGCACAATGTACATTAACACTGCCTCCTTGCCATCGGAAAAGATGAGAGGCCTGGCTAGCACTCTTCTCCAGCACCCTGCAGTTTCTATAGATATGTACAGCTGTCTCTGTTTAGTGTGAGACTTGTACAGTCATTGCCATTAAAAGGGATTAGGAATTACATCAGCTGTTACTTAGAACTTTGCAGTTTCCATGGCAACGTATATGTGCCAAGGCACCAAAATATGGCCTTGCATATAGGTGTTTTTTAAAAAAAGTTTACCAAATCAAGAAGTCACTCCAAGTTTCAGAGAGAGGCACAAGTAATTACAGCACTGAAAATTCAATTTGATTTTAAGGTATGTATGTTACAGGAAATGTCCAAAATGCAGCTGATATATATATATGAATGCTGTTGATCAACAGGCAAATTTTGTGCATCTCCAAAGACCAAGAGAGATACTGGCAAATGCAGATATTCACCTGAATGTGGTTGCCAGCATTTATTTGAATAAGTCCAAAACAATGTGCAATGTTGGGGCATTCACAAATTAATTTGAGCCTGTCAGCAGTCACATGTGCATGTTGACATTTGCCTGAGTTTAAATATTTTGTGTAATATATAAAATAGATGTAAGGACAAAGGTCAGGGTGTTTTAGCCTATTTACACGATTAACCTGGCATGAGAACAACATTGGCAAAGTTGCATTCATACAAAAGTGTCTGTCCAATCGCTTCATCATGAACCAAAAACGCTCCTGCTGTGTGGGGGAAACCCTATATGCATTCATCTGAAACCTTATATGTGTTCATCAGTTCATAAGGCCCCATTCAGACTAATGCTGAATGTACAACTGCTAGGGGAATATGTTCACTGGGCATGTCAGCATTTTGGTCCTGGCCAGAAGGCAAATTCCTGCATCTTCCTCAGGCACTTGGTGAATGTGTGAGGTGGGGGAATGCATCCAGTGAAAAAATGTGTGTTTAGTTTTTGACCTTTGAGGGAACATGCCCACTCATGGAATGGAACTTCCCCTCCCTCTCCTTCCCCTGTGTACTCCTCACACACTACCCCAAATCTGCTCTGGAGGGTTGAGAGAACTCCCAGAGAGGATTTGGGGGTGCTGTGGAAGATGCATGGGGGAAAGAGAGGGTGAAGAAGTTCTGTTGCCCTTCTGTCTCATGGGGGTGGGGGCGAGAAGATCACTGTGAAATGAGAGTGGTGGGGAGTAAAAGATGAGACCGGCCCAGATTTTACCGGCACAATAGCTACAAGAATACTGACAGAAGCAACAAGACAGAGAGGATACTGTTCAGTCTAGACCACTGGTCTTCAACCTTGGGTGCCCAGATGTTGATGGACTACAATTTCCATCATCCCTGACCATTGCCCATGCTGTCTGGGGATAATGGGAGTTGTAGTGGTCTAGAAAGTATAACCTACTGATATAATAATACATGCATTACTCATGTGTGTGGACTGGAAACTGGGCCACACATTTAGCCCGCCCCTGATTTAACAGTCTAATTCGCCGCTTTGCTGTTCTGCCATGGACATCCCTAGCTGGTAACTGCTCCTCTTCCAGCAGTTTAGCCACACAACTTTAAACCAAGTTCTCAAGAAGAAAGGTGGGGGTAATAGGGAAGCAGTGAGCCTTCCCATTAGCCCGGACGACTTCTTTCAGAGAAAGGAGCATGGCTCTGAAGTATAGATATTCCCAGTATAATTACTCACCTTTACCTTCGGGCTGAAGCAAGCAAGCAAAAATGCCACCACACAAGAGCTGAAGTCCCAGTTTCTGATTCAGAGAATCCCTGAATCCCTCCACCTCTCTCTCCTTCCTCTGTAACCAACTTGGAATGAGTTTAAAGAAGGCACAACAATGGCTTTCGGAAGGGCTGATGGGACTTGGAGTCTAACAGCAGCTACAGCGCCACAGGTTCCCTATCCTGCAATAAAGAAAGTAAATGGGATTTGGATTAATGTGGGCTTTTCTGAACTCTCTGGTTCCTTTAGTTAGAATCCAGTATCAGTCTTTTGTAATTATTTATACTGGCTTGGATCCAAATTGAGTTTTGTTCCTACTGAAATCAATAGCACTTTAGTTAAATCATGACTGATTTAAATTAAATCCAGGACTGGATTACTGCAGTGCAGTCTATGTGGGACTTCCCTTGTACTTGACCTAGAAACTACAATTAGCGCAGAATTGATTAGGGGCGTGAGACCCTGTCAGCATATAACACCTCTGCTCAGAGATATGCACCGGTTGTGAATTTGTTACCAGTCCAGTTTTTTATTTTTTTTTATTTTTTTATTTATTTGTTTGTTTGTTTGTTTGTTTGTTTATTTTACTTGTATACCACCCCATAGCCAAAGCTCTCTGGGCGGTTTACAGTAACTAAATACAAATACAATTTAAAATACATCTTTTAAAAAAACAATTTAAAACACAATTTAAAAATTTAAAACAATATAAAACACATGCTGAAATGCCTGGGAGAAGAGTCTTGACCTGGTGCTGAAAAGATAACAGTGTTGGCGCCAGGCACACCTCGTCAAGGAGATCATTCCATAATTTGGGGGACACCACTGAGAAGGCCCTCTCCCTTGTTGCCATTCTCCGAGCTTCCCTTGGAGTAGGCACCTGGAGGAGGGCCTTTGATCTTGAACGTAGTGTACGGGTGGGTTCGTATCGGGAGAGGCATTCCATCAGGTATTGTGGTCCCAAGCCATGTAAGGCTTTATAGGTCAAAACCAGCACCTTGAGTCGAGCTCGGAAACATAAAGGCAGCCAGTGCAAGCGGGCCAGAATCGGTTTTATATGTTCGGACTGTCTGGTCCCTGTTACCAATCTGGGCGCTGCATTTTGCACAAGCTGCAGTTTCTGAACCGTCTTCAAAGGGAGCCCCACGTAAAGTGCATTGCAGTAATCTAATTTAGAGGTTACCAGAGCATGGACAACTGAAGCCAGGTTACCCTGTCCAGATAGGGACATAGTTGGGCCACCAACCAAAGTTGGTAGAAGGCACTCCGTGCCACCGAGGCTACCTGAGCCTCAAGTGACAGAGATGATTCTAGGAGAACCCCCAAGCTACGAACCTGCTCCTTCAGGGGGAGTGCAACCCCATCCAGGACAGGTTGGACATCCACCATCCAGTCAGAAGAACCACCCACTAGCAGCATCTCAGTCTTGTCTGGATTGAGCCTCAGTTTATTAGCCCTCATCCAGTCCATTGTCACAGCCAGGCACCGGTTCAGCACACTGACAGCCTCACCTGAAGAAGATGAAAAGGAGAAATAGAGCTGCGTGTTATCAGCATACTGATGGCAACGCACTCCAAAGCTCCGGATGACCGCACCCAACGGTTTCATGTAGATGTTGAACAGCATGGGGGACAGAACTGACCCCTGCGGAACCCCATACTGGAGAGTCCAGGGTGCCGAGCAATGCTCCCCAAGCACCACCAATGCAGTACATCCCACTCCCAACTCAGCCAGTCTCCCCAGAAGGATACCATGGTCGATGGTATCGAAAGCCGCTGAGAGATCAAGGAGAATCAACAGAGTCACACTCCCCCCCTCTCTCTCTTGGGTGACCAAGGCTGTTTCCGTGCCAAAACCAGGCCTGAAACCTGACTGAAATGGATCCAGATAATCGGTCTCATCAGGTTTTACTACTGGTATATAAAGCCCTTGCGTGACCATATTACCCCACATGTGCCCTTCAAGCACTTCACTCTGTGGAACAGGCACTATTACAGGTGCCCCATAATACTTGTTCCACACTTGTAAGAAATCATTCTTTTGGTGTGGCGGCACCTACTCTTTGGAATTCCCTACCCATTGACATCAAGCAGGTGCCTTCGCTGTACATAAGAACATAAGAACATAAGAAGAGCCTGCTGGATCAGGCCAGTGGCCCATCTAGTCCAGCATCCTGTTCTCACAGTGGCCAACCAGGTGCCTGGGGGAAGCCCGCAAGCAGGACCCGAGTGCAAGAACACTCTCCCCTCCTGAGGCTTCCGGCAACTGGTTTTCAGAAGCATGCTGCCTCTGACTAGGGTGGCAGAGCACAGCCATCACGGCTAGTAGCCATTGATAGCCCTGTCCTCCATGAATTTGTCTAATCTTCTTTTAAAGCCATCCAAGCTGGTGGCCATTACTGCATCTTGTGGGAGCAAATTCCATAGTTTAACTATGCGCTGAGTAAAGAAGTACTTCCTTTTGTCTGTCCTGAATCTTCCAACATTCAGCTTCTTTGAATGTCCACGAGTTCTAGTATTATGAGAGAGGGAGAAGAACTTTTCTCTATCCACTTTCTCAATGCCATGCATAATTTTATACACTTCTATCATGTCTCCTCTGACCCGCCTTTTCTCTAAACTAAAAAGCCCCAAATGCTGCAACCTTTCCTCGTAAGGGAGTCGCTCCATCCCCTTGATCATTCTGGTTGCCCTCTTCTGAACCTTTTCCAACTCTATAATATCCTTTCTGAGATGAGGCGACCAGAACTGTACACAGTATTCCAAATGCGGCCGCACCATAGATTTATACAACGGCATTATGATATCGGCTGTTTTATTTTCAATACCTTTCCTAATTATTGCTAGCATGGAATTTGCCTTTTTCACAGCTGCCGCACACTGGGTCGACATTTTCATCGTGCTGTCCACTACAACCCCGAGGTCTCTCTCCTGGTCGGTCACCGCCAGTTCAGACCCCATGAGCGTATATGTGAAATTCAGATTTTTTGCTCCAATATGCATAATTTTACACTTGTTTATATTGAATTGCATTTGCCATTTTTCCGCCCATTCACTCAGTTTGGAGAGGTCTTTTTGGAGCTCTTCGCAATCCCTTTTTGTTTTAACAACCCTGAACAATTTAGTGTCGTCAGCAAACTTGGCCACTTCACTGCTCACTCCTAATTCTAGGTCATTAATGAACAAGTTGAAAAGTACAGGTCCCAATACCGATCCTTGAGGGACTCCACTTTCTACAGCCCTCCATTGGGAGAACTGTCCGTTTATTCCTACTCTCTGCTTTCTGCTTCTTAACCAATTCCTTATCCACAAGAGGACCTCTCCTCTTATTCCATGACTGCTAAGCTTCCTCAGAAGCCTTTGGTGAGGTACCTTGTCAAACGCTTTTTGAAAGTCTAAGTACACTATGTCCACTGGATCACCTCTATCTATATGCTTGTTGACACTCTCAAAGAATTCTAATAGGTTACTGAGACAGGACTTTCCCTTGCAGAAGCCATGCTGGCTCTGCTTCAGCAAGGCTTGTTCTTCTATGTGCTTAGTTAATCTAGCTTTAATAATACTTTCTACCAGTTTTCCAGGGACAGAAGTTAAGCTAACTGGCCTGTAATTTCCGGGATCCCCTCTGGATCCCTTTTTGAAGATTGGTGTTACATTTGCCACTTTCCAGTCCTCAGGCACGGAGGAGGACCCAAGGGACAAGTTACATATTTTAGTTAGCAGATCAGCAATTTCACCTTTGAGTTCTTTGAGAACTCTCGGGTGGATGCCATCCGGGCCCGGTGATTTGTCAGTTTTTATATTGTCCATTAAGCTTAGAACTTCCTCTCTCGTTACCACTATTTGTCTTAGTTCCTCAGAATCCCTTCCTGCAAATGTTAGTTCAGGTTCAGGGATCTGCCCTATATCTTCCACTGTGAAGACAGATGCAAAGAATTTATTTAGCTTCTCTGCAATCTCCTTATCGTTCTTTAGTACACCTTTGACTCCCTTATCATCCAAGGGTCCAATCGTCTCCCTAGATGGTCTCCTGCTTTGAATGTATTTATAGAATTTTTTGTTGTTGGTTTTTATGTTCTTAGCAATGTGCTCCTCAAATTCTTTTTTCGCATCCCTTATTGTCTTCTTGCATTTCTTTTGCCAGAGTTTGTGTTCTTTTTTATTTTCTTCATTCGGACAAGACTTCCATTTTCTGAAGGAAGACTTTTTGCCTCTAAGAGCTTCCTTGACTTTGCTCGTTAACCATGCTGGCATCTTCTTGGCCCTGGCGGTACCTTTTCTGATCTGCGGTATGCACTCCAGTTGAGCTTCTAATAGAGTGTTTTTAAACCACTTCCAAGCATTTTCGAGTGATGTGACCCTCTGGACTTTGTTTTTCAGCTTTCTTTTTACCAATCCCCTCATTTTTGTGAAGTTTCCTCTTTTGAAGTCAAATGTGACCGTGTTGGATTTTCTTGGCAATTGGCCAGTTACATGTATGTTTAATTTAATAGCACAGTGGTCACTGCTCCCAATCGGTTCAACAACACTTACATCTCGCACCAGGTCCCGGTCCCCACTGAGGATTAAGTCCAGGGTTGCCGTCCCTCTGGTCGGTTCCATGACCAACTGGTCTAGGGAATAGTCATTTAGAATATCTAGAAACTTTGCTTCTTTGTCATGACTGGAACACATATGCAGCCAGTCTATGTCCGGGTAGTTGAAGTCACCCATTACTACCACATTTCCTAGTTTGGATGCTTCCTCAATTTCATATCTCATCTCAAGGTCTCCCTGAGCATTTTGATCAGGGGTACGATAGATCGTTCCCAGTATTAAGTCCCTCCTGGGGCACGGTATCACCACCCACAATGATTCTGTGGAGGAGTCTGCCTCTTTTGGGGTTTCGAGCTTGCTGGATTCAATGCCTTCTTTCACATATAGAGCGACTCCGCCACCAATATGTTCTTCCCTGTCCTTCTGATATAGTTTATATCCAGGGATAACCGTATCCCACTGGTTTTCTCCATTCCACCAGGTCTCGGTTATGCTCACTATATCAATGCTCTTCTCTAAGACCAAGCACTCCAGTTCTCCCATCTTGGTTCGGAGGCTCCTAGCATTAGCGTACAGGCACTTGTAAGCAGTGTCTCTCTTCAAGTGTCTTTGGCACTTGTGGTTAGGCCTGTGGTAATTTTGCTCTTCTGAATTTATATCCTGTGCCCCTGCTCTCACAATGCCTACTTCTAGGCCTACCCCTTTTAACATTTCATCATTTCTTTGGTTTTTATCCCAGGGGGGAGGTTTATTCCGAACCGGACCTTTCTCAGCTCCTGTCGGGTTTCCCCCCTCAGTCAGTTTAAAAGCTGCTCTGCTACCTTTTTAATTTTAAGTGCCAGCAGTCTGGTTCCATTCTGGTTCAAGTGGAGCCCATCCCTTTTGTACAGGCCCGGATTGTCCCAAAATGTTCCCCAGTGCCTAACAAATCCGAACCCTTCCACTCGACACCATCGTCTCATCCACGCATTGAGACTGCGAAGCTGGGCCTGTCTGGCTGGTCCTACGCGTGGAACCGGTAGCATTTCAGAGAAAGCCACCTTGGAGGTCCTGGCTTTCAGCATCCTACCTAGCAACCTAAATTTTGCTTCCAGGACCTCACGGCTGCATTTCCCCATGTCGTTGGTGCCAACGTGCACCACGACCACTGGCTCCTTCCCAGCACTGTCTACCAAACTATCTAAACGACGGGCGATATCCGCAACCTTCGCACCAGGCAGGCAAAACACCTTGCGGTCTACACGCCCATCACACACCCCACTGTCTATGTTCCTAATGATCGAATCACCCACTACAAGGATCCCTCCACCCCCTGGAGATATATTCTCGGCACGAGAGGATAGCTGCTCATTCCCCAAGGAATGGGTCCCTTCTAAGGGATCGTTTCCCTCTTCCTCAGCTGGATGCTCTCCTTCCCCGAGACCATCGTTCTCCATGATAGCAGGAGAGCTATCATCGTTGGAGTGGGACACAGCTATAACGTCCCTGAAGGCCTCCTCCACACACCTCTCTGCCTCTCTCAGCTTTTCCAGGTCCGCCACCTTGGCCTCAAGGAAATGAAGTCGTTTCCGGAGAGCCAGGAGCTCATTGCACCAAGAGCACACCCACGACTTCTGTCCAACAGGCAGATAGTCGTACATGCTGCAGGCAGTGCAAAACACTGGAAAGCCCCCACACCCCTGCTGGCTTCTTACCTGCATAGTTTTGTTTAAGGTTTATTACGTCAATGGGTTGGAGACTGCGGTTTAGTTGAGGTCAGGGAACAGACGGGCAGAGTGGGGGGCCCTGGCCTCCTTGCTCTGCTGCCTAACTCGCTCTGCTGCCTATCTCGCTCTGCTGCCTAACTCGCCTTGACGCTTTGTCAGCTGGGGCCTTGACGCTTTGTCAGCTGGGGCCTTGACGCTTTGTCAGCTGGGGCCTTGACACTTTGTCAGCTGGGGCCTTGACGCTTTGTCAGCTGGGGCCTTGACGCTTTGTCAGCTGGGGCCTTGGCGCTTCGTCAGCTGGGGCCTTGGTGCTTCGTCAGCTGGGGCTCCCTCTAGTAATGTTATTTGTTATTCCTTTACAGTCACACCACTGTTTAGGGACTCTCTTTTGTTTGTATCTGGACTCTCCTTTTATTCGTATCCCACCTCTCTTTTTGTTTGTATCCCACCGCTACAGCCACCACATGTGACGTCCTTCCCTGGTTCTCCCTGTCAGGTTCCCACCTGCTTGTGGCTATGGCCTTTCACTAGGCACCACCAGGACACCACCAGTCAGGACCATCCTTTATATGGCTTCTCACTCTGGTCTAGCACAGATCTCACTAGATCCCACAGCTAGGCAGCACCACCAGTCACTTCCGGTAACCAATACTCCCAGAGACTTTGCCTAAGTCTCTCTATAGCTTGTTACTTTGTGACTGTGTGCCTATGCTGTTCCCAACCCCCTTGTATCTTTATATATAAAGCATACAACTCTGGGTTGCTCTGGATACTTGACTTGTTACAATATCTCCCTTCACCACTGCCACCATTAGATACAGTTTCTGTTCAGCCTTGGTAATTACCTCGCCCTCCCTTCTGGCCTGTATATTCCCCCAGCCAAGGATCAGGCCTTTGGTAAACCAAATAAGTATTTATTTGCTAACAGGAAATAAGATTACTTTAGGATGTTTCACAAGCGTATGGTTTCATATATGGTCACTCTTTATGTTTCTGTTCATATATATACTCTCTAAATATCAGCCAAACACAACCCAAACTTCCCGCAGAACTCTGCCAACCAGAGAGAGCCACTGAGAAGACTCTTCTCAGTAACTAACACACTCCGCTTCCATGCTGATTGGCTTCTAGGAACTTTTGTTGTTGTGGGAGAAGGCACACACGGGAAGGACTGAGGAGTGTGGAGATGACGACCGAGAGCAAGCGAGCAAGGGGCCATGGCATGACTATCATGAGGGGACCCTGCACTTCTGGATTTGCCACTATACTATGTTGATGATGATGTTGATGATGATGATGTTGATGTTGTTGTTGTTGATGATGATGTTGATGCAGCCACGTAGATCTTCTTGGAGAAACTGCACCTGCCACCCTGCTAGATGAGTGCGATCCACGGCATACCTGCAATGGTGATGGCGGCCAGGATGCTGAAGCTGCTGAGTGGGTTGATGCTGTTCATGATGTTGATCTTGATGTTGATGTTGATGATGTTGTTGATATTGGCCAGGGCGGTGGACATGATCGCTCCTGAGTGTCCCCTCTTATGGAGTAAAGCCAAACCAGCCCCCTGGCGGTGATGCAACATATAAGACAGGCACTAGAGCTGAAGACTTGGAGCAAATCTGACCGAACATGGGCTAGAGTCTATCTGAAGGTCTACTCCGTGGCAGTGCGGGCAGCAAAGAAATTATTCTTTTCTGCCACCATTGCGCCTTCAGGGAGCCGTCCAGCGGAGCTGTTTCGAGTGGTCAGGGGTCTTTTACATTCTGGCCCTCGAGAGGGTAATGCAGGCTACTCAACAGCCCACTGTCAAGAATTTGCATGGCATTTTGCAGATAAAATTGCTCAGATTCATTCCGACTTGGACACTATTGTTGATACAGTCTCAGGGGATGCATCTCTGGCTTCTGCTTGCCCAATAATAATGGATTCTTTTCAATTTGTACAGCCTGAGGATGTGGACAGGATCACATCCCCCCCTTAAATAACAGCAGAGTATTTCTCCTGTACCCAGGACTAATATGTCACGTTTATATACAAGTGTCCATCACTTTGGGGTAAAGTGTCCTTTATATGTTACATCTTGCTCACTTGATTGTAGTATGTGCCATCTGCCTCGAAAGTCCATCTGCCAACACGTTGTCCTTTCCCTTGATGTAAACAAAGTCTATCTAGTACTCCTGCAGTGCCCAGGATCACCTTTGCAGCATGGTGTTGTTATTTTTCATAGTGTCCAGCCACAGCAACGCGCGATGATCCGTGATGACCGTGCATTTCCTTCCCCAGACATAGGGTCTCAGCTTTCCCAGGCCCCACATGACTGCCAGGCGCTCCTTCTGGACTGAAGAGTAGTTTTTTCCCCTTGACGACAGTTTGATACTTAAGTAGGCAATTGCGTGCTTGATACCCTCTTGCTCTTGCGTCAGCACAACTCCAAGAGCCAAATCAGATGCATCTGTTGCCACTATAAATGATTGTTCAAAGTCCGGAGCTATCAATTTCGGACCCTGACACAGCGCTTGCTTCAGTTGATCAAAAGCCTTTTGGCACCGTTCATCCCATCTCACACACACAGCACACTTTTTCTGCGTCAACTCATGCAGTGGGGTTGCTATCTCTCCAAACCCCTTTATAAACTTTCTGTAAAAACCAGCCATACCTAAAAATGCTCTCACTTGTTTCTTTCGTACTTCCTTTTGTATCTCATCCAACACTTTCCCATTCACTCTGTAAGGGGCAGATCTAATAGGGGGATGATTTCTAGTGTCAATACTATGCCTTGCCACACTGGTTCTTCCAGGTCTGTTACTGAAAAGTTCCCTGTATTCATTCAACACACTCATTATTTCTTCTTGGACTTTTCCATCGACTTCCCCCGACCATTCCAACTGATCCAACCCATCTTCTGCCTTACTTTCCTGAACCAAATCTGGTAAATCAGGCCCACTTCCTTCTGGGAATAAGGTAACTTGCAACACCTTTGCATCCCTGGTGTGATAAGGTTTCAACATATTTACATGAACCACTTTATGCTATTTTAATTGGTCTGTGGTTATCACATAAGTCACTGTGTCAAGCTTTTCCCTTATGGTATATGGTCCCTCTCAGTTGGTCTGTAATTTATTGTGTTTCCTGGGTATGAATGCCATAACCATATCTCCCACATCATACACATGCTCTCTAGCTGTTCTGTCATACCAGTAACTTTGCTTCTGCTGAGCTTGACAAATTCTTTTGCACAACTTCCATCATTGATGCCAATTTGTTGTGGAAGTCTAATACAAAATCAACCACAGATGTTTGGTACTCTCCCAGGGTCCCTTCCCATGAATTTCTTAACAGTTCCAGAGGTCACCTCATTTTTCTAGCAAACATCAATTCAAAGGGTGAGAACCCTGTTGACTCCTGAGGGACTCCTCTGTATGCAAATAAGAAGCACCCCAAACATTCCTCCCAGTCTTGTGGGTGATCTTGAACATAACTTCTTATCATGCCCTTCAGAACCCCATTAAATCTCTGTTAACCCATTAGTTGCTGGATGGTAAGTAGTTGTCTTTAAATGTTTTAGTCCACAACACCTCCACACACATTGCATCACTTCTTCCATGAATACACTGCCTTGATCCATCAACACTTCATGAGGGAAACCCAGTCTCATAAAGATTTTTAATAAAGCCTCTGCCACCACAGGGGCTTCCACGGATCTTAGTGCTTCAGCGTCTGGGTATCTGGTGGCAAAATCCACCACCACCTATAGGTATTTCTTGCCATGCCTTGTGGGTTTGGAAAAAGGGCCCACCAAATCTATTCCCACTCTATAGAAGGGTTGTCCTATTATAGGAAGGGGCTTCAATGGTGCTTTTGTCTTCACTTTTCCCCACCTTTCGGCATATGTTGCAAGATAAACAATATTGTTTGACATCTTTAGAAATATTGGGCCAATAATCGTGTGCAGCCAATCTTTTCTTGGTCTTCTTTATTCCAAGATGCCCTGAACATGGGACATCATGGGCTACCTCTAGCAACCTGGCTCTAAATTTGCTAGGTACCACCAATTGTGTCACTGGTTCACAGTGATTCTTCCATTCATTAGGCAACCACAGCCTGTACAGCACACCATTCTCCCACACAGTTTGATCCCTCAGAGTCTCTGTAAAGGGGATTCTGTTTTGGAGGGCTTTTTCCTTTATTATATTCAAACTGCTATCATTTTTCAGTTCCTCTCTGAACTGCTGTGTCTCTGTGGCCCTGTTCACATATTACAGTCAACGAGTGTACAGTCTGTGTACCTGGGTACACAAGTAGCTGGGCTGTACACTTGTACAGTTATTCACATGTAACAGTCAACGAGTGTACAGTCTATTATGTACACATTTGCTGCCAGGGAAAGAAAATGGCTTCAATGACACTTATTAAATGCGCCATTGAAGCAATTCCCTTTTACTGGCAACAAGGCAAGGTATGCTGGGTTTGTTATACTTCCTGAAACTGTTTCTTGTCAAGGGCTGCATTCAGTAGAGAGAGTGTTGGCAGAAACAGGAATGTAGTTTTACTCTTTTCATTTTTCCTGCAGATTCTTAAGTTTTTAAAATCAAAACATCAACTTTTAAAAAGAAAATACTCACCTGTAACTATCATAATTATAGTTATTAAAATATTGCATTTTTCACTGCCTGTTATTAGAGTATATATGGGTTTTGATGTAGGCTTTCATGGAACAATCATATACATGTCTATACAGTCCTATAGAGATCAATAGGACTTACTCATAGATAAATGTGTGAAAGTGCAGACCTAAATATATTGAATATTTATATATGAAAATATTTTGAGGGGGCTGCAACAAAAACAAGCTGCTTAAAAGTTTATGAACTGAAACTATTCTTCCAACATGGTACACCTGATTCTTTCTTGAGGATATCATGTGTTTTAATACACAAAACTACACTCAAAATATAAATGTGGGGGAAATTATTTATCAGTTGGACTTTCCAGACTACTGCTCCCACTGTAACATACTCTGTCCCCTGTGACCTCTTCCCTCCAGGAAGGCAGCTTGGCTGCCAGGAAGGAAGGGGGAAAGTGGCCTTTCCTTGCAGCCTTGCTTCTTTTTGCTGTATTGTATTGGTGTATCTCAGGATGACTTACAGAAGATCAGTGAGGATTTCAGTCTCCTGTTTCACAATGAAAACAAGAAAATGACCACCCCACCATTATACTGCTGAAATGAAGAAAGTGGGGGGTAATCTGAGTGGATTGTTGTGTGGAAAGACTGTGAGCTCATCTCAGTTCTGATAACTCTGTGCTCAGCAGCTTCTCAGACACCATGTTCTTTCATACTAGACGTATGCCTTTTGCAGCTGGCTGCAGTTGGTGGTTCTTGAGGTTCTAGTAAAACGCAGAGTGTATCCCTGCCTCTGCAATAGCAGTGCTCTCTCAGTAATGCCAACATTGCCACTCACTGAATGAGACAAGATGCCTGCAAGTTCAGGGCTGGTGGCACCACCATCCTGCAGCACGTGGGCACACCCCTGTGAGTTTGTGCTGCATTCCACCAAAGTACCCCCAACCTTGCCATCTCTGTGCCACTGCCATTCTCTCCCCCCCCCCCCATGTATCACTGCTGACCTATGTCATCAAATTATTGGAAGAGTCTTGGCTAAATTTCTCTTCTTGACCTTTAGGAGGAAATAGAAAGCACACAACAGAATTTACCTTACCATTGATTTCAATAGGTTTTAAAAGACCAAGGAAGAGAAGTATAGTGGATAATTTATATTGGATTTATAGAGGTACTGTAGTGTACAAATTCTGCAAAAGCCAGTGTGGTGTAGTGATAAGAGTACTGGGCTAGGGCCTGGGAGACCTGGATTCAAACCCTCCTTCAGCCATGAAACTCACTGGGTGACTTCTGGGCTAGTCACCTTCTCAGCCTAAACTACCTCATAGGGCTATTCTGAGTATATATTTGAGAGGTGCAGGACTACGTATTCCACAGTGAGTTCTTTGCAAGAAAGTTGAGACGTAAAGGAAATAAGGCATTAAATAAGATTAAGGCTGCAATCCTTTGCACAATTATTTAAGAGTAAGCTCCATTGAACTGTGAAAGTTACTTTCGATAAACCTGCTTGGGATTATGTTGTTAAAATACAAGGGATAGCTATTACCCCAAATTTCTATTATTTATTGATAACTCTCATTTCTGAGCAATGTGTTACCTAGCCATTATTTTATTTTTGCGGTTGTGATAGCAGCTATTATTCATTACCTGCATATGGGGGTTGGAGCAAGTTTTGGAATCTATTTGTGGCACTATCTTGAAAAGCAGGTGCACTACTCGTAACAAGCAACAATAAGAGTCACATGATGACACATTGAACATTTGTGGTTGTTGTTATGTGCCTTCAAGTCAATTACGACTTATGGCGACCCTATGAATCAGCGACCTCCAAGAGCATCTGTCATGAACCACCCTTCTCAGATCTTGTAAGTTCAGGTCTGTGGCTTCCTTGATGGAATCAATCCATCTCTTGTTTGGCCTTCCTCTTTTTCTACTCACTTCTGTTTTTCCCAGCATTTTTGTCTTTTCTAGTGAATCATGTCTTCTCATTATGTGTCCGAAGTATGATAACCTTAGTTTCAACATTTTAGCTTCAAGTGATAGTTCTGGTTTAATTTGATCTAACACCCAATTATTTGTCTTTTTCGCAGTCCATGGTATGCGCAAAGCTCTCCTCCAGCACCACATTTCAAATGAGTTTATTTTTCTCTTATCCGCCTTTTTCACTGTCCAACTTTCACATCCATACATAGAGATCGGGAATACCATGGTCTGAATAATCCTGACTTTGGTGTTCAGTGATACATCTTTGCATTTGAGGATCTTTTCTAGTTCTCTCACAGCTGCCCTCCCCAGTCCTAGCCTTCTTCTGATTTCTTGACTGTTGTCTCCATTTTGGTTAATGACTGTGCCGAGGTATTGATAATCCTTGACAAGTTCAATGTCCTCATTGTCAACTGTAAAGTTACATAAATCTTCTGTTGTTATTACTTTAGTCTTCTTGACGTTCAGCTGTAGTCCTGCATTTGTACTTTCCTCTTTAACTTTCATCAGCATTCATTTCAAATCATTACTGGTTTCTGCTAAGAGTATGGTATTGTCTGCATATCTTAAATTATTGATGTTTCTCCCTCCAATTTTCACACCTCCTTCATCTTGGTCCAATCCTGCTTTCCGTATGATATGTTCTGCATATAGCTTAAACAAAGAGGGTGATAAAATACACCCCTGTCTCACACCCTTTCTGATTGGGAATCAATCGGTTTCTCCATATTCTGTCCTTACAGTAGCCTCTTGTCCAGAGTATAGGTTGCGCATCAGGACAATCAGATGTGGTGGCACCCCCATTTCTTTTAAAGCATTCCATAGTTTTTCATGATCTACACAGTCAAAGGCTTTGCTGTAGTCTATAAAGCACAGGGTGATTTTCTTCTGAAATTCCTTGGTCCGTTCCATTATCCAACGTATGTTTGCAATATGATCTCTGGTGCCTCTTCCCCTTCTAAATCCAGCTTGGACGTCTGGCATTTCTCGCTCAATATATGGTAAGAGCCTTTGTTGTAGAATCCTGAGCATTACTTTACTTGCATGGGATATTAAGGCAATAGTTCGGTAATTACTGCATTCTCTGGGATCCCCTTTCTTTGGAATTGGGATATATATTGAACGCTTCCAGTCTGTGGGCCATTGTTTAGTTTTCCATATTTCTTGACAAATTCTTGTCAAAATTTGGACAGATTCAGTCTCAGTAGGTTGTAGCAACTCTATTGGTATGCCGTCTATTCCTGGTGATTTGTTTCTTCCAAGAATTTTAAGAGCAGCTTTCACCTCACATTCTAAAATTTCTGGTTCTTCATCATACGGTTCCTCCATGAATGAATCTGTCATCCTGTCATCTCTTTTATAGAGTTCTTCAGTGTATTGCTTCCATCTTCCTTTTATTTCATCTCGGTCAGTCAGTGTGTTCCTCTGTTGATTATTCAACATCCCTACTCGTGGTTTAAATTTCCCTTTCATTTCTCTAATCTTTTGGAATAGGGCTCTTGTTCTTCCCATTTTGTTGTCCTTTTCTATTTCTATACAATAACTATTGTAATAGTTTTCTTTGTCCCTACGTATTAGTTGTTGTATAGTTGCATTTAGGGTTCTGACCATGTTTCTATCTCCTTTTGCTTTTGCTTTCCTTCTCTCTTTAACCATTTTAAGAGTTTCTTCAGTCATCCATTGAGGTCTTTCTCTCTTTTTAACTAGAAGTATTGTATTTTTGTATTCTTCCCTGATCATGAGTCTGACTTCAGTCCATAGTTCTTCTGGTTCTCTGTCAACTAAGTTTAAAGCCTCAAACCTGTTCCTTATTTGATCTTTATATGCTTCTGGGATGTTATTTAAATTGTATTTTGGCATTATAGTGCTTTGTTGTTCTTCTTTAGCTTTACTCTGATTTTCGATACAATCAGTTCATGATCTGAACTGCAGTCTGCTCCTGGTCTTGTTTTTGCAGAAAGTATGGAACTTCTCCATCTTCTGTTTCCAATTATATAATCAATTTGATTCCTATATTGACCATCTGGTGATGTCCACGTGTACAGTCGTCTTTTTGGTTGCTCAAAAACTGTGTTGGCAAGAAACAAATCATTGGCTTCACAGAATTCAATAAGTCTTTCTCCTGCTTCATTTCTGTCACCTAAGCCCCATTTCCCCACAATTCCTAGTTCTTCTGTTCCCTACTTTTGCATTCCAGTCCCCCATGATTATCATCATATCTCGTTTGGGTGTGTGATCAATTTCCTCCTGTACTGCGTAAAATCTCTCCAATTCCTCTTCTGCGTTTGATGTTGGAGCTTGGACTTGGATGATGGTTATGTTAATAGGTTTCCCATTTAATCTCATTGATATCACTCACTCAGACATTGCGTTGTAGCTCCTAATTGCTTTTGCTACATCACTTCTTGCTATTAAAGCAACCCCATTTCTTCTTGATTTCTCAGTTCCTGCATAAAATATTTTGTAGTTGCCTGATTGAAAATGTCCCATTCCAGTCCATTTTAATTCACTCACGCCAAGTATTGTAATGTTGATATGCTCCATTTCTTGCATGACAATTTCTAACTTTCCCTGGTTCATGCTTCTCACATTCCATGTTCCTACTGTGTGTGTCGTACAACTCTGGACTCTCCTTTTGCATCTGTGCGCATCAGCCTCTGGGCTTCCTTTTGGCTTTGACCCAGCTGCGTCATTAGTCACAGTGCTACTTGTACTTGTCCTTTGTTCTTCCCCACTAGCTCGGTGAGTGCCTTCTGACCTGGGGGTCTCATCTTCCAGCACTATCTCATGTTGCATTTTGGATACTCTGTTCATAGGGTTTTCATGGTAAGAGGTATTCAGAGGTGGTTTACCATTGCCTTCATCTGAGTTTGGATGCCTCTTAGTCTGGTGTCTCAGCTTTGACCATTCCGCCATGGGTGCCCCTGCTAGGAGTCTAACCTTTTGGTCTAGACTCCTGATGGCATTGCTCTCAGCTTCTTCAACACTCTCAAACCCCCTCACCACATTAAGGTGTGCATCCTAAAGGGGGATTGAACATTTGACATTATAAATTTTATAATATTTATTGATAAATCACCTAGTATTTAAAGGAAAGGATTGAATTTAGAAGTTAAAGGCTGTAATTCTATATTCACATTCACTTCAGGAGTAAGCCCCATTAAACTCAGTGGAACTGGGTAAACATGGCTAGGACTGGACTGGCCTGTGAGCAGACACAGAGGCAAACTCCCCTCCCTTTCTCTGCCCCCCCAACTGTTTCTTTTAAGGGGCTGGAATCCTAATGCTTCTTTTCTGGGAGTAAGTCCTACCAAACTGAATGGAATTTACTTTAGAGTAGGCATGGGGTTAGGATTGCACTTTAAGAATGTAAACAGTCCTTGCCTAGCTCTAGCTTCTCTGACAGAATACTTGCTTTTTTTAGGCAATCCTAAATCCACTTACCTGTGAGTAAACCCCATTGAACTAAGTGAGACTTACTTATGAGTAGACATTTTTAGAATTACAGTGCAAGCCCTCAGAATCTCTCCCCCTTCTCTCTCTTCACTAGCTTTCTGATTGCTCCTTCCTTCTGCCCTTCTCTCAATAGCAGTTTCCACTTGTCTGAGCCCACAAGAGGCTTAAACTCTATTTAAGTTTGTAAAAGAAACATTTTTTTAAACCTAGCTCAAGCTGCCTGCCAAGTCTCTCTCACATTTTTAGTCTCTCCATTTACCTGGGAGTAAGCCCCACTGAACTCAGTAGGATTTACTTCTGAGTAGACATTTTTAAAATTCAAATGTGAATTCTCCAAAGCTTTCTGCTCTCCCCCATTTTTTCTCCTTCCCTCCCTCAAACTCAATCACTGCCAGCATGTAGAAGCACTGGACTCAATGGGACTTACTTCTGAGTAGACTTTTAAAATTTTGCAGTGAGTCCTTCAAAGCTCTCCCCCCCCCCCCGGTTTTTTGCCTCTTTCCTTCCCTCAAGCTCGTTCATTGCTTCAGGCTGGTTTCCCTTCCCTCTATCTTGCCCTTTCCTCCATTGTAGCTTCATTCCTCTCTCCCACTCCGTGGCTCCAGCAACTGACGTTTCCTTCAGCCCATTTCTGATTGGCTGCTGCTGCTAGAACAAAGGATCAGGCTGTCCCCAGGGAGAAAAACTAATTGCTCAGGATCAGCTCCACGTGGACAGCATGCAGGGAGAATCACCACATGAACAGAAGATGTCTTTTCTCAAGAGCAGCTGTACCCAGGTATAGGGGGCTTCTACCTGGGTACAGAGTAACGTGTGAATACCCAGTGTCAGACCCCATTTGTAACAATGTTTCTTTTGCTCTAGGCACTCTAGCAGTTGTTATGGCAACCTCAGGCTCAATCACAGGTTCCACCCTGTTTTCTTCAGCCTCTGATAAAATGGCTTCTGCTGCTTTGCCAAGTTGTTGTCTGGTCACCACATAATTTTTTCCTCCTGCCCCCATAACATCTCTGCCCAAAATCACAGTTTCTTCTTGCTGAGCATTGATACCCACTTTGTAAGTCTCCTCCTTTCTCCTCCATTCCAGTTTTATTAGGGCCATGGGAATGCTTTCTGGTTCGCCTCTCACTCCTTGGATTACCAGCTTTTCCTGAGGTACAATTTCTTCAGATCTTATTAAATCTGGCTTCAGTAAGGCCTGAGCAGCACCAGTATCTAGCAAAGCCCACTATTTTCCCCCTTGCACACACACTTCTTCTCTCAAGCTTGAGTCCAAATCTTGGACCTTTGACCAGCTTATTTGACAGAACTGTATCTTTTTCGGTTCTCCCTCTCTCAGTTCACTCTTTACTGTCCTTCCTTGAACCGGATTACTGAGGGGGTTTACACTCTCACATTGAAAATGCAGATGGCCTGGGTTCCCACATCGGTAACAGATTTTCTCCTCTGTTTTAGGGAACACAGACCCAAACTGAGGTGTCTTGTGCCCTTCTGATTTTATTTGAGGGTTTACTCTCTGTGGTGCCACATCTTTTCTGCCATTGTTATTTGGTCTCAGCTTAAAATCTCTTTGTGGCTTTGCCATCCACCCAGTTTGGTTTGAGGCAAAATGATCTGCCAGCTCCGCTGCTTCTGTTACAGATTTAGGGGAACGATCTTTCACCAGCAACCTAATTTTGGGCGGCAATTGATGGTACAACTGATCCAATACCATGAGGTTTTTCACCTCTTCCACAGACTGAGCTTTTGCACTTGTCAGCCATTTCCCAAATATATCCATCAGTTTTGCCCCCAGCTCCATGAAAGACCTCCCTGTCTGTATCTGGCAGTTTCTGAAAAGCTTTCTAAAATAATCAGGCCCCAGTCTGAATCTTTTAAACACTGCTTCTTTGAATTCAGCATATGTTACTGGCCTGTCTGAGGGGAAATACTGATACACTTCAGCCAATTCCTCTTTAATCAGATTTGATAAATACTGCATGTATTTATCTTCAGGTAGCCCCCACATCTGAGCTGCCTTTTCAAACGTTGTGAGGTAAATTTGAGGATCTTGACCAGGCTCATAGACAGCAAAGTCCTTTGGAGTAATTTTTATTTTTGCTCCATCTCTCTCTTTCCTTGTCTCCTCAGAGTGAAATTTCTCTCTATCCAATTTTAATCTTTCCACTTGTATCTATCTCAGTATCCATTCTCAACCTTTCCATCTCCATCATTCGCTGCTTTTCCTTTCCCCCACCTCCATTTTAAATCTTTCCACCTCCATTCTCAATTTCTCAGCCTCCAATTTTAACTTCTCTCTTAACTACTCCACATAAGCAGGATTAATTAAGCACCCTTCTGGGGTTTCGTCTCTTGCAGGTTCTCTGGTTTGGATTGTCATATATGTTATTAATGCCACTCTCAATTCATCCACCCCTTTACCCTCATGAGGTAAATGGTACTCTATACATTTTTCCACCAGCTCCTGTTTTTTCATCTTTATGAACTCAGCCATGTTTCTTGGAGCTCACTCACTCTTTGCCACTCACTCTTTGCCACACACTCACAAGTAATGATATTTGTTATTCCTTTACAGTCATACCACTGTTTAGGGACTCTCTTTTGTTTGTATCTGGACTCTCCTTTTGTTCATATCCCACCTCTCTTTTTGTTTGTATCCCACCGCTACAGCCACCACATGTGACATCCTTCCCTGGTTCTCCCTGTCACGTTCCCACCTGCTTGTGGCTACGGCTTTTCACTAGGCACCACCAGGGACACCACCAGTCAGCACCATCATTTATATGGTTTCTCACTCTGGTCTAGCACAGATTTCACTAGATCCCACAGCTAGGCAGCACCACCAGTCACTTCTGGTAACCAATACTCCCAGAGACTTTGCCTAAGTCTCTCTATAGCTTGTTATTTTGTGACTGTGTGCCTATGCTGTTCCCAACCCCCTTGTATCTTTATATATAAAGCATACAACTCTGGGTTGCTCTGGATACTTGACTTGTTACAATATCTCCCTTCACCGCTGCCACCATTAGATACAGTTTCTGTTCAGCCTTGGTAATTACCTCGCCCTCCCTTCTGGACTGTATATTCCCCCAACCAAGGATCAGGCCTTTGGTAAACCAAATAAGTATTTATTTGCTAACAACAGGAAATAACAAGATTACTTTAGGATGTTTCACAAGTGTATGGTTTCATATCTGGTCACTCTTTATGTTTCTGTTCATATATATACTCTCTAAATATCAGCCAAACACAACCCAAACTTCCCGCAGAACTCTGCCAACCAGAGAGAGCCACTGAGAAGACTCTTCTCAGTAACTAACACACTCCGCTTCCATGCTGATTGGCTTCTAGGATGTTTCCAGTTTCGGTGAAGGGTGAGCAGTTCTTCCTTATCTAAGCCCTCTCCTGTTCACATAACAAACTCAATTAAAACCCATCTATAAAAACAACACAGGAATATTAGATGGAATAAATACTGTTCCTGTGGGGGGGTCAACAAAAAGCCAAAAGAGGACCGATAGTAATGAGCAGCAACAGGCAGGAAGAGGTTTAAGCCCTTGTTGTTATCAATGTTTCATCTGAAATAACAGAACAGAACAGAACAATCAAAATACCGCTCTGAAAAGAAAAGAGATCTGCCCCGGAAGAGAGATAATAGTCTGCATAACATAGGAGCCACAAACACATAAATAAGTAATCACCAAATGGTTCTGACAAGGAGAGCTTGGAAAATGCAAGAAGCAAGCCTAGCATTTAAAGCAACACAAGCAGCTCAAAATGGCCAGGAAAAAGCCCTGCAGGCTCCGTTAACAACCCCTGATAACAACGAAGCTGGATCCCAGCCAAAAATAACCCAGTTCTTCCAGCCACTTTCCAGTAAAATAATGGAACAATCTGTGAGCCAGAACTCTCAAGGCCCAAATGAATGGTCAATAAATATTAAAAATCTCACAGAATGGGTGGAAGTTTCCCCTTTAACTCCCAACTTGGCACAAGAGCTGAGGATTGCCGAACAACAGGATTTGGAGCCAACTAAGTCACATATCTTTGATAACAAAACACCAGAGGAATATATCCTTTTAGAAGAGCCAACAAATGAGTCATCTTTAAATGAAGTCTCTGGCAACCAGCCTTTCCTAACAATCAAAGCAGTCAATGACCAACAGAATACAATCTCTGAAGGTTTGCTTAACATAACTGCAGAGCTGAGACAGATTAGAGTTTTCCTCACCCAGTGCAATCACTTACTAATGGATCTAGTTGAATTCCACTTAAAACTCTTGGCTCCCTTGCAACAAAACTCCTTAATCTCCTTAAAAAATGTTTTGCACCCTGAAAGTATCCAACAACCTACAAAAAAGGATCCAGAGTCACTCACGAAAAAGCATCCAAAGAGAAAAAAGAGGAAAATGAAAACTATGCCAAAAAAGAAGAAATCACAAAATATAAAAAACACAAAAAAGTAAAGGGGAACAAAATTAATTTTAACAAGCTTTTCAAGTGCCTGGACCAGAACACCTCAAAAACAAAAGAAAAAGAAAAAAAGCAAGAAAAGAATGACGAACCAAAAAACGGAAACTTAGACACCCAGAAAATGACTTTTACTAGGTCAAACTCTTCGACCTTAAATGGCCACCTAACAGACGTCCAAGCAAATCAACAAAAAGTGTGGGAACTGAGTTGGATCCGACACAAAATAGTTCTCGATAATTACCCCAAACCATTCGGTTTTCAGCCCCAAACGGAAAGGAAACATCATTTTTTAAAACTTCTACAACACAGCTCTCTTTTTAACTTCAGTACGAAAGACATAATAAGGATCGAGTACCTTTACTACAATAAAGTTACCGCCAGGGCAGTCATCTCATTTGCAACACAGTGGAAGGCGAAAAACTTTTGGCAACATAGGACATCATTAGCAGGGCTAGGTATATATGTCCGTCGTTATTTTGAAAACAAGACACCACCTCTTCCTCTGATTGACACAAAGATGCTTAACTCTCCTCCAACCTCGATGATCAACAAGAGACTAAAAACATTGGAAGACCCAACCACCTCAACTCGTGAAGAGCAAACTACCACAGTCCCCAAAGAAGACCATCACGTTCAGGATCCTAAAGAGGCTAGACCCAATCCAGAAACCTCGGAGCCTTTGCCCTCACAGGAACTGAACCACACTCTATATTGTTCCCAGGAACCTCTAGATAAGGATGAAAAATCTTTATTAGAAGCTTTTACTGCCCTTCCGTTCAATGAAAGAATAGCAATACTTTCCAGACTGGATCTTATGAAATTCCGTCTGGTAAGTGCACATATTCAACTACCCATGCCAAATCTTTCTCCTCAGCCACTTCGACCCACTGAAACAAGCAACGAGAATGTCCTTGATCTTTCAGTGATAATGGCAAATGAAACTTCATTATTGGCATTTTCCTCAGCGGACTCAGACAAGCTAAATTCAACGCCCTCTAAGATGAAAAGAAGATCAAAGGAGGAATTAAAAACAAGCTCCAAAAGTAACGCGACGAACGATAGCGTTATCCTCAGTGCACACAATAACTGACCCTTTACGATACTCTCATGGAACATCATGGGATGGAAAAACAAACTCCATGATGCAGAATGGACAGCGTATCTACAAAAATGTAAGATAATATGTTTGCAGGAGA
Source organism: Rhineura floridana (assembly GCF_030035675.1). Lineage (NCBI taxonomy): Eukaryota > Metazoa > Chordata > Lepidosauria > Squamata > Rhineuridae > Rhineura > Rhineura floridana. The sequence goes on from NC_084480.1 coordinate 140,180,476, forward strand.
CCTGGCTCCCTATAGAGAACACACCACATCTATGAGGCTACAGAGGCTTCAATATCCCAGCTACCAAAAATAAAAACAAAGGGCGTGCAAGTGGAGGACTTACAACCTTAGTCTCGGTGGATCTTTTAGTGGAATCTGAGATCTTGCCCTGTGGAGACACTCAACACATACTAGCTATCAGGCTAACAGATAACAAATTTGGCACACTCATTTGCGTAAACATCTACTTCCCGCCTGCAATAGCTCGACTAGAATCAACGTGGGAACATCTATCAGACATCATGACCGAAATAAGGAGACGACATCCTCAATCCCACATCATCCTTTGTGGCGACTTCAACGCCAGACTTGGCCAACTTAGACCCGGGGCGATCGCCGCTATGAACAATGATCCTTATCCACCTTTACCCATAGAACCTAGGTCATCGTGGGACACCCATTCCAACAAACAAGGCCGCTGGCTAGTTGATTTTCTGAGTATGACAACTTTACAAAGCCCCCATGGTTCCAATCAGGATTCTTCCAAAGGAACAGATACCTATATGACTAACAGAGGGGCCAGTGTAATAGATTATATTTTCATCTCAATGCCCCTCTATTTAGAGATCACGGAGTTCAAAGTAGATAACAGGCCAGAAAGCGACCATCTTCCTTTAATCCTGTATCTTAAAACATCTCCATCCAGTCTTTCCCCATCATGTTCCGTGAGTGAAGAGGGCTTACTGACAGAATGAAGAAAGCCCTGGTCACAAGAGTTGAACACCTCCATAGCCCTTCTCCTGACTAGCCCCCAATTTCAAGCAAACAAGCAAAATCTCATAACTGGTTCAGGAGACGTTTTGACTCACTATCAAACCATAATTTATGCTCTTAGACCAAAGCTAACAAAGACCCATTCCTACAAGCCAAACAGACAAAGGAACAAGTCATGGTTTGATAGAGACTGCAAAATAGCAAGGAACCAGTTAAGGAGATATACAAAGGGGGCACTAAGTGACCCGATTAACTACCCCCGGGCAATACTTGTGACTTTAAGATCAAATTACAAGCAGTTATTAAAACAGAAAAAGCAGGCATTTGCAAGAGCTGGCTGGTTATCCCTTGCCCAAACTGTTAAAGACAAAAATGAGGGCAGATTTTGGGAACTGGTAACCATGAGAACTGAGCACCCACAGGAGCTATGCCAGATTACAGCAATACAATGGCTCGACCATTACGCTTCCCAAAATCAGCAACAAATAACCACTCACTCTTCTCTTTCTCTGTGGCAGATTCCATCCTCGCCTCTCTGGCCCCCAGTCCCACTATCATTAGTGAAAGAACTAATCTCTTCCCTCAAACAAGGGAAGGCTCCTGGTGAGGACATGCTACCCACAGACATTTAAAAAATTTTTTCAGACTGGTGGGCCCCGATTCTAGCCAAACTTTTCACTCAAATAAATGACACTGGCAAACTTCCGGCTGGATGGAACCTCAGTATAATCATCCCAATCCATAAAAAGGGTGATCGCACAGACCCAAATAACTATCGACCAATAAGCTTGATAGATACTGGAGCCAAACTTTATGCTAAATTCCTAATGATGAAATTAGAAGAATGGGAGGAGGCCAATCAAATTATACATCCCGAACAAGCAGGATTCAGGAAAGGCCACAGCACAATAGACCACTGTGCCACCCTTTCCTTTTTAGCTAAAAGGTCAATGCACGGCCCAACAAAGCATTTATACGTAGCCTTTGTAGACTTAGCGGCAGCGTTCGACTCAATTGACAGAACCAGACTATGGGAAAAACTTAAAAAATCTAACATAGATGGACGCTTATTATTTTTGATAAGATCATTATATACCAATACCAACGCCAGAGTCAGAGTGGGCCCCACAGGTTCCCAAACAGACCCTTTTTTAATAACAAAAGGAGTCAAACAGGGTTGTCCTTTGGCACCATTTTTATTTAACTTTTACCTAAATGACGTAGTAATGGCAGTATCAGGAATGGATCTTTTTCCTCCTTCCCTGGGCCTAAGAAAAGTTTCCCTACTTTTATATGCGGATGACATGTCCCTATTATCAATAACCCGCAATGGTCTCAGAAGGGCCCTGACAAGGCTTTCATCTTATTGTACCACTGAAAATTTACAAATAAATTGTGCCAAGACAAAAATCATGGTATTTGGCAATAGGTCACCAATACATAAATGGTCAATAAATGGACATCCAATCGAGCAGTGTCGGACCTTTAAATATCTTGGTATACTCTTTTCCGATTCTCTCTCTTGGAGAAAACATATTGAACACATAAAATTAGCCGCACTAAGAATTAGTGGTTCTATCTTGAACTTCTATCGTACATCAGGGGGCAATCTAGTCTCTCCAGCTTTAAAATTATTCCAAAGTAAAGTTATACCGATGTTCCAATATGGAGCCCCAATCTGGGGATGGGAAAATCCGCTACTCGATCACCTAGAGACAGTTCAAAATAATTTTTTTTTAAAAATCCTGCTTCTCCCTTCAGCCACTCCAGCGGCCCTAATCCGGGCAGAAACTGGGACCCCGCCAGTCAGAGCAATGATCCATTCTGCCCTGATAAATTTTTGGAAAGTGGACAAACAACCCCTCCCACGTCAAACTCTAAAAATCAGTGTATCAGATACATGGTCGGACAAATTTTTGTCTGCCCAACTCACGAAAATTTGCCAACTGTATCATATTGACCACAAAGCGTTACAAGATTCCCTTAATAAAACCAGCTTTAAGGAGGCCATCCTTCTCCACACAGCCCGGATAGACAGATTAGCTTTAACAAACTCTAACTTTTCAATATGGTACAATCTATTTAAAACTGATCAAACAAAAGCAAACTATTTAGATTTCCTCACCTCAGTAAATCTGCGTCACGCCTATACAGCCCTGAGATTTCAGTCAATGCCCATGGCTTATTTGGCCGGTCGCCATAACGGCATTCCCCGAGATCAAAGACTGTGCATTTGTAAAGCTCTTGAGGTGGAGGATCTACCACATTATCGGTTAAATTGCTCTCTTTACTAACATCCCCGGGCCAAATTCTTGGATGAGGCATTGATTCACGCACCTGAAGACATACCCTCACGCATTATCTTTCTTCTTTCAGACAGAGACCCTGGAATTACTTATAGGGTAGCTTTATTTGCCCTAGCAGCGCAGAAGCTGAGAAGGAAATGTCTACTCGAACTAAGGCACGCCAGTTAGACTTTTAAGAGGCAACATTGTATGTAATAACATTTATGATTTTATTTGATTTTAAAAGTGTATTATCGGTCTGCGGCCTATGCCCAGACAGCAATAAATGATTGATTGATTGATATCTGGTCACTCTTTATGTTTCTGTTCATATATATACTCTTTAAATATCAGCCAAATACAATCCAAACTTCCAGCAGAACTCTGCCAACCAGAGAGAGCCACTGAGAAGACTCTTCTCAGTAACTAACACACTCCGCTTCCATGCTGATTGGCTTCTAGGAACTTTTGTTGTTGTGGGAGAAGGAACACATGGGAAGGACTGAGGAGTGTGGAGATGACGACCGAGAGCAAGCGAGCAAGGGGCCATGGCATGACTATCATGAGGGGACCCTGCACTTCTGGATTTGCCACTATACTATGTTGATGATGATGATGATGTTGATGATGATGATGTTGATGATGATGTTGATGATGATGTTGATGATGATGTTGATGATGATGATGTTGATGATGATGTCGATGATGATGTCGATGTTGATGTTGATGTTGATGATGTTGATGTTGATGATGTTGATGTTGATGTTGATGATGTTGATGTTGATGATGTTGATGTTGATGTTGATGTTGATGATGTTGTTGTTGATGATGTTGATGTTGATGTTGATGTTGATGTTGATGTTGATGCAGCCACGTAGATCTTCTTGGAGAAACTGCACCTGCCACCCTGCTAGATCCACGGTGTAACTGCAATGGTGATGGCGGCCAGGATGGTGAAGCTGGTGAGTGGGTTGATGTTGTTCACGATTATTTATTTATTTATTTATTGTTTCAATTTATATACCGCCCTTAGCAAAATAGCTCTCAGGGCGGTGAACAAACAAAATAAAATACAATATATCATAATAAAAATACAAAAACATATACAAACAAACAACGAAAAGCACAGCAAAAACAAAATAAATACTACAAAAATTAAAATACAGATTAAAAGATTAAAAAAGTTAAGAAGATTAAAATGCCTGGGAGCATAAAAAGGTCTTTACCTGGCGCTGAAAAGATGGAAGTGTAGGCGCCAGGCGTACCTCTTCGGGGAGGCTGTTCCACAATTCAGGGGCCACCACAGAAAAGGCCCTAGATCTCATAACCACCCTCCGAGCTTCCCAATGGGTTGGTACCTGGAGGAGGGCCTTAGATTCTGAACCAAGTGAACGGGTAGGTTCATAGCGAGAGAGGCGTTCCACAAGGTATTGAGGTCCCATGCCGTGTAAGGCTTTATAGGTCAAAACCAGCACCTTGAATCTCGCCCGGAAGCAAATAGGAAGCCAGTGCAGAAGCGCCAGGACAGGTGTTATATGCGAAGACCGACTGGTCCTCGTCAATAATCTGGCAGCTGCGTTCTGCACCAGCTGAAGCTTCCGAACTGTCTTCAAGGGCAGCCCTACGTAGAGCGCATTACAGTAATCCAATCTTGAAGTTACCAGAGCATGGACAACGGAGGCGAGGTCGTCCCTGTCCAGATAGGGGCGTAGTTGGGCTACCAGACGAAGATGGTAAAATGCATTCCGTGCCACCGAGGCCACTTGGGCCTCGAGAGACAAGGAAGAGTCGAGAAGAACCCCCAAACTACGTACCTGTTCTTTCAGGGGGAGTGTAACCCCATCCAGAACAGGGTAAGAATCCACCATCTGAGCAGGGAAGGCGTTCACCAACAATGTCTCGGTCTTGTCTGGATTGAGTCTCAGTTTATTAGCTCTCATCCAGTCCATTATCGCGGTCAGGCAACGGTTCAGCACATCAACAGACTCACCTGAGGAAGATGAAAAGGAGAAATAGAGCTGCGTGTCATCAGCGTACTGATGGCAACGCACTCCAAAACTCCTGATGACCGCACCCAGCGGCTGCATGTAGATGTTGAAAAGCATGGGGGACAAGACCGATCCCTGGGGGACTCCACAATGGAGAGTCCATGGTGTTGAGTGATGTTCCCCAAGCACTACCTTCTGGTGACGGTCCGCAAAGTAGGAGTGGAACCACTGCCAAGCAGTGCCCCCTACAGCCAACTCCGCGAGTCTCCCCAGAAGGATACCATGGTCGATGGTATCAAACGCCGCTGAGTCACACTCCCCCTGTCCCTCTTCCGACAAAGGTCATCATACAGGGCGACCAAGGCTGTTTCGGTGCCAAAACCGGGCCTGAAACCGGATTGAAACGGATCTAGATAATCGGTTTCATCCAAGAGCACCTGGAGTTGGCTGGCAACCACCCGCTCCAAAACCTTGCCCAAAAAAGGGACATTCGCCACCGGTCTATAGTTATTCAGATTATCTGGGTCCAAGGAGGGTTTCTTTAAAAGTGGTCTCACTACTGCCTCCTTGAGGCTACCAGGGACTACTCCCTCCCTCAAGGAGGCGTTAACCACTTTCTTGGCCCAACCGGTGGTCCCAGCCCTGCTAGCTTTCACTAGCCAAGATGGGCAAGGATCCAGAACAGACGTGGTTGCCCGAACCATTCCAAGCACCTTGTCCACTTCCTCGAGCTGCACCAACTGAAACTCATCCAATAATGAAGGACAAGGCCGTGCTCCGGACACTTCAATGGATTCATCTGTCACAACATCAGAGTCAAGGTCCCTGCGGATACATGCGATCTTATCTTGAAAGTGTCCAGCAATTTCATTGCAGCGGGTCTCAGATGTTTCCATAGTATCGTGGGGGCCAGAGTGTAAGAGCCCTCGCACGACTTTAAAAAGCTCCGCTGGGTGGCATAAAGATGATCTAATAGAGGCAGCAAAATAGAGCTTCTTTGCTGTCCTTACCTCTTTTGTATACAACTTATTGGTGGCACTTACCAAAGCATAGTTGTATCCACTGGGAGTTTTCCTCCATCTGCACTCCAGCCTCCTCCTCTCTTGTTTCATCGCTCTCAGCTCCAGAGTATACCACGGAGCAGTATGAGCTCTACACTGGAGGGGGCGCGCGGGAGCGATCATGTCAATAGCCCGGGTCATTTCCGTATTCCACAGTGCGACCAGGGCCTCGACAGGAGCACCGGTCCTATCAGCCGGAAAATCTCCCAGAGCCCTCTGAAAACCTACAGGATCCATCTGGCTCTGGGAGCGGATCAACTTAATAGATCCTCCACCTTTGCAGAGGGAAAGAGCCGCTGTGAGTCTAAATCTCAACAAGCCGTGATCTGTCCATGACAATGGGGTAGATGAAAAACACCTCACCACCAGATCACCATCTCCATGTCCAGTGGCGAAGATCAGATCAAGAGTATGTCCCGACACATGCGTTGGGCCAGTAGAAAATTGAGACAGCCCCATTGTTGTCATGGAGGCAATGAAGTCCTGAGCTGCGCCAGATAAGACAGCCTCGGTATGGATGTTGAAATCCCCCAGTACCAAAAGTCTAGGGGATCTCAACAGCACCTCCGAGACTATCTCTGTCAGCTCAGCTAAGGAAGCTGTTGGGCAGCAAGGTGGACGGTACACCAACAGTATTCCTAGTCTGTCTCCCTGGCCCAATACAAGGTGGAGACATTCCAGACCAGTTGCCGTCTGGACAGGGTGCTTGGTGAGAGGAAAAGAACTCCTATAGACCACGGCGACCCCCTCTCCCCGGCCCTCAGATCTACCACAGTGCTGAACCAAATACCCGGGTGGACAAAGCTGGGAAAGAGCAACTCCTCCCTTATCAGCCACCCAGGTCTCGGTTATACATGCCAGGTCGGCACCCTCCTCCAGGATTAAATCATGGACAAGTGAGGATTTATTATGTACCGACCTGGCATTCAAAAGCAGCACTTGGAGATCCGAGAGCTGGCTGATAGGACAACAAGCAATCCTGTGGATATGAGGAGAACCGGAACAAGGCACAGACACAATTTGTCTGGTACGAGTTCCCCTTACCTGGCCTGTTCTACTCCTAACACCATACCTCCCATTACCTGTCACTACATTAATTGGGGGCCCCAAAAGCCCCCCCACGAAGGATGGAATCTTTTCTCCCAGGCACATGTTAAAAATACACAAATCCACACAGACAAGCAAACATACAAAACATTCACCCCACATTTAACCCCCCCAACAAACAACATTAAAAATTAGTTAATCCTCTTCAAGCAGCGATGGCAGTCTCGAGCCCCCCATCCAATAGCAAACCGCAGTAACGGCACCAGGACAGCAGCACAGCACCAAGCAGTAACAGCAGCACCCACATGCGAACAAAAAGCGGCGAAGGTAGCAAAGATGTAAGCCGCAATGGTAGTGTCCTGGGCAGCGGCACAGCTGTCAGCGATAATAAAAACACCTGCAACCTGCGGCGGCGATGGCGGCGACAACAGGCCGCAGTGACGAAGTCCACCGGCAGCAGCACAGCCCCCCGGCGATGACAATGCCCCACGCGCAAGTGGGCGGCGGCAGCAATGGCAGCAGGACGGGTCACAGCGGAGTCCCCAGCAGCGACACGCCCCTCAGCAACAGCGACAACATCCGCATGGAAGCTGGCTGACAGCGGCAGCGTGGGCCGTGGCGACAGAGTCCCCAGCAGCGACACACCCCCTAGCAGCAACACGCCCCCTAGCAGCAGCGACAGCATACAAGTGGGCAGACGACGGCAATGACGGCACGGGCTGCGGCAACGGAGTTCTCAGCGGCGGCACGCCCCCCAGCAACGACGACAACGCCCGCACGCAAGCGGGCCGGCGATGACAACGACGGTGGCACAACGATGGCGGGCGGGCAAACAGGCAGCAGCAACGGCGGCAACGCAACACCGCCGGCAGCAGGGCCCAAACAGGCTGCAACAATGCACACACACACACAACAGCAGCGGCGAAGGCCGGAACGACGTTGAATTGCTTTGGAATAATTACAGTTGCTGAGTGCCCAGCTGCCTGTAGCTTTCCCTCAGTGCTCACTAGCAGCAATTGTTCTTTCAAACGGTGGCAGCTGCTGTTAATTCAATGATGTTGATCTTGATGTAGATCTTGATGTTGATGTTGATGATGTTGTTGTTGTTGTTGGCCAGGGCGGTGGACACGATAGCTCCTGAGTGTCCCCTATTACAGAGTGTAGCCAAACCAGCCCCCTGGCAGTGGGCTGGCAGTGATGAAACAGATAAGATGGGGACTAGAGCAGAAGACTCAGAGCGAATCTGACCGAACACGGGCTAGAGTCTATCTGAAGGTCTACTCCGTGGCAGTGCGGGCAGCAAAGAAATTATTCTTTTCTGCCACCATTGCTTCTGCAGGCAGCTGTCCAGCGGAGCTGTTTCGAGTGGTCAGGGGTCTTTTACATTCTGGCCCTCGAGAGGGTAATGCAGGCTACTCAACAGCCCACTGTCAAGAATTTGCATGGCACTTTGCAGATAAAATTGCTCAGATTCATTCCGACTTGGACACTATTGTTGATACAGTCTCAGGGGATGTAGCTCTGGCTTCTCCTTGCCCAATAATAATGGATTCTTTTCAATTTGTACAGCTCGAGGATGTGGACAGGATCCTTGGAGAGGTGAGAGCCACCACATGTCTGCTAGACCCTTGCCCCTCCTGGCTCATTAAAAATGCTACATGGGGAAAAGACAAGTGTGTGTGAGGGGAGTGGTTAATGTCTCCATACAACAAAGCTGAGTTCCAATGTGCCTAAAGGAGCCTGTTAAAAGGACATTGCTGAAAAAGCCCTCCCTGGATCTGTCTATAATGGATAATTATAATTATCGGCCAGTGTCCAACATTGCATTTCTGGGCAACGTAATAGAGCGTGTGGTAGCCTCCCAGCTCCAGAGATTCCAGGATGAAATGGATTATCTGGATATAGACGACTATGACGATGACGTGTTGTTGTTGTTGCTGTTGATGTTTTTGTTGAGGATGTTGTTATTGTTGATGTTGATGTTGACATTGACATTGATGCATTGTTGTTGTTGATGTTTTTGTTGAGGATGTTATTGTTTCAGATGTTGTTGAAGTTGATGATGACTATGACATGTTGTTGATGATGATGGCAATATAGATGACTATGACAATGATGATGATAGTGACGATCACAATGACTTGTTGTTGATGTTGATGTTGATGCTCATGTTGATGTTGTTGTTGATGCTGTTGTTGATGATGATGATGACTATATTCTTAGAGAAGCTGCATCCGCCGTCCTTCTGGATGAGGGCAAGCCTGCAAAGGTGAATTGATGATGTTACTATTATTGTTATTGTTAATTTATCTTGATGATACTGATGCTAGTGTTGTTGTTGTTGTTGATGATGATGATGATGATGATGCTATTATCATAGTTTATTTATTCCCCGCCTTGATGTTTATGGTGTTGTTGGTGATGATGTTGATGGTGTTGTTGCTGTCAATTGTGTTTTTGAGGATGTTATTGTGGAGCATGTTATAGTTCATTTATACTCCACCCTGATGTTGATGTTATTGATGATATCGATGATGATGATGTTGAGGATTTTGAATTTTATGTTGATGATGACAATAACAATGACGTGTTGTTGATGTTGATGTTGATGATGTTGATGACAATCTTGACAACTATGACGATGATGTGATGTTGATGTTGCTGATGTTGTTGCTGATGATGATGCAGTCACGTAGATCTTATCAGAGAAGCTGCACCGCCACGGTGGCCAGGATGCTGAAGCTGGTGAGTTGTTGTTGTTGTTGTTGTTGTTGTTGTTGTTGTTGTTGTTGTTATATTTTATCGATACCCTGCCTTGAGGTTGATGTTGATGATGCTGAAGTTGTTGATGAGGTTGATTTTATTATAATTTTTATTTTTATAGTTGACTTATATAACAATGACAATGACGTGTTGTTTTTCTTGTAGTTGATGATGATTCAGCTTGCATCATACTTGTTTTGGGGTGAAAACCACGTTCCTTCATGGGCCAGAAGCAGGGTCGTTCACGGGCCAGATGTGGGGTCCTTCATGGGCCACAGCTTACATCTTTTATTGTCAGAGAGAGGAGAAGAGGATGTTGTTGTTGGCCAACTGCCACACAATGGTTTAGCTCCCATCATACTTGTTTTGAGTGAAAACCAGGTACCTTCATGGGCCAGAAGCGGGGTCCTTTATGGGCCAGAAGTGCGGTCCTTCATGGGTCACAGATTACATCTTTTATTGTCAGGGTGAGGCGAAGAGGACATTGATGGTGTTTAACTGCCCCACAATGGTTTTGCCTGCATCATACTTGGTGCTGGAGTGAAAACCTGGTTCTTTCATGGGCCAGAAGTTGGGTCCTTTATGGGCCGGAAACGGTGTCCTTCATGGGCTACAGCTTACATATTTTATTGTCCGGGTGGGGCAAAGAGAAGGTTTTTGGTGGATAATTGCCCCACAATGGTTTAGCTTGCATCATACTTGGTGCTGTGGTGAAAACCTGGTTCCTTCAAAGGCCACAAGCGGGGTCCTTCATGGGCCAGAATGGGGTCCTTCATGGGCCAGAATGGGGTCCTTCATAGGCCAGAAGCAGGGTCCTTCATGGGCCACAGTTTACATCTTTCCTTGTCAGGGTGGGGCAAAGAGGACGTTGTTGGTGGCTAACTGCCCCACAATTGTTTAGCTTGCATCATACTTGGTGCTGGGGCAAAATCCTGGTTCCTTCATAGGCGACAAGCGGGGTCCTTCATGTGCCAGAAATGGGGTCCTTTATGGGCCATAAACAGGGTCTTCATGGGGCACAGTTTATGTGTTCTATTGTCAGGATGAGGAGAACAGTACATTGTTGGTGGTTAACTGACCTACAACTGTTTAGTTTGCATCTACTTCGTGCTGGAGTGCAACCTGTTTTTTTCATGGGTAGAAGCGGGGCTGATGTTGATGGCAACATTGACGACGATGATAATGATGATTATGATGACGTGGTGGTGGTGTTGATGATGATGATGTTGATGTCAATGTTGATGCTGATGTAGATGTTGTTGATGCTGTTATTCATGATGACGATGATGATCTTCTCAGAGAAGCTGCAACCGCTGCCCTGCTGGATGAGGGCGATCCTGCAAAGGTGAGTTGATAATGTTACTATTGTTATTTTTTATTTATCTTGATGATATTGATGCTAATGTTGTTGTTGTTGTCGATGATGATGTTGATGATGATGCTATTATAGTTGTTATAGTTTATCTATACCCTGCCCTGATGTTGATGTTGATGATGTTGACGATGATGTTGATGATCTTGATGTTATTATAATTATTTTTAAAGTTGAGTTATATAACAATGACGATGACGTGTTGATGTTTTTGTTGTAGTTGATGATGGTTCAGCTTGCATCATACTTGCTTTGGGGTGAAAACCAGGTTCCTTCATGGGATAGAAGCAGGGTCCTTCTTTGGCCAGATGTGGGGTTCTTCACGAGCCAGACATGGGGTCTTTCATGGGCCACAGCCTACATCTTTTATTGTCAGAGAGAGGAGAAGATGATGATGTTGGTGGCTAACTGCCCCACAATGGTCTACCTCCCATCATACTTGTTTTGGGGTGAAAACCAGGTTTCTTTATGGGCCAGAAGTGTGGTCCTTTATGAGCCAGAAGTGGGGTCTTATAGGGGCCAGAAGTGCGGTCCTTCATAGATCACAGATTACATATTTTATTGTCATGGTGAGGCAAAGAGGACGGTATGGGTGGTTAACTGTCCCACAATGCTTTAGCTTGCATCATACTTGGTGCTGGGGCAAAAACCTAGTTCCTTCATAGGACAGAAAAGGGGTCCTCTATGGGCCAGAAACATGGTCCTTTGTGGGGCACAGCTTACATCTTTTATTGTCAGGATGAGTAGAACTGGATATTGTTGGTGGTTGACTGACCTACAATTGTTTAGGTTGCACCTACTTGGTGCTGGAGTGCAACCTGGTTCTTTCATGGGCCAGAATCAGGGTTGATGTTGATGGCAATATTGACAACTATGACAATGTCAATGATAATGAAGATCACCATGTTGTGTTGTTGTTGATGTTGATTTTTATGTCGATGTTGATGCTCTTGTTGATGTTGTTGATGCTGTTATTGATGATGACAATGACGATCTTCTTAGAGAAGCTGCACCCGCCACCCTACTTGATGAGGGCGAGCCAGCAAAGGTGAGTTGATGATGTTGCTATTATTGTTATTGTTTATTGATCTTGATGATATTGATGCTGTTGTTGTTGTTGTCAATGATGATCATGTTGATGATGATGCTATTATTATTATTATACTTTATTTGTGCCCCGCCTTGATTTTGATGGTGTTGTTGAGGATTTTACAGTTTATTTATACCCCGTCTTGATGTTGATATTGACAATTATGTTGATGACGATGATGATGATGACATGATGAGGAGGAGGAGGAGGAGGATGTTGATGTTGATGATGACAACGACAATGATGTGTTGTTGTTGTTGATAATGTTGATGAAAATGTTGACGACTATGACGATGATGTACTGTTGATGTTGCTGATGTTGTTGCTGATGATGATGCAGTCACGTAGATCTTCTCGGAGAAGCTGCAACTGCCACGGTGGGCAAGATGCTGAAGCTGGTGAGTTGAGTTGTTGTTGTTGTTATAATTATTATTGTTATTATTATTATTAATATTATATTTTATGTATACCCTGCCTTGATGTTGATGTTGATGATGATGATGTTGACGATGTTGTTGATGATGTTCATGTTATTATAATTGTTATTTTTATAGTTGACATATAATAATGACAATGTGCTGTTGTTTATGTTGTTGATGATTATGGTTCAGCTTGCATCATACTTGTTTTGGGGTGAAAATCAGGTTTCTTCTTGGGCCAGAAGCAGGGTCCTTCACGGGATATATGAGGGGTCCTTCATGGGCCAAAGCTTATGTCTTTTATTGTCAGGGTGAGGCAAAGTGGATGTTGTTGGTGGCTAACTGCCCCAGAATGGTTTAGCTTGCATCATACTTGGTGCTGGGGCGAAAACCTGGTTCCTTCATAGGCCAGAAGCGGAGTCCTTTATGGGCCAGAAGAGGGGTCCTTCATGGGCCACAGCTTACATCTTTTATTGTCAGGGTGACTAGAACAGGACATTGTTGATGTTAAAATGCCCCACAATGGTTTAGATTGCATCATACTTGGTGCTGGAGCGAAAACCTGGTTCCTTCATACGCCAGATGCGGGGTCCTTTATCTGCCAGATGCGGGGTCATTTATGGGCCAGAAACAGAGTCCTTCATGGGGCACAGCTTACGTCTTTTATTGTCAGGATGAGGAGAACAGGACATTGCTGGTAGTTAAATGCCGTACAATTGTTTAGGTTGTATCTACTTGGTGCTGGAGTGCAGCCTGGTTCTTTCATGGGCCAGAATGGGGTCCTTCAGGGGCCACAGCTTACATCTTTTATTGTCAGGGTGAGGCAAAGCGGACGTTGTTGGTGGCTAACTGCCCCAGAATGGTTTAGCTTGCATAGTACTTGGTGCTGGGGTCAAAAGCTGTTTACTTTATGAGACAGAAGTGGGGCTTTCATGAGCCAGAGTGGGCGTCCTTAATCGGACACAGCTTACATCTTTTATTATCAAGGTGAGGAAAACAGGACGTTATTGGTGGCTAACTGCCCCACAATGGTTTAGCTTGCATCATACTTGGTGCTGGGGTGAAAACCTGGTTCTTTCATGGGTCAGAAGCGGGGTACTTTATGGGCCTTAAGCGGGGTACTTTATGGTCCAGAAGCGGGGTCCTTCATGGGCCACAGCTTACATCTTTCTTTCTCAGGGTGAGGTGAAGAGGACGTTGTTGGTGGCTAACTGCCCCACAATGGTTTATTTTGCATCATAATTGGTTCTGGGGTGATGATATGATTCCTTCATGGGCCAGAAACTGGTTCCTTTATGGGCCGGAGAATACATAGTTTCTTGGCAGGGTGAGGAAAAGAGGATGTTGCTGGTGGCTAACTGCTCCACAATGCTTTAGCTTGCATCATGCTTGGTGCTGGAGCGAAAACCTGGTTCCTTCATAGGCCAGAAAAGGGGTCCTTCATGGGCCAGAAGCAGGGTCCTTCATGGGGCACAGCTTACGTCTTTTATTGTCAGGATGAGGAGAACAGGACATTGTTGGTGGTTAACTGCTCTACAATTGTTTAGGTTCTTTCATGGGCCAGAAGCGGGGTGCTTTATGGGCCAGTTGCTGGGTCCTTTATGGGCCAGTAGCCTGGTCCTTTATGGGCCAGAGGCAGGGTCCTTCATGGGCCACAGCTTACATCTTTTATTGTCAGGGTGAGGCAAAGCGGACGTTGTGGGTGGTTAACTGCCCCACAATGGTTTAGCTTGCATCATAGTTGTTGCTGGGGCAAAAAACTGGTTCCTTCATAGGCCAGAAGCGGGGTCCTTTATGTGCCAGAAGCGAGGTCCTTTATGGGCCAGAAGCGGGGTGCTTCATGTGCTATTGCTTACATTTTTTCTTGTCAGGGTAAGGCAAACGGGACGTTGTGGGTGATTAACGGCCCCACAGTGGTTAACTTGCATGATAGTTGGTGCTGGGGCAAAGACCTGGTTTTTTCATGGCCCAGAAGTGGAGTCCTTCATGGGCCAGATGTGGGGTCTTTTATGGGCCGGAATGGGGCTTTTTATGGGCCAAAAGCGAGGTCCTTCATGGGCCAGAAGCTTACATCTTTTATTCTCAGGGTGAGGCGAAGAGGACATTGTTGGTGGCTAACTGCCCCATGCTGCCTTAGCTTGCATCGTACTTGGTGCTGGAGCATAATCCTGGTTCCTTCATAGGCCAGTAGCAGGGTCCTTGATGGGCCAGTAGCGAGGTCCTTGATGGGCCAGTAGCAGGGTCCTTGATGGGCCAGTAGCGGGGTCCTTGATGGGCCAGTAGCAGGGTCCTTGATGGGCCAGTAGCGGGGTCCTTGATGGGCCAGTAGCGGGGTCATTGATGGGCCAGATGCGGGGTCATTGATGGGCCAGATGCGGGGTCCCTCATGGGCCAGATGCGGTGTCCCTCGTGGGCCAGATGCGGGGTCCCTCGTGGGCCAGATGCGGGGTCCCTCATGGGCCAGAAGCGGGGTCCCTCGTGGGCCAGAAGCGGGGTCCCTCGTGGGCCAGAAGCGGGGTCCCTCGTGGGCCAGAAGCGGGGTCCCTCATGGGCCAGAAGCGGGGTCCCTCGTGGGCCAGAAGCGGGGTCCCTCATGGGCCAGAAGCGGGGTCCCTCGTGGGCCAGAAGCAGGGACCCTCATGGGTCATTGCTTACATCTTTTATTGTCAGGGTGAGGCAAATAGGATGTTGTTGGTGGCTAACTGCCCCACAATGGTTTATCTTGCATCATAATTGGTTCTGGGGTGATGATCTGATTCCTTCATGGGCTAGAAGCTGGTTACTTCATGGGCCAGAAGCTGATTCCTTCATGGGCCAAAGCATACATAGTTTCTTGGCAGGGTGAGGAAAAGAGGACATTGTTGGTGGCTAACTGCCCCACAATGCTTTAGCTTGCATCATACTTGGTGCTGGAGTGTAATCCTGGTTCCTTCATAGGCCACAAGCGGGGTCCTTTATGGCCCACAAGCGGGGTCCTTTATGGGCCAGAAGCGGGGTCCTTTATGGACCAGAAGCAGGGTCCTTTATGGGCCAGAAGCGGGGTCCTTTGTGGGCCAGAAGTGGGGTCCTTTATGGGCCAGAAGCGGGGTCCTTTATGGGCCAGATGCGGGGTCCTTCATGGGCCACAGCTTACATCTTTTATTGTCTGGGGGAGGAGAAGAGGACGTTGTTAGTCACTAACTACCCCACAATGCTTTAGCTTGCATCATATTTGGTGCTGGGATGAAAACCTGGTTCTTTCATGGGCCGTGAACAGGTTAAAGAGTCAGTGACTATTTATGGTGGGTAAGGAATGTCTTGGGCAAATTAATGGATTGACTTATGGGAGGGGGAGGGAAAAGAATAATTTCTGTTTTATTTTCTTAAAGTACCAGAACATGCCCACTATCCTGTTGATGATATGGGGAATCTTAGGAGCACATGCATTGTGGAAGGCAGGTGTCCTGGAAAATACTGACATCGAGTCCATCCCCACAAATGCTTGGCTCTGTTATCAGGACACAGAGGTGGAGATGGCCTATTGATTTCCAGGGTTGCTAAGTAATGTTTCCAGGAGACAACAATTGGAAAAATATATCCTCCATCAGCTACCTGTCTCACAGAGTGCTGCTTGTGAGGAGTCATGATTAATTAAATGCACCAAGGGTCCCCAGGAGCAGCAAGTTCATTTTTACCATGATTCTTCTGTGGACACCAAGATTTCTTGCACTGCACGATTTGAAGAAGTTTGCAACATTTTTTGGGTTTCTATGGTCACTTGGGGGTGGATCACCTTTGCACTTCCAGTTTTTTATGGCAAGTGCCAAGAAAAGAAGACCCACCAATGAACTGGCTCTTGTCTTGATTTCATCAAAAGGGCAAGAATATCCCAGAACTGTGACAAATTGGCCGAGGTTCAATGGACTTATGGACATGACCAAGATACACACTGTCGGTCCTCCAGACTGGATAATGTCTATCCAGGAAAAGTACTGCCATTATGGACAATATCATATTCCTTTTAATTCAATAGGTTATGATCTTGTTGGATCTCATGTGATTAAATTGAACCACCCCCAGCAATTATTGATAAAACCAGGGACTGCACTTAAGGAAGTGGTAGTCTCATTTGAGAAATTAAACATTGCAAAGGAATTCCCTGTTTGTGCATCATATTTAGAGATGAGCAATAAGGGATGGGATAATTGGGTTAAAATATGGGAAGGGGAGAATGGGAAGAGAAATAAGTGGGATTTGTCAGGGTGACTGGGTACTGGATGCTACCAATATTGAAATATTAGCTAACAAATTACATCATACCACTGAAGAAATAAGTAAGATGACAGAACCTATCAATAGGGCTCCGGAAAAGGCTACTGAAACCCCCCCAAATCATAGCCAGTTTACTTCCAATGTGGGAACAGAGAATGGAAAAAGATTATCATGACATGATAAATACCATGCAGTCCTTACAACAGACTATTTGGCCATTGCATGCACCCAAATGCAGCACTGGGCCCATACAGTGGCTTTGGAACTTATTCACATGACAGATAGTGGGTTTATACCCAGGGAAATTAGGTCCCTAATTCGACATCAAGTGTTCAAGGGAGAAAGAAAATTGCAAGACTAGTGGAGCCTTGTCAATGCCACATATGATAAGCAAAATCATGCATTAAGATTGTCTATTGTAATGGAAGAAGCGTCTGAAATCATTACTGTATATCCTGTAATTCCACTGGGAATCACTGTAGATCAAGATTTAGTTCTTTATGCCCAGGAAGTTCACCAGTGGGCCATAATTAAGCATGCAAGATGGGTAACCATTAATGTGAAAGGTTGTCAACATCATAAGAAGTTAGGATTTGTTTGTGAAGATGATAGTTTGGAATCCCATCAAGATTGCTTTTCTCTCAGAATGATTAATGTATTGTATTGCTCTTTCATGCTAAGAAATGAATCAAGTTCAACTATTGTATATTCTGGACATGGGTGTGTGTGCCTTAGAACGTTTTGTGATTATGCTGTTATTGATAAGTATTTTAGACAACCTATGCTAAGATATATCAATAGATGCTTTTGTGGTATTGAGGAAATAGTAGGATGAGATTTTTCATTTAAAGTCCCTGTATGGACCATCCAGAGAATATTAGTTAATCCAGAATTGTTTCAATACCTCAAACCCATTGTATTAGGCTATGGCCTAGCTGATCTCCAGAAGTTACTTTCTCATCCTATGTTACAGAAATAATTAGAAGCAGTTAAACAAATGGGAGAGCAAGCTACACTACGGATAAAACACGAGCGCCATACAATTACCAATATAGCAGCCAAGATCAAACAGATAGGGGCACATAAATGGTGGGATTCCCTGTTTGGCTGGGGAGGAAGTGCCAAAGGAGGTTTAAACCTTTTAATGCACCCCATTGTGGTGATTCCAATATGTCAAGTTTTTTTGGTCTTCGTCTTAATAGCCCTTGTAATATGGATCTGATCTCAAATGGCACAGATATACCAGAGGGAATGCCACTCCGCACCGCTGCTTGTGCCCCCCACTGTCCCCACAGCATGTTCTGCTTCCCCCTCTGCCCCACATCTCATTCCCCCACCACAGCCACCCCTCCTATTGCTGCCGACACCACCCCGCCCCTCCTATTGCCGCCACCACCACCCCGCCTCTCATTCCCCCGCTGCTACACCTCCTGCGGCCCCCGCAACTGCCTCTTGTTCCCCCGCTGCTGCACCTCCTGCCACCCCACCTCTCATTCCCCCGCTGCTGCACCTCCTGCGGCCCCCGCAACTGCCTCTCGTTCCCCCACTGCTGCACCTCCTGCCACCCCACCTCTCGTTCCCCCGCTGCTGCACCTCCTGCGGCCCCCGCAACTGCCTCTTGTTCCCCCACTGCTGCACCTCCTGCCGCCCCACCTCTCGTTCCCCCACTGCTGCACCTCCTGCCGCCCCACCTCTCGTTCCCCCACTGCTGCACCTCCTGCCGCCCCACCTCTCGTTCCCCCACTGCTGCACCTCCTGCCGCCCCACCTCTCGTTCCCCCGCTGCTTCACCTCCTGCTGCCCCACCTCTCGTTCCCCCGCTGCTGCACCTCCTGCCACCCCACCTCTCGTTCCCCCGCTGCTGCACCTCCTGCCGCCCCACCTCTCGTTCCCCCACTGCTGCACCTCCTGCCGCCCCACCACCACCCCTCCTGCTGCCCCACCACCACCACCACCCCTCCTGCTGCCCCACCACCACCACCACATCTCCTGCCACCCACCACCCCACCTCTTGTTCCCCTGCTGCTGCCACTCCTCATCCTGCCTCTAATTCCCCTGCTGCCACCCTTGTCTCTTGTGCTGCCGCTGCCACCGCCGCATCTCCACCACCCCGCCTCTTGTTCCCCCACTGCTGCACCTCCTGCCGCCCCCACCCTGCCTCTCATTCCCCCGCTGCTGCTGCCGCCGCCGCCGCCGCTGCCACCCCCACCACCGCCGCCACCCCCACTGCCACCCCCACCCTGCCTCTTGTTCCCCCACTTCTGCCACCACCGCTGCCACCACACTTCCTTCCACCCCCCAGCACCACCCTGCCTCCAGTTCCCCCCCTGCTGCTGCACCTTCTCCCTCCCCCACCTTGCCTCTCGTTCCCCCAATACCGCCACCACCACACCTCCTCCCACCCCCCAGCACCATCCCGCCTCTTATTCCCCCTGCCACCGCTGCCCCTCCTGCCTCCCACCACCACCACCCTGCTTCTCGTTCCCCTGCCGCCACCACACCTCCTGTGGCCACACCACCCTGTCTCTTGCTCCCCCACTGCTGCCGCACCTCTTGC
Source organism: Rhineura floridana (assembly GCF_030035675.1). Lineage (NCBI taxonomy): Eukaryota > Metazoa > Chordata > Lepidosauria > Squamata > Rhineuridae > Rhineura > Rhineura floridana. Next base: position 140,200,061 of record NC_084480.1, read on the forward strand.
TGCCCCACTGCTGCTGCACCTCTTGCTGCCCCCATCCCACCTCTCATTCCACTGCCGCTGCTGCCACACCTCCTGCTGCCCCCTGCCTCTCGTGCCGCTGCCGCCGCTGCCGCACCTCCTGCCACTGCCGCAGCTGCCGCACCTCCTGCCACTGCTGCCGCTGCCGCACCTCCTGCCACTGCTGCCGCTGCCGCACCTCCTGCCACTGCTGCCGTTGCCGCACCACCTGCCACTGCTGCCGCTGCCGCACCTCCTGCCACCCCCTGCCACCCCCTGCCTCTCGCGCCGCTGCCGCTGCTGCCATGCCTCCTGCCACCCCCTGCCTCTCATGCTGCTGCTGCTGCTGCCACACCTCCTGCTGCCCCCTGCCTCTCGTGCCACTGCTGCCACCCCTTCTGCCACCCCCTGCCTCTCGTGCCACTGCTGCCACCCCTTCTGCCACCCACCACCACACCACTTCTCATTACCCCACTGCCCCACCTCCTGCTGCCCCCACCCCACCCCTCATTCACCTCCTGCCACCCCCCAGCACACCTCCTGCCACCCCCCAGCACACCTCCTGCCACCCCCAGCACACCTCCTGCCACCCCCCAGCACACCTCCTGCCTCCCCCAGCACACCTCCTGCCTCCCCCCAGCACCACCCTGCCTCCCCCCAGCACCACCCTGCCTCCCCCCAGCACCACCCTGCCTCCCCCCAGCACCACCCTGCCTCTTGTTCCACCGCCACCACCGCCCCTCCTGCTGCCTCCCTGCCTCTTGTTGCCCCGCTGCTGCTGCCACCACCACCACCACACCTCATGCTGCCCCCAGCACTACCCCGCCTCTCATTCCCCCACCGCTGCTGCTGCTCCTCCTGCCACCCCTCCTGCCACCCCTCCTGCCACCCCCCACCATCCCGCCTCTCAGTCCCCCATTGCCACTGCACCTCCTGTGGCCCCACCACCCTGCCTCTCATTCCCCCGCTGCCGCCACCACCACCACATCTCCTGCTGCCCCAGCATCACCCTGCCTCTTGTTCTCCAGCCGCCGCACCTTCTGCCGCCCCCGCCTCTCATTCCCTGCCACTCGTTCCCCCACCACCACTGCCACATCTCCTGCCGCCCACCCCACCACCCCATCTCTCATTCGCTGGGTGATTGGCAATAGATCAGCAATCGTTTCTGCCTCCCAACTGTTTAAAGCCTGATATAGAGCTTGGTTTACATATTGCCACTCACACATTTCAGCAGTGGAATTGCAAAGCTGCTCCTCTGCTGATTTACATTTCAGAGTGGTTCCAGGATTATATGAATGGATCTCTCAAGGACCAAACTCTAGGTGTGATTTGACCTCTCATTACATATAGGTCTGCCTTGGTGGGGGGGAGGGCTGCAGAACCTTCACCATGCCCCACCATGTACCTACCTTCATTTCAGGCAGTTTTTTCTGTTCATTTGGCAAATGTTAGGCTGTGTACTACTTAGAAAAATGTAAGATTTGTTACATTTAATGCCTCAGGTTTGATTTTAGTACCTGGCAAATGTTTCATCCCCCCCACCCCCAGTTCTTATTTTGAAATTTAAAAGCTTGATGTGTTTAAATGTTCAGGATGGCTAGATTTTAGTTGTAAAAGATTTTTGGGACATGTAAACTTCATATAGTATGTATGTAACTTGTATTTTTAAGAATCGTGGTACTATTGTGGTGCATTGTTTCTGTCCATAGCTCCTGAAGGAGTTCTTAACTTAGAAATGTGTAGGCCTACAATAAAGCATTTTGCTTCATTGAGCACCAGAAATTGCCCCCTCTTTTTGTTTTGTCCTAATTTTTTTTCTGAGTTGGACTTATTTGTGGTAACAGAAGCCAGATGGACAAATGCTAGATGAGGGGTCTGCCACAGGGAGGTAAACTGTGAGCAGGGGAGGAAGTACCATAGCTCAGTGGTAAGAGCATCTGCTTTACATTCAGAAGACTCCAGGTTCAGTCCCCAGCAACTCCAGGTAGGGCTGGAAATGTCCCAACTAAAACCATAGACAGCTACTGCCAGTCAGTGTAGACAGTACTGAGCTAGATGGACGCATGGCCTAAGAATGTACAAAGAGCCCTGCTGCTTCAGGCCAAAGACCCATCTAGTCCAGAATTCTGTTCTCACAGGGGCCAACTAGGTGCCCATGGGAAGGTTTCAAGCAGCACCTGGGTGCAACAGCACTCTCCGCACCTGTGATTCCCAGCTATTGGTATTCAGAAACATACTGCTTTCAACAGTGAAGGCAGAATAAAGCTATTGTGGCTTGCAGCCATTGACTCTGTATATGGCAGCTTCCTATATATCTAGCCCCTGTGACTCATGTAACATTTGCTGCTTAAATTTTCCCCTGCCCTCCACTTTGTGTGTGATTTGTGGCATACCCACATTTAAAGATGAGGATACATCATAGTTGGTATCCTAAGGGTGGGTGGGAAAAAGTCCAACAATGATCCTTTGTCTTGATAACTTTAATGATTCCGGGGGGGGGGGAGCAAACAAAATACACTGAAGACGTGTGCATTGCCATCTATAGCTGTGCATTTACAGGAGAGTCAAATCTTATACCTGAGCAAACAGAACTGAACTCTGTTAAGAGTTCATGCAAACTTCATTTGTTGGTGTACACTGACAGAACAGCACACTGATGTCTACTTTACATTTCATTTGGATGTTTGTAATTGTGGGGAGTGCAATGATGGGCAAAGATCCCAGGCAAGATGTGCAACATAAAAGTACAAACCACCAAAAGAAAAAAAGACATTACCATTGAGCTAGATGAGCAGCGTCAAGCAGCATTTCTAAAGGATCAAATCCTGCCCTGTTCTATCATCTAGCAATAAAGCAGGAAGAATTTCAAACCTCATAAGAGAATGATGCCAACAGCTCAAACTGCAACCCATTTAAAGTGAATACTAGGATCTGAGACAATTTAACACCACTTAGAATAAATTGGATTACCTTCAAACACTTAAGTATGGATCGGGCTGTAAAATAGCTGAAAGTACAAGCCTCTGTAATTTCCTCACAACAAGACATGAATGCACCCAAAATGCCCCAGACTTGCCTTGAGAATAAAAAGGTATCCTCACCAGGACACTTGCTTTTCTTATCAGTTCAGTTTTGTTCCTCATCCAATACTAAGCTTTCCATAAGCAGGCTCAGATTTTTATTGGAAAATTTCAAAAGATCATGAATTGGTGCCATTGCACCCATGTATATCCTATTATATTTTAGGCAAAACTGTTCTGAACAGTGTGGTGAGCCACAAGACAGAATGGTGAAACAGCTGGGCTCTAGGATCATTGGGACTGGAGGTTTGATCTCAGCTAAAAGAAATTAGCAGAAAAAGTAAGCTCATTTTGGTGAATGAATGAATGGCACAAAATGGTAAAGGAAGTGAGAGAGAAAGAAAACTATGTTCACTTCTGTCAGAACCAGTTGAAGAAAAATATGGATCCCTTTAATGAGGCGTAACCTTTCATGTAAAACTCTCCCCCTTCCCATCTCCTTCTAGAAAATGACTGCAAACTTCTCCTGCACAAATATCATTAACTTCAGTGGGATCTCGCAAGAGATCTGCCTTTGCTTTAGACCTATTTCCTTCTCAGCTATCTTTAGTGATACCTAAATTCACTGCCCTAGGCAACTACTTTGCTTTATTTTAGGACTACTTATGTCTATGTGTATGTATGGTTGCAGGTACCTGTGCCAGGGAAATAGGATTGATCATATCTTCACCCGGTATGTAGAGCGGAGGAGGACATATGCTTTTGCTATGTAATATGTGTAGCTGACCTCAAGTGAGGTGCAGACGCTCTATAATACTCAGAGGCATTCCTTTTTGCATATTTTTGTAAAATATTTTTGCACTTTATGGTCCTTCCCTATTTTAAATAGAACTGATTACTGACGTTTGCAACTTGCTGCAGGCGTTTTGTACGGTAGGATATAAATAATAATAATAATAAACATGTTCTGTGTCCAGGATTTGGCCTCAGAAAAGAAATTTCCAGGGTTGAGTCCTGGTGCATCCTGACCTGACTGTGCTTAAGCTCAGACTGTAGTCCACTATCCTATGAATGTGTAAGAAAAGATCTAGGAGTCTTTCTTCCGATTATAGCTTTAGGATCAAGGTGGGCACTTTCAGCTGAAAGTAACTTTAGAGCAACTGACTTTAAGTAGAACTTTGTCTGTTTTAAATGGTTGTGGAGTCACAGCCCAGTCTCTACAAATCACTGGGATGGTGCCACAGCATTGCTGTTTGGGCTTAAGTGTTAGAGAATATTTTTCCAGAGACCAGTGATGAAAGATACACCTCTAGATTTACCAGCTTTTTAAAAACTGCCCTTGTGTTTGTGCTTTAAATATTTCCATCTGCTAATCAGGTTAATTGTTGTGCCATCAAAAATTACACCTGCTGATGCCTGCAGATCAGACTGTTAAAAGTGCAGCAGCAGGCCAGTCAGGCCATTTTCTTGTGGTGTGAATTCCCCACCCCCAAGCCCTTGGATACTGTATGAGTTTTCCTAAGTACAATTGCCCTAAAGTTTTCTCTCTTTCTGCCTCAGCTCTTCACTTGGCCTTCTCTTTCCCCTTTCCTTGTCCTCCCCATCTTTCTTTCTCTCTGTTTTGTTTCTCCTCATTCAATGGTTTGGTGTGCAGCTCCTCTCTCTCCCTGCCCCCCTCCGTTTTCCTTAAGTTTGCTTCTGCTTCTTCCTAGCTGCTTTTAGCAAATAGTGCTACTCTCCTTCTCCCACCCGCTGCCCCTCCTACTTGCCACGGAAAAGGCATGAGCCATGAGGTGATTTTAACTTACAGGAAAAAGTGCACAGTCATTAGCAGTAACTGATTGGGTTGAAGAGGAAGTGATTAATAGAAGTGTAGTAATGGGGGATTTGGCGGCTTGAAAGAGACATCTAGTTCAAAAACCCTTCTCAGTGGCAGAACCCACCATGTGCAACAGAACCCTGAAGTCTTTCTTGGAAGAACAAGGCCTGCTGTCATCAGACCACATTAGATTCTTTTACAAGGCAAAGGCTCCAAAGTTCATTTGCCACCTATAAGCTTCTAGGACAAATTGCCCAAACAGGTGAAGTATGCCACAATTTACTATGGGAAAAAAAGGGGGGGACTTGTGAGTCATCATTCAATCTTAATTAGCAACTAATATGTGGTTTTGTTGAGTTCTGAGTGAGCAGTATCGTGAGAATGTATTATAAAAGCAGCATTTCAAGTGTAAAATTTGATTTCAAGTGTTGGGGTATCAGTGAGATTCTGTTGTGCCATTCTGTTAATCTTATGGATAAAAAAAATATTCTACTACCCCCTGCGTGTGTGTGTTTATTTTTAATATTGTTTTAGGCTACTTAGATGTGCAGCAGCCAAGGCCAGCACCTTGTAGGTGTGTTTTTTTTCAAAGTAACAGAAATGTAACTGTAGTGATTACTTTTGAGAAAAAGTAAAGTAATCAGTTACTTTCAGAGCAATTGCATTTGTAACAGTAATTACTACTTTTTTGGTCAAGTAATTGTAACTGTAATTTATTACTTTTTAAAAGTAATCTTCCAAGCTCTGATTATACTGGAGACAACTGACTAGTAGCCATCAGTAGCCGTATTCTCCATGCCCTGTAAACACCACTTCACAGAAGCAGAGCAGTCTATATTATCGTCAGTTAAATTAGTGATATTCGTTTTCACACATATTCTAGTTTGCCTTTCTTGAGCTATTAAGGGATTCAGTCCTTAAAAATTGTCAATAAAGGCTAGCCTAGAAGAGATCTATTTTCCTCCTGCATAATTACAGCTATGCATTCACAGAGGACAAATTGCCTTGCTGGATCTGAATGAAGGTCCACAGAACTCAGGGGTGGGCAATCTGCAGCCCTCAGCCTAATCTTACGCAGTCCTTTGGTGTAACTGCGTGTGGGTGGCAAGGAGGGTGGAAGAGAGAGAGAGAGGGTGACAGAAAGTGAGAAAAAAGGATGGCCTCACTCATTTTGGGCTCCAGCCCTGCCCACTGCTGGTATGCATCCCTTGACAGATTAGTCTCAAAGGATTGTGGCTCTCGATTGAACAAAAGTTGCCCACTCTTGATCTAGTTCATCCAGCATTCTTTTTCCAGTCCCCAAGCAGGGCATATGATGGCCATCCCTGTTGTTTATCCCCAGAATATGGAATTTAGAACTATACTGTTTCTGTACATTCACGTTACAGATTTTGGCTATTGTGAACAACATCAGCTGATAGTTTTATCCTCCAATAATGTGTCTGATTTTTTTTTAAATGTATCTTTGTGATTGCACAATGCACATGAAGATTGCACATTTTGAGAGGCAGTCAGCGGTTACCCTTTGAAACATATTTTGTCTATCAAGTGACAACTCATTAATGAAGCATCATATTCATGCAAATGATTATGGAGGCAATTGTAACCTCAGCGCTCAATAGTGGACAAATTCTGTCCCCTGCAAAATACACACACACACAATTGCTCAATAATGGCAGCCTATCATAAAAACAAGCAGAACCAGTCCTTTCAAAATACCTGCTTTGCTGAGAGCTAAAGGAGATGTGACATCTCATGCAGGTTTTTCTTTTTACTAATTAGCAGCTTTGAAGACTGGGGAAGTGGTGCTCTGGGATAGAGAGCTGAACCTTTTCTATTTGTCCCCCTTTCAATCATTCCCAGAAGCTTCCGTTAACAGTAGCATCATGCACAGCATGTGTACCTCTTTCTCCCCGCCCCCCACACCCAGAGGTAATAACAATTTCTTGGAGAAAAGGTTAACCTCCCTCTCCCAGAGCACCACTTCCCTGATCTTCAAAGCAGTCTCTTGGAGCTAAGGGTGGACAAATCTGTCAGTTTAGGTTCGTCTCAGTTTTCTAGGCTTACATTCAGCTTGTCACATTACTGTATCAGTCTGCAATTCTTTTAAAGAACTCCTAATATAATGCATTTTGTATGCTATGTTCACTAATATATACATTTTCATGTACCTTTTTCACCTAATATATGCATCTTTAGTCACATTTTTTTTATTACAGAACTGCATTGCAAAATTTGAAGAAGTGCACATTTTGAAGGTTAGCTGTGTTTCAATTCACATTTTGTTTCAGGAAGTGCAGATTAGAAAGGTTTGCATTAAAATGCGAACAGAACTGAATTTCTCCCCCATCCTTACTCGAGGCTCCTAATTAGTAACAGAAAAAACAGGAGAATCTAATCATAGATCTTCTGTACATGGCCTTGATATGTAGAATTCTCATTGTATTCCAACATAAGCTAATTAAGGTTTTGCTGGAAGGATCATCCTGTGAGTAGATTTTCACTAACTTGTACACTCCAGCCACTGGAAGGATAGGCACTTTTAATCAATCTCCACTCTCCACTCTCCCCTGCAGTCCCTTTACAACTCAAAAATCTGCTCCAGAGGGTTGGGTGACCCTCCAGAGCAGCACAAGAGGCAACACAAAAGGAAGGGGAGAATGGCTATATATAAAAAAGCTACTCTGCTCCTGTACCGGTTACACTAATGGAAGGAGCCCCGCTAGTCACAGAGGGCTCGTTAGAATCTGAGGGCTTGTCCAAAAGACTGTTTAATCAGCGATATGATCGCTTTGTGTCTTCATTAATTTTCCATGGTCCATACGATGTCGCCCGTTTTCATGGATGTTATAGCGTTTAAATCCACATCTGCAGTATCGCAAAAAATACAATTTCCTTTTTTTAAACCGGGAATCACCCGCTTCAACAAAGAGCTAGGATGCAATACCCCAGACTTTAGCGATGTAGGCGGTTCATGGGTGGTCCTTGGCCATTTCCCCACACCCCTTCCATCATTCCTGTCCAATCACTTTTGCGCATGTGCGCAAATGTCCGGGGGAAGAAGCCCAGGAAAAGTGAACCAATCAGGAGCGGAGCTGGGAAAAAGCAAGAAGAAGTACGGGTCCTCCCCGCTGCATGTGCGGGTGCAAAAAAAGTGTTGTTTTTATATTGGCAAAGAGCGAACAAACAGGCTAGTGGGGACTGTCAGATGACAAAACGCATATGGAAAACATGGATTATCAAGGTCAGTTTGGACAAGCCCTGAGTTAGTATGCCTAATGGACAATTATAGTTCCCTTCTATGCATATGTTCCTTCTTCCAGAAACTACTTTACCCAGAAACACTAAAACATGCCTATGTTTTCCAATGTATTTATGGCAGGTTCAGCACTAACCTAATTCTAATTATACTGAAGACAAGGATGGGTAAACAAAAGAACTCCTATTCACCTAGAGTTGCAAACCAGGACCTGACTTGCCTGATCAAACTCTCAGAAGTTAAGCTCTACAAAGAAGTGCCGGAATAACAGGCCCGCCCACTAACCTTACTCCCTGACCTGCAGGTTCTCTCTAGCTGCCCATGAATCTACAGGACTTCTATTCCGGCTTGGGATAGGTGCATGTTAGGACAGGGGAAAAGGCTGCTGTCTCAGGATGTGGCAGACATCAAAGGAAGGCTACAGAAAACATGATTGTGAAATGTTAATGAGTTCCCACTCTGAGCCCTGTCAGCTCAAACTGTGGAGGGCAAGAGCCTTGGGATTGGAAAAGAAAGTCAGAAAAGAACATTGTGTGTCCCTCCAAACTCTATGACATAAAACCTTAACATAACAGATAGGATATAGCATAATTATACACACACATTCTCCACCTAAGCTGGATCCATGAGCCCATGCATGGGTGGAAGGGAGGGGGATCTCTAGTTTCCACTGATGATTTCAACCAGCTGCAGCCCCACAAGCCAAACAGCATGCCATTCCAGAGGGTCTCAAGGTGGCTTTTGGGGAGGCAAAAGACACCAAAGCAAGAAGGGGAAGGCTGACAGAAAAATGGATCCCCAATCTGCAAATTGAACTTTCCTCCCCTGAAAAGCTCTCTTTGACCCCAATAAAAGGGTATTTTGGTAGAATGTGGACATGTCGCTCAGTTAGTTTTCTGAACATTTTGGTATAAGAAACATTTGTGTTCCAGTCTTCTCTAATGTCTTGTTCTTTTGTTCCACAGAGGAGACCATGGGGCAAAGCTGATCAATTTTCACTAGGAATGGAGGAGAAATCAGTTTTAAACAGATTTATACACAGAATTGGCAGCTCTGATCCAATCAAACTTTGCTTGCATCTGGTCACCTCTTGAGTTCTGCAGCTGCTTTTGTCTCAGCTGCTCATGTGTCATTGTGTTCTTTTTAAAAAGCTCTTATACAAAATATGTATATGTATAATATGTATGAAAAGGTCAAGCCCTGTGCTGTAATATATATTTCAGCAGCATAATTTGTTTGTTAATCTCTCTCTCTTTTTATACAGTTACATACATTATTTTAGGAATCTGTTTATGTGCTGGTTACTTTAGGAAATCTGGAGTGTATAAGTGTATAACAGGCATATAATATTATATGGATACTTATGAATATGAATGTGTATACTATGTAAGAATTGTTCACGGTTTAAGCTGAACTGGAGGAAAAATGCTTCACTTCTCATCAAGATTGAGATAGGAATTAGAAAAAAAATAGAGGAAAATCTGTGCAGATAAGCTTGGCATTCCATTGCTAGTTGTCCCATCACCATGGAGAGCTCTGAGTGAACAACTTGCTCTGAGAATGACTGGAAGTGTATGGAGGACTTTTGAGCCTCTGCCTCCAGTACATCTTTCCTTGGCTTTACCTCTGTTTTGAAAACTAGATTCCTGAAAGGACCAACTCCTTAGTCTGAAGATGAGCCTCCCTGCACCGTTGGACTGGCAAGGTAGTTCAGGAAGCACTTGTCTCCTTGGATCTAGGAGAGGCATCTATGAAGGTCCCGGCTCTGGTTTTACAGGCCATGATGCTGTAGGATCTGGTTTAGGAGGATCCTCCCTGTCAGCCTGAGTTTCAGTGGGGCCCTGACCACCACCATTATTTATTTATTTATTAGATTTATTTCCCGCCCTTTCTCCCAGTAGGAGCCCAGGGAGGCAAACAAAAGCACTAAAAACAGTTTAACACATCATAAAAACAGACTGTAAAATATATTAAAAACAATCATTAAAAACATATTAAAACATCTTTTAAAACATTTTTAAAAGCTTTAAAAACATCTTTAAAAAAAAGTTTAAAAACATATTAAAAAGCAATTCTAACACAGATGTAGACTGGAATAAGGTCTCTACTTAAAAGGCTTGTTGAAAGAGGCAGGCCTTCAGTAGGCACCGAAAAGATAACAGAGATGTCCAATACTTAAGGGGAGGGAATTCCAAAGGGTAGTTGCCACTAAACTGAAGGTCCGTTTCCTATGCTGTGCAGAACGGATCTCCTGATAAGATGATACCTGCAGGAGTCCCTCGCCTGCAGAGCACAGTGATTGACTGGATATATAAGGGATAAGACAGTCTTTCAGGTATCTTGATCCCAAGCTGAAACTGGAACCTTGAACTTAGCTCAGTAGGTAATAGATAGCCAATGCAATTCTCTCAGCAGTAGGGTGACATGCTGACGATAATCTGACTCAGTGAGCAGTCTCACTGCCGCATTTTGCACCAGCTGCAGCTTCCAGACCAACCTCTAGGGTAGCCCACATAGAGCGCATTATAGTAATCCAACCTGGAGGTTACCAGCTATTCTCTGAAAAAGACCCTGGAGATAGGGTCGGAACCACTGTAAAACAGTGCCTCCAATACCCATCTCACCAAGTCAGCCCAGAAGGGTACCATGGTCAATGGTATCAAAAGCCACCGAGAGATCAAGTAAGAATAACAGGGTTGCACTCCCCCTGTTGTTCTTCCAATAAAGGTCATCCATCAGAGTAATCAAGGCCGATTCAGTCCCATAACCAGGCCTGAACCGAGACTGGAATGGGTCAAGATAAACTTTCATCCAAGAGTACTTGCAACTACTGGGCCACAATCCTCTCAATCACCTTCCCTAAAAAGGGGGCATTTGCAACCAAGTGGTAGTTGTCACAAACCAATGGGTCCAGGGTAGGCTTTTTCAGGAGTGGTTGGATTTACCACAACTTTACCCTCAAAGTGCCTTGCAAACAATTCACAGTGGGCCTCCGAAGGGTCTAAAACTCCGTTTCCTGGAGTTGATATCAACAGAACCCTGACAATATGGAAAAGCTCCACTGGGTGGCTATTTGAGGATGCGATGGAGGCAGAGAAGTGGGCCTTCTTTGCCGCCCTCACCACTGCACAGTAGGCATGGTTATGATGTTTTACTCATGCCCAACCAGCCTCACAGCATGTTTTTTACCACTTGCGCTCTAGCCATTATCCAGCCTTAGCTCACTAGTATACCAAGGTGCAAATCAGGCTTCACAGTGCCAGAGAGGGCACTTGTGGGCAACCATGTCAAAACCCCGATGCGCCTCACTGTTCCACAGCATGACAAGGGCTTCAACAGGGTCACCTGCTCTATCTACTGGGAACTCCTCCAGGGCATTCAAAAATCCTGTGGATTTCATTAGTCTCTGGGAGCAAACCATCTTAATCTGTCCATCACTCCTGCAGGGGAGGATCGGAGCCATATGTCTAAACTTCATCAGGAAGTGTCTGACCATGACAATGGGCTGACATCCACACCCCCTATCTCCAGACCACCCCTTCCTCCATCTGGAGCAAACCCAAGTTGAGGGTGTGCCCTGCCCTATGAGTCGGACCAGTGATAGCTTGAGATAGCCCCATGGTCGTCATGGAGACCATGAAGTCCCAATCTGGAACACTAGAGGCAGCCTCAGCATGGACTATTGTTCTGGGCTCTTCCAATACCATAGCCGAGATGGCATCCGCCAGGTCACTCAGGAAGCTGTCAGGCAGCAGGGTGGATGGTACACCAGCAGCAACCCTAGTTTACTGTCTCCTTGGCCCAACACAGGTGCAGGCCCTCACAGCCAGTTCCAAGACAGAGTGGTTTCCTGGTGACAGAGATGGAAGTTCTATAGACCACACCAACTCCTCCCCACCCCTGTCCCTGCAGCCTGTGCTGGTGTTGCACCAAGTATCCAGGTGGGCAAAGCTGGATCAGATCAACTCCTCCCAGCTCACCCACCCAGGTCTCAGTAATGCATACCAGATCGGCACTTTCATCCATGATCAAATCATGGATGAGTGTGGTCTTATTGTGTAGCAATCTGGCATTAAACAACAGCATGCACAGGGTAGTGGGCAGAACAGATGAGTAATGAGGAACCTGTCCATGAGAGGAGTGGTAGCAACAAACAAGACGTAGATAGCTTTGCCCTTGTTTTCCATGGTAGTTCACCACCTCCCCATGGCTATTTATTTTATTTATTTTATTTTATTTCATTTTTAAACCGCCCATAGCGAATAGCTCTCTGGGCGGTGTACAAAAGATTAAAAGTACAGAAATACAAAATATCACAATATCACCTTAAGGCTATACCTCCCTCTATCCATGATCACTGAAATTAAGGTGGCATATCCCATGTTCCTTCTTACTAACGCTCCTCCTAAACACCTGATATGGACCCAACAAGAGCCCACCAACAAAACCTACCTGAACCAATTATCTCAGTAGGCCTCTGAGAGAATTGAGAACAGTCAGACCCACTCAATATCTTTCCCACAGGGCCCATCCACTCCCCCTCCTGTCTCAAACGCAGGGCCAGCCTTCTACCAGTTACAGACTCTCACTCTGAAGGCATATGGTAACTTTCTCCTATTGTTCAGTTCACTGCACAGGCTCTTACCCTGTGCAGGAACTACACATGTGTCATACACCCTCCCCATTATCAATCTCCTCTAGATTTTTTTTTTTAAAAAAAATAGAAGGGTGTAGCGCCCTTGCCCTCGGGACTCCCTAAGGGCAGCCGGGTTTTTATGCCCCCTGACCCAGCCAGAAGCTGATGCAAGAGGCTGTAAGATTGACTGTAGCCTCTCTCTGGAGTCAGGGTCAGGCAGGGGGTCCCAGTCCTTGCAGCACTTACCAGGGACTTCAGCTGTCTCAATAGACAGCAACCCAAAGAAGTGAGCGAGCAAGCACTCAGGTACAGATAGGATTGTAACCACTGTAAAACATTGCCTCCTATACCCATCTCACCAAGTCGCCTCAGGAGGACACCATGGTCAATGGTATCACAAGCTGCTGAGAGATCAAATGAGAATAATAGGGTCACACTCCCCCTGTCCTTCTCCCAATAAAGGTCATCCATCAGGATAACTAAGACTGATTCAGTCCCATAACCAGGCCTGAACCCAGATTGGAATGGGTCAAGATATTTTTAGAAAAAGCAATCTTGCTTAAGGTGCAAAAACTCCAAGCACCCGTTCTCAGATACGTGCAGAAGGTTTAGTTCAATCCATACAGCTACTGTTCCATCCATTTTTCTTCTTGTTGTTATTTGTATTGCAGCTTTTAGAACTGGCCCACAGATACTTACTGCTCAGCTAGGCCCAATCTGCTCACAGAATTTCCAGTGTTTTCCTCTTAGAAGTTTCTGTCGAAAACAAAGCCAGTAGCAAAAACAAAAATTAAGTTGCAGCAGTAGGCTAACGTTAGCACGGAATTAAAAGGCCTTCGATGCAGGGAGCCTTTCTTCCAATTAGATACAGCATTGTCTGCCTTATTTAAAAACAAAGCCATTTTCACTGGCAGGTTTCTTGCTATAATTATGAAAAGTCTGTTCTTGCAGGAGGTGGCAAGGAGAGAGCAATAGTTTGTGAAATGCTTTTCATTAAACTTAAAGTACGATTCCCCACCTCCACACCTTTCTTTCTTGCCTACCTCGGTTTGAAACAAATCTCCCGCTACTTTTGCTAAAGAAAGTTATTAGACAATCAATCGCAGCAGAAAGAAATAACAGTATCTCTGAATGTTATGTACCAAACTATCCTGAGAGCAGGCACATGGAACACCTCACCTCTGAGCCAAGGACAGTTCTGTGGAAATGTTCCTGTTCTTCTGGCTAGGCTTGAATTATTTATTTGTTTGTTTATTCAAAACATTTGTATGCCATCTTTTAGCCAGTAGATTCCAAGATAATGAATAACAGGTATCAATAATGAATTATTTATTTATTACATTTGTTAGTCCCTTTATACGTCAAAGTCTCAAAGCAACTTAACAAGGTAAAATACAAACAGAGGAAATCAATTAAAAGCCAGAACATTTAAAAACTATGTGTAATACAAAATTCCTAAAATGCTCATCCAACAACACAGCAAGAAGGACAAGTCCTAGTCTACCCCCCCCGCAAAAAAATAAGTGTCATAGTAGAGGTTAGCTTAATTACCAAAAGCCTGGATTAATGAAAATGTCTTATCTTGGCACCTAGACACTGGCAATAATGGTTTCCTGTTTTCCTGGGGAGAGGATTCCACAAATGGGGGAGTGGGGTGCAAACATACTAAAATGTACAATAGAACATGCCATTAACAATCATATGAAGCAGCACCTAAAAAAGATACAACAGACAGATTACAGAGTTTGTCTGCTACTCTGCCCTGGGCTCCTACTGTGAGGAAGAGCAGGACAGAAATCTAATAAATAAATAAATAAATAAATAAAAATGCCTGGGGAAATGGAAATGTATTAACCTGTTTCCGCCAGGGTTGCCTCATCTAGGGTGCACTGTATACTGAAGATGATTTGATGCAGAGGTGGTTCTACATTTTTGTGGATCTTGGGTGCTAGGATATTGGTGGGCCCCACTCCAATTCTCCCATTGCAGATCTTTCCTACTCACCTATTTCCCCGACGGCAGCAGCGGAGACTTTATATATATATATATGCTGAAGAATTTTAATGAGGTTTTTTTTTAAAGGCCAGTTGCTGCAGAAATGTGGAGAACTGAATTTAAGATTGCAAAAAGGGTTACTGAGAGAACAGAATTTTCCATCCCTAGTGGGGGGTGGGCAAGGAGGCACAGTCCCAGTCTTGATTGCCTCCTCCATGGCAGCTATTTAAATAACAAAAAATTAGGCATGTTAAAAGGCTTTCACATATTCATTTGGCACACAGAGCTGATCAGAAGTGATACTAATGATATTCTGGTCAATTTCAACCTCCATTTGACCTATATGCAAGGTCTTTCCCACTCCATCTCAATGAGAGCTTGAAATAGACAGATATCAATTTCAGTTCTTTATCTTTGAATCAGCTTACATGGTTTCGCATGCCTTCTGCCAGAAAAAAGAGGGCAATCTTCTAGGTGCATTTTGAAGTAAATATATACAGCACCATGGCAACTCAGTGGTACTATATGTGTTTTGGAGGGAAGGGAAGAACCCCACATTTTTGAAGTCAGCCTCAAAAAAAATTAAGATGCTAGGATGCTGACTCTCCATGAGCTGGAAGTTTTTAATTTGGGAGCATTCAAAACATGCAATCTGAAGTGGTACAACCTGTATGTACACTCTGTAATATTTTGCTGCTCAGCCCAAATGGAGTTTGAAGTAAGGATCTCTCTGACCACTTTTGGATGGTCAGAGCAGGGTGAAAGGTAGATGTAGGGAACTGGGTTCAAATGTCTCCTAGCTAGCATAGTCATGAAGCTTTCTCAGCCTGACCTAAATCACAGGGTTATCTTGAAGATAAAATTAGACAAGTATGTACTGGAAACCACGCTGAGCTCTTGGAATAAGATGGGGAAACTCAAGGGCTGCTACTGGGAGGAAGAGTGGGATATAAATCTAATAAATAAATAATAAGAAATTAGAAAGAAATGCAAAATACTCTGGACTGGGGCAGATTAATCCTTGTCCATTAGAATCACAAACCCTACTGGCTCTCTAGGTACCCTTTGCACTCCTTCCACATTTTCTTTGATAGGATTGTCCCTTGGTTTTTCTGTATGGAATAGTAATTAGGCTTTGTAGCAAGAGGAACAGAATACAGAACCGAGAATTCTCAGGGTAATGAACATAGTTCAATGTGTCCCACTATAGGGAAGAAAAGGACTAAGTGTTTCATTCTTCCTTTCAGAAAGGTCAGCATGCTGTTCTATTAAAGCCAGTCCTGATGGTTTCAAGTGGTGGCTATTTCAGCACTTAGCACAATTAAACACACTCACCAGGGAAATGCAATTCAGTGGGAATCAAAGAAATTAGAGCCACTGTTGAGCAGCACCAATCCAAGTACTGTGGGCCTTCCTCCTAGTATAAAAGTGATTCATGTTAACCAGATTTTTTTTTTCACGCCATGGCTCTGGCTGTTCTATGCTTTTTACCAAAAATATTGAAGTCAGTCAGCAACAGTAAGTGGAGAAATAATTGTGTTAAGTCTGTATGCAGCACCACATGCAAGGGAGTACATGAGGATCAAGGCAAGACCAAACGTTGGATAGAGAATGTTACAAGAGCTATGCTGTGTTTAGAACACTGTCCTCTGGGAAGAGAACAAGCAGCCTGATCCATCATTGAATTGGCTTTAACTGCCTGTCGGGTGTTAATGATGAGAGGCCCTTGTCCTTTGCAGATGGTATTTAAGTACTAGTCTCCCCCCATCTTCTGGCTTTGTGCTTTACAGTTGCCACCAGGACTATGTTCACTAGTATTGATTCTTAGGTTGAAAGCATAGCTTCTGGGGCCTCAGAAATATTTTCTGCGAAAAAACCCTCTAAATTGTGAGAATCTTCATCTTTTAAAAATGGTACTACTGTTTCCCCTATTGGCTGCTGCTTTGACACCATTTTTTAAAGTGCATTACTGCATCTTCTACTTCCTTAGTTGGGCACATGTGTAATCTGAGCCAATGGAGAATTATAGAGTGACTGGAACAATGTCACAACACTGCATAGTCAATCAGATTAAGCCACATGATGTCACTGAAAGCATGCAAAGCCAATTCCAAGTGAGGACAATATTTTCTAATAGGCAAATACTGTTAACCTCCTTGTTATGCAGTCACTGAAAAACTTACTGAAAGGGGATGTTCTTTCTATACTGCCCAAATCATTCATGAAAAGCTGCCCCTTTCTACTCACTCTTCACTTTCACATTGCATGATTCACTTGGAGCAGAGTCCAGGGACTGGGCTTCCTTATGCCTTTTGCTGGTTTCATTATAGCCCTGGTAGATGGAATATGAGATTAAGATTTTACGCAGAAGTACAGGAAGAAATTTATCACACACCAAAACAAGATGTGCTGATAATCATGAGGGATTGGAATGCAAAAGTAGGGAACAGAGAAGAATTAGGAATTGTGGGGAAATGGGGCCTAGGAGACAGAAATGAAGCAGGAGAAAGACTTATTGAATTCTGCGAAGCCAATAATTTGTTTCTTGGGAACACATTTTTTGAGCAACCGAAAAGACGACTGTACATGTGGACATCACCAGTGGTCAATATAGGAATCAAATTGATTATATAATTGGTAACAGAAGATGGAGAAGTTCCATACTTTCTGCAAAAACAAGACCAGGAGCAGACTGTGGTACAGATCATGAACTAGTCATATCGAAAATCAGAGTAAAGCTAAAGAAGACCAACAAAGCAATCATAATGCCAAAATACAATTTAAATAACATCCCAGAAGAATATAAAGATCAAATAAGGAACAGATTTGAGGCTTTAAACTTAGTTGGCAGAGAACCAGAAGAACTATGGAGTGAAGTCAGAGACGTTATCAGGGAAGAATGCAAAAAGACAATACCTCTAGTTAAAAACAGAGAAAGACCTCAAGGGATGACTGCAGAAACTCTTAAAATGGTTAAAGAGAGAAGGAAAGCAAAAGCAAAAGGAGACAGAAACACAGTCAGAACCCTAAATGCAACAATACAGCAACAAGTACGTAGGGACAAAGAGAACTATTACAATAGTTATTGTATAGAAATAGAAGAGGACAACAAAAAGGGTAGAACAAGAGCCCTGTTCCAAAAGATTAGAGAAATGAAAGAGAAATTTAAACCAAGAGTAAGGATGTTGAATAATCAACAGGGAAACACACTGACTGACAGAGATGAAATAAAAGGAAGATGGAAGCAATACACTGAAGAACTCTATAAAAGAGATGCCAGGATGACAGATTCATTCACGGAAGAACCGTGTGATGAAGGACCAGAAATTTTAGAATGTGAGGTGAAAGCTGCTCTTAAAATACTTGGAAGAAACAAATCACCAGAAACAGATGGCATACCAATAGAGTTGCTACAAGCTACTGAGACTGAATTTGTCCAAACTTTGACAAAAATCTGTCAAGTAACATGGAAAACTAAACAATGGCCCACAGACTGGAAGAGTTCCATATACATCCCAATTGCAAAGAAAGGGGATCCAAGGGAATGCAGTAATTATCAAACTATTGCCTTAATATCCCATGCAAGTAAAGTAATGCTCAAGATTCTACAACAAAGACTCTTACCATATATGGAGCAAGAAATGCGAGATGTCCAAGCTGGATTTAGAAAGGGAAGAGGCACCAGAGATCATATCACAAACATACGTTGGATAATGGAATGGACCAAGGAATTTTAGAAGAAAATCACCCTGTGCTTTATAGATTACAGCAAAGCCTTTGACTGTATGGATCATGAAAAACTATGGAATGCTTTAAAAGAAATGGGGGTGCCACAGCATCTGATTGTCCTGATGCGCAACTTGTACTCTGGACACGAGGCTACTGTAAGGACAGAATATGGAGAAACTGATTGGTTCCCCATTGGAAAGGGTGTGAGACAGGGGTGTATTTTATTACCCTGTTTATTTAATCTATACGCAGAACATATCATACACAAAGCAGGGTTGGACCAAAATGAAGGAAATGTGAAAATTGGAGGGAGAAATATGAATAATTTAAGATATGCAGACGATACCATACTACTAGCAGAAACCAGTAATGATTTGTAATGAATGCTGATGAAAGTTAAAGAAGGAAGCACAAAAGCAGGACTACAGCTGAATGTCAAAAAAACTAACGTAATGACAATAGAAGATGTATGTAACTTTAAAGTTGACAAAGAGGACATTGAACTTGTCAAGGATTATCAATACCTCGGCACAGTCATTAACCAAAATGGAGACAATAGTCAAGAAATCAGAAGAAGACTAGGACTGGGGAGGGCAGCTGTGAGAGAAATAGAAAAGGTCCTCAAATGCCAAGATGTATCACTGAACACTAAAGTCAGGATCATTCAGATTTCCGATCTCTATGTAGTTCCGATCGCTATGTATGGATGTGAAAGTTGGACAGTGAAAAAAGTGGATAAGAGAAAAATCAACTCATTTGAAATGTGGTGTTGGAGGAGAGCTTTGCGGATACTATGGACTGCGAAAAAGACAAATAATTGGGTGTTAGAACACAGTAAGCCAGAACTGTCACTAGAAGCTAAAATGATGAAACTAAGGTTATCATACTTTGGACACATAATGGGAAGATATGATTCATTAGAAAAGATAATAATGCTGGGAAAAACAGAAGTGAGTAGAAAAAGGGGAAGGCCAAACAAGAGATGGATTGATTCCATAAAGGAAGCCACAGACCTGAACTTACAAGATCTGAACAGGGTGGTTCATGACAGATGCTCTTGGAGGTCACTGATTCATAGGGTTGCCATACGTCATGGTCAACTTGGAGGCACATAACAACAACAACATTTGCTTACTTACTAAATGTATAGCCTGCCAGCATGATTTAAAAGGTCCTCAGGACAACTTTGGTATGAATTGTGAAAGCCCAGAGGTTGGGGAGTTCAGCAGTAAAAAGCTTCTTCTCCTTCTACCTTCTCTGAAGCTCCATGAACATGCAGTGCCGTTTAAACTTGTGCTGTTAGGAGGTAGTGGGCTCTCAAACACTGGACACATTCAAGAGGCAGCTGGATGGCCACTTGTCAGGTATGCTTTGATTTGGATTCCTGCATTGAGCAGGGGTTGGACTCAATGGCCTTATAGGCCCCTTCCAACTCTACTATTCTGTGATTCTATTATCTCTTTTGGACAGTTGGCCCTGGAACATGAATAAGCACAGCTTTCAAATTCTCATTGCATACTCCATGAAACTGTCTTAAGTATTTGTTCTTATACTTATAAATATTTTTAAAAAACTATCTTGCTGAGGACAAAGAACACCAATGTTGTGGGTTTCCTCTATGGAATCAACGAGGACGCATTTCCCGAAACTGGACATGTTGCTGTACAATACAATATCTGCTTCAAGTTCTCCCTCCCCTCACATTCCTTTTTTAGCTGCCAAACTAAGGCATCTCTCTCCTCTGCCCAGTGCATTCCAACTGCCAAGCTGTTGGTCTTCAGTCCTAATTAGCTATCCAAAACCATTCATGCTGATTTAACCAAGCATCTTGCAGCCATTGAAGAACTACCATTAACTATTAACCATACAAAAATAAAAAATAAACAGACTTGATACCCACAGATCATCTTCAAATCTTCCACCCCTACAATTGTATCTATTGTGTTATATATTCTTCTTGCATGCCATATTGAATATAAGTGTTAACAGGGAGGGGTTACTGATTGCATTCCATGTCTTCATTCTCTGGGATATGATTTTGTAGCTGAATATCCATTTTCCATTTTCATTTTTCTGTTGGTGGGCGTGATGTTCTCTTGTGTATAAAAAATAGGAAATGTAAGTTTACTTATATAGCATATTAAAGGCTTTTCTGTTGCAAAATTCTCCAGCCCTATCACAATAAACAACAACAAACTGGAATGAATATCATGTAAACAGATTAAAATTAACATATGTGTGGCCTGTGTAGCTCCTATTCATTTCAAAGGGGCAGAAAATAGAAATCCCCAGTGATTTGTGCCCTTTTAGCATTATTTTATTTATTCTGCCGTTTACATGCCATTTGCATGGCCTGAACAGGAGCTGTCAAAGCTAGTACAATATAAAATCTTTATTGCATGCACACATGCACGCACAGAGACCTGGTCTGCCTGTAATACCAAGCTAAATCATGGCTTAGCATGAACACAGAAACACGTGAGCTCTTGGAGAAGAAATGGCTGTCACTTTGCTCCTCCTCTGGTGCTTCTCTAACCCATGGTTTGGCTCAGCATTACATGTGAAATGGGTCACAGTCTAATAATAGCTCAATAAAAATTATAACTACAAAGTCAGCAGCCATAGCAATAGAATAATGGAGTTTGAAGCAAGGATGGAAGGATCTGTCCATTTCCATTCTCTCCAATTTTCATTTTTCCAATCTTAAATTCAGTTCTGCAACAATTTACCTTTTTTAAAAAAATCTTTTTGAAAATTCTTTATTTTAGTGTAATTTTCTCCTAACAAACACACTTTTGTTTGCAGTTTTGACTTCTGTACATATTTTGACAAGTAATATCTCCTAATACAATGCATTTTGTATGTTATTCTCACTCATATATTAGTTTTAATTCACAAGTTTCTCTAATGTATACATTTTTGTAAATGTTATTTGGTTGGAGACCTGCACTGCAAAATTCGGGTAAGTGCAGATTTTGAAGGATGCCTGTGTTTCAGTTCTCATATTGTTTCAGGAAGTGCCAATCTGATAGATCCAGCTTTAAATGCCAATTGAATCTAATTTCTCCCCCATCCCTAGTTAGAAGGCACCTTGGAGGTAACTATAGCCCAGTTGTTACCTTATGCCCTTATGTAAAAGGTGAGTCAGCTGAATCGCATGGCCCTCCTTCACAGCTGCAATTTCCTAGCATCTTGGTGCTTGAGCAAACATGAAAAACCCTTATCACATGTTAAACGGAAAGGGTTTTTGCTTTTGCTTTGTTAATTAAACCTAGTCCAATCCCCTGCTCAGTGCAGGATCATTATAATAAAAGGAGATCCTCAACGTCCTAGCAGAAATCTTCTGAAAAGGGAAAGATTTTATAAGCTTCTGAATGGTCAGGAAGGAGGCAGCCAGGTAGGCTTCCGAAGGCAAGGAATCCAAAAACACAGTACCACAGCTAAGAGTTTAGTGCTTAGAATCCAAAATACAGTATACTTAGACAAGCCACCTGAAGTTTGCATAAAGCAAACTATTACTTGGCCTTTGTCAGAGTTCAGTGAAAGCCCATCTTTTTCTGTCATGCTCTACTGTTAAAGAACAATCCTGGAACAAGCAAAAAACACAAAGGAAACCCCAGTGTAAAGCAAGTTTGGTCTACTTTCTTGGACTACAGTTGCATGCTAGAAGACCAGAAATGTGAAATCTGAAATACACAGTCAAAGAAGACTTTTCTTTGCCCTAGCAGTGATTGTCAAAACATGGTAGCCTCTGGAAAGACAAGCACAGCACATTTATTTAATCACCCTGAACAGATGATCAAGCAGCAACACAATATAATATAATATTAGGTAGAAAGTAACAGCAAGAGGTTGATTTCATATCAACATGTATCTAAACAGGGCTGGCCCTACTATTAAGCAAAGTGAGGCAGGTGCCTCAGTTAATTTTGGGTATCATGAAGGCAGCAAGATGTTACTATTTAATTTATTATTGTTGTGTTTTTATTTCTGGGGTGAGCCACTTGTGGGATTTTTACTTCCCGAGACAGTTACTTGTCTCAGGTGCCAAAAAATCCTTGGCTAGCCATGGATCCTCTACCCCTTGATGGGTGGGGGGCATTTGCTGTCCTGCTTCAGGCAACAAAATGTCTTGAGTTGGCCCCAGATCTCTGTTTTAAAAGCTGCTTTCTAATTTATTCATTGACAAATGATTCCATCCAGGTGAGTACTAGCAGCACTGAGTGGCAGTGACTCTGCATTTAACGTTCATCACAGACAATGGCCATTTAAAAACATGCTGTTGCTTACATCTTACTGTGCAGTAGTTAGAACATTTGTGAAAATTCAATGAATGCTCAGCTGATGGCTAACAAGGAGGCTTACAGGCAATACAGAAATGGCAAGGTCAAGTTCTAAGCTATAATGTACATAAGAACCTGTCAGGTATTTTAAAGAACTGAAGGGTAATGTAGTCCCTTGTGTGATGATGGCCTATAAAGAACTGCAACAGGCAAGCAGCAGTAGTTTTTCCCAATAATGCAAACAATCCATTGACCAAAAATCCATACCTGTGGGGAATCTACCATCAGCTGTCTATTTTGAAAGCTGGTAGTTTTCAGCACAAATTTCTGGAATGATATAAATAGGCACTGAAACGAGAGGACAAAGCATTTTGAATGCTTTACAGCTGGTGTGACTGGTTGCCAAACACTCCTACTAATTTGAAAGAGTACAGAGTGAGGGATATAACCCCTGCCATTGTTGAGAATGATCCATTTATCTGTTATTAAATTTATTGAAAGATATCTGTATAATTCCCGACACAGTAAGGAGGTAATATATGCTTCAGAATGCCATAAAAACCATCATTCAAGCAAGTACAGAAAATAGCTACCTTTCCAACCCTATAATTGGAGGGGAAGTGGTTCAATGTTTACCTGCACAGCTTCCAAGAATTTCTATTGCTTTTGGTGGACCCAGAGTATAGATCTGGTCCTGACTGGTCCTACGATTCCCCAAGGTGCTTGGTGGTAACTTTTATAAAGGGAACAAAGAAAGTTGCCTTGAAGCCTTATGACATGCTCACTAAGGCTGAACTCAGGTCCTGCTTGCAGGCTTCCCACAGGCAACTGGTTGGCCACTATGAACTAGATGCTGAACTAGATGGGCCATTGACCTGATCCAGCAGGCTCTTCTGATGTTCTAATGCTATGTACACAGCATATTTTTTAAAGAACATCTAAAGCACATTTAAAGGATATGGCTTCCCTCAAAGAATCATGGGAACTGTAGTTTACCTCTCACAGAGCTACAATTCCCAGCAGTCTTAACAAACTACATTTCCGTCTCTTTGGTACTTATTCCAGACCTCCTACTTGACTACCTTGATGTGAGAAAGGAACTTTTTTTATTAGTTAATTTTTCTTTATGGTTCTCAAACTGTGTGCCACAGGAGAATTGCTGGCAACTCCCAACAACTGAATAAAGGCTCTTGTCAAGAGCTGTTGGGATATGTGGTCAGCTGCCTGGGGCACTGCAGGTGGCAGCTTCTCAGTGAAGTACCCTCGGGCAGCCCTGGTCTGACCCCGCCCACCCAGAAGTTTGGGTGTTATATTTCCTGGAACAGATGTTAAGCTAACTGGCCTTCAGTTTCATCCCCCTCACCCCGATCCCTTGAACATCATTGTTGAAAGCTACCATTTCAGTGTTTACAAACGCTTCTGGCTTAAATAATCTGAAAGGATATCAAAAGCAATGGAATGCATGACACATAACTGAATGCTGCCGATCAGACTGTGGTGGACGTGGATTTATTTGTGCTACAGTATCAACTCATGCCTCCCCAACCCTCCATTTCCCCGTTGTGAACCATGCTAGTAATGTTTGCTCCTGTGTACTTCCTGAGGGATTTTTTTTAAGTGCACACGCACAGGGACAAAGATACCTGCACAAATACCCAGAATGGAAAACAGCAGTGGCATCAGGGGAGGAGTGATTGTAGGGAAGGACCAACCCCCCCCATCATGGATACATTCCATCAAGCTCCACCCACTGGATGGAAGCAGCAGAATAGCATTGAATATTAAGTCTAAAACAAATGGGAATGCGTGGAAGCTATTGTGCCCATTGCACACACAGAAAAAATGGATCTGCACAACCCATTTGTTGTATAAAGCTCCTGTGTGGAAGCACCCTAGTTGACCTTCCTGTTGCAGACAAGCAATGAGGTGTTCGTGAGTTCTAGTGTGTCCCTGCATGCTTGATGGTTCTTCTGTCCTGACTTCTGACTTGCTCCTTGCTCCTGTCTCTTGGTTGGTCCTTTGGCTCTTACTCTTTAGTCTTGTCTGCTGGTTTATCCCATGGCTCCTAATTCCCAGCTCCTGGCTCACTTTAGACTGCTGCCATTGGCCCAGCCCTGACACCATTTATAGAGGAGACTGACTGTGGCATCATTCACCTCATGGCTCTTGCTTCCTTCCAGCCATCTTTCGGTGGAAAAAGCAATTCTCTCCCTTCCTTGTATCAGGTGGGATGCTCTCAGAAGAGTGACTTGTGCAGAGATTCCCTGGGTTCCCCAGATGATGGGTAATTCTCATTCTTACATGTTCCAGTAGAAAATCTTTTTGGGTATGAGAGGAAAGCACACCTCCAATTTTAAAACAGGGAGAGGGGACTAGGGATGGAGGAGGAATCTGTTTTAAACAGATTTATACTTAGTAGTTCTGATCATTTGAGCTTTGACCATATTGGACCACCTCTTGCATCAAGTGCCTGCTGTATCTGGGCCGCTTGTGCATTGTCAGGTGTTTTTTTTATAAAACCCAACTTATTATGTGCAAAATTCTACACAAAAATGTGTACATTATATGTATAATATATATAAAAGAGTCAACTCCCAAGCAATGCTATTTTTTGGCATAATTTTCTAAGCACATAAGTACTTTTATACTGTTATGTGCATTCTTGTATGTTTTTGATTATGTGCTGGTTATTTTAGGAAACCTGGAGTGTATATGCATAATTGCATATATTATGCATATTATATTATACATATAATCTGTCCAACAGAGTTGGAGAACCTGTGCCCCTCCAGATGTTATTGGAGTCCCACCTTACATGACCAAATACAGCAACATCTTGAGGGCCACAGGTTCTCCATCCCCTGGTATATAATAATGCATATAATATGTGAGAATTGTTTAAAAAAACCTTCAATTTGATATCACGGAGCAAGACAGGAATTAGAAAAAAATCTGTGTGGATAAGCCTGACATCGACGTTCACAGAAAATCTCACCCCTAGAGGGGAAATGTGCCTCAGCTTTCTAAACTTTGGGAAACGCTATTCTACTAGACATAAGAGACAAGGCCAATTTTTTTTTATTTTGTAACTTTGTTTTGGGGTTAAATTATAAAACCACCTCAAATGCCTTGACAGAAAGGTAGTGCGTAAATGCAGCAAATAAGTAACTTTAGGCAAACAACCAGAAAAAGCAGGGTTGGAAGGAAGACATCATTGTCCCCATAGTCATGATTTCTACAATACATTTCAAGGGTTCAGGGTGATTTAAATATGTCAGCCTTCCCCCAGCCCAATATCCTCCAGATGCTTTGGACTACAACTCCCATATGCTGTCTGGGTCTGATGAGAGGTGCACTCCAAAACATCTGGAGGACATTGGGTTGGAAAAGGCTGAAGCCCATTGTCTCTTATAACAGCCCTATAAGCTAGTCTTCATATTGCAGGGGGAGTGGTGGCTGAGAGCCAAACATCATGTGATCTATGACTGGATTTCACACACAGTATCTTTTTTTAGCCTCGATTGTAGCCACAGGGTGGGAACAGGATATCTGTATTTGGAACAGGGTATCTGTCTTTTTGGCGGTCTGCCCAATAGCAGCCTTTGGTGGGGATGAGTTCCATCAGGGAAAAGGTTGACCTCTATATGCCCCAGCTCCAATCCAAATTCAGCTCCTCACAGATGTGTTTCAAGTTAAAAAACTGGTCACAGATTTCCTGCATCATGTGTCATTTGGCCCTGAAAAAGTTGTGTCTTGCCTAAGGCCACCCAGTGAGTTTTGCTTCAAGTTGACAACACCAGCACTGGTTTGTTTGTTTGTTTGTTTTAGCCATATGGATCAGATCTGACACCTTCCTGATCTGATCCATTACCTGACCATCACCCCCTGACTCTACTATATTTAAAAACAGCCACTCCATCTAAACATTTGTCTCTTATTAGCTACGAAACAGAACCCAAGATAGGGGTATGCAGAAAGGAGCAGGCTGGGTATTTAATGACTAGGATCACCAGGGAGTAGAGTCAGCTCCCTTCCCATTGCCATCCTCAAGTACCCTCCCTGTCTTTCTCCCATGAATGTGAACGGCTCCATTCATTCCCTGGCTGCCATTCATTCCTTGGGGCAAAAGTAGCACACTGTGCTTGGGGACAATATTGCAGTGTGGGTACTAGCCCTGAGCCTGAGTGGATCAGCCTCCAACAATGGAGACACCAGTGCCATGGAGTGGGGACGGGGTGAGGAAGGGAGCAATGTGTTCACAGCCACCAAAGATCTCAGCAGCAATGGCATTCCTCCAAAGGGAAAAGTCAATATATTTCTGAAGGTCCCTCCTCAGCCCTGCAACAAACAGCAGCAGCAGGGAAAAGGACATCTTTGGGCAGCTGGCTGGCCCATTAGGACCAATGGGATATTGCCCCACCAACCTCAATCTGCTCTTAACTAGCCCCCACCTGCCTACCTCCATATTTACAATCAGTTCAGGATATGGTGCTGGCTGTCTGCCTTCTCCTCCTTAGTGTCAATGTTGCCCTTGCAGAACTCAGCAGGGGACACAATGAGAATTATTTGGCTCCACTTCTCATTGGCTCTGGCCCCACCTACTGTTGGGCTCCAACAGTCCCAATAGGCACCAGCCTCCCCTGCCAGGGCCCCCTTTCCTGGCATTCAAATGTCTACCAGGAAACCACCATTGTAATTACCGACAGTGCCCCACAGCAATACTATGCCACTGCAGGACATTTGTGGGCAATTACCACAGCAGCTGGCCAAGGACTTTTCAAAAGAACTCTGCTGCCACTGCCCTCCTCTGTATCCACCCTAAAATAAACAGGAGGAGGAGAGGAGGAGGAGGAGGAGGAGGAGGAGTGTCCAAATGCTGTAGGGATGCCCCTAGAGGGCCCTACACTGAAGGCCATCTTCAATTTGGAGCTGACCTTGAGTGAGGGGCTAGTGAAAATACTGGAACTTTCCATCCCTCCCCCTCCCATTAGGCCATGGCAGGTTTTTACCTAGCTAGATATAAAGATCCTTCTGAATATATTGGCTCACTGACAAATTCTCATTGCCAGCAGCAATGCAAAAAATAAGAGAGAGAGAGAGAGATCTGACAATGAGGTCAGACATTATGAGATGTTATATTGATTACGTTATTATTAAGCAGAGCTGTCAGGGGTCTCACGAGTAAGAAAAGTAATTATTTTGTCAAGGTCTGAAAGGAAGCATCAATGCTTGGTGTTGCTTGACTTTTTCAGATTTTTGATCATGATATACTATCACTTCCTCCTCAGTCCCCTTTGTATCTAAAATATTGTTTATTATTATTTGTGTCTTCCCCGGCCCCACCAATTTAGATTCTGCTGCATGCCTCAAAAAAGGCCTCAGAGCAGCTAACATAGTCTTAGTTAAAGTCTTGTGAATACAATACAAGAAAGTGAAATGAGTTTAAAATGGATGGCCACACTGTTAACACCCCTTTGTTGGATTCCTGAGGTTCCCTGGGGGAATGTTCTATAAAGGGTTGAAAATTATTCACACATTAGCCCCCCTTAAGACATTCTGTATGTGTGTAAACATGTGAGGGGAGGCAGTGGGGATGAGTGCACTAGCTCTGCCCCTTTGTTGCCATTCTGATTGATCTCCACATGTTCGAGGATTATCTTCTGAAATGGGGAGCTGCCTGTACTCGTGGAGGTTCTTTGTGCATTTTAGAACCCTGCTTTTCCAGGGTTCTAAAATACATAGGGAAGTTCCCCATGCTCAGGAGGCTCCCCACTGTCAGGTCCCCTGCCTCTGGGTCCCAGAAGTAGCGGTTGGTGGGACAGGATGGCGGTGCTTACCTGAACTCCTATGACCAGTGTCACTGCAGATTATTGGGAGGGAGAGAGGTGAGGCAGTGGTGAGGTTGGGGCAGTGCAAATGCACCAGCAGAGCCAATCTGGTGCTCCCACCAGTGCATTTGCACCCTGCCAACCTCACCCCTCCAGGTAAGCCACAGCAACACTGATGACAGGAGGTCAGGTAAATGCCACCACCCTGTCCTGCCAACTGCTACTGGGTTCCAGTGTTGACCTGGGGAAGACTCTGATTTGGATGATGCACCAGTCACCTCACTTGAGGGGGAGCCTTCAAGACGATGACCCCCCTCTGCAGCCTCTCATGCTCCACCACTGTGCAGCAGCATGCAACTGCTGAATAGGCTACAGGCCCTTTAAATATTGCACACACTTTTCCCAGAGGAGCTACTGGAAGGTCAAAGCCTACCAGCCTTTTTAAGGCTTCAGATGACCCTAAACATTTGTCAAGACATCTTACCAAACTCAGTTAGTGGGGTCTTGCTTTGCCTTGGACTGGACTAAGCTCATCACCACTTCCCCTGTGAGCCCCAAGCCTCAGCAGAACAGGGTACCCACTTCAAAGCTTTGCCTTCTGCAAACTGGAAGGTGACAGCAACAGCAAGTGTGTGTGTGTGTGTGTGAGAGAGAGAGAGAACTCATGCACTCATCTGCACTGCTCCCTCCTTGTGTGTTTACACACATACAAAATGCCTGAAGATGACTAATATCTTACGGGCAAGCAGCCACTGAACCACTAATGGAATTATCCTTGGAACTGCTGACTTTTGATTAGTGATCAGAAACTGGAAGTCCCAAGGCTATGCTAGCCCCCTGAGGACTAGTTACGAAGGAAAGAACATGCTATGCTAACAGGACTCACTGGCATTACATTTTGTGGAAAGATCTATTGGGCTGCAGATGCTTTGAACCCCTCCATCTTAAGCTCAGGTTGGAACGTGTGTAAATAAATAAACCATATTTCAGAAAGACACCACAGTCTCTGCTGACCTTCTTTCCAAGGAAACCAAACCCTGGGCAAGTGCCGCCAGGGACCCCTGGAGATCTCTCACTGCTTGGAGATTGGGGTGGTACACAACACTATGTTGTGCAGAATGGACCTCCTGATAAGGAGGCCCTCACCTGCAGACCATAGTGATCGACTGGATATATAAGGGGTAAGAATCGTTCAGGTATCCTGGTCCCAAGCTGTATAGGGCTTTGTACACCAAAATCAGAACCTTAAACTTAGCCCAGTAGCTAATGTGCAATTCTTTCAACAGTGGAGTGACATGTTCGTGATACCCTGCCCCAGTGAGCAGTTGTGCCACTGCATTTTGCACCAGCTGCTGCTTCCAGACCAACCTCAAGGGCAGCCCCACATAGAGCGCATTACAGTAACCCAGCCTGGAGGTTACCAGTGCATTAAAAACAGTGTTCAGGCTATCCTGGTCCAGAAACAGCTGCACCTGTCTTACCAGCCGAAGCTGGTAAAAGGCATTCCTAGCCACTGAGGTCACCTGGGCCTCTAGCAACAAAGATGGATCCAGGAGTATTCCCAGATTATGGACCTGCTCTTTCAGAGGGAGTACAACCCCATCCAAAGCAGGCAATTGACCAATTATCTGAACTCAGGAACCACCAACCCACAGCACCTTCATCTTGCTAGGATTCAAACTCAATTTATTGGCCCACATCTAGCCCACCACCAAGTCCAGGCAGTGGTCCAGGGCTTGCATGGCCTCTCCCAATTCAGATGTTACAGTGAAATAGAGCTGGGTATTGTAAGCGTACTATTGACACATCACCCCAAATCTCCTGATGACTGCTCCCAAGGGCTTCATATAGATGTTAAATGGCATGGGGAACAACATGGTACCTTGTGGCACCCCACAGCACAACTGCCAAGGGACTGAAAGACAATCGCTAAATGCTATTATCTGAAAACGACCCTGGAGATAGGATTGGAACAGTACCTCCTATACCCATCTCACAAGTCGGCCCAGAAGGATACCATGGTTAATGGTATCAAAAGCTGCCGAAAGATCAAGGGAGAATAACTCTCCCCCTGTCCTTCTCCTGATAAAGGTCATCCATCAGGGTGATCTAGGCCAATTCAGTCCCATAACCAGGCCTGAACACAGACTGGAATGGGTCAAGGTCTGTTTCATCCAAGAATATTTGCAATTGCTGCACCACAACCTTCTCAATTATCTTCCCTAAAAAGGGGTATTTGCGACCGGGCGGTAGTTGTCACAAACCAATGCGTCCAGGGTGGGCTTTTTCAGGAGTGGTTGGATCACTGCCTCTTTCAGGATGGCTGGAACCACTCTCTCCCACACCAATGCAGTAACCACACCCTGGATCCACTAGGTCAACCCCCCTCGGCAAGCTTTAATAAACCAAGAAGGGCAAGGGTTGAGAGGACAGATTGCTGGCCGCATCATTGCAAGCACCTTGTCCATGTCATCTGGCTGCATCACCTGAAACCGATCCCAAGAAGTTGCAGGTACCTCACTGGAAACTACAGTAGATGTGGATGGGTCATCAAGACTGCTATGGAGGCAAGCCTCAAAGTGCCTTTCAAACAATGTCAACAGACCCCTGACAATAAAAGCTCCACTGGGTGGCTACTTGAGGATGCGATGGTGGCAGAGAAGTGGGCCTTCTTTATTGCCCTCACCTCCTCACAGCAGGCACGGTTATGATGTTTTACTCATGCACAATCAGTCTCAGAGCATGTTATTCACCACTTGTGCTCTAGCTGTCATCCAGCCTGCTTCATCGCCTTTCGTTCACTGGTGCACCAAGGTGCAAACCGGGCTCCACAATGCCAGAGAGGGTGCTCAAGGGCAACCGTGTCAAGAGCCCGACGTGCCTCGCTGTTCCACAGCATGACGAGGGCTTCAACAGGGTCACCTGCTCTATCTACTGGGAACTCCCCCAGGGCATTCAGGAACCCAGTGGATTCCATTAGTCTTTGTGGGTGGACCATCTTTACCTGTCCACCACCCCTGCAGGGGAGGGTCAGAGCCATAAGTCTAAACTTCACCAGTTGTTTTTCTGGTTGAGGATGAAATAAGACAAGCAAAAGACAGATGTTTAATGTGAGTTCTTTGGCACTTCAGGCCAATTTGGACTTGGACTGGTCAGCCCTTCAAAGAGAGGACTGTCCTCTAGCCATGAATCATACAGAATGACCATGAGGGGCTGAGCTTCATCTGTGAATTAGTACTTTGGGCTCATAGGGGATTTTCTCATCAGACAATTTCTTCTAGCAAGGCGACAGTTCTCCTGAGGAACCCTAGTCTAGTGCCATGGCACACAGTTTGCAAATTATCAGAGGTGACTTCATATATGCTAACATGGAATGGAGGCAAATGTCAGTCTGGATCCCACAGAGTGAACGCAACTGCCTGTAACTTAAAATAATCTTAAAACACATTTGCCATGTGCAACGCTTACTAAGATTACCAAGAGCATTGCAACAAAGTCTAGCAATTCACACCAAAGCAGGCTCATCTCTGTTCCAAGATAGCATTGCTTACCCAACGTTTGCAAAGCACAAAAGAAGCTGCAGAACAGGAATGGCTAAGGCAATGTTTAATACAGCAGGGAAAACCAAAGGTCAATCCCTTGGTATTAATGGATTTTAAATAAATAAAATAAGATGTGGGATGTGAGGCCTATCCATTTCTGATTGTGCAGCAGACTGCTGAGATTTAATCAATAGAGTGTCTCAAATGAACATGGAGATCTTACACTTAGAAGCAATTACCGACCGAGTCTATCTTCCTCATAAAAAATGTAAGACCAACATTAGGGCTTTGTTTGGAGCTGAACAAAACATCCAAAATCTGCAGAGTCTTAAAGGACCCTTCGTTTATGCGTCTCTCAAGCCAAATATAATTTCCAAATGCAATGAAGCTAGTAAGAGAGAAATCCTGCTCAACCATAAAGAGAGAAGCTATGGCCCTTTTCCCTTCTCATGGTTCTTTAAGCAAAGAAAGAATTCAATTCATACATGTTCATTGATATGTAAAAGCAGCAAAGAATTCCAAAGCATCTCATCAACTTACAGAGCAATCCAAACCCCTTTCCTGCTCCTGCCAGTTGCCACCGATGGAGTGACACAAGCAACACTCTCCGAGTGCAGGACTCCACCTTCCACCCACCAAACATGTAGGTGGGCAGGAGTGCCATTGGTGGGATGCCTGCCGGCAGAACTCAGCCCCCGAAATGAGGTGTTCAGGAGGAGAGGAGGGGGCAGAGCTGAACTGGCTGGGGATCCCTTGGATCCTGAGCTGGTCTCACTGCCATCATGCATCAGGATAGGGCCTGATGTGGCCTAATAATTGAGCTAGCTCCAGGCTGGTGTAGTGATCTTACTGCCCCCTGCCTGCCACCCTAACCACCATGGACAGTTAGCAGGGATGTGGATGTGGTAGTGACTCTGCCACTACGTAAAGCCCCACCTGTGTGTGTATGTGTGTGTGTGTAGAGGGAAAGGTTTGTGTTGTGCCCTGACACATTTATTATGGCATGCACTTTCATCTCTTTACCCTAGTCTTTGACACCTGAGATGTTTAGGATCCACCCTATTTTTGTGATGTTTGTGATTGTGTGTTATTTTAAATTGTTTTTAAGGATATATTTTAAACTGTTATAATCCACCCTGGGACCTCAGTGTGAAGAGCGGTAATAAATGGATATCATCATCATCGCCATCATCATCTTTGAAGTGCTTCAAGGTTTTTTCTTGGTTTTGCTGGCTACCCCTCTCAAGGTTGAAATGCAACAGTATCTACTGGAGTTCTTAGGTGCCCTACAGATGCTTGAGCAAACAGAAACAGGGCCCTCCAGATGTTGTTGGACTACAACTCCCATCATCCCTGACAATTGAGCATGCTGACTGGAGTTGATGGGAGTCATAGCCCAACAACATCAGGAGGGTAACATATTGGCTACCCCTGTTCTAGGTTGTACACTTATCTATATGTGAACCATTACACTGTTACAACAATAAGCATTGATTTCATTGGCCAATACCAGTTAGTATTCAAAAACACAATAGGTCAATCTATACAACCACCCTGATCTGGCCAAAGGAGGAGAATGCAGAGAGGCCACTCAAGCACTCAAGGAAATCTCTTAACAACAGGCTAGAACTGGTCAAGTGATATCTTCTGACCTCTATAAAGGGGTTGGTGTTGGTCACTAGTCTGAGAGCAAGTATAAGACTCTGCTACTCATAACTTTGCCTTGCTCCTAACTAGACAGGAGCTGGAAGGTCTCACACAACAAACCCAATTCCCCCCAAAAGATTGGACATTTGCAATAAGGGAAGTGATGCAGAAGACACTGGAAAGTATGGGATGGCATTAGCTTTAACACAGCGTCATCTATTATCCACCACCCCCACGCAAACAAATCAGGATGAATGCTCAACAAACAGCTCATCTGGAAGCGCTCTGAGAGTGATCATCATCCAGAGTTCTAGAAACGGCTGTCTTCAATTATACAGCCACAAGAGTGGCTGTGTATTATAGCCAGCATGGATTTTTCACATTCTGCAATGTTAAATTGAAAATACCCCCATGCCATTCTGATGCTTCCCATCAGCTCATTTCAAAACAAAACCTTACAGAACTTATACTCCTGAACTCAGAAACACTTGCTTAACAACCCTCTCAATTTTCATGGCGATACACAAAACAGTCAGAGAGAATTGAGAGTTCAAAGTCTAAAAAGAGAGGAAAAAAATCCCAGAGCCTTTTTGGACTTTTTTCTGCCAGAGTTCTCATAATCTGATGAAATTCATTAAAAATCAGCCATGTTCACAGAGTACCTGTAATCCTTTTAATGACCTTGCCCCATACTCTGACCTAAATCTTCTGCAGTTTAGAAGTTAAAAAAATGCCTAGCTGATTTTTAATTGATTTAAGAGAAATTTTGGCTGGAACTCTATGATAATGTTGGGCATGCTCAATAAGAACCAACTGTCAGTTTTCTAAAAGCCAGACTCACAGCTGCTGGGCTTGGCTAATCAGGGGGGCACACCCACACCAGACTTTGATGTCACTTGAGACAGTCATGGCTTCCCCCAAAGAATCCTAGGAACTGTAGTTTGTGAGGGTGCTGAGAGGAGACTCCTATTCCACCGACAGAGGTCCAGTGGCCAGAGTGGTTTAACAGTCAGCTACTCTGATTGAAGGTCTGTGAGGGGAACAGGGCATCTCCTAGCAACTCTCAGCACCCTTCACTAACTACATTTCCCAGGATTCTTTGAGAGAAGCCATGACTGTCCAAAATGAAAATAAAGGCCTTGATGTGTCCAGGCCAGCTTTGTTTAAATTTGGGCTGGGAGGCTACATTGTGCTTGACTGCGCCTAACTGTGGGACCTGAATCTTTGTTCTAACCTGTCTTGGAAGTGGCGAGGGATACCCCTCTGAACCCTAGGTGGGGGAACATGAAAAGCATTCGATCCTGTTCTCACCTGTTTTCCTTTTGGAAAGAAAAGGGGCTTCCCCTCTGCCCAGTGCCCACCCACCCAATCTCCTCCCCTCCCCCTCCTCCTACCCTCCCTGCC
The DNA here is from genome assembly GCF_030035675.1 of Rhineura floridana. NCBI lineage: Eukaryota > Metazoa > Chordata > Lepidosauria > Squamata > Rhineuridae > Rhineura > Rhineura floridana. The sequence continues at coordinate 140,235,220 of NC_084480.1, forward strand.
CCTCCCCCAGGTCAGTGCTGAACTATGACCTGGGAGACCAAGGTTTGAATCCCCACACAACCATGAAGCTCACTGGATGACCCTGGGCCAGTCACTGCCTCTCACCCTCAGAAGGAGGCATTGGTAAGCCACCTCTGAATACCGCTTACCATGAAAACCCAATTCATAGGGTTGCCATAAGTCGGAATCGACTTGAAGGCAGTCCATTTACATTATCAGATAGGCAGTGATGGCTTCCTAAAGCAGTGTGAAGCAAGGACATTTCCCTAAGCAGTTTCTAGGGGAAAGGGGCATATTAAGAGCTCTTCCCCAGGTGAAAGATCACCTTCCCCTTCCTCTGAGCTTTCAGAAATTACTTCTCCTACCCACACTATCAAAGCAGTCCAGGAGGTGAAGGCTGCCAGCAGATAGTTGCAAAAATGTTGGACGTTGTATATAGTGGGGGTACTTTTCTGCTGAGGGCCGCATTTCTTTGGGTGAAATGTGTTGGGGGCTGCATGGTGGGTGTGGCTGAAGCTAGCGGTGGGCAGGACTGGAGGAAAAATGGGTAGTGTCAGAGCCCAAAGCAGGCAACCCCCCTTTTCTCTGTTTCTGTCACTCTTCCCCCCATTTTACCCTTTGGTTGCATGTTGTCCAGCCCCGATATATAGGATTCTTACTCTATAATGCTGTGCCCACAAATGATCATCCTCTTTATTACTTGGTATAAAATGATACTATACTGAACCATGCAAAAATCCTCTTTTGCCCTGCAAATGTTTTTCCTCCCAATCACGCCTTGCCTACTTAGATGCTTCTTAATAGGATCAAATTGAGATGGTGGGGGGGGGGAGTCTGAAATAGTATTAATCTTGGAGTGCCCATGATTACTGTGACCTACTCCCTCCTTCCCTTTACAAATCACTGTGAGGCCCCATCCTCTCCTCTTCTCCACTACAACTTCTACGCAAGACACTTTTGAACCAGCCATTTACACGTCCTTCCAGAGCAATTCACACTTCAGTGCCAGAAACTTCATTCAAAATAGATTCCATTAGAGCTGAAATTAATTTGTTGCCCTGCCTCCCCATCTGCAAATTTTTTCTCTGTGATATTCTCAAATTAATATTTTCCCTGACTACAAACCCGCATTTGACACTACCTGATATGTAGCTCAATATCAAGGGTGAGTCAAATGCCTGTGGGTTTTGATCTTTGCGTTCAGTGAGGGAGAACTTTTGTGTGAGCAGCTGAGCAAAGAGCAGGAAAGTTAAGTGTTCCTCTGACTTTAATCCAAGTCTTGGATACTAATCACAGCTCAGAGGCTGATTCTTAAGGGTCCAGGAAACTGTACAGTGCCTCAGCTACCCCACAAGATGCATCTCATGGGAAATCCTAAGCCTTGGGAGCAAAGGAACTGTGTGTCCCTAGAGCTTGCCTGATCAAGCTTAAAGAAGCTCAGTACTCAACCCAACTGAGAACACAGGAACAGAGGAAGCTGCCTTATACTGGGTCAGCCACTGATCCATCTAGCTCAGTATTGTCTACGCTCACCGGCAGCAGCTCTCCAGGGTTTCAGGCAGGGTTCTGCCCCCAGCTGTACTAGGATATGCTAGGAATAGAACCTGGAACTTCCTGCAGGCCAGGCAGATGCTCTACCACTGAGCTACATCCCATCCACAAGCTAAAGCTTAAGTGGAGTCCCTGTATATAATATATCCTAGGTAGGGTTGCCAGGTTCAATCCCTGAGACTGATCTTGTATCTTTAGGAGAAAAGAAAGTCAGCCAAGTAGAGGTGTTCTTGCAACACTGTAATGGGAAAAACCACAAGGTGGAATTCTCTCTCCCCCCTCCACAACTTTTAAAGATACAGAAGACCTCTTGGAAGCCGGGCCTGGCAACCAAGAGGTCTTCTGTATCTTTAAAAGTTGTGCAGGGGGAAGGGAGAATTTCACCTTGTGGTTTTTCCCATTACAGTGTTGCAAGAACACCTGCACTTGGCTGACTTTCTCTTCTCGTAAAGATATAGGATCAGTCTCAGGTCCTGAACCTGGCAACCCTAGTCCTGATAGTAAACTCATTCTTTGAATGTGGATCCTTACATGCACGAGAGATATGTATTAGCAAAGTGGGGGAAACCCCAAGGTTTGCAGAAATACACACTTATTTGGTGGGGGAAACACCAAACAACTCAAGGAGGACTGTGTATGCTCAGCAGAATGCTGGTTGGCTGTTTTGAGTGAGGAATAAAGAAATGTATAGCAGAAGGAGTGAGGTGGAATGCAGTTGCCTGAAAAGCGGCGTGGCTGGCTGGCTGAGATCCTGAAAAAGAGCACTCCACACTGCAACTCTGTGTTGCCAGTCCCATTTGAACTCTTGGTGAGCCTTCCTCCAGCCCATGTGGGCTAGCAGGGGAACTAGCCTGTGTAACTGTAGGTTGGAGGTGGGTGAGCTGGCAGCAGAGCTTACAGAGAAAGCTGAAGCAAAGCTAAGAACAGTTCTAGTATTTAGACACTAAGAACCTATTTGGGATTTAGCAGTGATATAATGTTAAGTTTTATATTTGGCAATGTTTTCTCCCAAAATTGGGGCTATAGTTTCAACCCTGTAAAAGAAATTGTTGGCAATGCTTTACTTTTTTCAGTGAGGTGTCAGGACTCAGATGAGTATGTATTCAATGGGGCTTACTCAGAATGGGGCTTACTCAGACACAGGACTGCAATTCAGTGATAAGGAACTTCACTCACCCAATCCAAAAATCAGAATCATACCTGTTTTATGGTTATTGGATTTTAAAAGGCTTTATTTCTTGTTGTGAGCTGCCTTGGATTCCAACCCTACCTCACAGGGTCATTGGAAATATTCCATATACACATGCTGGAGATGTAAAAATACATACACCCCATATAATAGTTTATTATGAAAACCAGTTGGTTATTGCAGAACATTTATTTTAAAAAAGTATTAGTTTCCTGCCAAATAAAAGCAGTGACTCCTAAGTAAGCCCTGCCTAACTATTTTTTAAAAGAAAAAGAATCAGAGGGGGAGAGGATTTATAACACAATCCTTTTCTATGTTCACTCAAAAGTCCCATTAATTTACATCACAATCCTAACCATGTTTACTCAAAAGTAAGTCCTACTGAATTCAATGGGGTTATGTGGAATTAGTATTGCAGCTTTAGGCTGCTTTCACAGATGGGACTGATTGCATTAGTTTAACGGATTGAAAAGGTAGCACTTCTGTCCCGATTTCTAAAATCCATTTTACACTGCAGTACCTCTTGCGCTAAGGAACAGCAGCTTTTTCAGCCGATATACCAGCTTTTCGCGCAACTATCTTTCACACGGCTTGCTTTTGTCCCTCAGTCATGCGCACTATTCCCCACTGTATAGGAGGTCTAAGATCTCATCCCGTCGCCATGCAAGCCCTCTCCCTTTAGGATCTGGCTTTTAAATTGTTTTAGTTCTATCAAGACAGGGGTGTGTGGGGGAAATGCTGCTGCTATCTGCGCTGATGCTGGAATACTGGTACAACATTTGTTAGGTCAAAAACCCGCACGACTAAAGGGCGGGAATACACTGCTTGCTGGTATACCTGTCATGTGAGTGGCTGCAGCTGGCAGAAATCCCCTGCGATCTTCCAGATTCCCAGCCTTCCTAACGGATTGTTTCTGGTATCATTTATCACGGAAATTAGTGCTAAACTTTCACTACATTCCACTAGAATTCTGGAGCTAGCTTGTGCATCATGTTAAAGATCAAATATAATGCACAAATTACCAGGTAAGAAATCATCAGAATAATGGAATAAAGTGCAGTGTGAAAGCAGCCTTACTCCCAGAAAAGCTTCATATTGACAGGGTTTTCAAAACAGGTTGTGAGACAAATAAACTACCCTCTTCAACATTCCAGTAAAATTTAAACTTGTTTGACTCCTTAATTAGAAAAGTATAACACTGCAGCATGTATACTTTTTAAAACTTCTGTTCAAAAATTATTTGAAAGATAAAGTGTATAATATGCCATTTTTTGCAAGTAATTAAAAAACCTTCATGCATACTTTTATTATAACTAAAATTGTTTACTATGCATGACTACCAAGATCCAGCTGTGATCTTCTGTTGTAGTGCAGTCCTATGCATGTTTACTCAGAAGCAAGTCCTAATCCTGTACAGAGAAAGTACTCTTTATGCTGTTGAAAGCTGTATTTTTACTGAGTTCTTTTTTTTTAATAATGTTTTTATTGGTTTTGGGTAGAACAGAATACAAAACAAGAATAACTTATACAACAATGAGAGAAAATAGTGCAGTTGACAAAAGGAGTTATTGTACCTATAATGCTCTAGGGAGGTAAGCATATATTAAATGGTTATTGTCCTGAATTGTTTTCCAGATAATTATCCCAATCTGGACTGCCAAATCTGACCATGTGAGGTTGGAGGCTTACAAGCCCCATCACTTTGACTAACAAAAACAATAAAGCTATACTATTGTTCATAGAACTTGTCTGCCTCTGTTCCTTGTCTCATTGCTTTTGAATTATATGTTAGTTTTTCCATAAGTGCTAATTTCCATATTTTCTGATACCATTTATGAATCATATGTGGGTCAAGTGTTTTCCAGGAAGCAGCTATCACCAGTCATGCTGCTATAAGAAGAAAGTTTGTCAAAGTTTTGTGTATGATTTTATTGTTGGCTTCATCAGCTATAAGTAGCAGAGCCAGAGATGGGTCTTAATGAAGGGATTGATTGGTAATCTTGTTGATTTCATTAAACACTTCCTCCCAAAAGGGAACAATCAGCACGCAAGACCACCACATATGATAAAATGTACCTCGCTCTCCACACCCTCTCCAACACAAGGGGGAGAGCTTGTTATTGATTCTATGTAGGGTGTGGGGAATGAGGTACCATCTGAAAATCAGCTTCAGTGCATTTTCATGGATCTTAGAAGAAACAGATTTGAAAGGGGTTCTAGTCCAAATACCATTCCAGTCAGATTCACTGATGTTTTGACTTAAGGTCTTTATCCCAAGGGGCTTTATGGTTTATAGAGGAACCTACTGTTGTCTCTAGTAATATGCCATGAGTTCTTGATGTAAGACAAGCAGGAAAAGGAAACTGTTCTCAGAACTTGAAATGGGGTTTAGGTATTGCCCAGAGGGGTCAACAAATCTTGTCAATCACAACCCTGACTTCACTTATTGGCTAAAACCCTGAAAGGGCAGGGATTAGAGCAGCTGATACTAACAGCAGTTGGGGGGGGCGCAGCGGCTGACCTTTTGGTTTATATCTCTTGAACCAGACCACTTAGAAACTTTTTTTAAAAAATGAAAGCGAAGAGTCCGGAAATTAAGGTGATTCACCTGGAGACCTGGAGAGGACCCCCAAAAACCAGAGTCTCCGGGTGAAAACTGAACACCTGGCAACTGTACTCACCCAATCCAGAATTCAGAATCATGTCACGTTAAACTGTTTTGCAACTGTTTTATACATGTTTTATGGTTATTGGATTTTAAATGGCATTTTTTTGTGAGCTGCCTTGGTTTCCAACCCTGCCTCACAGGATTGTTGGAAATAGTCCATATATAAACACACTAGAGATATAACAATACATACATCCCATATAACAGTTTATTGTCAAAACCAGTTGGCCATTGCAGAATTTTTTTTAAAAAAATAAGTATTCATTTCTGCCAACTAAACGCAGTGACACCTAAGTAAGCCCTGCCTCAGTGCTTAAAAAAATGATCGGAGGGGGAGAGAAAGATTTACAACACAATCCTTTTCTCTGTTTACTCAGAAGTCCCATTGATTTTCAGCACAATCCTAACCATATCTACTCAAAAGTAAATCCTACTCAATGGGGTACGTGGAATTAGCATTGCAGCTTTACTCCCAGAAAAGTGTCATATTGGGAACTTTTTCAAAACAGGTTATGAATAAGACAAATAAACTGCCCTCTTCCAGTATAATTTAACTTGTTCGACTCCTTAATTAGAAAAGTATAACAATGCAGCATGTACACTTTTTAAAACTTCTGTTCAAAAATTATTGGAAAGATAAAATGTATAATATACCATTTTTGCAAGTAATTAAAAAACCCTGCATGTACACTTCTATGCCTACCAAGATCCTGCTGTGATCTTCTGTAGTAGTGCAATCCTGTACATGTTTACTCAGAAGCAAGTCCCAATCCTGTATAGAGAAGTACTCTTTATGCTGCTGAAAGGTATGTATTTACTGAAAAGGAAACTGTGGGTTTAGCTATTGCCGGGGGGGGGGTCAACAAATCTCATCAATCACAACCCTGACTTAATTAATTGGCTAAAAACCTGAAATGGCAAGGATTATACCAGCATGAATTAACAGATGTTGGGGGGGGGCTGACATTTTCATTTATATCTCTTGAACCAGACCACCTAGAAAGTTTTTTTTTTAAAATAAAAGCTAAGTGTCTGGAAATTAAGGTGACTCACCCGGAGACCCAGAGAGGACCCCCAAAAACCATAATCTCCAGGTGAAAACCAGACACCCGGCAACCCTAGGCTGCAGTCCAGCAACATCTGGAGGGTCACAGGTTCCCCCAGCCTGGCTTAAAATGTAGCAATCCTAGCAACATAGTTTTTCAGGAAAAGTAAAAACAGTGAATGATTTAAAAGTTTGTAAATGTCCAGGTCAACAAGGAAAGGGGGAATTTAATAATTTAACAATAATTTAACTAATGAAGAAGTCAGGAAACCACTCTGTATTAAAGGAGACCGTTCCTTTGATCAAATTAAAAGCTTTAGCTTCCATATATTTGAATTATCTATTGCATAAAGACTTTGAAACTATCTCAGGCAAGGGGGATCCTCAGCTCTGGAGAAGGCTCATTTATGTCAAAAGGCTTCCCTTGGAGGGCATTTGTTGTAAGTGCAGCAAAAGGATGTTAAAACAATATGCACAAAAGAGAAGTTATGAGGTTCTATTCTTTCCATTTTTGATATCTCCTTTGCATTTCTACCCCCAGAAGATTATGATTATGTCTAGTTAAACACACACACACACACGCCAGAATAAGTACAGTGCAACCTCATTTTTTTCAATTGAACTGGGAGCCTGAAGTTTTGTCAGGTCTTAGGCATTCCTGTAAAAATTAGGGTGCTATATAGAGTGGCAGGTGCCAGAAGGTGATTGGGGGATATTTCTGTTCTATCCCTTAGGAATTCTCTTGTGGAGTTCTGCAAGCTACCACCTCCTCTCCCATGATATTTAATGTCTACCAGGAAATGTTGGGAGAACATGTGTGGAGTTATAGCTTTCTTTGAACCCTGCTATGATTGTGGATGTCATGAACTAGGGATGGGTGAGAATTTTGATTCAGTTTTGTATTTCAAGCTGAATATAGCAAATTCACATTTTCAGAAGCAATATGAGAACCAAAGCACAGACACCCTTTGAAATCTGCACATATCTGAATTTTGTGATGCAGTTTGCTGAACAATGCTTACAAAAATGCATATATTAGGGGAAAGTGTGCACAAAATGAATAAATGAGTGAAAATAGCACGCACCAGTGCATTATATGAGGATGAATGGCTTGCAAAAATGTGTGCATTAGTCCAAACTGCCTACAAAAATATGTTTATTAGGAGAAATTCATACTGAAATGCTGGAAATTTTTCATTAGGATTTTTAAATTGCAAATTGCTGCAGAAATGTGGAGAACTGAATTTATCATTGCAAAAATGAGAAACTGGGAGAACTGAAATTGACAGATGTTTCCATCCCTGCCATGAACTGGTGCTTGAAGAGTAGATGATGGCAAATAAATGGAACTGCTTTCTGGCTGTGAACGGCTGCTGCCACAATATCATTCCTGCTTTTCAGCAGGAGCACATTTGCTCCTGCCCCTCCCTTCCTCAAAGAAGACTTTGAGCTTAGCTTCTGAAGGGAGGGGGTGGAGGGGAGGACACAGGTTGGTCTGGTGGCCAATGGGAAAGGGGAGTCATGCATGCCTTTATAAGCCCATCTCTTCCTCTAACCTTCCTCCTTGCATTTTTGCTGTTCCCACCCTCCCTCCCTCCCTATATGCAGTGTGGCCCTGGCTAGTTGCCTGTCTGAAGGGGCTAAGTAGGATTTGGGGGTGGAGGATTCCTTGACTGGCCATAGGGTCCCTCCTTTTTTGCCTACTTCACATTGGTGGGGATGAATTAGATTGACATTTTGACCTAGATGCTGGCTGGGACAAAACAGTATGGCTTCCCTTGCCTTCAGTGCTCTTTAAATGTCTAGGGAGAAGGGCTGTAGCCAGCAGCGGATAGTGTGATATGGCCATGCAGCACATCTGGCTTCCATCCGGCTGAGTTGCTGTAGCATACCAGGATGGAGAGTGGAGGGGTGCAGCAGCAGCGAGGTCAGTGAAGTGCAAATGCACCTACAGCAGCACCAGATTGGCTCTGCCAGAGTGTTTGCCCCGTGACACTGCTGTACCCCTCCCCGTCTCCAGCCTCTTATGCTGCAGCGATTCAGCCAGACAGAGGTCAAGTGAGTGGCACAGCCCCACTGTGCTGTCTGCCGCTGGCTGAGCTCAGTGGGAGAGCATCTGCATGCAGAAGGGCCCAGGCTTAATCCCTGTCATCTCCACAAAGAGCTGGGAGTGTCCCCTGTCTGAAACCCTGGAGAGTTACGGCCATCTAGTACAAACACTGAGCTAGATGGGCCAATGGACTGACTCACTATAAAGCAGGTGTCCAATGTTCCTAGGTTACACTACTGCCATTAAGAGGTACTTTTCAATGGATTTATCTGATAAGTGCTAATAGCCTGCAAGCACATGCAATCGCCCCCAAGGAAATCAGCAGTCACCCACAAACATGTCAGAATACATGCATTAGTCTTTAAGCTGACACAAGACTTAGTTAATTTGAAAGACTAACATGGCTACTCTCTGGAAGTTTTAACCACATCTTGATTAGCACTTGGTGGGTGAGTCAGAGAGAAAAGCCCATGTGGCAAACCATCAGCACATATTCTATTTTTTAAAAGTCCTCATGAAACTTCATTAGCATTTTAGTGTATATTTCTCCTAATATGCACATTTTTGTATGCAATTTGGCCTGATAGCCACATTTTTGCAAAGCAATTTTCTCTTAAATAATGCATTTTGTATGCTATTCTAATATATGAATTTTAATGCACACTTTACCCAAGTATATGCATTTTTTGTACTTGGCTTGAGAATTGCATTGCAAAATTCAGAGAAGAGTGAATTTCAAAGGATGGCTGTGTTTTGGTTTACGTATTTTTCAGAAAGTACAGATTTGGTACGTTCACCTTTAAATGTGAACTGAATCAAATGTCTCCTCCATCCATAGTTACAGGTGAGCACCCTGGGGAGTTTGGTTGGCTGTATAGGCTCAAAATTCCTTGTGAGGCTAGATTTAGCTCATTGGCTGGCAGTTGCCAATTGTTCTGAGTAGAACCATAACAGTCAGCAAAAAATGGTTTTCAATAAAAGCACATTATTGAACAAAAGTTCTACTGAACAAAATCATTCTGGCTTCTGTCACATTTCTGTCAAACTGACTGCCCCTTAAAATTCTTTATTTGTCTTTCTCTCCTTTAAAACTGCTTTAGATGCAGCCATCCGAGTTCTGCTGGAAACTGGACATTGTGATTACAGGACACTGTTACCTGAACCAGCTGCAGTGGTTACCAATGTGCTTCCTAACCCAATTGAAAGTGCTGGTTATGACCTTGAAAGCCTCAAACAGTTTGGGTCCAAGACAATTTTTGAAAGACTGACTATAGCTATTCCAAGCTCTTGAGATTAGCAAGAGTGGCCCTTGTTATTTGCCCACCCAACACCAGGGACAGTTAAAGTGGTGGGTACAAGGCAGAGGACACACTCGGTGGCAGCCCCACAGCTTTGGAATGTATTGCTTGCTGAGCTCCATCAGGCCACAACACTGCAGGGCTTTCAGAATGAGCCAAATAGTCAGTGGAAGAGCATCTGCCTTGCATGCAGAAGGGCCCAGGTTCAATTTCTGACACCTCCAGGTAGGGCTGGGAGAGAGCCCCGCTTGAAATCCCAGGAGAGCTGCTACCAGTCAGTGTTGACAGTACTGAGCTAGATGGACTGATGGAGAATAAGGCAGCTTCGTATAAAGATCCTAAACTCACTTTTTTTCACTGGTTTCTCATGCTTTTTTTTGGGGGGGGAGGGTTTCATTACTAGCTTGTTTTTGCAAATGGTTTTTAGTGCTTTTGTTTTTTTCATTTACTGGTTTCCCAGTACTTCATTTATGTGTGTTCCTATTCTATTTCTTTATATTATTGTAAGTTGCCTTAAGAGTTCACTCTCAGAGGTGGCATATAAACACTTTAAATAAAATAAAATGAATTTCTGAAAATAAATTTCTGAAATGGTTCCCCCCCCCCAAGCTTCCAATAACAGAGACATCAATGTGAGTAATTTGACCAGCTGGCCATCTTCACCTTGAAAGCTGCTGCCTCTTTGTCTTTGCCACCTCATTGTACAAGTGCACCAAATTGCTTCTTCTGTGCTTTATAATTTAACCTGGCAAAATGACACCTGCATGAGAAAAAAAAATCACCCTGCAGTTTTGCTGTCAGTAAAGCAGAACCAATTGCAGCCATATATGTGCAAAGTCAAATACTCCCTCTTAGGCATTTGACAATCACTTGAGTAGCTGTGATAACTACTTAGAGTGATTCTGTATAAAGTGTGGATGTGACATCATTATTTATGTATTTTCAGAAACCAAGAGAAAGCTTTTCAGTGTAAGTTAACATGACCTTCACTGGGAATTAGGAGAAAGAGATCTTTAAGTCAAAACTTGCTTGCAGAGAAGGTGGCAGTAAACATTCGCATACTTACTTGGGCATAAACACAGTTTATGCAGAAACCAATGGGAGTTTTTTGCTGAATAAATATACATTGAATCGGGATGCTTATGAGGATAAAGGAGGCATCCTTCCATTTCTTTTCTGACCATGGCCATCTGCACCTAAGGGACACTTCCAGCCTGGACTTCTAATGGCGTCTTAACACACTGTGGCGTGTAGGTATACACCAGGAATGAACTGGCAAAAGCTATCAAGGAATCCCCTCTCTCAAGGATAGGGAACCTGTGGACTACCAGATGGTTTTGGGCTCCAGCTCCATCAGCCCCAGTCAGCATGGCCAATGGTTAGGTATTATGGGAGTTGTAGTGTGGAGGGCCATAGATTCTCCATACCTGCCCCATCTCCTTCTACAAGGCTGCTCTACAATCTGCTTGCCATTCACCTTCTATGCAAACACCAAAATAAAATATTTAACCCTCAACTAATTTTCCACGAATTACCTTTAAAGTGCCTACTTACACAGCCATTTACCATGGGTAATTGCCCCTTGTTTCTCCTTAACATGGCTACTGACATTGTCATGTGACAAGAAAGAGCCACATACCCCAGCAATATCTGTAACTAGTGCTGTGTGGAGAGGGTCTTGGGGGCAGTACTTGTCATCAGGGCCAGCCCAAGACATTTTGCTACCTGAGGCAAAGACAATGATGATGCCACCACTGTTCATGTACAGAAGTTGCCTTGCTGGCCATCGAATCTTATTCCATTCCAGCAACAGAAGTGTCCTCCACCGCCCCCGAGGGCAGTAGGCTAGTTATGGGGGTGCAGGACAAGCCACGTGACACATGCAACTCTGTCCTCTGGTCATGCATGTTTTAGTGACCTCCAGACTAGAGGACTGTAACTCACTCCACATGGGACTGCCCTTGAGAAGCATCCAGAAATTAGTGCAAAATGCTATAGCCAGAATGCTAACAGGAGCATCTAATTTTATCGCTCCACTTCTACTTGATTTGCACTAGCTGCTGATTAGTTTCTGGACTCAGTTCAAGCTACTGTTCTTAACCTTTTGATCCCTTACCTTGGGTACCTTAGGAACTTCCCTATGTTCCTCCCCACACATCCTGATAGTCATCTGGGGCCCTAGTCCAAATCCCTCAACCTTAGGAGGAGAGGCTGGTGTCAACAAGGGGGAGGGCCTTTTCTGTTATGGCACCTATTGTATGGATTGCCTTGCCAAGTGAGATCTGTCAGGCCTCATCACTATACTGCTTCAGGTGATTGGTGAAGACTTGGCTTTAACAACAACAACAAAAAGGTCTTTGGTTAATTGTGTAATATTTTTTCTGGCTCAGTTTCATATTACTTTTGTGTGGCTGGAATTTGTTGAAACATGTTGGGTATTTTCAGCTTGTGGCAGGCTTTCTCCACTAGTAGCACTAGAATACACTCTCTGTTGAAACAGAAGAGGCTCCATCTCTGCTGGTATTCCACTAGCTTTCAGAGACACACCTGTTTACATAGGCATTTCCTTGATTTCTCAACCTGAGTCTCCTGTCTTAACTGCTATGTTATTTTACTGGGATTGGTTTATTGTGTATTTTAATTACAGTTATTTATATTTTAATGCTTGTGAAACTGTTTTGCTAAACTTTATTAACTGCTTGGAAGCATATACAGTAGGGCCCTGCTTACCGGCGCTTCGCATTTCGGAGTTCCGCTAATGTGGTGGCTTTCAATTAGGGGAAATTCCCCATTTTAAAGCTGCTTTTGCGGCATTTTGCAGCATTTTTGCACAATGCGCCCCATCATACTCAATGGGTTCCGCTTTATGGTGATTTCCGCTTTACAGCAGCAGTCCGGAACGGAACCTGCCATATAAGCGGGGCCCGCCTGTATATAAATAAATAATATTGTTAACTTATTAATTTGACTATGTAATGCAGATTTATAAGGGATTGTGTTTGTTTCATTCTGTTTTTATTACTGTTTATTAGCCACTTTGACTCTCTTTGGAGAAATAGGCAGGATAGGCTTTTTAATAAATAAATATTTGGTAGTCCATTGTCTCCAATATATGGCCCATGTTTATGAAACTCCATTACCACAACATTTATCATTGTTATTTAACTGTTGTAAATTGTGTTTTGTAAATCATATTGCTTTATTGTATTGCTTTATTGTTTTATTGATGTATTCTTATATTGTATTTTGATATTTGTGTCTTCTGTATGCCGCCTTGAGGGTCTTGGGCCAAAACGTGGGGTATAAATAAATAAATTAAATAAATAAATAAATACAAATTTCTAATAACCCTTTGCTGATATAGCAACTGCTATAAAGCCAGTGTTGTATATGGAGACTAGCAGTAGATGTGTATCTGCACTTTAATTCTGTTGTTGGGAGATATGGGGATGTTAGCTTTTTATACTAGAGAATATGTGCAGATGAGATGCTTCTACTCTGTAATGGGAAAGTCACTTATCTAAAGGCCAAGCTAGACGTCATGCTAAATATGCAGCTGCCAATGAAAAGGCAGCTACGTGCCAGGCTCCTCCCTTCACCTCTGTAACATCTAGCACAACTTATCTGTGCCCCAATGTCATGCATTTTCCCATCCTACATTATTTGCTATGGCAGGTATGGGACAAATAAATGGGGAAGTTTATGACAGATGTTCTAGATCAGCCTTTCCCAACCGGTGTGCCTCCAGATGTTGTTGGACCACAACTCCCATCAGCCTCAGCCAGCATTGCCAATGGCTGGGGCTGATGGGAGTTGTGGTCCAACAACATCTGAAGGCACACTGGTTGGGAAAGGCTGTTCTAGATATTACAACTAGGGGAAAAGGGGACTTCAAGCACAGCTGCCACTTTCATGGCAGCCACACATTTAGTAACATTCTGGAAAATGTATTGTCTTATCAGTAACATTATTTGGGATGGGATCCATTGGCCATTGCTGGTTCGAAAGCATTCCATCGACCTAACAGGTCAGTACTGATTCAAGTTCGTTCTTTGGCCACTAGCTGCTGAATTTCCTCCTTTAAAAAAATATTGATATTATTACTGATAATTTTAAAGGAAATCTCAATATTTTAAAAGAAATATCAATAAAGGAAATATTGATAAAAAATATTGATATTTTAATGGTGGATTTTTTTAAAAAAAATCTGTTTTCAAAAATAGCCGTGTAAAATTGCTACATAAAAATCTGATCCGCATGTTAATGGAAAATTCAATACCAAATCCAAATTGGGTGGAATTTAGCACATCTCTAGAAATAAAAATATACATGAACTAGTAAGGTCAGAAGGGGGTGAATTCAGGGTACTTTTCGTCAGCGACTGCAGAAACAGCACACTGCATCCTTGAACTTTCAAACTTTAAATTACACAACAGGTGGCACGTGAAGGGGGGGAAAACCCAGAAGCAACCTTCAATCAGCTCAAAAGCTCCTGTTAGCTCACAATGCATTTATCTTTTTCCACAGCAGCACATTTAACTTTCACAAAAAAGAACACACACATCTACAAGGTTGTTGGCTTGACAATTAAACAGCAAACATTGGATGTGAGGCACACACCAATTCGTTGAGCAACCAACCTGTTTGAGAGTGCAAGATATTAAATATTATAAATACCTTTCCCCAACACTTGTGGAGATTGACTCTGATGAAGTCCTCTTACAACATATTTCAGAGTTGGCATCCCTGGTAAATATAGTGGTTCACCTTTAACACTGGGAGCAGTTGTTGCTCTCCAAGGCCTCATTCACTTTTTGATCAATGACTATAGTCGAGAGACATCCATCAATTCATGAAAGAGCAGAGTTTAGCATAATAACCATTTGTTAGTGCTCTGGTGGAAAAGCAATCAGTTTTATTAAATTAAAACATCTTTAAACTTAAAAAAGACTTCTTGTTATAAAATAAGCACCGATGTTAATGCCTTTGCTCCATTGGGAAAATGCCTTGTTTTGTATGCATTTTCTGTCACAGGAGGACAGTGCTATGTGAATTTAATTAATTCAGAAGAATGGCAAAAAGCTGATAAGAGAATTGGGATGTACAAAACATCTATTATTTTCATGGATATTCCACCTCATCCAAAAGAGATATTGCATGTTCAAGACACATATTCTCAAAAATTGATATGTAGGTTTGGATCCAGACTTACAGTGCAATCCTAACCAGGTCTACTCAGAAGTAAGTCATATTGAAATCAATGGAGCTTACTCCCAGGCATTAGGAGCTAGGATTGCAATCTTAGGCACCTTAGAGTAGATCCACTGAAATCAATGGGGCTTAAGTTACTCATGACTAATAAGTCCCATTGATTCTATGGATCTACTCTAAGCATTGCTACATCTGGATCTAATGCATACAATTTACTTGGATAGGATTCGTAGAATGTCTAGTTCATACCTTTCCTATTTCAGAGTTCTGTCTATCTTACTATTGCACGTGCTGCCAGTAATTTACTTACTCCAACTAAAATGTTGAGTGGCTTGCAATTGCATGGTGTGGAGTTGGAAAAGATTCATCTTGGACTGACCCATCAAGACAGTTCTCATGGATTATCCTAAGAACTATAAATTGGAAAACCCAGGTAGCCAGCTGCAGTCTCCTGCTGCTAGCATTCCTATTATGTTTTCAGTGATTGCTATTTCAACACATGAGGCACGGATACCACCACCCCTACTTACTGTATCCAAATTTAAAGTACTTCATTTATGATACCTGAGTGGAGCTAGAACCATGAAAAAGAGCAGATTTCCAAGTCATGTTCACAAGAGAAGAAGAGTCACTGAGCTGTATTTAATCCTAATATTAACAGCTTTTATCTTTACCTGATTTACTTTGGGGGGGGGAGTTTGTGGGAAGCCATTTTCTACCTATGCAATAAAAAAGACTATCCATTTAAAAATAGAAAGTGCTGTCCTACCTTTTTAGAAGAACTTTGCTCAGGACTGTATTTATTTACATTTTTTAATATTGATCCCCCCCATAGGTTAGGACATTTGATTCTGAGAGGTTTTATTTCTCTCTCGCTCATATATTTATAAGTGATGATAGAGACAAATCATGTTTCCCATTTGTCTTCAATCATAGAAGTGTTTAATACCAGCAGTGGTTACTACCTGCAGAACAAGGACAAGAGACAAGGATCATTAAGCAAGCAAGGTCACAGGAGAAGGTTTTCTGCAGTGATCCTGCCATTCCATTCTCCTGGTTTAGATCGAATCTGATTTCACTCTCAAGTTAAAACTCACTTCACTAAAAGGCCTGCTTTGCATTACGACTGTGGTTTTATCTCAAGCTGCAATATGTCAGAAAGACACACACCCAGAACAATGGAAAACTAGGCACAGAGTGTAAACAAGGCCTGCACAACCTGAGGTCCATCAGATCAATCACAATCTTCTCTTTTCTGTCTTTGTTTGCAAAGGTTTAGTCCTAGAGGATGGAGCCAGTATTACCCAGTTTAAGCTATGGTCCCTCTTAGAAACGGATTGGTGACCAGGCACACAGATTATTATAGTAAATCTATATAACTTGAGACCCACCAAGCTAAACACAGCTCATCAGCAACTCAGTAAACCCATTTTTGTTGTCTGCCTGGAATGCCATTTAAAATGAAGTATTTTGTTTGTAAGTCAACATGCAGAAACAAAAATACACCATAACACAAAAGAACCAGTGGAATAAAAATATTGAATTTAGACTAGTTATCATAAGCAATTGAAAGGAGGGGCATTGTTAAATGACTAGAAGTCTACAATACATGGCTGGCTAGTTGTATTTAGCTTGGTGGGTCACAAATCGTGCATGCCTGATGTGTTCCTCTATTCTCCAACTGTGGAGAGCACTATTATTACAACAGAGCCAGTCTGCCACCTTTCCACTTTACTACTTTTCTCATAACTACACCTGCTACTCCTTTTGAATTTCTGTCTATCATGCAGCTATTAAATGCACTGAGACTCACTAAAGAAAAACAAGATGTGGGTGGAATGGATGAGGTTGGCTTGCTTTAAAATGCGGACCAAATGAAACCCTCAAGTATCCCTAGTAAGGAGTCATAAGCAAGATGTGCAGGACCTAGGAGAGTTCCAGGAGAGCAGAGAAGTTGCTCCAGTGAGAATCTCTGCTAAATTGATTTTATTTGTTTGTTTGTATGTTTGCTTGCTTTTGCTTTCACTTTACATGTATGCCTTTGGATTATCCTGTTTTATGGAGTGGCCATATTTTATCTTAGGGGGCACATTTCTCATTTGCAAAGGTGTGCTTATTTATGCACATACATTGTTGCCAACTCACTAGTAGTAAGGCTGAACTAAGAGAGAGAAAATCATCATTAGGTACAACAACAAAGCTCCATCTGGATAGTTTTAAAACAGTGTAACTGGAAACGTAGCATGGAATTTGACTTCATGTTGATCTGATTGCTTTTAAGGTTCAAGGGTCCCTGTCAAGGCCAAGGTGGGGTATCTGTCACCGCCTTCCTTCTCCAACTATTCTTTGTCACTGGCATTTTTCAAGGTCTCGCAGGTATCCATACTCAGGTACAAAGAATCCCATGAGAAGCCGCCTTCTAAGGCCTTTACATTTTTCTTGTTCTTTCGCACCCATGAAAAGAATGGGAGTTTTCAAAATGACTGGTGAATTTAGAAGCACTCTCAATGGTGCCCCTTAAGTTCTTTAGTGTTCTTCCCAATCATTCCATAAAGACTAAGAACATCTGAACAATTTACAGAATAATCCTTAGTTTTAATTGCTGCACTTCTGTCATATTCTTCTTTCCTTTCCTGTTTAAGAAGTCCATTGGTACAAATAATATTGTTGCCCTAATCTCTTCATTTTCCTTTTTTTTGTAATGAGGTCATCAATGAGATGAGGTTGTCCACACCTGAATAGAGCTATTCAAGCCTTCCATTTATCTAACAGCATTACAATGTTTTTTGATAGAACTGTTTTCTCATATAGTTTTAAGATTTTTCCCTCTTATATTTTATCCAGAGTGCTCCCCTGCCCCAATCTTTTCACATTGGGTTGTCTAATGGAGCTAGATCTCCCACCTCTTCTCAAGAAAGGTTACTTTTAATTCAGAACCCATCAGCATGTTCATGTAGTTAAAATTGTTCCTTTCATTGTGCTCTGCCAATTTACCATGCACTTATCTAAATTGAATTTCATCTGCCATTGTGTTGAGCAGCAATCAGCCTTTTTGCGTATGTTAGGTCCTTCTGACGTTCCTCATATCCATCCTCATGAGGCCTAATGAATCTCCAGCAATCATTACTATCCATAAATTGTCACCAAGCAGTCCTCTTCATTTTTGAAGCCTTTGTTAAATATGTTGATCAACACCATCTATTGAGGGGCACCTCATTGTTAATCTCTCTTTATACAAAAAATGCCCATTCATTCCTCTCTTTGCTCCCCTACCTTTAAACCATTTTTAAATCCACAGTGGGACTTAACCTCTCACCTCATTGTTACCAATGTTTTTAAAAGGGCTCAATGAAGGGCTTTTCCAATTCTAAATAAAATGATTAAGGGACGCTTTTGTCACTTAGCCACTATCTAGTGAACTCCTTCAATTAATAGGAACAGTCGGTGAAAGCAAAACATACTCATTTACTTACATTTGCTATTAATCTTGGTGCTTAATCATCCTGTCTCTAATGATTTTTTCTCACATCTTTTATCTGGTCCTAAATATTAAAATGCCTGATTTGCATACATTTTTGTGCTGAAAAAAACTCCCCTCTCCATCTGGTTGTCACTTGTGATGTAAGCTTATGTTTTTTCTCTCTCCTAGTTTGGAATAATTTTTAATATTAGGAAATGAACATAGATCTTGTAGGTCAAATAGCAGCTTGTGGATGGATAAAAGTCATGGTATCCTTGCACAGATAAAAAAGACCAGCAATCTTTAGTGCCCTTGTAGTTGAATCAGCACGTACTCTGAAGGATATCACTAGGAAGGCACATATTTGTTCTCCCTTTGTGCCCTACTCCTCAGCCATGAACTATGGCTGTGCTGGATCCAACATGGTACCAGCCATTGCTGATAATGATGAGCCTTTCATTATCCAGAGGCCCATTCCTCTCCAGGCTCCTACTGTACAGCACTGACTTATGCTGTTTGTGGAAGCAGCTTTACTAGAAGCCTTTGTGGACTTTCCATCACATGCATGGAACCACATGCTTAGGATAAGCATATTTTTTTACTCCCTTCTTCTTCTATGGATTCTTCCAGGATGCAATGTAGCCAACTCCCCTGAAGCCAGCAAGAGTCAAGCACTGACATATACTGTGAAGATCAAACCATAAGTTCAGCAGGTCATAGATCTTGAAACCACTCTACTAACGCAGGGCTCACAGGATGCAAATCTTGAAAGAATTCCACTGACAGAAGGCACAATCCAATAAGGCACGATCACTTCTTTGTGCAATTCCCATTCATTTGTGAGGGATGAATGCAAGTGATATCTCTAGTGAACCATGACTTTACGTGTCCAGAGAAACTGGGTTTCATAGAGTGGCAAAAATACTGGATTTTGATTTGAGAAACGCAAGCATTCAAGTCCTTGCTCAGCTACACAACTATGAAGCTCAGCAAGTGACAGTCTCTCTCTCCCCGTGTGTGTAATTTACCTCACAGGATTACCAGAGGTAATCAAAGACAACAAATAAATAAATTCAAAAGTAACAAATGTATCAATGCCTCACATTCGGGAGACCGGGACATGTACAGAGGAAATGGTTGGTGGATTGACTTCTTAGAGCTAGTTCACACACTTGCCTACACAGCCTCTCTGGAAGCATGCTGTGGGAAACACAATTCCTCATTTGCTTTCACAACACCTACAATATAATATCTATCACAGCCATTCACAAAGATGTTTTATGCAATCTTTCCACCTAATAAAAAGGGTGGCGGGTGGAGAGGGTCACACAATCATCCATCCATCTGTATCACACATGATGCTGTAGATATGGTCAGAAAGTACAGATAACCATGTTTCCCCACCACTGTGCCTGTGGAGGGGCCATTTAGATACACACGAACTGGCCCTGTGACATCCCCCCCTTCAATCACATCTGCCAGTCACAGATTGGATTTACAATTTATGTAAGAAACCATGCAGTCTAACCTTTATCAAGGCAACAACAGTTGTACCTCCATGTTGTAATTATGAGGAGTCAGTATGAACTGGTCCTTAACATCCCTAAGCCTCAGTTCCTCTTTTGTCAAACACATCTACTCTTGTGCAATACAGACTGATACACATTTTACAAAACATGGTTGAGATCTGACATGGGGTGTATTGTCATGATTAATAATATGCTTGAAATGTCCTTGTGTGGCCACCCCAGGGCCCGAATTGGGAGGAGGAGCACAGGATCTCTGCCATTTCCAGAGACTCTGTACCCCTGCAGAAAAATCATTAGAATTTGGAGCTGGAACTATCACTTGCCCCATCCTAAATGGTCACAACTACTGGTAGTGTATGCACACCTCCCTCATGCCATGGCGGGATAATTCCTTCAGCAGAAGACCTAGTGCAAGAAGTAGTCCAGGTCCCATGGAGGGTGATGGAATTGTGACGGGTGAGTGGAAAGAGAGCACAACTCAGCCATCACAAAACTAGAAAGCTATCAATGAGATGGGTGATGCTGCATCCCAAGAACTTTCAAGCTATATGCCAATCCCTTGGCATCTTCCTGCCCACTGGATAATATGCACCCGGGTATGCCCTGCTACCAGTAGCTGCTTCTGAACTAGGGATGGAATGATCTGTCAATTTCAGTCCTCTCAGTTTCTCATTTTTTTAAATTTGGTTCTCCACATTTCTGTTGTGATTTGCATTTTTTTAATCCTCATGAAAATTCATCAGCATTTTAGTGCAAACTTCTAACAAATACATTCATGTATGCAATTTTGACTAATGTTCATTTTTGGAAATAATTTATCCTAATATAATGCATTTGTATGTTATTTTTACCAATATTTATTTATTTTGTGCACACTTTCCCCTAACATATGCACTTTTTTTGTAAACATTGCTTGTTTGGGGAACTGCATTACAAAATTCGGATAAGTGTGAATGTCAAAGGATGGCTCTGTTTTGGTTCTCATATTGTTTGGAAAGCATGAATTTGATAAATTTGGCTTTAAATGCGAAATGAATTTTCTCCTCCATCCCTATTCAGAACCTACCTTTCATGTCTGAAGCAATCACAGTGGTATGGGGGTGCAGCTGGACTCAGAGACATCACTTCCTCCTCAAAGCACCTGCTGTCATATTGGCTCTGGGTCCATTTTTCTCCCCCATAATGGTTGTTCAGAGAGGTACCTGCACCTCTGTAGTGATCACAGGGATTGGAGGGGGTCTGGACTCAGAGGAAGCTTGATCTGAACTAAGTCCCCACTCCAATTATGAATTATTGGGGAATGGAAGGGTGGGCACAGGCTTATAAAAAGTCATTTGCCCTCTTCCTTCACTCATAATTCCTTGAAAGCTCCCACTTGAAATGATAACAAACAGGAGGTAACATAACACCAATTGCTTTTCCTCTGTGATATGAACACCTGAAGACAAAACATTTGGTCCAGATGTTAAAAGGAAACTAGCATAAAAATGCAGCAAATTATTATAGTCATTGTTAGATCCCTCTGCCTTTTTCAGTAAGTTCCATTTCTTGATGGATGTACACTCAAGGACAGTGCAAATTAGGGCCTTTGAGGGATGTAGTTTGGAGAGAGGGGTTGTGGCTGAGGAGGAGGTATAGCCTGGGGACAATCCCAAGGGCCAGATAGAGAGGTTTGGAGGGCCACATTTGGCCCCCAGGCCTGAGGTTCCCTACTCATAATATAAAATAATGATGCCCAACGATGCCAACCACTTATGCCATGTCTGCTTCTTGCCATTCTTTCCTTGTTGTCCTCCCACCCTTACTGTCCAACAGGCCTTATCTGTCACAGCAGATGATGGAGAGGAACACTGGGCAGACTTTGAAGGAACAGGTGGGTGCAGCTGACATCTCTTCCTCTTCAACATCAGGCACCCAGGTAGTCTGACCTGTCCTCCAAGAAACTTCCTTGGGGCTCAGTTCACCAACTTAGGACTACAGGGTACCTGACTTGTTGGCAATTAACATTTCTGGTACGTATGCATAATAGAAAGGTACATCATCACTGGATAATGTCAACATTCATCACTGCACAATGCCCTAGGCTTAACGTGACCTACCCGGAAGCAACAAGATGGGCTCCTTATCCTTTGCTGGTTAAGACTGGTAGCCGATACAACTTTATGATTTCAAACGTAAAAGCAGCATTTTGTAATGTAGAAAGTGCCCCTTTGTAGAAATGCTATTGGAAGCACGTCTATCTTTCATTTATCTGTTCCTGGGAGGAAGGCAGAAAAAGCTGCTCTTTTGTTTCTCAGTTACCTCTCCCCCCACCCTGCATTTCTTTCATAAATGATTGGTATTTTTACAGTCCCTTGGAAGTCCAAATCCAACTATCTAGACAGAAAATCAATATTTCAGGAGCCAACAATTTGGCTGGGCACGTATTACAGCACTTAAACAACTCAGGGCTCTCAAAGCTTAATGACTGTCATGGCATATTTATTAGACAGGGAGGGAAAGCAAAGAAGGCATCATCAATGTTTAATGAAGTTACTGGTGGAAACCACACCTAAATGGTGAAGTCTCCTTTCTTCTCAGAAA
This sequence comes from Rhineura floridana, assembly GCF_030035675.1. Taxonomy (NCBI): domain Eukaryota; kingdom Metazoa; phylum Chordata; class Lepidosauria; order Squamata; family Rhineuridae; genus Rhineura; species Rhineura floridana. The sequence goes on from NC_084480.1 coordinate 140,257,804, forward strand.
ATATCAAGCTGCCTTCATCCGTTGCATTTCTAGATTATGAGCCATGTGCAAATCAATAGGCATTACTGCATTCCCAAGCATAAAGGAGTAGCTGTGCAGAAACAAGCTAAAAATATCAAATGTATTTCTCTTTCCAAACTGGACTTTGTCATTTCAATGTTGATGTGCCTTCCTTTATAATAACTTTGCTCTCGCCCACCCACATGCAGTATGAGCCACAAACCAGTTAAGCAAGTTGAGTTCCACTGAAGTCAATCCAGCACAGATAGATATTGGGAGTGGGGAACCTTTTTCAGCCCTTTTGGGCAGCCCTCTAAGGACCACATGCCAGTGTTGGGTGTGGCCAAAGGCAAAAGTGGATGGAGCAATGCATGTAAATTTTACATTTGTGCAGTAAGCTAGTTTCTACACATACTCACACACCCCTCTCTATCCTCCATTCAGGCAAGCAATAAGCATTATCAGAGTTCAAGGACACCAGCCAAAAATACTCAAGGAGGATGCAAGGCAGAGCCAATTTGCACCCAAAAGCACAGAAATTAAGTGCAAAGTTGATTTGACAGGAGTGGATCTGTGGGCATGTGGCAAGGAGCAGAACAGCTTGAATGTCCACCATCCTCCAAGCAATCACCACTAATAGGACAAGCAAAGAGCAAAAAACAGACAAAAACAAGGTGACACATTACTTCAGCATCCCTTCCCCAAAGCACTGTGATTGGAGAGCCCTGGAAAAATCATTGCTTCTGATTAGATGCTAGATTGTGTGTCACAAAAGAGCTCTACCTTCCCCCTCTCCCCACCCAGCTGTTTTCCTTACATTGTAAGCCTAGAAAGAAATGTTGCAGACACACTGTCTGTAGAATTTTTTAAAACATCTGATTCTCTGAAGCATCCCAAAGCACTTTGGAAGCCTTTGAAGTTCAGAGTGCCTCAGAGAGATCCCATTTTGGCTCAGACAAGCACCAAATCTGTCTGAATTGGCTTCGCTTCGGTTCTTGATTTGGAATTCATCCAAACCTTTTGTACATCCCTACTATATATTACTCATTATTGTAGCTGAGAGTCAGAGGTTTTAGCCCAGCTCATGGCTCAATCCCCCACTGTTTGGAAGCAAGTTGTAATCATATTATAAAACATCCTTGTGCTAGGCAAAAACCCGTACTGCAAAAAAAGTTGAATTTTTGGTAACTGTAGCAGGCTTACAAATATAAGTACAATTTTTATGTGCCTATGGGGCTGCATTATGAAATGTCTTTACCATATGAATAACTGCTGAAATGAATGATAACTCATGACTTGGGGATTTCTCAGAGTTAAGAGACTTGCAATAATATGAAGAAGTTCTGAAGGGCTCTTTATTTAAAGCAAGTTTTGAACTCTCCACATTTCTGAGAGAATCTGGACATACTCGGATCAGGGCAGATTAGCCTTTTGGGGAACCGGAATATCCACTGCATCTACCAGTCTCAGCCTTCACCCATGTGGGGCTTTTCTGTAGCAGCACCGGGAGGCTATATAGACTCCTCTCCTTACTGCAGGTACAGGTACTCCCCTGCCCAATTCTACATAGGCATAACCACCAATTTGGGACCGAGCTGTACTGGAACAAAATGGTTTAGCATTTAGAGCAGCCTTTCCCAACCAGTGTGCCTCCAGATGTTGTTGGACCACAACTCCCATCAGCCTCAGCCAGCATTGCCAATGGTCAGGAAAGATGGGAGTTGTGGTCCAACAACATCTGGAGGCACACTGGTTGGGAAAGGCTGATTTAGAGTGTGCCCAAATGTGCTTGCTTTTAGTAGTGCAGCAGGTATAGAAGTGCACTCCCCATATTTCATTTTGTTTAGCCTTCAACCCAGGATCAAGCTTGGGGAAAATTGGTTCTGAATGCTTGGGGCAGAGGGCAACTGTGCACTGTGCAGAGTGACAAGAGACCTGAGTGTTTGAGGTGGGCTTAAAGAGGGGGACATGTAGATCCAAACCCCGTTCCCAACACACACACCCCTGCATGTGCCAGCTCCACTTCAGTAGGAAGATCTGAAGGGGGATTCTAGGCGTGCTTGGGTAAATGCACTAAAAATGATCCTTGCAATTGGGAACCTTGATTATGCAGGTTTGCCAACCACTGGAAGGATTCTAACTGCGTTCACCCAAATGTACTCAGAATCCTCTTTCAGACTTCTGTATCAAAAGCAGGAAGATCTGTAGTGGAACTGGTGTGCAAGGGGAATGATATGTCAGTTTTGGCTCTCTCCATTTCTCATTTTTCTAATCTTCAGTTCAGTTCTCCACATTTCTGCAGCAATTTGCAACTTTTTAAAAATCCTCATGTAAACTCTTCAGCATTTACTTGGAAAATTTTCCTAATGAATACAATTTTGTGTGCAGTTTTGACTAATGTATACTTTTTTGCAAGCAATTCATCCTATTATTTTATTTATTTAATTAATTAATTAATATAATACATTTTAGTATGTTAGTTTCACCAATGTATTTATTTTGTGCACACTTTCCCCTAATATATGCACTTTTATAAACATTGCTTGGTTGGAGAACTACATCACAAAATTTGGAAAAGTGCAAATTTTGAAGCATGGCTATGTTTGAGTTCTCATATTGTTTCAGTAAGTGCAAATTTGGCTTTAAATGTGAATTGAATTTCTCCTTCATCCCTAGTGGGGATATTGGGGGCAGGGCATCTATGCACAAAAGACTCCTCCCCCCCCCACGTCGGGCACATAAGGGTATGTCTATGTGCCTGATCTGGAAATACTAGCCTGCACCAAGCCCTTGTGCAACATCACTGGAGATATTGGCTTTTCTCAATTTGTGCACCTTTTCCCTCACCATTCACTGCCCCTCCACTTCCAGTACAACAGACAGGGGATCCTCTTGGTTTATGTTTTGCCTCAGTTTTCAAAGTAGGGGTGCAGCAAAGGCAGCAAGGGACAGCAGCATGGGACATTTAAATTAAATTGCCAGGAGTGGGAGGGGCAAGGAGGAGGAATCAGTGCTGACGTAAATTAATAAAATACATGCCAAAACTGGAGAATTCTGGTCTAGAAGGGATGAGAAGGTACCTATCTAACATCCATTACTGACAGGAGGGCTCCTGTTTTCAGTTTTTCCCAGTAAACAATCCACATCATCTTAGCTGTCCTGGCTGAGGCTGATGGGAGTTGTAGTCCAAAATATCTGTGGTACATTAGGTTGGGGAAGACTGATCTACATTATAGTGCACCACAAAGAGACAATGAGCAGAGCTTGGAAAAGTTACTTTTTTGAACTACAAGTCCCATCAGCCCAATCCAGTGGCCATGCTGGCTGGGGCTGATGGGAGTTGTAGTTCAAAAAAAGTAACTTTTCCAAGCTCTGACAATGAGGGCTCAGTGAAGCAAAGAGAGCTCAAGCAAATAAGCCTTGCTACATGTTTGACTGATGTCACACTGTCATCTGATTATGCACAATGTGACTAGTATTCCTGCATGAGGATTTCAACAGAGAGAACAATGGGAAGCAATAACAAATAATGGGGAAAATGCATTATAAAAACAGAAATGACAAAAGTCCATGAATGAAGAAAGGATTTGGCAGTCCCACAGCAAAAACAACCTTCTAAATTCCTCAAAGTAATAAAGAATTCTGATTCATATTCTTCTTGTGTAATTTGAAAAATATGAACTTGGCTCTGAATATGAATATAAACCCTATTGTCAATACTCACTCTCTGTGTAATCTCGCCATTTGAGACACAGCTTTATTATTAAAGATTTCACAATTAATTAACAGTTCATTTCATGCCAGAGAAGAGTCTTGAATACACAGACAGCATGAGTGTTAGTTTCCATACTACATCCTGAGATGCATTCCACTGCAAACTGAACAGGGGGGGAAATGACCTTCCAGGTTTGCCTCTGTGATCCAGAAGGATCAGATATGGCATACAGGCATGTACAAGTTGATGGAATTCAGCAAGGCATGTGGCAAACTGCAATTTGTGCCCATTCATTTGAATTAATAGAGATATGTTCATGCTTCAGGCTCAGCTATATGTTAGTGACACTCCTGTGTTGTCAAACTAGAGTTGTCAAAAAATTTTACAGCTTCCTGCCCCTGTGCCTTTAAGTGGATGTGAGCTAAATATGTTAGTGGGTGAGAATTCTTATCTCCAAGCTAGGGAAAGCACCACCTACCTACTGATGTCTACAGATCAAGCTGCTTTTAAGGGCACAGGAAGACATCAGGGCATTTTTGATCAGTTGGTAACCCAAGTATAAGCAGCCATTGATAACGCAGCTGTTCTATGTTTCTTATAGATAAATACTCACATCCTAATAGCTAAGCAAACTCTGGGTTGCTTGTGTTAACCAGAATCTCTAAGTGAATGATAAATGATGATGGAGTTGTTCATTCTGGCAATAGGCAAGTTTTGAAGCCTGGCCATGCTGTGTGGTTTGGAGCATAAAGGCAAAGGGTTCAGCAGTAGGAGCAGGAGCTCATTCATTCATCAAAGAGAACAGTCTTGAGGAGCTGCTTCATTCATCAAAGAGAACAGTCTTCGCTTTAGGGTCGAGCCTCCCTCTCTGTTAGGTGGGGGATAGTGGTATATACAGAGCACACTCCCCTCCCTTGTTTGAAGCCAAAGTAAGCCAGATGGGAATTGGGGCCTCTCAGGTTTGGCTCAAGACATTTCACTGTGAAGGACAAGATGGTCCTCTCCCTCCATGTCATGTACAAAAATCAATCAGACTGGCAGTTGTATCTTATTTCAACACTGGTGATGGGACAGCATCTACCATTGCACTTGAGGGCAACAGGCTACCTTAGGGGATGCAGGGGATGCCCTCTAACAGAAGGGAATATCCGAGAGAGCTTGTAAGAACATAAGAAAAGCTGCTGGATCAGGTCAATGGCCCATCTAGTCCAGCAACCTGTTCTCACAGTGGCCAACCAAAGGTCTATGAGAAGCTGCAAGCAGGATCCATGCAGAAAAGAACTCTTCCCTCCTGCGGTTTCCAGCAATTGGTATTCGGTAGCATACTTCCTCTGATCGTGGAGGCTGAATATAGCCAATGTGGCTCAAGAGGAATGGCCACTCTAACATGCACCACCTGTGGAAGCCACTTCACTCTGTCTCAAAATCAGGGGCCTCCTGTCACTTGACTGAATCAGGGGAGTGGGTGTACCTTTATACATTACATCAAATGAATCACCATTGTCAAGAAAATGGAATACTTTTGGATTCTTTTCACCAATATGAAATTAAAAGGGAGGGAACTAACCCCACCAAACACAAAGATTATCATCTGCAATGTTCATGCAACACATCCAGAAAAGGAGCCCTCTGTTTCAGACACATTGGCTGTTTTTATAAAGCTTAGTACTTTTAAAAATAACTTGGGATTAAGGCAAAACCAAAAAGTAGCAGAAGTACTGCCTACCAGAAATATGGAGCTCAAAGTAGCTAAATAGAATAAAAACATAATCTTGGCAGCCCCTCTTCTTTGCATTGATTTAACATTTGGGAGGGAGACTCTTGGGACAGTTCTTGTGGCCCTGTCGAACTCCTGATGGCACGTGGAAGATTTCTCATTGAACATGCCAGCTTTCCACACGCAGGGAATTTATTTATTCCTCAATGAGAATGTTTTCAAACAAGAAATGCCACCCAAAAGTATATTCTCAGGTGGCTGAAATATTACCATTCCCAAAGGCCGTTGCCATCGCCTCTCAGTCTCAATTTCCCACACCCCAGTTTATAAAATGCACACAGCACTGCCTCCCATTCATTACAGAATTTTAAAGTGTTAAGAATTATTCCTATTTTAGGAACTCTGCATATATTAAATAGAAAGCTTTGTATGGAAAGAATTTGCCCATTTTGTTGTTGTAACAAGCTAGTTCTCAGAAACAGCAATATCCCAATGGACATTTGACAGGAACAACAATAGTCCCAGACCAGCTCAAGCTATTCTTCTGCCTTGGGCAAAAATTAAACGTTGCCCTCAAATCATGTCTCATATGTGTTCCTTTCTTAGGGGTTTTTCCCTAACTGTAGCCTCTTTCCTTTCCCCCCAACAAATAAATGTAAGGAACTTTTGCTCAAATCAGTTGTACGGAATAAAGGAAAATAGTCTGAAATCATGTGACATGGAGAGGGTTACACAATTTCCCTCAGACTATGTTATCCCAAAGGTTTGTGGTGATGGGTACATGTTTGCCTTTACAGGAGGTTCCCAATCAGCTCCTGGAATTGTACCTATCTGGAATTCTGTCACCTGGACTACCTAATGCAGAGGTGGAGAGCATGTGACCCTCGAGATGTTGTTGATGGGAGTTGTCCATCAGCCCCAGCCAGCAAGTCCAGTGGTCAGGGATGATGGGAGCTGTAGTCCCTGCAACATTTGGAAGGCCAAAGGCTTGCCAGCCCTGACCTAATGGGCTCTGATCAGCCCCAGAATGACAAAGTGCAGGTCCTGTATTTGTTGCTGAAAATGAGTTGGTTAATATGTCCTCTGTCAATATGGTACAATCTACATTGCCATTAATCCAAGTCACTGGAGTGTGGTGTAGTGGTAAGAATGTTGGACTGGAACTGGAAGACCAGGATTCAATGTGGCCATGAATCTCACTGGATGAACTTGGGCCAGTCACAGTCTCTCAGTCTAACCTACCTCACAGGATTGCTGCGAGGATCAAATCAGGAGGGGGAGAGCCATGTTTCTATACCACCTTGAGCTCCTTGGAGGAAAAGGGAGCTATAAATGAAATAATAAATAAATAAATGCTCTCAACCACCTGCTTAAGAGCTTGCTGGCTGGGGATCCAACCATAAGCCATCTTACTGAAGGTGAGTGGAGTAAAGACAGGATAGCAGGGATAGCGGTACAAAAGAGACCCCAAGAGAAGGGAGAATCCATCAAGGGAACTGTTTTTAGTTGCCACCACATTATGTACCCTGGATCAGCAGAATCATCTACTATACAGCAAAATAAGAGAAAATCACTAGCAGCAACTTAACAGGGGTACAGCCCATTAAGATTTTTTCCCCAGCATCCAGAAGCAGGGTTTACCTCTGCAGCATTATAAAGGTGGACTCACTTTTGTGTCAACACAGTCCTCAGTAGCAGGGCTTGGGTGTGGTGTGGAATGAAAAAAACCCTCTGCAGAAGTTGCAAGAATTCTAAGGGTTTGCTTTCTTTCAAGGCACATTAACTTCTGGGTACAGTGCACATATGAGCAGGAGAAAGTGAGAGCAATGAAGACTGCCACATCATTGCTCGATAATGCTGTAACCTAAAGAGAGATTAATGTGAGTACTGGCACTGCTTTGAGCCTTGGATTGACAGTACAATAGCATTAGAAGTGGCCAATCTTTATTCTGAGAAGTCTTCCCCACTGAGACTCAGGCAGATAACACTGGACTCTTAGATGTGGATCCCTCATCATCTTAGTCTAGGTCTTCTTTTCTAACTGAGTGGCACCTTAGACTGAAAGTAAGTCTGCTCTGTAGGGTGTGTCCTTCCCAGCAATGTGCTTCAAGGCCTCATATTGTTCCTATCAGGAGAGCATCTTCTTTCAGCCTGGTCCATTTATCCTGGAAACTGAGAAGATGGTTTATCACTCCAACCTGTTTTCTTTCCCATGAGAAATCCATGGAATCCCTGCCATGGGAGAACTAGTGGCAGAATGTATGTCTTATATAATACCCTATAGTACCATCAAGAAGCTGTTAGGAAGGCCATAGAATGCCTACAGAAACTGCTGCTCCACCATCAGGGTAAGCAAGCTGGAAAGGATGAAAGCAGTAGTCCCTCCTAGAAGGTCCATCCCCTATAGCTAATATATAAACCTCCATTAAACCAATCCCATCCCTTTCAAAAATGGTGCTTTTTCAGGCACACTTATATGCTTGCCAGTTCAGCAGTGAAGCATGAAACCAATCTCTGAGTTCCCTTGCCAGAAGTACACTCGATGATGCATTTCAAAGTGTTCTCCAATAGACCAGTGCTTTATTTCTCCAGCCTTGCAACAAGACACAGACAGAACTAGACACATTCAGGCAAATGCCTCTGGAGAGGAATGCAGGGGATCACACAGGCTCCTACATCAGTAGCAATCAGCATCCAAAGGGAACAGAAAGAACTTGCCCATTATGTTAGAAAGACCCATGATGTAACAAGCAAGAAAAATTGAGCCACTGATGTCTCCCAGTCAGGGCTGGGCATTAACACAGCAGAAAAGCTGCGGATCCACAAAGTGGAAGACAGGAAGGACCTCCTGGGCTACTTAAACACCTACAGCTTTGGAAAGGTAAGGAGCTCCCTTTACGGGAACATGAAAAGATTTTCGCATGGCAATAATGTAGTCAAAGGAGACACCTCATGTTGTTCCAAGGTTAGAATTGTGTGGAGGTGGGGAGGGGAGGGAACCTCCAGTCTGACGGTCGTATAAAAATGCTGCTTTGGACTGTCTGGAAGCCTAAACAGGAACACTCATGACGTGTTTTGTTGTGGTGCCCCACTAAAAACAACGAATGCCACTTAAGGCAACACATCTTTGGAATGCAACCACTTGTTGGTTTTAGGTGTTTTTCGAAGCTTTGATCTGAGGCACAGAAGGAAACTTACCTGAAGACATCTTTTATCACTGCACACGATATCCTGACATATAAAAGTCAGGCTGGGATCCTATTGGCCTCTTCTGTCCTTGGGAAGCCCAGCAGACTGTTGGGGAAGGCAGTGAGCAGACACTAATTTAGGCTTAGCAGGAGTGACATGGCAGGGGCCTGTTCATCATGAGGGTAGTAGAGGGCAAGTCATAAGAACTCCTGGTCGGCAAAAGGCTCTTGGGGGTGACAGGGAGGAGAATATGATCGCATTGCAAATATTTTAAAGTGAAAGCCCCCAAAGTCATTTGAAGGTGAATAGGCTATACAAAACATGAGCAGAGAGCTACTGTGAGAGTGCACTCACTGCAGATAAATAAGTAAATGTAAAAAACAAAGTGCCAAATATGTGAACAGATAATGCACAAGGCTCTTGGGGTGGGACAGCAAAGCAGAGAGCTTGCTTGTGTGAAGATGACAGCATTTGATCCAGAGACTCTACACGTCTCATTTTAAGAGGAAAGGAGGTGGGGGCAGGGAAGAGCTCACCCTGTGGCAGAGCTTGGAAAAGTTACCTTTTTGAACTACAACTCCCATCAGCCCAGTCCAGTGGCCATGCTGGCTGGGGCTGATGGGAATTGTAGTTCAAAAAAGTAACTTTTCCAAGCTCTGCTCTGTGGGGAAAAAGCCCAAACCAACCCCCTTTAAAAGAATTCCGAATGCAGCAGTGTGCTTGTTTGTTTGTGTTTTCTTCCTTACCAGACAAAGACTGCAAAGAAGAAAGTCAGCTGGAATCTCCATTCAATTAGAGACTGCAAAATGATTCCTGCAGCAATGAGAACAATCCACCCTAGTAAAGGCAATTCTGCCAGGTTCCTGGACTCCCTGGGTTTGTACTCAAGCCAGGCAGAACAATGAGGCAGGCTTGGCTTTAATATTCTCTGCTGACAGACGCCTTCACATCTTCATTGGGAATGATCACTTTCAGTCAGTCACAGTTGACAAAACAAACCTCATAGTTGGTATCTTTCTGGCTGGCCAAGGTCATAATTAGTATGCCATTCCTTTCCATTCCTTCCACCACAATTGACAAGGAATGGGATAATAAGAAGGTGTCTCTTTGCCCCACTTGAGAATGTTGAAGAGCACAGCCTGGCCTGCTCCCTGAAACAATACTTACTCCTCCCCCAGCCTATAGGGCTGCGGCTCAGTGGTAGAGGAGGTGCTTTGCATGTAAAAGGGCACATATGCACCATCTCCACCATCTCTCGGTAGGGAACAGCCTGGGAAAGACTCCTGCCGGAAATCCTGAGGAACTTCTGCCGGCCAGCGACAGCGTAGACTATACTGAACTAGGTGGGTTGATGGTCGGACTCAGTGTAAGGCACTTTTTTATGTCCCCATGAACCCCCTCCCCCATTTCAGGGAGGGAGATTTCTCCCCAATTAGATTAATCAACCCGGTTCATTGAATATGGCTAACCGTCTGTGCCAAGTTCCATCACTTATTCATTTATTTATTTAACTTGTATTTTGCTGTACATATCAGGAAATCTAAGGAGTTTACACATCTGAAAAAAAATCAATTATATAAAACTACAGATTCCACATTCAATATAATTACTACTAGTAAAAAGAAACATTTTAAGTAGCAAAATTAAACAATAAATCTTGTACCTGATGTATTCAGTGTAACCTGTCCATGGAGGAAAGATGACATATAAATGTCCTAAATAAAGAAATTAACCCAAGCTGGGACAAGGACTGCATCTTATAACTGAAGAATTTAGAGTGCCACCTCTGAATACCTCTTACCATGAAAACCCTATGAATAGACTATCCAAAATGCAACATGAGATAGTGCTGGAAGATGAGACCCCAGGTCAGATGGCACTCAGCGAGCTACTGGGGAAGAACAATGGACAAGTACGAGTAGCACTGTGACTAAAGACACAGCTGGGTCAAAGCCAAATGACCCAGAGGCTGATGCACACAGATGTGAAATGAGAGTCCGGAGTTGTACAACATACACAGTAGGAACATGGACTGTGAGAAGCATGAACCAGGGAAAATTAGAAATTGTCAAGCAAGAAATGGAACATATCAACATTACAATACTTGGCATGAGTGAATTAAAATGGACAGGAATGGGACATTTTTAATCAGGCAACTACAAAATATTTTATGCAGGAAATGAGAAATTAAGAAGAAATGGGGTTGCTTTAATAGTGAGAAGTGATGTAGCAAAAGCAATTAGGAGCTACAATGCAAGGTCTGAACGAGTGATATCAATGAGATTTAACAGGAAACCTATTAACATAACCATCATCCAAGTTTATGCTCCAACGGCAATCACAGAAGGAGAGGAATTGAAGAGATTTTACACAGAAGTACAGGAAGAAATTGATCACACACCAAAACAAGATGTGCTGATAATCATGGGGGACTGAAATGGAAAAGTAGGGAACAGAGAAGAACTAGAAATTGTGGTAGAATGGGGCTTAGGAGAATTCTGTGAAGCCAGTAATTTATTTCTTGTGAACTCATTTTTTGAACAATTGAAAAGACGTCTGTTCTCATGAACATCACCAAATGGTCAATATAGGAATCAAATTGATTATATAATTGGTAGCAGAAGATGGAGAAGTTCCATACTTACTGAGAAAACAAGACTAGGAGCAGACTGTGGTACAGATCATGAACTGGTAATATCGAAAATCAGAGTAATGCTAAAGTAGAAGAACAAACCAATCATAATGCCAAAACCCAATTTAAATAACATCCCAGTAGAATGTAAAGATCAAATAAGGAACAGATTTGAGGCTTTAAACTTAGTAGATAGAGAACCAGAAGAACTATGGATTGAAGCCAGAGATATTGTCAGGGATGAATGCAAAAAGACAATTCCTCTAGTTAAAAAGAGAGAAAGACCTCAATGGATAACTGACAAAACTCTTAAAATGGTTAAAGAGAGAAGGAAAGCAAAAACAAAAGGAGATAGAAACATGGTTAGATCCCTAAATGCAATAATACAACGACTAGTACATAGCGACAAAGAGAACTATTACAATAGTTATTGTATAGAAATAGAAGAGGAAAATTAAAAAGGTAGAATAAGAGCCCTATACCAAAAGATTAGAGAAATTAAAGGGAAATTAAACCAAGAGTAGGGATGTTAAATAATCAACAGGGGAACACACTGATTGACCAAGATAAAATAAAAGGAAGATGGAAGCAACACACTGAAGAACTATATAAAAGAGATGCAAATATGAAGATTCATTCATGGAGGAACCGTATGATGAAGAACCAGAAATTTTAGAATGTGAGGTGAAAGCTGCTCTTAAAATACTTGGAAGAAACAAATCACCAGGAACAGATGGCATACCAACAGAGTTGCTACAAGCTACTGAGACTGAATCTGTCCAAATTTTGACTAAAATTTGTCAACAAATATAGAAAAGAAAACAATGGCCCACAGACTGGAAGCGTTCAATATACATCCCAATTCCAAAGAAAGGGGATCCCAGGGAATGCAGTAATTATCAAACTATTGCCTTAATATCCCATGCAAGTAAAGTAATGGTCAAGATTCTACAGTAAAGGTTGTTACCATATATGGAGCAAGAAATGCCAGACGTCCAAGCTGGATTTAGAAAGGGAAGAGGTACCAGAGATCACATCGCAAACATACATTGGATAATGGAATGGTGCAAGGAATTTCAGAAGAAAATCACCCTGTACTTTATAGACTACAGCAAAGCCTTTGATTGTGTAGATCATGAAAAACTATGGAATGCTTTAAAAGAAATGGGGGTGCCACAGCATCTAATTGTCCTGATGCTCAACCTATACTCTGCACAAGAGGCTACTGTAAGGACGGAATATGGAGGAAATGAGTGGTTCCCAATCAGAAAGGGTATGAGACAGGACTGTATTTTATCACCCTCTTTGTTTAAGCTATATGCAGAACATATCATACGGAAAGCAGAATTGGACCAAGATGAAGGAGGTGTGAAAATTGGAGGGAGAAATATCAATAATTTAAGATATGCAGACAATACCATACTACTAGCAGAAACCAGTAATGATTTGAAACAAATGCTGATGAAAGTTAAAGAGGAAAGCACAAAAGCAGGACTACAGGTGAACATTAAGAAGACTAAAGTAATGACAACAGAAGAGTTATGTAACTTTAAAGTCGACAATGAGGACATTGAACTTGTCAAGGATTATCAATACCTTGGCACAGTTATTAACCAAAATGGACACAATAGTCAAGAAATCAGAAGAAGGCTAGGACTGGCGAGGGTAGCTATGAGAGAACTAGAGAAGGTCCTCAAATGCCAAGATGTATCACTGAACACCAAAGTCAGGATCATTCAGACCATGGTATTTCCGATCTCTATGTATGGATGTGAAAGTTGGACAGTGAAAAAAGTGGATAAGAGAAAAATCAACTCATTTGAAATGTGGTGTTGGAGGAGAGCTTGGACTGCGAAAAAGACAAATAATTGGGTGTTAGAACAAATTAAACCAGAACTATCACTAGAAGCTAGAATGATGAAACTGAAGTTATATTTTGGACACATAATGAGAAGACATGATTCACTAGAAAAGACAATAATGCTGGGAAAAACCAAAAAGGGAATAGAAAAAGAGGAAGAAACAAGAGATGACTTGATTCCATAAATGAAGCCACAGACCTGAACTTACAAGATCTGAACAGGGTGGTTTATAACAAATGCTATTGGAGGTCGCTGATTCATAGAGTTGCCATACGTTGTAATCAATTTGAAGGTATATAACACACACACCTGATAGGGAAACAGAAGGCAGGCAATAGGAAATGAAGCCCTGCAAAATTATCAGGAATGGAAGGGGGAGGTAGGTCAATCAGTCAATATAAAATGGATAAAAAACATTCACCTCTGAAAGTCTTTCATTGCAGTTAGATGAGGTTTCCCAGGGGCTCACAGGGATTCATTTATAGTTATTTTTTCTGCAATTCTAAAAGGCTATAGAAATGTTTAGAACTCAACTTTCAAGGCTACTCTAGTTTTGCTAATTGGTTTTCCTGAGATGACACCTTTTGAAGTTGGTATTTTAAATTGTTTCTGAATGGCTTCTCTCCTCCCCACTTCCCTCCTTTAAGTAACTTCATGAAGGCTTTCAACAAGGGTAGCTGTGTTAATCTTTTGCAGCAAAAAAAAAGTCTTGTGGCACCCTCACAGACTAAAAAAGCTGACAGCATAAGCTTTTTCTAGGCTGCAACCCTATGCAGACTTCCTTGGAAGTAAGTCTCATTGAATTCTGTGGGGCCTACTTAGCAAGTGCAGATAAGCTCACACTGAACACCTTTTCCCTTATACTTGGCCAATTTCATCTCAAAGGCTTAGGGATAGCCCAAATATTGGCCAACGTGGAGGAAAAAATGAGTGCTATGTATAAAGCGGTCAGGGTCTTTCTGCAAGGTTTGGGTAACAAGGCGCTTTTCAAAAAGAGATTTGAGGATGGGTATATGCATTGCGTTTTGTTTGAAATGCACAATAGTCTCAGGCTTTGGTCTCACTAAAATGGCTTGACCACAATAACTGATAATGTGAAGTGTGATAGAAATAATAGTGCTTTTCACTGCTCTTCATAGACAAGATAGACTATTACTTCCACCTGTCCTCCTGTGAACCCTCTATATCCTTTTGCACGCTATCTTCTCAAACATCTTCACTATCAATAGTTAGCTGGAAGAGTTTCAGGATCAAATCTCAACAGCAATTCAGAGATGGTCACATTCAAGCTGGTTGCCAATGAGATAAGCCAGGTATTTTGAGGGATCTACAGTGTTGGACTACAACCTGGGAGACAAGGGTTCAAATCCCCACATAGCCATGAAGCTCACTGGGTGACCTTGGGCCAGTCACTGCCTCTCAGCCTCATGAAAACCCTATTCATAGGGTCGCCATAAGTCGGAATCGACTTGAAGGCAATACATTACATTACAGCCAGGTGACCTGTCAAGGGTAGGGATGGGGGAGATGTGGCCATCCAGGTGACAATGGTTGGACAGCTCCAATCGTTCCTCAATATGCTGGATGGGACTGATGGGAGATGGAGTCCATCTGGAGCACCACAGGGTTCCCCATCCCTGATCTAAGCAATTGGTGAGCAGGAGGCTAGAGAAAGGAATATGGAGCAGGACTGAGGGGATAAGAAGGTAGACATTCCAAAGGAACTTGACAGTGCAGTAATGCTGAAGGTGGTCATTTTCCTATCATACTTTCTGGGACAGGCTGCCAATTCTGTACTGCTTCACGACCTGTTATCTTCATTTGTAATATTAGCCCAGTTACATGTAACAGTATAGAGAAGAAAAGCAGGATGCTGTATTTGACTCTGTTCCTATATGAATCTACAATGCCCTCCATCTCCTGCCTGGCCAATTGCCTACGTTTGTCTGTCACCATGAAAACATATCTTATTATTTCATGTTGAAATGCATTGCTTAAAATGTAATGTCATTTTACCAGCACTCGGTTCATCACACAGCGTATGGTGTTCATTTTGTGCTCCTGACCGGGTTGCACTTCTGCAAATACAGGAAGCAGCTAGCCTGGGCAGAAGGCTAGACACAAGAGGAAAGACGAGGTGACTTACTCTTCAGGCAAAGGCTCAGGAGCTTGTGCATCAGCAGAAAGTCACAGAAAAGAAGCTACCATGATGGTGCAGAGGATAAAAACGCCTGCGTCTTGATGCCGGAGCTTCTGGCGTCAAGTTCCCTGATATCTACTACATATTATTGTTGTGCGCCTCCCCAATCACCGAGCGGTGAGATTTCAGGGGTCCCTGAGCTCATCCAGGGTTTCCTTTGGGAAGAATATCAGCGGAGACTGCGGTGTCTTTATGAAATATGGTTTATTTATTTACACACATTCCAACCTGAGCTTAGGATGGAGGGGATCAAGGCATCAGCAGTCTAATATCCAGTCTTTCCATCAGTGTTACAGGAGGCATCCTATAGCCATGATGCAGAGAGCCAGCCTCTCTGCCTGCCTCCAGTCTCCAAGCATTCTCCAGACAACTAAAACTACAAGCCTCTCCTGGGCTCCAGGGGTGGTGGTGAATGTTCTCCTGAAGAGTTTCAATGACAAAAGGGTCTTCCTGGCCCATTCAACCGATAATCCCATTATCCTACCTGGCCACTCTATTTGTTTAACAAAGGAAATTTATCTGGCCAGCAGAGCCAGCCCCAAGGCATGGGATTCCAAATCAGAGGCTGGAAAGGGGACCTACAGGAATAATCTATCCCAACCCCATGCTCATAACACTACACCCTTCTCTGAAAAAGGTCTGTCCCAGACCTGCAAACAATCAATAGAATAACAGCTTTTCCTACAAAGAAATAACAGGTACAGGTTAGTAAGACATTGAAATATACATCATTAAAAGCATAGTCATATTACAGTCTCATTTCCACACAAGTACAAAAACAGTCAATTCCCTTACAGCACATCTTCAATTAACTGCTCTCTCTTTAGGCTTCCTCTTCTTTCTTGGAGCCCCCAGTCACAGTTCTGCATCCAAACAGCTTACCTGGTCCTCATAACTTGGCAGTGGCCAAGATACCGAGTTCCCGACATGTTTAAGCATGCTCTCAACCACATGCACATGCACATTTCACACTCACAATCCAACAGTCACAGAACAGTAAATCTTAACATTAAAACCTTATTGCAAAAACCTATCAACATAATTCCTAAAAAATCATTAAACAGCTCATATCCTCACAGGCATGCAAAAAGCACAAATCAACAGCATTTCAAAAGGCAATACTAAAACCATCAGAAGAATTCCTACAGCAAATCAGTACACAGTCCCATCAGTACATGGACCCATAAGCACAACCCCCACCCCCAGACCATGCGGTTGCCAACATGACCCTTTGTCTTGGGGCTTCTCTCCAGGTGCTGGGGGTTCCTCTTGGGCTTGCACTCCCACCTCAGGCTTCTCCTCCTGCACTTTTTCTTGCACAGCCATTTCTCCAGGTGCTGGCAGCTCCTCTAGAACACACGCCTCCAACTTTTCCTCCTGCACTTTCTCTTCCACAGCTGGCACACATGGGGCGAAGGAATCCATTAACCGCTGCTCTTCTCCAGTCTCTATCTCACCTTTCTCCAAGGCCTTTTCTTCCTCCTGCACTACTTCTTTAACAGCAGGCACACAGGGAGCAGAGAAATCTATCAGCAGCATCTCTTCTCCAGCCTCTACTCCACTTTCTTCTGAGGCCTCTTCCTCTTCATTTTCCAGCCTGCCCTCCTTCAACTCTTGGGGCTTTACTTCCAGCTTTCTGCCGTCTTCTCCCCTGGCAGGCTCCTGGACAATCATAGCTTCTTCCTTCTCCGCTACTGACTGCAACTCCTCACAGTCCACTCCCTCCAGCTGCCCATCCACTTTCTGGATCTCTTTAGCCACCCCAGTCTGGGTGCTCTGCAGCTGGACTCCCAGGTCACCCTCGACCCCTTGTAGTGGCTGATCAGGCAGGGCTCTCACCTCGTCATGTGGGATCTCCCTTTCCTCTCCCAAGAAGCTTCCAATGATCTCCCCCATTCATTGCCAGTACTCCCGTTCCTCTTGGCGCTCTCGTTGCCTTTGCTCCTGTTCCTCTTCGTGCTTTTGTTGCCTTTGCTGCTGGTCCTCCTGGCGGTCTCGTTGCCTTTGCTGCCTGACCTCCTGCCTATGCTGCTGGTATATCAATTTTATCTGTTCCAGGAGGGTTGCTGTTATTTCTTCCATCTTGACTCAGGCACACCTTGCTCCCAATGCTTCTCCCAGGAAACTCAATCCCACTTCTAATACCAGTGTTGCACGCCTCCCCAATCTCCGAGCGGTGAGATTTCCAGGGTCCCTGAGCTCATCCAGGGTTTGGTTTCCTTTGGAAAGAAGGTCAGCGGAGACTGCAGTGTCTTTATGAAATATGGTTTGTTTATTTACACACATTCTAACCTGAACTTAGGATGGAGGGGTTCAAGGCATCAGAAGTCCAATATCCAGTCTTTCCATCAGTGTTACAGGAGGCATCCTATAGCCATGATGCAGAGAGCCAGCTTCTCTGCCTGCCTCCAGTCTCCAAGCATTCTCCAGACACAACTAAAACTACAAGACTCTCCTGGGCTCCGGGGGGGGGGATGCTCTCCTGAAGAGTTTCAATGACAAAAGGGTCTTCCTGGCCCATTCAACAGTTGCTGGGCAACCGATAATCCACAGGAATAATCCATCCCAACTCCCATGCTCATAACATTATTATTATTGTTGTTGTTGTTGTTGTTATTGTTATTGTTATTGTTGTTGTTGTTGTTGTTGTTGTTGTTGTTGTTGTTGTTATTATTATTATTACAATTTATTTATACCCCACCTTCCGGCCAAAGGCCCTCAAGGCAGCTTACAAAAAACACAAATATAAAAATACAATATAAAATACATCAATAAAATAATACATTTTACAAAATACAATTTACAAAAGTTAAATAACTGCTCTTAGGCTAACAATGTAAGATGCACAACACATGAGGGGAAAGGGACAGGGAAGAATAAGGAGAAAAGCATGCTGAGGCACCAGTTCTTAAATTACCATTCTTATCATGACCAGCTGGAATGGAAGCAAGTAGCCTGATAGCATGGTGGCTACTGGGGAGGGCAAGGACAGCTAGTCGCTCAGCAGAGGCAATGAAACAGATCACGGATGGATCAGTTTTGGCATGGAAACAAAACACATTTTTGCTGCTGAAGCCACAAGGCATCCTGGCGAGCACGTTACGCGGCACCCTCCACCTCTGCGCTCTGCCCCTCTCATTCACCTCTCACTCGGGTTCCTTAGCCGCCATGAGGCTACGGAGACGCTGGATATGCATGGGGTCAGCAGGGGCCGGCCAGCTCGACTCCTGGCACGTCCTGGCAGAGCAGCTGCTGTGCCCAGGGGTCTTTCGCTGATGGCCCGAAGTGCGGTGCAGGAAACTCTCATCCTCGGCCAGGTTGTTGAAGCAGGGCACGGGCGGGTAATGCATGTGGGTAAGGCGTGCGCTCCGAGTACAGCACCAGCAGGGGGGTCAAAGCACGAGGAACTCACATCCAAATACAAAGTGGGAGATTAGCAGGAAGGTGACTGATTGGCATGTTCCTGAGAAATCATGCTCCTGAGAAATCAAAGGATCTGTTCAGGACCAGACGCAGAACCCGCTGCTACCACCTCTGTCTCTGGCACCGCCATCTTCATGAGTAGTTTAACAATCAGCCACTCTACTCTACTGTTTATTTGTTCTGACTGTGCAAAAGACAAAAATAACTCAGTAATCCCAGCAGAACAATGCAAATGATATCATGTGATGTTAATGACATGTTTAGCAGTCACATTGTGTATTTTTAAAAATTCAGTCCTAGACATGGTAGGCAAGGGGAGAGGAAGACTGTTATCAAGATCACAAAATTTAGGGAGCAGAGGTTTAAGCCTTCCCTTGCCAGCCACAATTTCTATGAAATCTGACCCTTTGGCACAGCAATTAACATTAGGAAAAATGCGTCCATGTGCCCTAATGGGAGGGTTTTTTTCTAGCTATAATTGTCACATGGGGTGGAATTTCATGAAGATTGCAAACCTCCCCTCCTCCTGTACTATGATCTCAGTAATCTGTTCATGTACAAACTGAATAGATGGGAAGCAAGCACTCACACAGGCAGCAATCATCCTATATGTTATCAGCACTAAACGGTGGGGTGGGAATCTTTTTGGACCGAGGGCCATATCATGCTAGTGGAAAGCTGCTTGGGGAGGCACATTCCAGTAGTGGGGCCAGGCCTATGAACAATCACATACCCTTCATATACCCACAATAATATCCATGCACATGCCTGTTTCCCATGGGAACTGAGGCATATATTCAATTCTTAGTAGCTCTACTTAAGTTTTACCTTCCATTTTCTCTATAGACTTTTTTGAAAAGTCTGTCCAAGAAAAGGTTGCCCGACACGGTTTATTTGTTCTGACTGTGCAAAAGACAAAAATAACTCAGTAATCCCAGCAGAACAATGCAAATGAAACTGCACATCTTAAGTGGAAACCCTGCTCTATGGCTAATGGATACCTCAAACTTTGAAATGCAATTGCATCAAAGTCATTTTCCTTCACAGCTGCTCTCCCACTGGAACAGCTGATGGTAGGAAGGGGTGAAATCCAGCTGTGGGCTATATCCAGTCTGGGGCCCCAGGTTCCTCACTCTAATTTTAAAAGCTGCTTCTGCCTGTCAAAGATCTCTTTGGGCCAAACCATGTTACACTAAAAGTATAGTTATCAACCTTGTATGGGTTTTCTAAATTTAGTAGTAGGCATGGGGGCAATTTTCATCAAAACCACAGCAGACAAGGAGGGGATGTTTAAACCTTCCCTCCCCAGTTTCTGTCCCAATGAAAATTTACCTACACATACACTAGGGATGGGCGGAGGAAGGGGAGGAGGGGGATTGGGTGGGTGGGCGAGTGGGCATAGGGCAGAGGGAAAGCCACTTTCCTTTCTGAAAGGAAAACATTGATACCAAAGTTATTTGTTGGGGGGGTGAATCAAAATGGTAAAAGCAAAGGATAGCGGAAAAACAACTAACCTGAAATGGAACTGCCTGCCAATTTGACAGAACAGGCACCAACAAGTGGATCCCATCCCTACCCCCCCACTGCAATTTACATTAGAAAACAACCACACCTATCATGGTTGGGAAGGAAAGGGTTAAATTTCCCCCTGTGCACTGTGGTCCTGATGAACATGAGAGGGCCTCATACCTAGTATTAATTGGTTTTTAAAAACTTGTATAGTTGCTGACTACACATTTGATATAACATCTAATTTATCCTTAGCAACTTACCATCATAGAAGTGACCTTGGAGATCATCTAGAGCAGGAGCGGGGAACCGTTTTTTAGTCCAAGGGCCAGATTCCCTTATGGGGGCTGCATGCCAGTGCTGGGCTGGGCCACAGGCAAAAGGGGTAGAGCAACAGATGCAACTTTTATTTTGTACTGGAGGCTACACCAAAGTCAGAGGTTTCTATACACACCCACCCCTCCATCTTTGAGCCTGGCAAGCATTCCACTCAAGGAGGCTGGTGAAGGGTGTGGCCTGGGAAGAGTCTCAAGAGCCAGGAGAGAAGCCTGAAGGGCTGCATTCGACCTTCATGCCCAACGTTCCCTATACCAAATCTAGCCCAACCCCAGTCAATGTAGGATGCAAGTACAGCATCCCTGACAGATGGCCAACCAACACCTTTAACCCCTTCCGTTATTGAAACCTTCCAAATGAACACAGAAGGGAATCTATACTGCTGAATTGTATTGAGGGAGAAAAATGAGCAGGCCATTTCTCTTCCTGCCCTAATTTCTTGTATGGTACAGGTCCTATCCATTCACAAGTGGGTGTAACAGAAGAGACGTAAGCTGAGGAATCAGAGCTCAGCATTTGATTTGGGATCTTCATTAAGTTGGAGATGTCTATTTTCCTCTCTTATGTGCATTTTGCACTGAACACAAGATTACATGGTGTGAATCATCACAAACAGCTTTTCTGCCTCCTTTGGGGAAGCGATGGGTGTGTGGAAAATAAAAAACATGCATGCTGTATTTGTACAGAAAATGAATGCTATTGAAGCAGAGCTACTGCGGCCACAGTTAGCAGGCAGAGGATTCCTCTACTCAACTTGTAGCTGTGAGCTATATTCTCTTCGTAACACAGATGGGTATTTGGTGTTCTGGTAGATGGAGGAGGGCTCTCATTTGCCAATATTCTGCACAGTCCACAGGCCAAAATAAACCTTGGGGACTTGTTGATTTAGTGCTCTCTCAGAACTGACTGAAGCCGTGTACATTAAAGCACCTTTTTTTTCTTCCAAAGGATCCTGGAAACTGTTGTTTACCCCTCACAGACCTACAATTCCCAGCACTCTTAAGAAGCTACAGTTCCCAGGATTCTTGGGGGAGGATGCTTTGAAGGTATGGCATGTAGGCAGCCTGAGTGACACATTATGCCCAGGACATCAAGGAGCAGTCTGGCTCTGCCTGTTCAGCATTTTGAAGGCAAGGGAAGCTGAAGAGGATTGCTGTCAAGTACCCAGGGAAGGAGACAGAATGGACAGTTATGCGTTGCCAAAAAAGAAAAGAAACAGAGGATTTGGATCACCACAAAGAAAAATCCACTTGCATCTCTAACAGTTACATATAGTAATTTATACGTATAGGAGCAAATTCAGAAATAATTACGATAATTAAACAGAAATACAGTACATCTCACAATAGTGGGGAAGACACCAGAGGACTTGTGTGTCTGCTCACTCTGCTGACCAGGTGCGCTCTGATGATGGGCACCTTCAAGGCTCCTGCTCTCCCTTTTTATGGTTCCTACTTGGACTGGAGGGCCCTCAAACAGAGGACACCTTCAAACAGAGGACTAACTTTTAAGCGCCCTTCAAAACAGAGGACGGCCCCCTGTAAAGCAGGACACATGGGCACCCTAGGAGGAGATATAGAAGGCTTAGTATTTTGGATTTCTTTATATTAAATTAATTGGTTTATGTAATTGTAGGTAGGATTACCCCACACAAGAAGACGGTATTTGAGCCAGTCGCTTGAAGAGTAGTTTCTCCTGGGAATATCTTGCATTTTTCTCAGTGGAGGTATTCGTTTACTTTCACTTTCGATGCATTTTAGCTCTAACACCTTTATATTCATATATTTATATGTTGGTTATTTACAATCCCAACAGCGTATTGATTACGCTTGCGGGAGAATCAAGGCCAGCTGCTGATTCATGAATCTGTGATTTTAGAAGCAGGGGTATCTGAAGAAATATTGAAACAGCTTTTACAATCCCGAGCGACTGTCATTGCAGCTTCATTCCTTACTGCTTGTGGTCATTGTAATGCCATCACTGTGTCTCATTTCACTGCTTCTGGCTACTGTGGCATATTGTAGTGGTTGTTGTGTATTGTATTTCATTTAGGCCATTTGTAATAGATGTTTGCATTGTATTGTTGGGATTACAGCATTCACTTCATTGTCTTTGGTATCTGTAATATTATTTACTGTTTGCTGTTATTTCCGCTGTATTTTGGCTATCTGTACACTTGTTTATATTGCATTACAGTGGTATATGCCCCAGTGCCTATTGTTCCCCCCTTTTTTGCTCTCCATCATACTGGGCAGTGACTCCTTTTTTGTGTTTGTTTTGTGGAACCCTCTCCCTTTTGGTAGTTCACCCTAGAAGGAGAGCCACTGCCCAGCTTTCTCCAAGTCCATGGTTTCTCTCTCTCTCTCTCTTTCTCTCCTTGGCGGGGAAATTTCCCCTGTCCTTCCCCCTCCCAGCTCCTAGGGGAAATTAAACATTAAGGGGGGGGAAACAACAACAAATGTAGGGAAGGTTGGCCAGTGGCTCCTCCTGCCAAGGCATCTGACCACTAGAGCCTCCTAGTGCTGTTGCCATTTCTCTTACTGCCTCTTCACCTGCCTTCTCTGAGCAAACAAGAAGAAGGGAGAAGTGGCAGTTACCTCCTATGTATTTTTGCCTCTGGGAGGTGGTGCAGACTGGGGCCCAAAGAGAGGTGCAAGTGAATGAGAGGAAAAGGACGGCCCCTTCAGACCTAGAACTAGCCTCAATTCCTTTCTTGGGTGTGCAGCTGCAGCCACCAGCAGCAGCCCTGGCATTCTGGACCTGATGACAAAGAGCCTTTGATGTTCTGAAGAGGCAGATACAGGTGTATAACATGAAGCTTGGCTTTTAGGGTAAAAGGAAGGGTGGGGGAAAAGGCTACCACAGTCCCACATCATCAACTCATCCTCCTCAGAGGTTGTGACTATCTTCTGAAGAATCCATTTCATGATGTGTTTCAGCAGCAGCTGCCTTTGCCTGGTCAAGTAAGAGCAGGAGCTGCCTGAGCAAACAACAAAAGACATCCTGAGGAGAGAGAGCTGCAGTTGTCTCCTCTTTCCTCATCAGAAAAAGAATGCAAGATGTTAAGTCAGCTGGACTTTGAACCTTTTCCTACTCATCCCGTTCTTCAGAAGTGCTTACAAGTTCCCATTCCATGCTCTGGAGAGAATGTCTAAAGAACCAAGGCAGAGACTGTCAAAAATTCTGCACTTCCCAGAAACTATTATTTTACTTGAAAAGTCTGGAGACAGCAGGGCTGGCATTAGCATCTGCCATCCTTGGTCAACTCTCAAGGCTCCAGCTCCCTGGCAGGGCCTACTACTAACACCTACCTCTGTACCCTCTCACATAAAACTTTTTCTGGTGCTCTAATAAGTTCTGGGCAGCTAGGTATAGCTGCCATTTTAAGTTCCCATTATGCGCCAGAGCAACATGACATTAGGATGCATAGTGGGAAGTTAAAATGGTGGCTAGACCCAGAAACTCAGAGCACCACTGCTAACAGAGGAGGGTCCCCACCTTGAGGACATTTTGTCTAAGGCCTGTTCAAAACTAGAACCAGTCCTGGGAGACAGCAGAGGTTCTTTACATAACAAACACCACTCTTATTACCAACTATGTACTCCATCATCCAAACGATTGTGGAAATCTGATTACAGAGCCAGTGCCATGTGATGGAATGGTTTTAAAGCTTTCAACTTCTATGAAAACCCTTCTATATCAACCTGTCTGCTGAAGAGCACCTCTATATTGCAAAGGCTTCTGGGTTGGCCACATCCTAGATAATGTTTTTCAGTTCATGTAAGGCATTGTCATACCTGGTGGGTCTCACCTGTTTCCATTCCATGTATGAAAAATAAGAATAGATAAGGGTAAAATCTTAGTCACATGCAGTAAAAAAAAAAAAAAAAAGCAAATCAGGCTCCTGTTAACTTCAAGCTATTCTGCTGAACCTAGTGGTGGTGGTGGGACTTACCTGTAATCATGGTTACTTACTTCTTAAAATGAATGGCACAATGTAATTTTATACAGCTCTTGTCACATGGTTGCTGCCCTGATAATGTTTGTTTATTATAAAAAATAGTTTTTTTAAAAAAAATGTAGAACACATGCAACAGTCTCCTATGGCACAAATTGCAGGGGAAGAGCAGCAGCGTTGGGCAAGCTCACATTTAGACAAGCTTGTCATTCATTACTGATCTTCTTACTCAGGAACTCCAGGGAAGCTCCATGAAACACCAGGGTTCCCTGGAGCACAGTTTGGAAAGAGATAGAGAGATGGAATTGGAGAGGGAGACCTGGATACCATTCATTGTTGGGTAATCTTGGACTAATCTACTTCCCAGGTTAGTTGCGAGGATAAAATGGGGGTAAAGACTCTACTCTAGGTTCCTTACTAGAAAGATGGGATACAAATGTGATTGTTAATCATAGCAACACAAAATGTTGACTTAATAGCACTGCCAGATTTATTACCATAAATTAGTTCTTAATTTATAATTATTAGAATAATAATGTTTTAATTTATAAAAATTATAACATTTCAAAAAAGAGAGGAAAGCTCCAGATTTTTGCAGGACCTGAGAAAGAGATCTATACTGCCTCACCTGCAAAGGAGAGTGCACACTCACACATCCTCACTCCCTTCCCATGATCTTCCTTCCAGTCAGTATTGACTTGAAGATGACTTCAGAAATTTATTTTAAAACTGCTCATCCCAATGAATCCAAATGAAATAAAAATTCCAGCAGAAACATGGCCAAAAGCTAAGCCCGAAACAGAGACACTTTTTTTTCTGTTGTGGGACCCACAGGCCAGCCGTAAGCTAGAGGTGATGGCTCCTAAGCCAATGGTGAGCAGAGTCAGAGCTGAAAACAATTTCCATATAGCATTTTTATGTTGTAAGCTGCCCTGGGACCTCATGGTGAAGAGTAGGTAAGAAATCAAATAAATAATGATAAGCCCCCCTTCTCTCTTTCCTCCCTCCCTGCCATGCCCATCAATCCCTCTCTCTCCTCTGACACCCTCTCTCACTTTTCTACCGAGAAGGCTGCCGAAGGAGGGAGGTCACTGTCGCCAGAGGTCTGAAGTGATCACTTGCTGCTGCCAACAGCCGCAGTGAAAGCTCTGTTTCCATTGTTCCATGTGTGTCAGCTCTCTCCCTCTCTCCAGACTCCCCGTAGCTTCAGAAAATTAAGCTGTGTGGGTCCCTTGTATTGCACGTTCCCCATCCCTGGCCTAAACTTTCATATTTGTCAATTTAAAGAGCATTGTGAATATGAATTCACACCACAAACATTTCTGATGTTGAGTGACCCTTATCAAAATTGAATTTCCCATGATTAAATGGTTCAGCCTTATTCAGCTCCTTAGAGCACAGTGCAAAAACAGGCTGAAAAGTCACCTTGAAACTGGTTCCTGTCTCCCACATTGGCAGCCTCTCTGCCCTTCCCCACATGCTGACGATAAGGATGATTGTAGTTTAAAAAGATAGATAAAATTGATACATTAATTTCTGTCTTCCTGAGCTTTCTGGAAGTATTGAAATATTGTCAAAGTGATAAGCGAGCTTGAGAAAACTGAAAAGATATTTTATATTTTACACGCCCACTCAGCCACCTACATAAAACAAGAATTATAGACAGGTTCAAGAAAAATGTACAAGGGGAAACAGGCCCAAATGGTGTGTTATACTACTAATATGGTGGCATTAAACTTCAGTTCACATAATCTCTTTGTATAAATAGCTTTCAGTAGGTGGGGGAAATGAGATGGCATGGATTTATAGCCGTATGTATAAAACAGTAACCTTGCCAGGGTGTGTGTCGACTTCATATTAAGACACTTGCTACAGTTGCCTAGGATTGGCTCAGAATCTCAATGAAACTGCCACACTGAGTATGTGCAGTCAAATAACCATTGGGTCTAAACTTATCCTTACCGGCAAATTGCAGCCACAGGGTTGGGTTCAGTTTAATGAAGGGAGCAGATGTGAGCAGAACCTAAGAAGAGCCCTGCTGGATCAGGCCAGTGGCCATCTCGTCCAGCGTCCGGTTCTCACAGCGGCCAGCCTGATCCCTATGGGAAGCCTGCAAGCAGGACCTAAGCACAAAAGCACTCTGCCCTTCTGTGGTTTCCAGCAATTGGTATTCAAAAGCATGCTGCTTCCTACAGTGGAGACAGAGCATTGCCATAATGACTAGTAGCCATTCATAGCCTTAGCCACTTGAAGCAAATGGGTTTACAGTGCTGGACAAAGAAAGGTTTAAGCCTTTTCCTGCCACCATGTTTCCAAAGAAAATCTCTCCCCCTCTCCAGCTCTATTTGCTCTTTGGGGCAAAATATGTCACTGTATGTTGTGAGCTGCAAGCTAGGAAGTCCTTAGTTGAATTTTGCTCTTGCCATGAAATTACTAGGCGGTCTCAGCTCGTCCTTTGCAAAACAGCCAGGCCTACTTTCAGGGCCACCATCAGAGGGCGGCCAGGTTGGTCCCTGGCTGAGGGCCCCTGAAGGATCCCTTCTTAGGGTGGGAGGGTAGCGCTCCCATTCCTCAATCCACGGCAGCATTGGTTCCTGACCCTGCCGCAGATTGTGGAGAGGAAGCTCCCAGGCACCTCCCCAATACAGATAGTGCAGGCTTCAATAAGCCTGCACACATGCCCCACCTACCTCTTTCATCCCTAAGAATGCCATGCGTGCTGTGCGCCATGCTTCCCATCAACCAAGATGGTGGCAGGGGCTTCCCTAAGGGGAAAGTAGTTTCATGTCCCTGGAGTGAGAGTCCAATCCAGCATGAAACTGTGTCCTTCCTAGGTAGGTGAGATGATGTGACAGGTAGGTGGCATGCACAGGCAGGCGCCACGGGCCCACGGCAGGCTGGTGCCCAAGGGCCCAGTCATGTCTGGCATTGTCCCTGCCTCCTATACAGTGCTGTTGTAAGGATTGCTAGTGAAAACATGTGCAACATGCTTAAAACATATGAAAACATGCTGTATAAATAAAAAGTCTTATTTTTACTGCGGCATAGAGTCATGTGAGAACATGGACTCTGGAGGCTCCATTCAGACCTTTTAAAAACAATTTCCACACATTTAGGATTTTTAAGTCCTGAGGAGAAACTGTTATGGCTGAGAAGGGCCTTCTTCTGCAGAGGACAGGGAGTCATTTTCATGTTCATTACAACATGGGCCACAGTAATGACAGCCCACATAGGTGTGGCCTTTGGTTACATGGTTTGGTGGGGCCTCCTAACTAGTTTCTCATTTTTCCAATCTTAAATCTAGTTTTCCATGTTTCGGCAGCAATTTGCAATTTTCAAAAAATATCCTCCTGAAAATTCATCAGCACTTTAGGGTGAATTTCTCCTAATAAAGACATTTTTGTCTGTAGTTTTGACCTGATGTACAATTTTTTGCAAGCAATTTCTCCTACTCTAATGCATTTTTGTATCTTATTTTTCAGATAATATATTCATTTTATAGGGTTGCCAGGTCAGAAGCATCCCAAACCCTGAAATTTCAGGGGCGGGCCCAAGTGATATCATGGGGGTGGGCCCAAGTGATGTCATTAAGTATGATACATTAAGCATCATACATTAAGGATCAACAACAGTTGCTTGGAGCATATAATTCAAACAAAAACATTTATCTGATTGGAAATTAAGATAGAAATCATAGCTAAAAGATGGAGCCTGGGTAAGGAACATTTAATCTAGCCTACTTGCTTCTGGCAAGATGGATTTAAGTGCACTCAGGCCAGGCCAGTTACCAGAATGCCCTTGTAGGAAGAAAGGAGCCTAGTGTTGTGGAGATGTTAGATGGGAGCACTCAGAAGTAAAGATGGATGCCCCTGAAGGCTGCAATTCTAAACACACTTACTAAGGGACTAAGCCCCATAGAACTCAACAGGACTTACTTCTGAGTAGATATGGTTTGGATTGTGCTGTTGGTAAAGCTTGACTAGGGATCCTCTGCAAAGATATCCATGTCCAAACAGGGTTGGCAACACCCTGCCTGGAATGCTCTGCCCCTACCTTTTAACACGGGTGCTCCAAACTTCTTTACAGATTTGACCCTTCACTTCAGAAAGAGGTCTGAGAAATGAGTAAGAATAAGAAGATTATCTACCCTTTTCTGTCTACCCTGTGGGCTGCTATGAGCTCACTTTGACAGCCAACCCAATTCCAGTGAGTAATAATTGACAGAGAGAAAACACTCATGGTTTGGTCCACCTTCACAGGCAGCAGCTTGGAAACAGCAATTGCAGCCACACTTCCAAATATATGAATTCACTTTTACCACTATTGGGCAAGAAACAAACTGTCATGCAACCAACAAGGTGCATCATCAGTGGGTTTAAGGGGGTTAAACTGAGAGCATGGAACCATTATTGTTGCTTCTATGGATGTAAGGGAATGAGGTTAAAGATAAATGAAATAAATAGAAAAGAAAACAAAAGACAGTGATTTCCTAAATGCAATACCAACCACAACAAGATTCCTATGAGTAAGGCAGAAAACTCAGCATCCCACAACTAGTCAGGATTCATAACCAAAACCAAAACTAAAAACATCCTAGCAGTCAGTCAGCCAAGGTCACAGAAATCTCCATGCACCACAACCTGACCCGGGGGGCTGCATATAGTGCAGAATGCTGTGGCACAATTGTTGATATGAGTGAGACCCTATCAGCACATAATATCTCTGCTCTGAATTCTGCACTGGTTGCTGATTTGCTACCAGGCCAAGGTGTCCTTTTCATGTTAGGGTGCCACATAGTACTTATTCTGCTCTTGTAAGAAATCAGACCTTTAGTGTGGCAGCACTTACTCTTTGGAACTCCCTGCCTATTAGGCACCTGCTAAAATCATTTTTGTTCAGGCAAACACATCCAGGCATGTAGAAGCTATTATGTTTTTATCTGTTTTTAACTCATTGTTGGTTAATAACTTTGAATGTTTTTAAATACCTGTCTTTAACTGTTTTTGCCAATAATTTTATTGTTTTAATTCCTTGTGTAAACCACTTTGAGATTTTTTACAATAAAGCGGTATACAAATGTTGTAAATAAAAACATATATAAATTTCAGACTTACTATGGCCCTTGAGTCTCTTTACACTTTTAGGAACAAAGGAATCTGCCTTATACTGACTCAGGCCATTTGGTACCATCTAGCTCAGTACTGATGACATGGACTAGTATTGGCTGTCCAGGATTCCAGGCAATAGCCTTTTCCAGAAATTGAATTTTGGACCTTTGCATGCAAAGCATAAGCCCTACCACTGAGCTACAACCCTCCCCCTATTTAAAAAAGTATCTTTTAAAATCGTTATTTTAAATACACTAATGAATGCTCATCATGCCTAGGGCAGATCCACAACATTAATTTAAAGCACATTCAACATACATTTGAAGCACATGAATCCCAGCACAAAATCATGGGAACTGTCATTTGTTAAGGGTGGTGGGAACTATAACTGTGAGGGGGAAACTACACTTTTCTGGATTCTTTAGGTGCCATCGTGTGCTTTAAATGCAAGTTGGATGTGCTTTAAATGTATTGTGTGGATGTACTTCATAAACTTTGCCTGCATGTAAATCTTTTTAATTATTTGTTTCAAAATGGAAATGAACTATAAAGTGTACTGAGTGACCATGTGGTACTCATCATCTCTCAGCCTATCTGCCCCTCAAGATGAAAACAACAGAGAGGAACTATGACTACCCCCAAGGAAGAAGGGCACACTTAAAATGTAGAGGAAATAATAATCTACAACCATTGTGTGAAATCAAATAGTTATTTGGACACAGTATGAAGTAATAGTTATATAAGCATGACTGTCAAAGATGTTTATTATTTACACAACCTGTAAAGTTATTTGTAGTGCAATCCTGTTTGTTTACTCAGAAGCAAGTCCCAATGTATTCAATGGGGCATACTTAAACAGGGAAGTGTGCACAGAACTGCAACCTCGAGTGATAAGGGACTTCATTCACTCAACCCAAAATTCAGAATCATGCCACTTGAAGCTCTTTTGCAACTGTCTATATTTGTTTTTATTGTTATTGGATTTTAAAGGGATTTATTTCTTGTTATGAGCTGCCTTGGTTTCCAATCACCAACCCTACTTCACAGGGTTGTTGGAAAGACTCCATACACACTGCAGATGTAAAAATACATACACCCCATATAATAGTTTATTGTCAAACCAGCTGGTTATTGCAGAACAGTTTTTAAAAAATCAGTATTAGTTTCCTAGATAATAAAAACTGTGATACTTAAGTAAGCCCTGCCTAACTGCTTTAAAAAATAGGATTGGAGAGGGAGAGAAAGATTTACAACACAAACACAATTCTTTACTATGTTCACTCAAAAGTCACATGAATTTATAGCACAATCCTAACCATGTCTACTCAAAAGTAAGTCCTATTGAATTCAATGAGGTTTTCTCCAGGTATGTGGGATTAGCATTGCAGCTTTATTCCCAGAAAAGCAAGTATTGGATTAAAGCTTTATATTGGGAAGGTTTTCAAAACACTACCCTCTTTAACAGCCCAGGAAAATTTAAACTTGTTTGACTCCTGCACACAAAAGAGAAAAAACCTGAAAGCTATATACTTGTTCAATTTATGAGATGTTCACATAAGCAGGAAAAAACAACCATTTTCTGGTGTTGCAATGGAGTCTAGGCACTGCCTGGAGGTCAACAAATCACAACCCTGACTTCACTTATTGGCTACAAACCTGAAAAGGCGGGGTTAGAGCAGCTAGCTATGAGCTGATTTAACAGAAGTTGCACAGGGGGGCAGCTGATGTTTTGGTGTGTATCACATGAATCAGACCACCTAGAAACTTTTTTAAAAAAAATTAAAGCTGGGAGTCCAGAGATTAAGGGGAGTCACCCAGAGACCTTGAGAGAACCCCCCAAATCCAGAGTCTCCGGGCAAAAACCGGACACCAGGCAACCCTATTTTATGCACTTTCCCCTAATATACTATATACATTTTTATAAACACTGTTAGGTTGGAGGACTGCACTGCAAAATTTAAATAGGCGTGACCTCTGAAGTCTGGCTCATATTGTTTTGGAAAGTGCAAATTTGATAAATTTGCCTTTAAATGCATACTGAATCGAACTTCTCCCCCATCCCCACACCTAGCTTTGGCTAATATCACTACCATGCTATTGCTACCAGCCTCTCACTATATTTGCACTATGAACTGAAGGGTGCCACCAACAGATTATGAAAGGGGGGGCAGCTTTTATTATCATGACTGGAAGTCTGTGTGAGATTTGGAATGGAGGCCACAAGAACCTACCAACCAGCAATATTCCTTCAACTTCTCCCTCAAGCCAGTCCCTAAAATCTTCCTAGATTTTCAAAAGTGGATTTTTTTTAAAAAAAACACTAACCATTTATGTGCCTCCCTTTGCAGTTCCACGGTGTTTTCAATCTTGTGTCGTCAAGCCCCTACAGGGTCTCAGAAATCTGAGTCAAGATATCAGTGCCATCCAGAGCTTGGAAAAGTTACTTTTTTAAACTACAACTCCCATCAGCCCTAGCCAGCATAGCCACTGGATTGGGCTCATGGGAGTTGTAGTTCAAAAAAGTAACTTTTCCAAGCTCTGGTGCCATCATAAAAAGCCCTTCTTGAATAGCAACGTATTCTGGAAAATCAGGCCCTGACTAGACATGATGCCATTTTAAAAGTTAAATTGCAGGCACAGGGGCTCCAGTACAGATCTAGAACAATGGGGGGCAAGGGTTCAAGCCTCCCTTCTCCTATGCCAGAGTCCTGCACCTGCAATTAAATTATAGTACAACAACAATAATAGTTATTCCCTGCTTTTCACCATATGTCTCAAAACAGCTTACAAAAAAGAATAAACATACAATCCACATTAAAAGATATTCACTTCAAGACATATCGAGTAATGGAGAGTTATTAATTTAATACATTCTGCAAGCCACCAATTACAAAACTATTATGAGAAAATTATCACGAGCCTTTACATTTTTATTATCTTGTTATAGCTTGTTTCAGAGATAGAAATGACTGAACCTATTCTGACTCCAATGTCAGACGTGTATTTAAGTAAGTTTTATTTTATCATTCATTAGATTTATTCACTAACAGGCAAAAAACCGTGTAGTTTAAGAACTTACCTACAGCCAACAGATATTTCTATCAAACTTTAAAAAGCAGGGAAATTGGGAGGGAATCAATCCATCTCTTGTTTGTTCTTCCTCTGTTTCTACTCCCTTCTGTTTTTCCAAGCATTATTGTCTTTTCTAGTGAATCATGTCTTCTCATGATGTGTCCAAAGGATGATAACCTCAGTTTCATCATTTAGCTTCTAGTGACAGTTCTGGTTTAAT
Organism: Rhineura floridana; assembly: GCF_030035675.1. Classification (NCBI taxonomy): domain Eukaryota; kingdom Metazoa; phylum Chordata; class Lepidosauria; order Squamata; family Rhineuridae; genus Rhineura; species Rhineura floridana. Next base: position 140,290,745 of record NC_084480.1, read on the forward strand.
TTGTTCTAACACCCAATTATTTGTCTTTTTCGCAGTCCATGATATCTGCAAAGCTCTCCTCCAACACCACATTTCAAATGAGTTGATTTTTCTCTTATCCACTTTTTTCACTGTCCAACTTTCACATCCATACATAGAGATCGGGAATACCATGCTCTGAATGATCCTGACTTTAGTGTTCAGTGATACATCTTTGCATTTGAGGACCTTTTCTAGTTCTCTCACAGCTGCCCTCCCCAGTCCTAGCCTTCTTCTGATTTCTTGACTATTGTCTCCATTTTGGTTAATGACTGTGCTGAGGTACTGATAATCCTTGACAAGTTCAATGTCCTCATTGTCAACTGTAAAGTTACATAAATCTTCTGTTGTCATTACTTTAGTCTTCTTGACGTTCAGCTGTAGTCCTGCTCTTGTGCTTTCCTCTTTAACTTTCATCAGCATTTGTTTCAAATCGTTACTGGTTTCTGCTAGTAGTATGGTATCGTCTGCATATCTTAAATTATTGATATTTCTCCCTCCAATTTTCACACCTCCTTCATCTTGGTCCAATCCTGCTTTCCATATGATATGTTCTGCATATAGATTAAATAAATAGGGTGATAGAATATACCCCTGTCTCACACCCTTTCCAATGGGAAACCAGTCAGTTTCTCCATATTCCGTCCTTATAGTAGCCTCTTGTGCAGAGTATAGGTTGCACATCAGGACAATCAGATGCTGTGGCACCCCCATTTCTTTTAAAGCATTCCATAGTTTTTCATGATCTACACAATCAAAGGCTTTGCTGTAATCTATAAAGCACAGGGTGATTTTCTTCTGAAATTCCTTGCTCTGTTCCATTATCCAATGTATGTTTACGATGTGATCTCTGGTGCCTCTTCCCTTTCTAAATCCAGCTTGGACGTCTGGCATTTCTTGCTCCACATATGGTAAGAACCTATGTTGTAGAATCTTGAGCATTACTTGACTTGCATAGGATATTAAGGCAATCGTTTGATAATTACTGCATTCCCTGGGATCCCCTTTCTTTGAAATTGGGATGTATATGGAACTCTTCCAGTCTGTGGGCCATTGTTTAGTTTTCCATATTACTTGACAGATTTTTGTCAAATTTTGGACAGATTCAGTCTCAGTAGCTTGTAGCAACTCTATCGGTATGCCAGCTGTTCCTGGTGATTTGTTTCTTCCAAGTATTTTAAGAGCAGCTTTCACCTCACATTCTAAAAGGAGATGCCCTGTTCTTCTCACAGAGCTTCAATCAAAGTGCTGACTATTAAACCACTCTGGCCGCTGGAGCTCTCTCAGGGGATAGGAGTCTCCTCTCAGCATCCTTCACAAACTACACTTCCCAGGATTCTTTGCAGGAATCCAGGACTGTCTAAACTGAAATAAAGGTCTGGTGTGGGAGTGGCCTCCAAGCCAAGCAGCTGTGAGTCTGGTTTTTAGAACACTGACAGTTGGTTCTTACGGAGCATGCCTGCACTTATAATTCAGTTCAATGCTAAATTTCTTAAATAAATTAGAAATCAGCCAGGCATTTTTTAAACCTTTAAACTACAAAAGATGAAGGTCAGAGTGTGGGACAAGGTCAGTAAAAGGATTACAGGTACTCTGTGAACATAGCTGATTTTTAAGTAATTTCAACAAATTATGAGAACTCTGACAGAAAAAAGTCCAAAAGGGGTTTGATTTTTTTCTCTTTTTACACTTTGAACTCTCAATTCTCTCTGTTTTGTGTATCGCTATGAAAATTTAAAGGGTTATTAAGCAAGTGTTTCTGAGTTCAGACTATAAGTTTTGTAAGGTTTTGTTTTGAAATGAGCTTATGGGAAGCATCAGAATAGCATGGAAGTATTTTCAATTTATCATTGCAGAATGTGAAAAATCCATGCTGACTAGAGTATACAGCCACTCTCATGGCTGTATAATTCACATGATTGCTAATTGTGCATATGATTTCTAGTCTAGTTTAGCTCCTAGAATGTATTCAACAATTTACTAAACTGAGTCAGTAACTGCCTCTGGATCAAATTCATCCTGCTGAAGGAACCAACCAGTCCCTCAATTTTAAATGGCAGAACTGAAATCTGGATATGTAGGGAGCAGCTTCTGTGGCACTAGGAATATGTCTATGAGGAGACTGGTTGTGGGAAGAGCATGTGGTGCATATGTAGTTCCTGCACAGTGTGAGAGCCTGTGCATTGAACTGAATGAGAGGAGAAAGTCACCAGATGCCTTCAGAGTGAGAGTCTGTAACTGGCAGAAGACTGGCCCTCCCTGCGTGTGAGACAGGAGGGGGAGTAGATGGGCCCTGTGTGAACAAGTTTGAATGGGTATGACTGTTCCCAATTCCCGCAGAGGTCTACTGGAATAATTGGCTCCAGGAGGTTTTGTTGGTGGGCTTGTGTTGGGTCCATACCAGGTGTTTAGGAGGAGTCTTAGTACGGGGGAACATGGGTGATGCCACCCCAATTTCAGTGATCATGGCTAGAGGGAAATATAGCCATGGGGATGTGGTGAATTACCATAGAAGATGAGGGCAAGGGTATCTGCGGCTTGTTCCTTGCTACCACTCCTCTCATGGATGGGTTCCTCGTAGCTCATCTGCTATGCCCACTGGCCTGTGTGTGTTGTCGTTCTACTCCAGCTCAGTACACAATAAGACCACCCATGATTTGATTGTGGATGAAGGTGCTGATTTGGTGTGCATTACTGAGCCCTGGGGCTCATCCAAACAGAGCGGGATAATTCACGTTTTCCATATCCAGTTCGTCATCTGACAGTCCTCACTTTGCCTGTTTGTTCACTCTTTCCCAATTAAAAAACCCGCTTTTTTGCGCCCACTCACGCAGCAAGAGGACCAGTACTTCTTCTCGCTTTTTCCCAGCTCTGCCCATAACACTCCCCCCATCAGCCAATTGGTCCGCAAAAATATGATGTATGCTCCTCTCCCCCTTTGCAATAAAGCACAACAAGGAGCATGTGCTTGAATGTATGTGCGCGAAAGTTTGAATTTCCTGATGGTTTGGTAGTAGTGGCTGTAATGGAGTTCCTTGTCGCTCACCACTTTGGAGCAGCGCCAGCTGGGGGGGTGTCTCCAGGTGCCCCTGACCATCCAGGGGGATTGTGGGCAGTGCAAGGGATCAGCGCTTGTAATCGCCAGGCGAATCCCCCCGTAACCCTTGGGCTCATTCACTGCAGGGTTCAGCCCCGGACTGTTATGCAGCTCAGCAGCAGGAATGCTGCCCCTGAGGGAAGCAAACAGCCCCCCCCCCACGGGTGGCCGCTCTTGGCTCGGGCAGGGAATGTGGGCAAACAGCCCCACGTGCTGCTGTGTCAATCTGCGCTGAAGCGACCAGCACAGGCTTTGCGGTGTTCCCTCTGATAAAAGAAACATGCAAACCACTTATATGCCTATAATTCCTGTATTTTTGTTTGTTTGTATGTGCGATATTTCGCAAAACCGTCTGTATGCTTTTCTACCTTTAACGTTTCTGGAGATACACATGATTGCAATTCCACTTATTTCTCCAGAACAGCAAGTAACGATGTGTCATGTCTAGGAAGGTAGACCACCAGTCTCTATGGTTGCGGGTGGCTGAGATGCTCTAGCAAACCACTTATATGCCAATAATTCCTGTAGGTTTTTTGCTTGTATTTGCAATATTTCTCAAAAGCCACTGTATGCTTTTCAGCTCAGCTGGGCTGCAGAGAACCTGCAGGCTGTGGTTGAAATTGACAAGACTCAAAGACAGTAGCCTTGCAGGCAGGAAAGCGAAATTGACTAAGGGTGTGTGAGTGTCTGTAATCCAAGAGGAAAGCCTCTATTTCTCTTCTCTCCCCCCCCTTTCCCTCTACTCTGGATGCCTGGAAGCAAAGACCAATACGTTCAAGAAGGGCATTTGATGCGGGGGGTGGGAGGTGGAGGTTAGGCAAAGATAAATATTTTCTCCCTTGAAAAAGTTTACAAACAACCACAATTGCAGATCGCACCCTGAGCAGCTGCCCAGTTTGCAGGCTGGCTAAAAATTAACCGCTGTTGCTGCTTCTGCGCAAATGCGCTTTTTTGCATCTGCGCAGTAGAAGTTGCAGGGGGGCCCCCAGCACCACACCATTGCTCTGATAGGTTACTTTTTCCCGGGCTTTCCCCGGACATTCGCGCACATGCACAACAGTGGAAATACGTGATTGGCTGAGAATGAGGGAAGGGATATGGGGAACCGCCCAAGAACCGCCCATCAAACGCCCACAGCTGTAAAGGTACATCGGATGATTCCCGGTTTAAAAAAGCAAATTGCATGATTTGCGGTATTGCAGGAGCTGTTTTAACCACACTAAAATGAGCAAAAGCATGCAGCGTCATATGGATGACCGAAAAACAATGAAAACACAAAGCGATCATGTCACACATTTTACAGTCATCTGGATGAGCCCCTGGGTGGGTGAGCTGGAAGGAGTTGATCTGACCCAGCTTTTCCCACCTGGATGCTCGGTGCAACACCAGCACAGGCTGCAGGAACGGGGAGAGAGGAGTTGCTGTGGTCTACAGAATTTCCATCTCGGTCACCAGGAAACCACTCTGTCTTGGAGCTGGCTGTGAGGGCCCGGACCTGGTGTCAGGCCAAGGAGACAGTTGGGTTGCTGCTGGTGTACCTTCCACCCTTCTCTGACTGAGCTGGCAGAGGCTGTCTCGGCTGTGGTGTTGGAGGAGTCCAGAACAATAGTGCTGGGTGATTCAATGTCCATGCTGAGGCTGCCTCCAGTGTTCTGGCTCAGGACTTCATGGCCTCCATGACTACCATGGGGCTGTCTCAAGTTGTCACTGGCCCAACGCATAGGGCAGGGCACACCCTGAACTTGGTTTTTGCACCACATGGAGGAAGGGGTGGTCTGGAGATAGGGGGTGGTGGATGGTCAGATCACTTCCTGATGAGGTTTAGACTTATGGCTCCGATCCTTCCCTGCAGGGGTGGTGGACAGATTAAGATGGTCCACCGCTGGAGACTAATGGAATCCACTGGATTCCTGAATGCCCTGGAGGAATTCCCAGTAGATAGAGCAGGTAACCCTGTTGAAGCCGTTGTCACGCTGTGGAACAGTGAGGCGCATCAGGCCCTTAACACAGTTGCCCCCAAGCACCCTCTCCAGCATTGTGGAGCCCAGTTTTCCCCTTGGTACACCAGTGAGCTAAAGGCAATGAAACAGGCTGGACAACGGCTAGAGCGCAAGTGGCGAAAGACATGCTGTGAGGCTGATTGGGCATGAGTAAAACATCATAACCGTGCCTGTAACCGTGTATGGCGATGAGGGTGGCAAAGAAGGCCCACTTGTCTGCCTCCATCACATCCTCAAGTAGCCGTCCGGTGGAGCTTTTCCATATTGTCAGGGGACTCTTGATATCAGCTCCAGGAAATGGAGTTTTAGACCCTTCGGAGGCCCACTGTGAATTGTTTGAAAGGCACTTTGAGGGTAAAGTTGCTCACCTCCGTAGCAGTCTTGATGCTCCCTCCACATCTACTGTAGTCCCCAATGAAGTGTCCAGTGCAACATCTGCTGCAACTTCTTGGGAACGGTTTGATGTGGCCTGATGACGTAGACAAGGTGCTTGCGATGATGCGGCCAGCAACGTGTCCTCTGGACCCTTGCCTTTCTTGCCTTATTAAAGGTGGCCGAGGGGGGTTGACCGAGTGGATCCAGGGTGTGGTCAATGCATGATTGCGGGATGAAGTGGTTCCAGGCACCTTGAAAAAGGCAGTGATCCGACCTCTCCTGAAAAAGCCCAATCTGGACCCAATGGTTTGTGACAACTACCGACCGGTTGCAAATGCCCCCTTTTTAGGGAAAGTGATTGAGAGGGTTGTGGTGCAGCAATTACAAGTATGCTTGGATGAAACAGATTATCTTGACCTGTTCCAGTCTGGGTTCAGGCCTGGTTATGGGACTGAATTGGCCTTGGTCGCCCTGATGGATGACCTTTATCGGGAGAAGGACAGGGGGAATGTGATCCTGTTATTCTTATTTGATCTGTCAGTGGCTTTTGATACCACTGACCATAGTATCCTTCTGGGCCAACTTGGTGAGATGGGTATTCGAGGCACTGTTTTACAGTGGTTCTGATGTATCTCCAGAGTCGCTGTCAGAGAATAGCATTGGGTGACTCTTTCTTGGCCCCCTGGCAGTTGTGCTGTGGGGTGCCGCAGGGTACCATCTTGTCCCCCATGCTGTTTAACATCTATATGAAGCCCTTGGGAGCAGTCATCAGGAGATTTGGGGTGAGGTGTCAGCAGTATGCTGACAATATCAAGCTCTATTTCTCCGTAACTTCTGAATCGGGAGAGACCGTGCAAGCCCTGGACCACTGCCTGGACTCGGTGGTGGGCTGGATGAGGGCCAATAAACTGAGTCTGAATCCTAGTAAGATGGAGGCACTGTGGGTTGGTGGTTCCCAAGTTCAGATAATTGGTCGGTTGACTGCTTTGGATGGGGTCGTACACCCTCTGAAAGAGCAGGTTCATAGTCTAGGGGTGCTCCTGGATCCATCTTTGTCGCTAGAGGTCCAGGTGACCTCCGTGGCTAGGAGTACCTTTTACTAGCTTTGGCTAGTAAGACAGCTGCGGCCGTTTCTGGACTGGGATAGCCTGACCACTGTTGTCCATGCACTGGCAACCTCCAGGCTGGATTACAGTAATGTGCTCTATGTGGGGCTGCCCTTGAAGTTGGTCTGGAAGTTGCAGCTGGTGCAAAATGTGTCAGGAAGACTACTCACTGGGGCAGGTTATCGCCACCATGTCATCCCGCTGCTGAAAGAATTACACTGGCTGCCCATTTGCTACCGGGCCAAGTTCAAGGTTCTAATTTTGGTGTACAAAGCCCTATACAGCTTGGGACCAGGATATCTGAAAGACTGTCTTATCCCTTATATTTATTTATTTATTTATTTATTTATTTATTATTTATTTATTTATTAATTCAATTTATATACCGCCCCATAGCCGAAGCTCTCTGGGCGGTTCACAACAAGTAAAACATCTGATATACAATTAAAACCACATATCAAGCAATTTAAACATACATTAATGATATCAAAAATTAAAGCATATGTATACACATACAAATGCATATTAAATATTAAAAGCTGAAATACTGAAATACTAAAATACTAAAATACTAAAATGCTAAAAAGCTAAAAAACTAAAACTAAAATGCCTGGGAGAAGAGGAAGGTTTTTACCTGGCGCCGAAAAGATAGTAATGTTGGCGCCAGGCATACCTCATCAGGAAGAATATTCCATAGTTCGGGGGCCACCACTGAGAAGGCCCTTTTTTTTGTTGTCACCTTCCGGGCTTCTCTCTGAGTAGGCACCCGGAGGAGGGCCTTCGATGTTGAGCGGAGTGTACGGGTAGGTTCGTATCGGGAGAGACGTCCCATCAGGTATTGTGGCCCCATGCCGTGCAAGGCTTTATAGGTTAAAGCCAGCACCTTGAATCGAGCCCGGAAACATATAGGCAATCAGTGCAAGCGGGCCAGAATCAGTGTTATATGTTCGGACCGCCTGGACCCAGTTATCAGTCTCGCTGCTGCATTCTGCACGAGCTGTAGTTTCCGAACCATCTTCAAGGGCAGCCCCACGTACAGTGCATTGCAGTAGTCTAATTTAGAGGTTACCAGAGCATGAACAACTGAAGCAAGGTTTTCCCTGTCCAGATAGGGGCGTAGCTGGGCCACCAGCCGAAGTTGGTAGAAAGCATTCCGTGCCACCGAGGCTACCTGGGCCTCCAGTGACAGGGATGGTTCTAAAAGAACTCCCAAGCTTCGAACCTGCTCCTTCAGGGGGAGTGCAACCCCATCCAGAACAGGTCAGAAGAACCACCTATTAACAGCGTCTCAGTCTTGTCTGGATTGAGCTTCAATTTATTCACTCTCATCCAGTCCATTATCGCAGCCAGACATCGGTTCAGCACCTTGATAGCCTCACCTGAACAAGATGAAAAGGAGAAATAGAGCTGCGTGTCATCAGCATACTGGTGGCAACGCACTCCAAAAATGGCACCCAGCGGCTTCATATAGATGTTAAAGAGCATGGGGGACAGAACTGACCCCTGCGGAACTCCATATTGGAGAGCCCAGGGTGCCGAGCGATGCTCCCCAAGCACTACCTTCTGGAGACGACCCGCCAGGTAGGAGCAGAACCACTGCCAAGCAGTACCTCCAACTCCCAAATCCGCAAGTCTCCCCAGAAGAATACCATGGTCGATGGTATCGAAAGCCGCTGAGAGGTCAAGGAGAACCAACAGAGTTACACTCCCCCTGTCTTTCTCCCGACAAAGGTAATCATACAGGGCGACCAAGGCCGTCTCCATGCCAAAACCGGGCCTGAAACCCAATTGAAATGGATCCAGATAATCGGTCTCATCCAAGAGTGTCTGGAGCTGGTCCGCAACCACTCTTTCGGGGACCTTGCCCAAGAATGGAACGTTTGCTACTGGCCTGTAATTGTTAAGGTTTTCTGGGTCCAGGGAAGATTTCTTCAAAAGTGGTCTCACTACTGCCGCCTTCAGGCAGCCAGGGACCACTCCCTCATGCAGTGAGGCATTAATAACTTCCCTGGCCCAACTGGCGGTGCTATCCCTGCTGGCTTTTATTAGCCAAGAGGGGCAAGGATCCAACACAGAAGTGGTTGCTCGCACCCGTCCAAGCACCTTGTCAACGTCCTCAAGCTGCACCAATTGAAACTCATCCAAAAAATCATGACCAGGCTGTGCTCCGGATACCTCATTTGATTCAACTGCTAAAACATTGGAGTCCAAGTCCTGACGGATGCAAGAGACTTTATACCCAGTCGATCACTGCGCTCTGCAGGTGAGGGCCTCCTGCAGATACCATTTTATCAGGAGGTCCATTCTGCACAACTTAGGAAACAGACCTTTAGTGTGGCAGCACCTACCCTGTGGAATTCCCTCCCCTTAAATATTAATCTCTTATCTTTTTGGCACCTATTGAAGACCTTCCTCTTTCAACAAGCCTTTTAAGTTGAGACCTATCCCAGTCTGCATCTTTGTTGGAATTGCTTTTTAATATGTTTTTAAAAAACCTTTCCCCCCCTGAACAATATGATTTTTAACCCTTTTTATTTAAGATGTTTTTAAAGCTTTTTTTTTTAAAAAAAATGTTTTTAAAGTTGTTTTGTTTTAACGTATTTTAAGGTCTGTTTTTATGATATTTTGAAGTGTTTTAGTGCTTTTGTTTGCCACCCTGGGGTCCTGCTGGGAGGAAGGGCAGGATATAAATCAAATAATAAATAAATAAATAAATAAATAAATTAGCCACCTTGGGGGGAATTGTACAAAAACAACCCTTGCACTATATAAATCCTGATGGGAAACAAGAAGGCAGACAAACACCTCCTGTTGGGATGATGGAAGGATCCTTGACCCACTACCCTACATCATCTTCTTGAAGCATCCCTCTAACAAAACTAGTTGCTAACAAGGGGCTTGCCGTCTTCTAAGCCACAGAGATATGCTTCCTCCTTCAAGAACCTGTCCCAGAAAGGCTTAGCTGCGGAATCCCAGAGACTTACTAAAATGTTACATTAGTAGAAACCATTTTCAGAGAGGGTCACAACAATGAGCCATTCTTTACAAGAGATATTAAAGATACATTAAAGAGATATTAAAGATACATTCCTTGGTGCCTTTGGTCTGGTACAAACTAACCTCTGCATCAAGCCTTTGTATATACATCTGTATTTGCAGGATGTAAAACAACAGCTTTTAAAATGTCTGCTGTAATGTCAGCTGTAATGTATTTGGGACTCAGTGTGAGTCAGGCCATTGGGCCATCTAGCTCAGTATTGTCTGCGCTAGTTGGTATTTACTATTCATGATCAAGTGCCTCTGAACTGTTAACAACGTATCTGAATGCATTTGGATTCACTATAAAGACATTTCATGAAGTGGAACTCATTGTCACAGATGAATTCTCAGCTTTAACACAGCATTTTTTTTAAAGTAACATCTCTTTCCAGTAACTGTGCTGGCAAAACATCTAACAGTACAACACAAATCTGGGTTTGTTCATTCTCTCTTCGTCCCTCCTCTCTTCCTCCCTCCTCCCCCGTCCCCGTACAATCCATTGAGTTCACAAGCTGCTAGTTCACAAGCTGCTAGTGGCTAAAACTAAACACAGATACATTCATGTATGCCTTAGATAGAAAGCCGCTACCAGGAACCTGGGTGGGAGCACAGATTCAGCAACAGCTTTTTATAGCTCCACATTTTAAAATGGTTCAGAGTATCAGCCACTACCCAAGAAACCGTGAGCTATTTTCCACACTGTTGGGGAATGAATATGCAAATAAGATATTGTAAACTCAAACTACCAGCATCGTTGAAGGCAAATTGCAATGCTGCACTCCCTTTTGTGCACTGGAATAGTGGCTACCTCCAAGAACATAAAATTAGAGGTCTAGCCCCTGCTAAATCTAACAGTATTCTATTTTTTTACCTAGCAGGTGGGAAATGATTCCCATGGTAGACCACTATACACAAAGGGAAACATATAGGTGGGATTTCACATGGGTCTAAGAGCTAATTTAATAGGTATGTGACTATTGGCATATATTGACTCATGCACCTCATTTTTCCAAGTGATAGGAAACTCTTGGGACAAATAGAGTCAATTTCCTTGCAAGAAAAGAGGTCTCTCTCTGTGTGTGTTGTAATAAATCTGTAACACAAAATGTGCCCTGATGGTTCTATACAAGCAGTGATGAACAGTGACACAAGTTAAACAGACAGGTCAATGCCCTGAAGGGCTTACAAATTAAATTTTGACTGAAGGTAAGAGAGAGAAGGTAAGAGAGAGAAGGAAAGACAGAGGCATAGGTAACATAGGAAGAAGAATATTGTTATAGGATTGTGGGATTGTGGGGGGTGGGTTTGGATGAGATCTGTGAGACCCTTTCTAGTTTATAATTGTGTGCCTGTAAGAGAAACAACCTGCAAAGGAAGACACCTGCTCCACTGGTCAGACTAGTCTCCTCTGCTAATCTAATAGGTGAGCTAATGGGTCTGTCACGTGCCCATTAACAGGTGAATAGATGGTGGGCCAGAGAGATCCTGTTGTTACTGGAACTCTTTTCAGGAGAGAGACCCTCCCTCCTCCTGGTGCCAAGGAGAGGCTTGCGTTTCTAGTCCAGGCTGAGGAGAAGATGGGAACTGGAGAGACAGAGAGACTTGCTTGCTCTCTGGACTCCCAAAGCTATGGGCAATGGGGAACAAGTTCTGATGAACTGATAATGCTGTGAACCCCTCCATCTTAGGCTCAGGATGAAATGTGTGTAAATATTTCCTAAAAGACACCACAGTTGCCACTGCCCTTCTTTCCAAGGAAACCAAACCCTGGGTCAGTGCAGGAACCCTTGCAAATCTTGCACCACGTGGAGATTGGGGTGGTGCACAACAATATGTATAAAGACACACCCATGTACTTAGGTTGCTTTAGGGCAGGTGCAGCCAATGGAGGGCCTTCCTAATGTTGTTAGACTACAACTCCTATAATCCCTGGCTATTGATCATGGTGGCTAGGGCTGATGGGAGTTGAAGGCCAGCAACATCTGGAGATCACTACATTGACTATCCCTGCTATAGGGGATGAAGTAGTGAGTTTTGTTTATTTGTTTTACAAAATACACAGGTAGAGCAGGGGTAACCAAGCGGCCAGTGCTAGTCTTAAAGCAGCATCAGTCTGCTAAAAATTGGCAGCATGATCCTTGCTGCTCCCCACAACTGCTTTTTGACAGTCAGCTCCAAGAACTCCGGACTTCACAAATCTTTACCATCAACAGGACAACTCTTAAGCTATTAGGCACAATCTTTGCACACAATAGGTTGAATATGCCTCTGTTTGCTGGCAATGATTATTGACAAAACTACATAGCAGTGTTTCATCATTGTCAGGACTGGCACTCTGGAGGCACCATTGTATCTAAGGCAGGTGGGCAGAAGCCTGGTTGATACTGGATAGACGGTCTGGAGAGGCAAAGCAGAGCAAGCATACAAGTAAAATGGCAAGCAGGCAAACAGTTCTGTTGTTTTGCACAAAATACAACAAAAGAGTCAGCTCAGAGTCAAAGGCCTTCTGGGCTCATTGTGGCCCTTGATATCTGGTAAATTAGCAAGGCCCAGGGCCACCTTCTGGCTATCTGCATTGAAGGTGGATGCCCATGTGCACAGGAGATACTCAACATTGCCTTCTTCTGTTGAGTTGTCACAGCAGTTCACAGAGGAAAGCACGTGGGTTTAGCTGCGAGAGTGCCTATTTGAAATGGTTGATGCCCTGCCATTTAAATAAACCAGATGCAATGGGGTGGTTATTGCTAAGACCATGATGAATGCACCAAGCTAGGTGGAGTAGCAAGAGTAGGATTTTGCAAAAATGAAAAAAAATTGCCAGAACTGATCAGATCCCATCACACTGACTCATAGTCACGCTCATCATTTTGCAGCACAAACTGGATTATATAATAAGCCTCAACAATACCAACATTTCGATAGCAAATTAATCTCAAACAGATAGGCATGACCTGCTTAATCGTACATAGTGAACCCAGCCCTGGTGACATAATGCAAAAAGCATATGAAATTCATCTGGCAGAAATCTTGTGAGTAATAGAGGCATCAGTGTGAAATGATGACATTTTGGTGGGATGCAGCAGGAAGAGACCCACAAAGTGGAAGGCAGAGTTTTTTCAGTCTTCTAGTTACTAAAGTGAGTAGGAGTAGCGCTTAGGAAGGGAGAAACAAACAAGTAAACAAAGACAGGTGCTGAATAAAACAGCATCAGGGCCTCCAAAGCAACAATGCACTCTTAAGACTCCAAAAAATCTGGGGCTTGTAATGGAAGCCTCACGGCCTGGGGCTGGAATGTGAGCTGCATAATGGGAATCTGCCTTATACTGAAACAGACCATAGGGCCATCTAACTCCATATTGCCTGCACTACGGATGTGCTAGAATTCCACCCAAGTCAGATTTCGTACCAAATTTTCCATTAATTCCCTTATTCTCTATAGTTGCAGGTTGGATTTTTATGTACTAATTTTCTGCAGCTATTTTCAAAAATGATTTTTAGAATACCAATATTAAGAATGATATTTTATTGATATTTCCTTTAATTTATGGGGAAAATCCTTTAAAAATATTGATATTTCCCTTTAAAATATCAATATCGATATCAGTAGTTTTGGTGAAGAAAAAAACAGATTGGTAAAAGCAGCAGCTGGTGGACAAAGAACAAACTCAAATCAATACTGGCCTGTAAGATCAATGGAATGCTTTTGAACCAGCACTGGCCAATGGATCCCATTCCTAGTGTACACTGGCTGGCAGTGGCTCTCCAGGCTTTCAGACAGGGAGTTTCTTCCAGCTGTACCTGGAAATGGAATCTTTTGTAGGCAAAACAGATGCTGTACCACTGAGCTATAGCCCTTCTCAGAGCCATCTTCATACAAGGAAGGGAATAGGAGTGTGCCATGCTGTGGCAGATCCAGGTAATCTTAGATTTTATGCTATTTTGATCTATTTCATTCATTTTTTTGACCTGGTTTTGGGATGGGAACAGCACAGGTCACCCTGGTGAACATCTTACAGAAAGGAGTGGATTGGGAGTGGGTGGGGTAGGGCTACTAAATTGGCCGTCTTTCACCTCTCACTGGTAGTTTTTACCATCAACCATGTTACATTTACTATTTATTAAAAATGTCTGTATACCACCCCTCATCCAATAGATCAATTTATTTATTTATTATTTGATTTATAACCCCCCCTTCCTCCCAGCAGGAGCCCAGGACGGCAAACAAAAGCACTAAAAAAACTTTAAAACATAATAAAAACAGACATTACATTACATTAAAACAAAACATCTTTAAAAACCTTTTTTTAAAATCTTTCAAGACATCTAAAAAAAAGGTTAAAAACATTCTTTTTTAGAAAAAGGTTTAAAAACATATTAAAAAGCAATTCCAACACAGACGCAGACTGGGATAAGGTTTTATCTTAAAAGGCCTGTTGAAAGAGGAAGGTCTTCAATAGGTGCCAAAAAGATAACAGAGATGGGGCTTGTCTAATATTCAAAGGGAGGGAATTCCACAGAGTAGGTGCCGCCATACTAAAGGTCCATTTCCCAAGTTGTGCAGAACAGACCTCCTGATCAGATGGTATCTGCAGGAGGCCCTCACCTGCAGAGCGCAGTGAATGACTGAACATATAAGGGATAAGACGGTCTTTCAGGTATCCTGGTCATGAGCTGTATAGGACTTTGCACACCAAAACTAGAACCTTGAACTTGGCCCAGTAGCAAGGGTGACATGTTGGCGATACCCTGCCCCAGTGAGCAGTCTTGTCACCACTTTTTGCACCAGCTGCAGCTTCCAGACCAATCTCAAGGGCAGCCCCACATAGAGCACATTTCAGTAATCCAGCCTAGAGGTTATCAGTCCGTGGACAACAGTGGTCAAGCTATCCCGGTCCAGAAACGGCTGCAGCTGTTTTACCAGCCAAAGCTGGTAAAAGGAACTCCTAGCCACTGAGGTCACCTGGGCCTCTAGCAACAAAGATGGATCCAGGAGCACCCCCAGACTACGGACCTGCTATTTCAGAGTGAGTATGACCCCATCCAAAGCAGTCAACTGATCAATTATCTGAACTCGGGAACCACCAACCCACAGTGCCTCCATCTTGCTAGGATTCAGACTCAGTTTATTGGCCCTCATCCAGCCCACCACCGAGTCCAGGCAGTGGTCAAGGGCTTGTACGGCCTCTCAGATGTTACAGAGAAATAGAGCTCGGTATTGTCAGCATACTGCTGACACCTCACCCCAAATCTCCTCATGACCACTCACAAGGCTTCACATAGATGTTAAACAGCATGGGGGATAAGATGGTACCCTGAGGCACCCCACAGCACAACTGCCAGGGGGCCGAAAGACAATCACCCAATGCTATTCTTTTAAAATGACCTTGAAAATGGGATCGAAACCACTGTAAAACAATGCTTCCAATACTCATCTCACCAAGTCAGTCCAGAATATTAAAACTAATGAGAGATCAAGTAAGAGTAACAGGATCGCACTCTCCTTGTCCTTCTCCCGATAAAGGTCATCCATCAGGGTGACCAAGGCCAATTCAGTCCCATAACCAGGACTGAACCCAGACTGGAACAGGGCAAGATAATCTGTTTCATCCAAGCGTATTTGCAATTGGTGCACCACAACCCTCTCAATCACCTTCCCTAAGAAGGGGGTATTTGCGACTGGGCGGTAATTGTTGCAGACCAATGGGTCGAGGGTGGGCTTTTTCAGGAGTGGTCAGATCACCGCGTCTTTCAGAGCAGCTGGAACCACTTCCTCCCGCAATGATGCTTTGACCACACCCTGGATCCACTCGGTCAAACCCCTTCGGCAATTTTTAGTAAGCCAAGAAGGGCAAGGATCGAGAGGACATGTTGCTGGCCACATCATCACAAGCACCTTGTCTACGTCATCAGGCAGCATCAACTGAAACTGTTCCCAAGAAGTTGCAGCAGATGTTGCACTGGACACTTCATTGGGGCCTACAGTAGATGTGGATGGGGCATCAAGACTGCTATAGAGGCGAGCAACTTTACCCTCAAAGTGCCTTGCAAACAATTCACTGTGGGCCTCCGAAGGG
The DNA here is from genome assembly GCF_030035675.1 of Rhineura floridana. Taxonomy (NCBI): domain Eukaryota; kingdom Metazoa; phylum Chordata; class Lepidosauria; order Squamata; family Rhineuridae; genus Rhineura; species Rhineura floridana. The sequence continues at coordinate 140,306,454 of NC_084480.1, forward strand.
TCTAAAACTCCATTTCCTGGAGCGGATGTCAAGAGACCACTGGCAATACAGAAAAGCTCCACTGGACAGCTACTTGAGAATGCGATGGAGGCAGATAAATGGGCCTTCTTCCCTGCCCTCACTGCCACACAGTAGGCACAGTTATGTTGTTTTACTTGTGCCTGATCAGCCTCACAGCACGTCTTTTGCACTTGCACTCTAGCCATTGTCCAGCCTGTTTCATTGTCCTTAGTTCACTGGTGTATCAAGGTGCAAACTGGGCTCCACAATGCCAGAGAGGTCCCTTGGTGGCAACTGTGTCAAGGGCCTGATGCGCCTCACTGTTCCACAGCATGACAACGGTTTCAACAGGTTCACCAGCTCTATCTACAGAGAACTCTCCCAGGGCATTCAGGAATCCAGTGGATGCCATTAGTTTCCAGGCAGTGAACATCAAACACTAGGGGCCAAACTAGATGTTTAAATATATTTTCGGCTACATATCTATTTTTCCTTAACTAATTGGAGGGGTGGGGGAGCCCAAGTCTTATTGAGAAAGAAGTGTTTATCTCTTCACTCCTACACTGAGAGTAGAATGAAGGTTACCCCACTCCACCCATGCCCCCACAGGATTAGAAGCCTTAGAAAAGAAGTCCTGGATGCCATTTCTTCTACTCTACTGTTCTGCTCCTCACTGGCCCCAACCCAAAATTCCCCAGACCTGCTTCTTGCTTCTTAGTAGTCCCAGAAATCTAGGGCCCAACTACAGAATGTGTTAAAGATGTTTCATAGATGTTAGTGTTTTACGGCCTGTTTGCCACTGTGGGTTCCTTCTGTGAGGAAGGGTGGGTATTGTTGTTGTTGTTATTTCACATTTCAACCTTTAAAAATAACAGCTATGGGATTGCCAATGTGATTTGGAACCATTGTAAGAGGGGGTTTAACCATGTCTCCCTGGACTGTGGTCCTGATGATAATCACCTCCTTTGAAGCTGCTGTTTCCCCCAAGAGGGGTGCTGCCATGGATGCCATTATTTTCTGCTCACATTAATATGACTTGATAATGTATAGAGATTTCTTTATCGTTTGTTGTTGTGGTTGTGTATTTACTGCAAAAAGCAATAAATAAATACTAAAAAAAAGTGATCAGCCTGATAAAACCATCACTATAGGAAAAGTAAGCAATCTGCAAAGTCTTTAGACATGTCTACAAACTGTGAAAAGATGAAATACAATAAGGTGCACATAGCACATAATTGTAGCTTAGTCCATATAGATATGGTTATTTGTGCACTGCATAACTGAATATCTTATGTGAACCCATGTTGTAATGTTACGATGCTTTGTATTAAATGAAATGGGATATATAAAGATGCAGTCCCAACCCTGATCCCACTTACTACTGTTAAAGGAAAAAGCAGAGATGTTGCATACAGGCACTCATTTAATGGATCATCAAGTTTGGCCCCCACATTTCTGTCTTTCTAGGCCAATCCAAAATCTGCACAAACAGTCTCCTGCAGTCCTGTTGGCACATTGACAGGAGAGGAGAGTGTGACCTGTGTTCCAAGTTCTAGTACAACAAGGAACAGAGCTGCCAAACATATATGAAAGGATAAGTAAACACTGGAAAAATTTTGCAATATGACTAGATTTAGGGCAAAGAAAAGGAACAGATGGGAATGGGGAGGGGATTGTAGACAGGTTTACCTGGGATTTCCCCGTGGCTCTAGTTTGCATTTAGCACATATGCAATGAGTGTTGGAAGCAGTCTCAGGAAAATGAATGTGCAATATGTTACGGATGGTGATGCACCTTCTGTATATGCTAATGCAGCAGTCTTGTGTCATTCTTGGGTTAGCCAAACAAGCACACTTTAAGACATCCACAGCATCCTCCTTCTATATGTATGGAAGAAAATAAGCACACACAAAAAATTCTTCTTCTGCACAAAGAGTTTATAGTGCTTTCACTCTTTCACCCACTGGGATGTTCTCCTGCATATCCCCCACTAAAGCAAATGGGAGTCCTGCAACAGGACTACCATGCCTGTAGCATCAGATACTCAAACATGTGGAGGGAGAATCTATTTTGGAGATTAAAATGAAGTTCAACAATACATGTAATGTGTATTTCTTGTCTTTCACTGCATTAGATTTAGGGGTAGGCCATAGCCCATAGCTTCAGCACCTGCTTTGCATGCAGAAGGTCACATGTTCAATCCAAGGCATCTCCAGGTAGGGCTGGGAAAGACCCCTGCCTGAAACTCTGGGGAACTGCTGCTGGTCAGTGTCGACAACACTAAGCTAGATGGACCAAGGATCAGACTTGGTACAAGTCAGCTTCCTATGTCCCCAAGTTCAGACATCAAAAGCTACTCTGAGGCTAGCACTGTAGTTTCCCTGCATGCAATCCATGAGCCACTGCATTTATATTCAAACAAAACACTGCAGCCAAACCCAGTTCTCTGATGTATGATACATGTGCTTGTTGCAGTTATATGTTATATTTCCGTGTGTATAGTCAAAACATTGGTGGTGGTGCACACCCAAAAAAATGTAGATATAAGTAATTTAGTAATGTAATTTAATACACAGTAATTTAATAACAACAATTAAGAGTAGATGAAAGAGAACGGTTCTAAGCAAAGTAGAACAAAAACCCATTCTGAAAAGCAGGTGGAAAATGATCAGTAACAGAAGCAGCTTCTAATAATTTAATTATGTATCTGTTGTTACATTCTTTCACATGAAAAAATGAGCATGAAGTGCCCCTTAGAATTCACATGAAACCACACCTGGACGATTCATCCAGGCAAATGATTAATTTACTAAATGTGGAAGTGGAGAAAATTAGCTTGCATTCATCCTGTTTCCATTGCCATCCCTTGCCTTTCCTTCTATTGGAAAACAATGTAAGAAATACAATGAAAGCTATATTATGCTATATTAGGTGACTCCGCAATATAAAATTATTTTGCTCTGGTTTAAATTACTCAAAAGTGTTCTCTGTCTGTGCCCTCTTGAAATCAGCACTGATTATCTCACTTGTTGCAGAAAGAAAGAACCTTCTGTGTACATGATAAAGAAATAATTATTCTGATCCATATTACAATAATTGCTGTTAGCATCTCTCTATTAGCATCTCTTCAAAAGTCATTAAATCTTTCCATTCCCCTTCCCCAGTTCTATCCCATAAGAGATTTATCTTGAATATGAGACATCTAACTTTGAATATCACAAATGAAATATTACAAATAAACAAATGGAATTGTGGGGCCCTGCCATACACACTCTATTTCTTTTAATATGGCTAGTGTTGACAGCATGAAGGGCTTTTTCAGTGGTGGCTCCCGTTTGGGAAATACTCTCCTCAGGGAAACATGTTTGGTGCCATCATTATCAGCTTTTAGGCACCAGGCTAAGACATTCCTGTTTGCTCAAGCTTTTGGTCATTAACTTGGATCATTCGATTTCTGGCCTTTTTTGTGGTGTTAATCTTTTAGGGGGAGAGAGACTATGACCTGGGAAACCAGGGTTCGAATCCCCACACAGCCATAAAGCTCACTAGGTGACCTTGGGGCAGTCAATGCCTCTCAGCCTCAGAGGAAGGCAATGGTAAACCCCCTCTGAATACCGCTTACCATGAAAACACTATTCATAGGGTCGCCATAAGTTGGAATGGACTTGAAGGCAGTCCATTTCCATTCATCTTTTAGGGGGGTGGGGTAGGATTTTTTCCTTTATAGTTATTGTTGCATGAGCACAGCGAGGAATTTGTTCCACTGTAATTTTATGAACAAATATAAATAATGTTTATTATTATTATTAATAACAACAATAGTAGTAGTCATATTCTGAGAACTAGATTCACTGAGCTATTTGTCCTCATCAAAACCAATGAATACTCCCCTTATTTTCCCCCCTATTCTTTAACAAGGAAAATATATAATATAGATGTTCACTTCTGACATTACCTGTAAATGTTATCTGATATTTTTTAATTACCCTTAATAGGTATACAAGACACACAAAAGTGTTTCCTTCATAGAGTTCACAGGCAAGATGGGAGAAACTAGGAAGTACCTTAGGGACAGCCTTCATTTGCTGGGCATATTACACAAGAGGTTGAGGCTTTTAAGCATAATGAAATCGCTGCTGCCGTTTGTGTTGCTGTTCTATTTGCCATTTTACTACTTTTTTTAAAGATAGAATTACTTTTTATTATTAAATCTGTATTTTATCCTGTTAATTTGTTTTGTGAAGTGAATTGCCTTGCGAGGATAAAAATAGCCCTGAAAGGCGGTATACAACTACCGAAATAAATAAGTGTCCATTCAATATAATAATATAATCTAATTTTTATTGGAGACATTTCTAACTTTCCTTAGTAGCATAGACTCCAGAGAGTTGCAGCAGAAAGTAATGCAATGCAATCCGATACGAATTCACTCAGAGCAAAGTTCCACTTTCAGGGGAATTTGTTCCCTCAATAGGGCTGCTTGGGATGATTGTTATTATACAGACATTTAAAACACAGTATTAAAAACAATCAAAACACATTTCATTCACAGGTAGAGGGTAGGTCCTGCAAACATACACCTCAGGTGCCGAAGACCAGGGTAAAGAAGTGCATCTTTAGCATTTGCCAAAAACTGTATAGTGAAGGTGCCAGAGACATCTCTGTAGGGAGGGAATTCCACAACTCATGGGTTACATCCTAGATTGAACTGAGAAACACCCTCCCCCATTTTTCATGAATGGTTTATGGCATGAGTTGGGAAATGGATCTTGCAGGTGGGCTGGATCCTTATTGTCCCCACAGGCCAAGTTTGACAGATGGGCAAAGACATCAGGCAAACCATTTCTACATAGCACCATGCAACTCCCTCTGGCCTAGTCACATCTTTATGTGCTCCACACCTGATCTCATATATGATGTCAGGTGTAGGGCAGGTGAGTGTGGCTTGCCAAAACAGCCCTGTATTCCAAATGGAGAGCCCTGGTGGGCCTGATTAGACACCGGAGGTGGAGTTTGCCCCCCTCTATTTATGGTGTCAAAAACACCCCTTTAAAGTGATTTTTCATCTTTCCTAGAAGAAGCATTCAAGTCTGTTCAGGCTTACTCAGAAGTAAATCCCACTGTGTCCAATGGGAGTCACTCAATGGGTAAATGTATGTGGAATATGTAGCCTTATTCATTTAAATTCCCATTAATTGCTGCTGTTCTAAGTTGACATAATCATCTGGTCAAATTTGATTGCTTATAATTTTGTCTAACAACATCAAAGGGCATCACCACATCAGACTGTCACCATGATTGGGTAGGTTCACCTATGTGACTAACTCAAGAACAGGAAGTAGCAGCAGGGTATCTGTGTGTGTGTGTGAACTGATGCAGTAGCCAACGTAACCAATAAGGGGAAACCATGATGCCAGGGGGTGTAGCGATTGGGGGGGTAAATGAGGGCATTGCTCCCCAATTATAATTCTGCCCCTCCAATGAAATTTTTCTTCAGTCCCCAAATTTCTAGCATTGCAGTAACTTAAAACTTCAATTGAGCTTTTAGAAATACAGTTTAGGCATCCAAAGAGAGGGGCAGGGCAAAGTTACCAAGGGAATCCAAACATTGTAAATAAAAGAGTCAAAAGTGTGAATGAGGTGAACACAAGTCTTCATGGATGGGGGACGGAATTGGCAAACCTAAGGGTTTGCAATTGGAAGAAGAAAATGTGGGAAGGGCAGTATTGTTATACACTGCAGAGCATCTGTCCCTCCCCTGTAATGCTCATCCAGCGTCTGGAGGTGATGAGTGTTATTAATGCATCTGGTGGACGTGCCTAGGTTTTGGGGCCTAGACTATGCAGCAGCCCAGCCTAGTCCAGGACAGAACCAGAGAAGAAGCAGAGAGGTGAGTGAGCTGGCTCTCCAAAGCCCAGGAAGCCTTATGAGACCTTATTAACTTAGCCAGGCAATGGGGAGCTAGAATAATGTGTGTTTGCATGTCTGGGGGGTATTTCTTCCTTAGTTTGTTAAAAATGTTGAAAAACAATAATGCAGCTTATTTAACTTTTCTCATGCAAACCTATGTACTACCAAAATAGGGTGCATGAAATTTGCTGGTAGAGCCATCAGAAGCAGTGGTAGCTGGTTGGCCCAGGGCCTTTCTATAGAACAGATAGGCTTGCCAGGTCTCCAGTTTTTGCCTGGAGACTCTGGATTTTTTGCGTCCTCTCCGGGTCTCCGAGTGAGCCACATCAATCTCCTGACTCTCAGCTTTCATTTTCTTTAAAAAAAATTAAGTTTCTAGGTGGTCTGGGTTCAAGAGATATAGGCCAAAACATCAGCCCCCTCCCGGCAACTTCTGTTAAATAAGCTTGTAGCTGGTTGCTCTAACCCCAACTTTCAGGTTTGTAGCCAATAAGTGAAGTCAGGGTCTTGATTGCAATAGCAATAGCTAGAACCCATTGCAAGTCCAGAAAACTGTTGTCTTATCCTGGTTTATAGCTTTCAGCTATAAACTCCGTTTCTCTGAGACTTCACCTTCTGTTTCTTTTATTGCGTATGTTCCTTTGATTACTTCTGTTTACAACTCTCTTTGATCATTCTGTCTTTCATCTGTATGCTCTGTTGATCTATAAATTGTAGATTCCTGCTTAATAAAGTTGTCTTTCTGACCAAGGTTGCACTCTCGGTTGGACTGAGAGCTTCTTTGGGGCAGTTAGAACCTTTAATCAAAGTTCTATTGTGTGGATGTGTTTTCCTTCCTCACTTGATTTAGGGTCCAATTGCAGCTCGTGTCCTACCTGGGGAAGGTGGCACAGTGAGATAGTCCTGTGCACACTTCCCTGTTTGAGCAAGCCCCATTGAATACATTGGGACTTGCGTCTGAGTAAACATGCATAGGATTGCATTATAAATATATTTACAGGTTATGTAAATAATAAATATCTTTGACAGTCATGCTTAGATAAATATTTCTTCATACTATGTCCCAGTAAGTATCTAATTTCACACTATGGTTGTACATTGTTATTTCCTCTAGCCCATGGTCGCCCAGTAAACTTTCTAGCTGATTTCATTTTTTAAAAAAATAATTAAAATAATTTACATTGTGGCAAAGTTTATTAAGTAGATCCACACAATACACTGAAAGCACATCCAACTCTCATTTAAAGCACATAACATCTCCCAAAGGATCCTGGGAAGTGTAGTTTCCCCCTCACAGTCAGAGCTTGGAAAAGTTACTTTTTTGAACTACAACTCCCATCAGTCCCACAGTTATAGTTCCCACCACCCTTAACAAACTCTGCTTTCCATGATTCTGTGGTGGGATTCCTGTGCTTCAAATGGGTGTTGAATGTGCTTTAAATGAATGGTGTGGATCTGCCCTAGGTGTGCTGTGCATTCATTAGTGAACTGAAAAGAACAATTTTAAAAGATACTTTTTTAAACGGGGAAGGGCTGTAGCTCAGTGTTAGGGCACATACTTTGCAAAGGTCCAAAATCCAATATTTGGAAAAGACTATTGCCTGGAATCCTGGAGAGCCAATGCTAGTCCATGTCATCAGTACCAAGCATGATGGTACCAAATGGCCTCTGTCTGCATAAGGCAGATTCCTTTGTTCCTAAAAGAGGAAAGAGATCCAAGGGCCAAATTCACTCCGAAATTTATTTATGTATTTTAATTTCAACATTTATATACTGCTTTATTGTAAAAAAAAAAAAACTCAAAGCGGTTTATAGAAGCGGTTTATTGGCAAAAACAGTTAAAGGCAGGTATTTAAAAACATTCAAAATAATAAAACCAACAATGAGTTAAAACAGATAAAAAACGTAATAGTTTCTACATGCTTGGGTAGGCTTGCCTAAACAAAAATGTTTTTAGCAGGTGCCAAGATGAGTACAATGAAAGCGCCTGCCTAATGTCAATAGGCAGGGAGTTCAAAAGCATAGGTGCTGCCACACTAAAGGACTGGTTTCTTACAAGAGCAGAACAAGTACTATGTGCAAGTCAAAATATATTATGTCCACAGCATTCCCACAATCTATGAGGGAGGTTAGCTGATCAAAAGATGAGATAAGATTAGTCTGGCAGGATTTGTTCTTGATAAATCCATCTCGGGTTTCAGTAACCACTGCATTATTTTCAAGGTGCTTACAGACTGACTGCTTTATAATCCGCTCTAGAATTTTCCCAGGGTTTGATGTCAGGCTGATTGGTCTGTAGTTCTCAGGTTCCTCCTTTTTGCCCTTTTTAAAGATAAGGACAATATTAGCCCAGTCATCCAGCACTTCACCCATTCTCCATGATTTTGCAAAGAATAGACAGTAGCTCCAAGAGTTCTTCAGCCAGTTCCTTCAATACTCTAGGATGCAGTTCATTGGGCCCTGCAGATTTTAACTTGTTCAAAGTGGTTAGGTATTCCTTGAGATCTAGCTATCAATCCCAAGCTGCAATCCTGCCCCTTCTACTTTACATTTGCCAAGAGGGTCATAGACCCACTTTTGGGAGAAGACTTAGGCAAAGCAGGAACTGAGCACTTCTGCCTTTTCTTTGTCATCTGTTATCATTTGCCATCCTCACTGAGTAGCTGTGCCACCAATTCTTTTCTCTGTCTTTTACTATGGATATACCTGAAGAAAGCTTTTTTGTTGCTTTTGGCATCTCTCACTAACCACAGCTCATTCTCAGCTTTAGCCTTCCTGATGCCATCCCTTTGTGGCCTGGCCTTCCTTCTACTTCCAGTAAGTGTCCTTTTTTGTTTTCAGGTCATATCTAAGCCTTTTGTGAAGCCACATTGGCTTCTGCTGTCTTCAGGCAGAAAAACTAACTCAGTTTTTGAAAGTAACAAATTTGAACTAATTTCAAGTGAACAGTTCCTCTGCAAGTTAGCAGAGAAATCATGGCACATGAGACCTTATCAACAGTTCAAATCATTATGGTAGGATGACTTGCACAATATACATTTACTTCTTAGTCACTCACTATTGTTTAGTTTACATAACTATTTTGAATGTGGGAAAATGTATTTTAATTTGATTTGCTGTTTTGTAAACTTCATAAATCATAGTTCCTGGTTAAAATGCATACACTGGAGTTTATTTTTGTCATTACCTAAGAAAACTCCCCTCGATACCTCTTTTGTAGTAATCAATGCCCTAACCCTTCTGCCCCCCCAATTTTTTGTCTCTGCCCACCCAATGAAAAATGTCTCACTACATTCTTGCATGATGCCATGAATAGAGCTTTGCTCATGAAATGGGGGAGATGATTTTTTGCCAATTGCCCATTTCCTCTCGTGGCAGCAGGCAGGAGCTGCAGGGGACTGGGGAAACTGGCAAAAATCGCTATTTTATAAGCGACCTCTGTTAGACTGAAGGCCTTTCTAGCTGAAGGACTTCCTTGGTACATATGGATCCAACTCAATGTCACCTGTTGGAATTGTTTTTTAAAAAGTAGATGCTTGCATAATTTAAGTCTTACAAAAGAATCTCTATCTTACCAAAACGTCCAGTTTTTAAATTAATGTTGAAAGTGGCATCTAATTTATTGTAGGAGCCTTTCAATTGCTGCTAAACGCTTTCTTATCAGCTTACATGAGGCAAAGGTAATGTTGGTAAATGTACATATTTGCATATTACCAACTTTCCCAAGAACAGAAAGCTCTAGGGTCAACATGACGCAGGCTTGGTTTTATTTGGATGAGAGCTCACTGAAAACCGCATGCACTTCTACAAGGCAAACCACTATGTTAGTGGTTTCCATACTTTTCCTTTCACGGACCACTTGAAAATTGCCAAGGGTCTTGGCAGACAACTTATTAATTTTCATGCCTGTTACAGCAATTGTAAAGCACTGCACTAGATGCTTTACGGTTTTTAATTGTACTTTACACACATGCTTCGGACCATCCGAATGAAGCTTGCAGACCACTGGTGGTCCACAGACCAGTTTGGGAACCCCTGCACTATGCCACATCCATTCCTCAGAGAGAGGCCCTCCCCTGTCCAAAATTCTTCCTGCGTTCTCCACGCCTTCTTCTGCTCTCTCTATCATTCAAGGCGAGTGTGTCCCTGTTGGTACTTTTGGACCTCTCAGCGGCTTTCGATACCATCGACCATGGTATCCTTCTGGGCCGCCTAGCTGGGATGGGATGTGGGGGCACTGTTTTACAGTGGCTCCGTTCCTTCCTGGAGGGGTGTACCCAGAAGGTGGTGCTGGGGGATTCCTGTTCAACTCCTTGGCCGTTGCCCTGTGGGGTCCCTCAGGGTTCAATTATGTCCCCCATGCTATTCAACATCTACATGAAACCGCTGGGAGAGGTAGTCCGAGGGTTCGGGGTTCGGTGCCATCAGTATGCTGATGACCCCCAACTCTATTTCTCCTTTCCACCTAACGCCAAGGAAGCTGTCTTGGTTCTGAACCGGTGCCTGGCATCAGTGATGGATTGGATGAGGGTGAATAAATTGAAGCTTAATCCAGACAAGACAGAGGTGCTCCTGGTCAGTCGAAAGGCAGGTCAGGAAATAGGGATTCAGCCTGTGCTGGACGGGGTTACACTCCCCCTGAAGACACAGGTTCGCAGTTTGGGTGTGCTCCTGGACTCAGCCTTAAATTTGGAGGTCCAGGTTTCTGCAGTGGCCAGGAGGGCTTTTGCACAGCTAAGACTTGTACACCAACTGCGCCCATTCCTGGAGAAGCCTGATTTGGCTACGGTGACACATGCCTTAGTTACATCCCATTTAGATTACTGTAATGCACTCTACGTGGGGCTGCCTTTGAAGACTGCTCGGAAGCTTCAATTGGTACAACGAGCTGCAGCCAGAGTGTTAACTGGAGCTGGTTACAGGGATCATACAACTCCCCTATTACAACAGCTCCACTGGCTCCTAGTTTGCTTCCGGGCACAATTCAAAGTGCTGGTTATGCCCTACAAAGCCCTACATGGCCTAGGTCCAGGCTATCTGTCAGACTGTATCTCCCTATATGAGCTGGCCCAGACCCTGAGATCCTCAGGAGAGGCCCTTCTCTCAGTCCCAACACCTTCACAAGCACGACTGGTGGGGAAGCGGGATAGGGCCTTTTCGGTGGCTGCCCCCAGGCTTTGGAACTCCCTTCCAAGGGAGGCAAGAACGGCCCCCTCCCTACTGTCCTTTTGTCAGCAGGTAAAGACCTTTCTATTCCGACAGGCCTTTGGAATAGAAGATGTTTAAGGATAGCATTTAAAAGGTGTGCGGTATTGTTTTACTCCCTTAATTGCACTATCTTTAAACTATTTTTAACTATTTTAAGTGTATATTTAAATGTTTTAATGTCGTATATAGTTTAATTCAATTTTAAATGCAGATTTTTGTATTATATGTATTTGTTTTTATTTGTAAGCCGCCCTGAGTTCCAGTTTTGGAGAAAGGGCGGGGCAAAAATAAAGATATTAATAATAATAATAATTCTAACACTGCCAGTCTTCAATTTTTTCACACATTTCCCACTTCCCCTCAGCTGGAGGGGGAGCATATGTTCAATTTGGATTGCGAAAGAGAACCCACATGGCATGAAGAGGCATCTCAGGGCACCAGGTCCAGCTGCTATCAGTCTGGCATTACAGAACCTCAAACAACTCCAATTTCCTTCCACAAGGTCTGGAGCTCCCGAGTCTTGGACACACTTCCTCTTTCAGGCTCCATCCTCTTCCTGAAGAGTGAAGAACCTTAAACGGATAGTTCTCTGGCCTGGACCCCAGCATTCCATTGCTTCTTTGTAAGTTGCCTGTACTGCAGAGCAGGAAGTGGGGAGCTGGTGTAAGGGGATTGTCTAGAGGGCTCCCAGTTTGGGGGTCTTTGGCTCAGTGAGTTCCTATGCTATGGAAATATGCAGAGTAATTCAGTGGTCTGAGCTGCATGTGCCAGTGTGTGTATTTACCTAAGAAAGCAGGCTTTTAACAGGCATTTAGATCATTGAGACTTAAGACTTAGTAAAACAAGAAAAGCTACTTTATTTATAGAAATACATAGTAGATAGGAAAGGCATACCTAGTTCTAACTAGCTAACTAAGTTCGAGACGCAATGACCAGATTTGGGTATTGCCCTCATGGTACGTGAGCGAGAGCAAAGACAAAGATGTCTCCTCTCTCCTCAGATGGTTGAAGAAGAAGACAAAGGAAGGTGGGGCAGGTCAGCTTCCCTGATCATATCAGTTTACAACTGGAAGGAAGTTAGGTAGAGAAGACCTAGCCAGCTGGAGGACCCTAACTCTATCTTTCTTCTGGAATACAAACAAAAGAACCCAAATAGGAGTTGCTTTTGCCTCACTTCCAACACCTATCTGACAGACTCAGGCTCAGTGCTGGAGCCTGGGTCTAGGTCTGGGTTCAGCACTGGACTTCCGGATCCAGCTGTCTCCTCCTCTACTGTGTCAGAGGCTGAAGACACACAAGCAGCTTCAAAAGCAGCCAGACTGTTTTCTCTGGCTCCAGTTTAAAATGCATTTAAAATGTATTTGCCCATGACTGGACACATCTTCCCCACTGCTGATCTCAGACCTTTTAGGTCTGCCCACAGCAAAGCTTTGGGCCGGTCATTGTCTCTCCCCAACCTACAGCAAAACATTTTCATTGGACACACCACCGAGTAGCAGCAAGTTGATCTACCAAACAGTTTTAGCTTCAAGCTGATTTCATGGAGAAATGCACTGGAGCTACATTTCCCCAGGCTTTGGAGTAAAAAGAGTTTGAATAGTGTCCTGTGTCTCCGACTTCAGAAAACAGAGCTGGAGACACACTGGAGCGAGCACAACGGCAAATGTATTTATTTATTTATTACATTTATATACTGTCCCATAGCCAAAGCTCTCCGGGCAGTTTACAAAAATTAAAAACAGTGAACATTAAAAACAAATATACAATTTTAAAAAACCATACAAAGTTTAAAACCATGAAACACAGATAAACCAGGCAAAAGACCTGTACCCAGAGTTGTGGTTGCTTGAGACTGAGGTTATTATGGGTTAATCTCTTTAAACAGGGCCGGCGCCAGACATGCCGGAGCCCTTGGGCACCAGCCTGCCCCGGGCCTCGATGCACACGCACACACACATGCCCCACCTACCTGTCCCTCCTGTCTTTTGTGGCTGTGCGCGCTGTGTGCACAGGGCTGCCATTAACCAAGATGGTAGACAAGGTTTCCCTAAGGGGCCGAAGCCTCCGCTGCCATCTTGGTTGATGGCATGCATGCATGCTACGCACGCACATCCCTGCCATCAACCAAGATGGCGGCAGGGGCATCAGCTCCTTAGGGAAACCTTGACTGCCATCTTGATTAATGGCAGCCCTGCACACGCAGCACGTGCAGCCACAAAAGACAGGAGAGACAGGTGGGTGGAGCCAGTGAATGGGTGGGCAGCTTGGAAGCTCCCTCCCTGCATGGATTGCGGAAGGGGAGCACTACTCCACCTTATTGAGGGGCCCCTCACGGCCCCCTGTGACTTCAGGGGCCCTCGGCCAGGTCCAACCTGGCCGTCCTTTGGCACCTGCCCTGCCTCTAAGCTCAGATGGCCCTTTCAAAAAGAGAGAAAGAGTCAACAGTCCCTCTTGCAAAAGTTAGTTTAAAATCTTCACAAATGTCTTCTTGAGCAACTTCTCATATTTTCTGATTGCTTTGTTATTTTGACAGTTCAAACCTCAAAGTGCTTTTGCCAATGGGGAGCCTGTGTGCTCCGAATTTACTTCAAAGGAGCTTGCACTGGCAAAGCACTTGGAGGATTAGGCTTTTAATAGAAGATTTAAGTGGTAGATTAGATCTAGCTGCTGTGATTTCATCTTCCATTGAAGATGAGCTGTGAATTTTTTTTGGTAATTCCCTGAGAAATAGGAAATTATTATACAGAATGACATTGGCAAGAAATGGTTGGCCCTTTTCTTTCCAAAGTCAAGCCTAGAGCTTTTATTGAGGGATCAAGGCTGGAATTATGTATCTTGTACATATATATCTAAATCTACCTGTAATCTGAATGCTTGGTTTTATTTTCCCCCTTTTAAACCAGTTTAAACATTTGTACTCCTATTTTTCATATTTTCTAAGAGTTCTATAAAACAGTACCCCACACCATACTTTAGCAAAGAAAATTAGAGGGGCATGACAGGGTTATCCTATGACAGTGCTGCTTTTTGCATTAAGTTTAAAACCATTGGCAGCAGAAGTATACCCCCTACCCTGTTGCTCAACAGCCTCCCTGGCTGAGCTGGCTGAGGCTTCTTGGGTGTGGTGTTGGAGAAACCAGAAACAGTGGTTTGGGGTGACTTCAGCATCCATGCTGAGGCCACTTCAGGTCTGACTTGAAAGTTCATGGCCTCCATGGCAACTCTGGGGCTGTCTCAAATGGTCATTGGCCCAACACATGGAGAAGGGCATACCCTAGATCTAGTCTTTGCTCCATTTGGGAAAGGTGGTGGTCTGGAAATTGGTGGGATGGATATCACCCCATTCTCATAGTCGGAGCACTTTCTGGTAAGGTTTGGTCTTGCAGCAACAATTCTCCCCTGAAGGGGAGAATAGTCTGCCCCTGGAAGCTGATGGAATTTGATAGATTCTTGACTGCTATGGGGGATTTTCCAGTAGACAGAGCAAGTGATCCTGTTGAGGCCCTAGTCTCACTATGGAGTGGTGAGACTCGTAAGGCTATTGATATGATCGCTCCTGAGGGCCCTCTTCAATGCCATGGAATCTGCTTTGCTGCTTGGTATACTGAGGAGCTGTGGTTGATGGAACGGACCGGGTGAGAGCTAGAGTGTAAGTGATGTAAATCTTGCTGTGGAGATGACTGAGCATGTGTTCAGGCCCATATATAGGCCTATCATGTGATGGTGGGGGCAGCAAAGAGATCCTACTTTGTCACCTCAATTGCATCCTTGAGGAGCCACCCAGCTGAGTTGGTCTGCGTGGTCCGGAGGTTGGTCAGGGGGGCAGACCTCTGGTGCACACAGTGTCCAGGTGTAACCAGCTGACTAAAAATTTCAATGATAAAGTTGCTAGGCTCTGCAGTGATTTTACACGCTGCTATTGTGGCAGTTCCAGCCAAGGTGTCCAGTGCAATGTTCACACTAGGAATGAGGTTCGCTGCATGGTTCCGATCTGCTTGCATTCCGATAGTCTGTTGTTTGATCCCAATCTGCCCTTTTTTGTTCCCGCTTGATCTCGATCTGCTGTGCATGTTTTTGGGTGATTCGATCCGCCATTTATTTATTTTTGGTGGCCAGAATTTCATAGTTATCAATGTAGATACTTACGTAAATGATGACAGTATTTGACATGGTTTTTTGGCGGCGGGAAAAACATTGTGTAATTTCTAGGTAGCTTACGTGAATGATCACAATGTTCCACGTGGTTTAACTCAATGTAACTCAAAAAACCTTGCTGTTTAAGAATGTATCTATAGCCCACAGATATTTCCATCAAACATTAAAAAGCAGGGAAATTGGGCAGCTATAGTGAATGCACCAGGGGAGCAGGAGACCTGATCTCCTCTCTGAGATATTGTACTGCCCTACAAATTTGTCAAAATGCAAATACAATTTGGGTTGGTCTTTCACAGTCCAATCCACTTCCTGTGTAGCTTGGAAGAATTTGATAACATGTGCCTCTGAGCATATGGTGAGTAGGTGCATTCTTAAACCACAAGGTTTTTTTGCCTATTAGTGAATTTCCCTGCTTTTTAATCCGGGAGGTAAGAAATGGGATCCTGTCCAAGTTTGCTGAGAATGGATTGATAATTTGCATGCTTATTGAGTTCAGTGGCATTTAATCCCCTGCAATCATGCTTAGGATAGGTGAAACTGACCACAGGGGATGAGGGGAGGAAACACAGAGGAGAGGACTGGGATGGGAGCAGGCAGGACAGGGAGGGGAGAAGGACAGGTTTGATCATTTGCATGTTTATTGAGTTCAGTGCAATTTACTCCCGTGCAATCATGCTTAGGATAGGTAAAACTGACCAGGGGGGAGGGAGGGAGGGAGGGAGGGCTGGAGTGGGCAGGGGAGAAGGAAGAGGGGAGGAGGAAGGTAGAGGAGAGGGGAAGGAGGGAAAAACAGGTCTGGGTTTTTTTCTCTCTTTTTAGACTTTGAACTCTCGATTCTCTCTGTTTTGTGTATCGCCATGAAAATTGACAGGGTTGTTAAGCAAGCATTTCTGAGTTCAGTACTATATGTTTTGTAAGGTTTTGTTTTGAAATGAGCTTATGGGAAGCATCAGAATGGCATGGGGGTATTTTCAATTTAACATTGTGGAATGTGAAAAATCCACACTGGCTATAGTATATAGCCACTCTCATGGCTGTATAAATAGGGGAGAAAGTTTGAAAGAATAAATTATTGCTGATTTGCAGCCACAGCCTGCAGCAAGAAATAAGTGCCAGTCTGAAAGGATGGCGAACTATTGAATTCAGCTGGAATCTGGTACCAGGTCCACTTTAGTAGATATTCTCCCCCATCCTTAGTTTGAACCAAAGTTGTGGGATCAGTTCAAGTTAATGTGGCCTGATGATGTGGATAAGGGTCTTGCAGTGTTGTGCCTAACCACCTGCTCATTAGATCTTTGTCGATCCTGGCTTATTAAAGCTAGCCGGAGTGGGGTGACTGAATGGGTCACAGGTGTTTGCTGTTTGCAGGCCTCCTGCCCATGCTCAGTAGGGTTCCCTTCCTCCCCCTTGTGTGTGTTGTACTCATAAAATAGTGCTTGGGAAGAGCTTACGGTGTATTGGGTGCCTAGGAACTAGCTACAGTGTGTGTGGTGGGGTCATTGCAGTCTGTGCCACTGGTATAAATGGATTGGGGACACTATGGCATCATTTGGCATGTGGACTGGAGGCAGGTCTCTATCACTGCCACCCTGGGCTCCTTTGGGAGGAAGGGCAGGGTATAAATTGAATAGTTTCACTCGGAGGGTGGCAGGTGGGTGTCATTTCTTGCACAGTCCATGAATGGTGGGTGCTTGCAGAAATTCCAGGGGTGCTGGACATAAATCTGCCATTTTAACACTGTTTTTGTATTTTCTGTTTATGTGCTTTCCTCCTTGCAGACTGAGAATACATAGGATATGGCAACCATACATAGACTATAGGATTGCTCTATGAAGAACCTGGATTACTCTGGATTTCTAAATAATTAAATCAGACATTTAAATCAAAACAATTTAAGTGCTGCGTGGGGTCGTTTGGGTTGTGCTTTTTTTAAAAAAAGGATAGCATATTTTTAACTACTAAAATATTTAACAACATAAATGCATTGGGACCTTCATGTTATAATACTGTACATTCTTCCAGATATTTCAAATAAGGGGGGAAATGTACAAAGAAAACAGGATTAAAGTTACGTTGTATATCTCATCTGAATGCCACTAAGTACCTTACTGGAGACCAAGATGATGAATTATCCATTTCTTACCAGCAATCAACTCTTTTCCCCAACCATGAAATTGCTATATAGAGAAAGTGTACTCACTTTCTCTATAGGAATGCAAATGTTATTGAGCCATTTCAGAAAACAACAGTTTCTCGCTCTTTAATGACAGTTTATCCAAGGCTTGCTTATTTGCGTATTGCATAGTGTACCAAACTGAGTGTCCACTCTTCCATCAGTGAAACACACATTCTGTGAGCAAACGTGTTCTAAATTTCTGAAAACAAGTCTGTCCCATCCACCTCCTCTCCTTGAACTTTCTCACTAGCAGGAGGTACCATCAGAAAGCTGAGATGGACAGGAAGACAAAAGAATGAGTTGGTGTGCGCATTTCCATCACCCTTGCCAAGGCTCAGAGACAGAGGAGGGTGAGGTGGTCATGTCCAGGGCTGCTATATCACTAGCAAAAGAACTGAATCAGTTTCCCAATACATGAACATCAGCCTTAGGTTCAGATCTTTCCTCAGGCCTGAGCTGCCTGAGGTATCAAGCACAATACCTGCCCAATGACCAATGACTACACCAGGCAAGAACCCACAGGTAAGAGGAGAAGCACTAGGGGGGGTTGCCCTTTAAAAAGCCATGTGGAGCTTAGCTGGAGAGAGGGACTTAGAAGTTGGAGTTATCCAAGGTACTGAAACTGCAGCTGCCTTGCCCCATAGGTTTCTGCTGAAGATAGGCTAGCACCTGTGATCTGTCTCTCAAAATGCACCATCCCTGCAGAAACAACAGAAAAGACTCTTCCATTGAAATAAAAATAGGACTGATCCATCAGCAGTATGGCCCTTCTCTTCTATTGGTGTGTTTAAAAATGTCAAGCACTAAATGGCAAGACGAGTCTTTCTGCAAATTTCAAACAAACATTTTGTAGGCAGCTTCCTAGTAAAGCTACAAGTACATCACAAAGATGGTATGGATCTGGAATACAGAAGCTACTTCATAATGACCTTCTTTAAGCATAGGATTCCAATGCCCATGGGATTGTGCAATCAGTTGAGAAGATTTTCCCCTTCCCACTTTTAAAAATTATATGTAAGAAGTGATGAACCTTCAGCCTCTAGGCCAGTCATGACCCCCCAAGGAGTCTAATTTGGTCCATGAGACCATTTTCCCTAAACCATGCCCATCCACCCACCAGCTGACATCACTAATGCAAGCTGTCACTTGAAGTTGGACTCCCATCCACCCATCAGCTGATGGGCCAATCAGAGTGTACCATCAATCCTCTCCATGCTTCTCCTTCACACCTCCTTCAAGCCTCTCCTCACTTCTCTGTATAGAGGTGGGGTGTTTGAATGCATGCTCCCATCCTGGGCAGATCAGAGTGTGCCTTCAATCCCCTCTGCATTTGAAAGCCCCGTAGTTCACTTTGAAGTCTCAAAAATGGGGACTTCAAAGGGAAGCATCACCTGATGTCACTATGACATCAGGTGGCTGACAGGTGGGCATCCCCGCTCACCTGTCAACTTTGGCCCACCCAGGGTTGGGGAGATGAAGATCTGGTTCTTTGGCCAGAAAAGGTTCCCAACCTCTGTTATATATTATAATATATATCATTAATACAATAAGGTTAAACAACTAACAATATGCTGTCCAACCATAACACCCAAAATCAGGTGCCTGAGGTGGCCACCTCACTCTGCCTAATGGTAGGACTGGCCCTAGTGGCATAGAGCTATGGGAGAAAGGAAGTGGTGATGTATGAGCATGAACACTTTTGCTCCCTTTTGCCCACAGATGCCACATCCCAAAGAGTGGGATGAAGTAATAGGTAAAAATTGTACTATGCAAACCAAAATAGTTGTCCTTGTCAGAGGACAGCCATCACTTGTGATGTTCCATTACACAAGAAAGGCCCCTTTACAGAAAAGGTCTGTATCCTTGTTTTGTCCTCAAGGGAGCTTCATTATAAACCCCTGATATTAAATCACCAAAGAAAAATGGCATTATAGAAGTCACTGGGTTGAACAAATCAAAGCTAACAACTGGAGTGTTATTGATTCCAGCTCAAAATTGTTGCACTTAGAGACAAAGATGCATTTCTCCATGTGTAGAGTAAAGTTGCTATAGAGAGGATGTGAAAATGGGGAGGCACAAGTATACTCCAGTTCCTGAAAGGAAAGATTGGATAATCAACATGACAGAAGAAAGATTGAAATTGCTGATTTTGTTCTGCTTCAGTAGGTCCTATTTAGCTGCTGTGTGAAGGATATGTCAATGATTAGGGGAGGTGAGAAGACATGCTGAGAATGTTTGTATGATCCGAGAACAATGGAGAGAGATGTGGCAGAACTGGCATTTTGTGACAACACATAAGCTAGTGCCATTGGATCATTGAATGAAATGATTGATACTAGATACAGGAGAGACAGAACCCTACGCACAGGATCTGCTTGCAGCCTGTGGATAGCAGACTAAGTTGTTTTGACTGATACCTCACAAGAGACTGGTCCCTGTCAATAAGGTGTTTTTGTATGATAAGGACTAGTAGAGTATAAGCTCTAAATAATTGGCTTCTACATCTTCTCAGTATTACTTTGTTAAAAGCTAATGTGAAAGGACACTTCAAGGCATAGCATTCCAGTGGTAAGAGTGCTAAACATGGAGCTGAAGCAGGGCTGACGCCAGAGAGCAACCAGGTTGGGCACTGGCCGAGGGACCCTGAAGGGCTCCTCCTTAGGGAGGGAAGGTGGTGCTCCCATTCTGCAATCTGTGGCAGCATCAAGCCCTGCAACCAGACCCTGCCGCAGATCATGGAGAGGGAGTTTCCAGCCCCCCCCAATACCAACACTGCAGGCTTCAACAAACCGGCACACATGCCCCACCTAACTCTCCTGTTAGTGTGAATGCCTTGTGCTCTATGCATGCATGCCTGTCATCCACCAAGATGGTGGTAGGGGCTTCCTTAAGGGGCTGATGCCCTGCCACCATCTTGGTGGATTGCAGGCATGCGCGCTATGCACGCACATAATTCACACTACATGAGAGGTAGGTGGGGCACATGGGCAGGCTTATTAGCCCCATGCCAGCTGTGTGGGGGGGGGTTGGGCTGTGGCAGTATGGGCCCAGGGCAGTCTGGCGCCCAATGGCCTTCTCATGCCTGATGCCATCCCTGAGCTGAAGTACTTCTTACAAGATGTATCCATTCGCCCCAGGAAGTTGGAACGACCACCCCCAGTTTATTTGTTTATTTTAAAAAAATGATTTATAGGCTCTCTTTCAAGGCACAGTTGTTCCTTCAAGGCAGTATATGAAATTTAAATACACAAACGTAATTGTGCTCATCATCATCATCACCCAATTAAAACCACATTACAATTGCCTTAAAAATGAACAGTGGCAGTTGACATACCAACAGCAATTAATAAAAGCAGCAGTAATTTAAGAAAAAAAGCAGACTGAAATAAAGAAAACCTTTAAAACTTCCAAAGATGAGGTCACTTGTAAGTCCTGGGGGAAGTGGATTCCATTACTGTGGGGCCACCGCCCAAGGCCCTGTCCCTGCTCCCCAACAATTTGCAATCTCTTATTGACCGGGCAGGTCCTCAGTGACTGATCATAAAGCTCAAGCAGGTTTGTACAGGTGCAGACTAGGGTTGCCAGGTCTCCGGTTTTCTGCTGGAGTCTCCGGCAAAAGGGGGCCATCTCCGGCCTCCGGCAATACTTTGTTTAAACTGGAGGATCTCCGGCTTTTCATTGGCCCCCTCAGCCACGCATGCATGATTGACACAAGCATACGTTGGGCTGTGGCTGGCTGCCTTCCTGCCCTTTCTCAGTCAGGCAGCCGCAGGCAGGGACTAGAGACGAGGACTGAGCAGCCGCCGCCCTGCAGCAGGGACCCCTCCAGCAGCAGCCCCTGCCCGCTCCTGCCACCCACAGAAGTACAGGTGAGGGTGATGGGTGGAGGCGAGCGGTGGCAGTGGAGGCCAGGCTGGGCCGGGTCCTTCTTAGCCCTGGTCCGGAGCCAGTTCCCCTGGGGCTCAGCAGTCTCTGGCTGGGGGAAAGGACGGATGGCCGCTTCACCCCTCCTGCTGTGGGTGCCGCTGGGTGGCAGCGGCAGCGATGGGGCTCAGCAGTCTCTGGCTGGGGGGGCCCATCGCAGCCGCTGCCGCCCAGCGGCACCCACAGCAGGAGGGGTGAAGCCACCGGCCGTCCTTTCCTGAGCAGGGGAACCAGCTGCGGGGCTAAGAAGGAGCCGGCCCTGGCCAGCCTCCACTCCTGCTGAGGCTGCCAGGCCACGTGGGCCCCATCTCCTAGCAACCGCTGCCGAGACGGGTCTCAGCAGGAGCCGTGGAGGGCAGGCCGGGCCGGCTCCTTCTTAGCCCTGGAGCTCCTGCTCCGGAAAGGATGGCCGACGGCTTCACCCCTCCTCCCTCTGGCTGGGGGGGGGCATCCCAAGAATGTACCAAAAAGCATATAAAATCTGTATTTTACTGAAAGTGTGTCAGGAAAAAATGGCATATTTTAGGCTAAAAATGCATGCATACACCAATTAGTATTTGATGTAAACCATTTAGAAGTTTCTTATGATTAAGCAGTACACAAATGTCATTAAATGAACAATGCCCACAATAAGGTAATAAATAAGGCAAAATGCCCACAACATGCCTATTTTAAAAAATACAAAAATGAATTGCATTCTGTGCATTAAAAAAATCACAAATTTATATGGAAACAGGACAGAAAATATTTAGGAATGAAGGTATGTGAAAATGGCTTAGGCCAGAAATAGACTGATCTAGCCATCCTTCATAAAGGGCAAAGTGTTTGGATCTTTTTAGTGTACAAAAAAGTCAACTAAGTGTGTGTGTGCAAGGGAGGGGGGCATAATAAAGATTATGCATGATGTGGGGAAGTTCATCTCCCTCTCTCACAGTGCTAGAACTTCAGACATTCAATGAAATTAACTAGCAGAACTTCAGGACAGACAGAAGAAAATCTTGAATAAACATATTCTTTAAAAAGAAAAGACCTCGACTTCCGGGAAGGGTGACTTAGCCTGTGCCTGCTTTTGAGACGGGCTCCTGCCTCAAAAGAAGCTTATTCAGATATATCAGTCAGTTTTTTCTTTTTTTTTTGACTGATTAAACTTCTCCCGGGTAGGGAGAAACGAAGAGATTAACCTCAAAGCCTATTTTTGTTGGGACGACCAGATCTCATTAATTTATGGGACGAGGTCCAGCCGACGAAGGTGGGACGGATTTTCAACAGCAAGCTCTATCTGTTAAAGCGAACGTTCATCTTATCTTCTAAGAGAGAACGCACTAACAGGCAAGCACCCTTCTTTCTATATTTTTCTTTTACTTGACTTAAATTGTTGCTGTTTAAAAGAGATTTGCCAGATTGATCGGTTTTTGACATCTCACTGGGGAGCCGTAACTTCTCTCTGCTACGCACTAATTAATAGCTTATCTCTGTTTTTGTTGCAAAAAGCTGTCCTGGATTTGCATTCTAAAGATACACACAGAAGAGGGATTTCTATTCCAGATTTTTATTTTGAAAAATATTATATTGTTTTGAGACTACTCTCTTTTTGGTCTATTTTATTTTGACGAATCTGTTTCTTGACGATTGCCATTAATTGCTTCGATCCTGGGAACTGCATTTTGTTTACTTAACTATTGGAGAGATAAGGCTGTCTGCTCTGTTTATACTGTGATGTCACCAAGTTTGGAGTATTAACCCAATTGTTGCTGAAATAAGAAGTGGTTTTCCTATATTTTTCTTTTAAAATGGCAATTAAGAAAGTGGCTGAGAATCTGGAAATAACTATGTTTCAGAGAATAATGAATGAGATTGAGATAACGAAAATTGAATTGAGTAAAATGAAGCAGGAGATTAAAGATATAAGGGTCCCTGTGAGAGAGGTGACCCTGGAAGGGGTCCCTGTGAGAGAGGAGACCCCGGAGATTGGAATAGGGGTCCCTGTGAGAGAGGAGACCCTGGAGACTGGAATAGGGGTCCCTGTGAGAGAGGAGATCCCGGAGATGGGAACAAACGTGGAACAGGAACAAGATTTGGAGTCTATGGACTTTAGAAATAAAATCTATTGTTTGGAACTCAATGTTATCTCTGAAGAAACTAATGAAGATTCTAGAGATAAAGTTATCAATGGCATGGATTATCTTCTGGACTGGAATGATGTGATGGAGCCCAATATAGAGAAAATCTATGGAATTAACTGCAGCCATGTGACAATGGAAAAACTTTTAAGAGATGACCCAGTGTATTTTGAAAAAAAGAACAGAGATATGATTTTACAGCAGTATTTCAGCAACTTATTCAGAATGGATGGCAAGAAAATATTTGGGATAGAGGTAATTCCCATCAGACTCTTATTATATGACTATGGCTTTGACAGCAAGATTATTATGGAATACTGATAATGGAAGATTGGATATTGAAATTACTG